>NC_132997.1:87735451-88354542 GCF_048564905.1 Vicugna pacos | reverse complement strand
TAGTGGTTACACTTCCCTTTTAAATCCACGTTAACGCTGTAACTATTTAAATGTGGTACTGAGAATTGATACTTTAGATATAGTCCAAGGATCCATTTATCTGAATTTCAGTCCTACCATAATACCTTAAGAATTTTAACGTAAGAGACATAAATGTTACTTCAAATCTACCACAGTCCAAACTGAGCTCATGAATAACATTCATAATAAATAAAAGTAACTAATGTCTATTGAGTAATATGTATCAAGTGAAGTCTTATGTTTTTCACATGCATTATTTCTTTCATTATCACAGTCACCCATGATATACTGTTTGTACTACTATGTAGTTATTTAGAAGATGAGAAATCTGAAGTCATGGAGAGGTAACATAAATTGCCTAAGCTACAAAAGTCTTAAATTGCAAGCTCTCCCCTTTCTCCTGACTTCTTTGTCTCACCATTACTTTCCAGCTAAAATGTAAAAACACATTCAATGTTATCACCCCTTATACTCAGTCAGACACCATGTCTTGTCAACTATTTTTTCAAAATATCTGTAGTAGTAGACAACAGTACATATACCAAAATCCATCTACACTTAGTAATTAAATACAACTTAAATACTAAAAAGTACTTTTATCTGATAATCTGTAGTTCTTAATATCCTCCCCCTAATATAGTTACAAGATAAAGATTCAGTGTAAGATAGTGAAGACTTGTTGAATTTATCCATGGGGAATTTAAATTCTTTCTGATCTAAATTTCATGACTCAAGTGAAGAGTGTCACTTTTATAATGATGCAGCAAATCACTATAAAAATTTTCAATTTTTTGAGAAGAGAAGAGATATACTTTGCATGTTTTCTATGTTAATTCATAGTAGGTAAGTAAAGAGAGATCATAATGACAAATTGGCAAAATCAATGAATAGTTGAAGAAAATATTCTTCTAATAGTATCTTAATAATCTCTAGTAAATATTTAAAAATGTATCTCAGTTCCTGGCATATAATAGTTGTCATTAAACTTCTGCTAAATGAGTAAAATTGGTTCCTTAATGATTTGAACATCTTAAAATGTTTTCTGACATTGAACGCCTTGTTTGGCACTATTATCCTTTATCAAGGTAAGTACTTTATAAAGGTTTTTGATTTCTAATAACTTACACAGCAAATGAAAGTTACAGCTTTTTAAAAAAACAAAAACCTATTTATCAAGGACTCTCACTTCATTAAAAAGCAAATAAATAAACAAAAACACTTGACAAGTTATCCGGCATAGTTGAAAAGTTACACTCATCCTTCTGTGACTATTAGAAAATCAGTCTCCACTGACAATCCTGGAAGCCTAAAGAATGACAAAATTTCCATCAGTCTGATTTCCTTCGTGGAGGAAATCATAGCGCCCTGTCCACTCCACTGGTTCCCTTTTTAGACTTCGAGTGAGAAATAAAAATTAACTTTTATTACATAAAGTGACCGAGATTCTGGGTTTATCTGTTCCAATTAGATTTTCCCTAATGCATTTCTTAAGTCAAAAGTCTTAATGAGCGACGTCAAATATCTTTAATCTGGTATTGCATCAAATTTGTCAGAGAAAAATTAGCTTCACCGCTGTCTTTCAGATCTTTTTTCTACTGTATTTTACAATAGCTTGTATTTTTCGTTGGTATAGATTCATTGTGGGGGTAGTTTAGGGGGAGGTAACTGAGCTGCTTTCATTTTTTTTTCCAAATCTGCTATATAATAGTGCTGGAAGATCTGAAAGTTTAAACACTCTTCAGTAAAATCCTCCCGATGGAAATAGGAAAAAGAGAAAAGAAACATTAAAAAACAAGTGCATGAGCTACAGGGATTTAAAAAAAAAAAAAGGAAGAATATGAACTTAGCGAGACATAGTTCAATTATTTAATTTTAACATTCATAAAATGGCCATTATGGAAAGGATTCTTAATGCAAAAAAACAAGGAACTCATTAGGCATTCTCATTTAGGGAAAATTAAAAAGAATTCAGTAGGAATAACACAGTGTGGTATAAGGCTATACTGTAAAGCAGGTTTCTAGTGACAAATAAATGCTCTCTGGTGGTAATCTAGTCGGCCAAATGCGAAAAGAGATAATACTGTCACTATTTTATAGAAATTTAAGATTAACTGATCACAAAATTTGTCTTAAATACATATCTTAAGAGATAGTTTGGGCATATTCTTTTATTTCACTAAAAAATGTTACAAACTAGGGAACTGTGTAGAAATACAGAAACACATTATTATAAAAAGTAATTTACCTCGAAATTACTGCTATTCCAGAAAATATATTTCAAAGCTTTTAAAAACACCTTCCTAACACTTGAAAGAATTTTTTTCTCACCAGCTAAAATGTTACCAAAATAAATCATTAACTTTGAATGCAATAAAAACTGTATATTAAAAAGAAATTACTTGTTTCAATTATTCTATTGGGCAAAGATGAAAAATCAACAATGTCAAGCGGGTGAAACTGGGGAAGCAAATATGTTCACAACATAAATTAGTACAAACTTTTTTGAAGGATGTTAAGCAAGAGTTAACTATGTCTTATAATGCACTCTCAGCTAAGATGATTTCAAATACAAGTAACAGAAGCCTAATGCAAACAGTATAAACAACGTTGGGACTAAATAGATTTTATACTCCCAGCTGAACTGAACTGTATTTTCCCAAAATTCATACGTGGAAGCCTTAACTCCCACGTACACACACTGTGAGCAACAGCAAGAAAGCGTTCATCTGTACGCCAAGCAGCAGCCCACGTCAGAAACCAGCCATGCCGGCACTCCCGTCTTGGGCTTCCCAGCCTCCAGAATGGGGAGATGATCGATTTCTATTGTTTGCATTCTGTTCTGTGTTTGTTATGGCAGCAAGAGCAGACAAAGACAGATTCTGGTATCAAGAAGTGGGTGCTGCTTTATCAAATACCTAAAGATGTGGAAGCAACTTTGAAAGCAGGTAAAGACATTGGAGGAATTTTGAGGTGCATTCTAGAAAAACCTTTGATTGCTATGAAAGGGCTGTTGATAGAAAGATAAACGTTAAAACCAATTACGGTGAGAGCTCAAAAAAATTTTAAAAATAAGGAAAGCTAGAGAGAAAGCCTCCATCTTCTTAGAGAACACATAAATAATCACGATCAGAATGCAGATACACATATGGATATTAAAGGCCATTCTGGTGAAGCCTCATATGGAAACGAGCAACAGGTTGTTAGAGACTGGAGGAAAGGCCATCATCAGTGTTATTCAACGTCAAAGAACTTGGCTGGATCATGTTCTAGCGTTTTGTGGAAGGTAGAACTTGCAAGTGATGAAGTTGGATGTTCAGCAGAGGAGATTTCTAAGCAAAGTATCAAAGATGTAGCTTTTCATTGCTTATGGTTAAATGCAAGAAAAGACAGATGGGTTGAAAAAGGAATTGTTAAGCAAAAAGGAACCAGAACTTATAGATTTGGAAAATTCTCGGCCTATCCATATTTCAAACAAAAAAAAATGAGAAAAGCCCTTTCTGAAGATGTACGCAGGGTGTGGCTGAAGAACCCTGATAAAGGGAACAAGAGTGCGACTCCTGTGCTTAACCAGCCATTCCAGCAAAAGCCAGGACTAGAGATGGGATTACACCACTGGAGACGCTGGGAATTTAAACCAAAGGGCACGGAGAAAACAAGATGCAATGAAGGAAGGCTGTCAGCCTTCTTGGATTCTACAGGATGCGACCACAGAGCTAGGCAGTTCAGAACATGCTTTATCCTTTAAGAAAAGGGAAGAATGACCCCAAAAGTGAGTCAGAGATCTTTAGGGCTCCCACTCTCACCACAGGCACAGAGGGTGAGGCCTCTTTGGTTTTGGAGGACTACGATGCCACTACCCGATGCCACTACCCAGCACCTCGGGGACAAGGCTGCAGCGAACACAGTGCTTTAGCATCAGGGCCGCCTTGCCAAGACAAAGAGGCAGGGCCAGCCTATAGAGCTGGGTGGTCACATTGCCACCTCAGTGGACCTGGAGGTAGAGCACTGAACCAAAGAGGTTTGTTCTCAACCTTTAAGATCTGATGCCATTTGCCTTGCTACGTCTTAGACTTGCTTCTTTCTCCCTTTAGTTTTCTCCCTTTTTAATGGAGACGTCTAGCCCATGTGTATCCCACCGTGGCATTTCAGAATCACATAACTTGTCATGATTCACAGGTTCACAGCAAGAGCGGAATTCTGTCCCAGGATAAATTATCCTGAGTCTCACCATTATCTGATTTAGACAATATTTAGGTAAGAGCTTAGATTCTAGAGTTGATTCTAGAATGAGTTAAGACATTTGGGTTTGTAGCGATGGAGTAAGTGTATCTTGTATGCAACAGAAACATGCTTTGGAGTCGACAGGCAGAATGCTATGGGTCCTCCCCCAAAGTTGGTATGTTGAAGCCCTAACCCCCAGTGTGACTGTATTTTGGAGACAGGGACTCTGGGATGCCATTAAGGTTAAATGAAGCCCTGAGCCAACAGAAGTAGCGTCCTTATAAGAGGAGACACCGGAGAGCGTGTGCTCCCTCCCCCTGCACATGCCCTGAAGAAAGGCCATGTGAACACACACCAAGCAGGCAGCCATCTGCAGGCCAAGAAGACAGCTCTCACCACAAGCCAGCCCTGCTAGCACTCAGATCGTAGCCTTTGTAGTTTCCAGAACCGTGAGGTTATGAAATTTCTGCTGTTAAAGGCATTCAGTCTGTGTTAGCTGGTTACGGCGGCCCAAGGAGACCAAGACACTCCCCAAAGTCAAAGGGAAGAATGATGCCCAGCTTTGGTCAGGTTAGGGCGCTGGCTACATTTCTCTCTGTTCTCTGAACTGTACACTCTGCTGAGCATCAGCTTTATTCCCAGGCTTGTTTTCCTCTTAGATACAAAAATCAGTACAGCAGGTTCAGGATGTACATCACATACCATCACACACGCCCACTCTTCACTGATCATTTGGCTAATTGAAGGCTCTGCACTCACTGGCTTTCGCCCACCACGAAGCTGCTGAGGGAGCAATTCCTCGCAACTGAAATCATTGCTGCAGCGTGGCCATGTGGAGGGAGGTAAACGCAAGGCTGGGAGAGAATCCTCAGAATCTACCTCAGAGATCACTTACATAAAATTCACAGAAAAACACCTACATGGGCTCCCTAAAACTGCTAACAGACTTACAAATCTACAAAGCATATTTGATAACTCTTCAATCCTTGCTTGGAATATTTTACAGAAAACAGAGTGCTCTAAAACTCCCTGGCAGGGTAGGAAAAAGGTACCCACCACCTACTGAGGAAGATCTTCCTAGTTAAACTCCAACTATTACCAATAATGTCTCTGGATATTACCTTAACTTTACAAACATGTACCAAAAATTACAAAGGTCATTGTATATGGTGTTCCTTTCTATACTCAGGTTTTATTTAAAGCATACCTTTGGAAACCACGTTAGGATAAAAGTTTCAATTACAAAATTCCCTTAATATTTAAAAGTAGCAAATGCTCTTTTAAAAAAAAAAAAAGCTTTCCTAAAACACTAATGTGTAACACACACAGAGAAGTGGCAAGCATACAGCTCAATAAATTATCACAAAGAAAGGACACCCATGTAACCACCACCCCACTATAGAAACAGTCCTTTACCCATCCCCTCTTTCTCAGAGGTCACCATCATAGTGACTTTTTTTTTTAGCATCACAGTTTGTTTCTGCCTACTTCTGAACTTCACACAAATGGAATTCTAAAACACTCATTCTTTTGTTTCTGGCTTCTTTTGTCCAACACTGTATTGACGAGTGCCACCCATTCTGTTCTTCTAGGAGGGCTTCGCTCTTTTTCATTGCCCCGTATTCTATTATTTTTAGGTATTTCTGTTATTCTAAGGTTTTGGAAATTTAAAACACGCTGCTATAAATTTGCTTCATACGTCTTTTGATAGAACGGAATTGTTGGATCACAGAGTAAGTGTAAATCCAACTTTAGAATATAATGTCAAATTGTTTTCAAAGTTGTTGCACCAATTTCTAGACTGCTAGAAGTACTTAGAGTTACACATTTACTCCAACATTTAATATCATCTATCTTGTTCCTTTAGCCACTGTGATGGGTGTATAGTAAATAGTGTTATATTGTGGCTTTAATAGTAAATAGTATTATTATATTGCGGTTTTAAGAATTGAGCACATTTTTGTATTTTGTTAGCCACTTAGATGTCCTCTTTGGTGATGTGCTTGTTCAAGTCTCCTGCCATCTAGGGGCAGAAGGGTTGAGTTTTCAGACTGCTTTTTACTGATTTCCGTAAGTTACATATTGTGACTACTGTTTTTATACAGGATGTGAATATTTTATACCACTGCAAGGCTTGACTTTTTGTAATGTTAATGACATCCTCTGATGACGAAAATTGTTACTTTTATCATAGTCTAATTTTATTCAAGTGCTTTGAGTGTTTTGTTTAAGAAATTCTCCCAATTCTAAGGTTGTGAAGAATTCCCATATTATCTTTTAGATACTTTACTGTTTTTTCAGTTTCTCCTGGAATTTATTCTTATGACTGGTATCATTGTACCATTTTATGGTTAGAATGATTAGAGGTAGGAGTCAGTGTTACTTTTCTCCATATGGATGGTTACAGATCAGACATCTGATAGAATGTTTTCCTTAAAGCTACAAATAAATACTGACAGACAGTCCTTGACTTGCTAACTAAACTGCCGAGTGGCAGTCTTCCACCACATCCCTATCTGCGGTATCAAATTCACAGAGGAGCTGAGGCCTTGTTTATATCCTATACAAAATACTGACATTCTCTATAGAGAGGTTTTATTTGAGCCATCTGTAGGCTGAGGTTACGATATACCCAGAGCTTTTTTCAGGGCTATTTGTCTGTCCTGTGGGTTCAGTCTGGGGCCTGGGCAGGATTCTAACCATTAGCTCACTTGTCAAACTCTCTGGTATGCTAATTAGGGTAAGAGCCTCGCATGGAAGATGCCTAAGTTCATAAACAGCCTACAGGAAGGCTTTTCTCTCTCTGTTATTTCCCAGATTCCTTCTGGTTCTCTGGGTATCACTCTTCCAGAAAGTACCCACTTCTGCGGCTGTGCCATGCTCTGCACTAGAGGGACAAAGAAGAGGGAAAAGCAATGTCGTCTGTCTTGTTGCTTTTGTAACCACAGTTTCACATAGAAAATTTCACCCCTTGGAAATCCAGCTCTTGCAGCTTCTCATTCCTAGCCATCTTTGCTGCAGCCGATGTTCCCACTTCAAGACTGCTTGGAATTGGGGGTGAGTGAATTTTTAAAAAGAGAGGAAAAATTGGGGGTTGAATCTCCCCTACTCTCCCTGAGCTCTAAGAGTCTCCTCTTCCACAGCACAAGTCAGAACCAAAGGCTTTTTCCAGGATGCTTTCTGTCTAGACCACAGTATCACCTTCAGGTTTCAGGCTGCATTGAGGTTCGAGTCAGGGCATACTAGAGGAAAAAATGATAAATTTCCGAACATTTCAGGGCACTTTGAATTCCGGTGTTCTTCCCTGATCTGCCTGATGGTATTTACTTTCCTGGATTACCAAACAGCTTCCCATGCGTGTTATCCAGGTTACTTATAGTTGAAACCAGTGGGAGACAAAGACAGATGTATGTTAACGTGGTGCTTCCTGGGACTGGAAGCCCAATGGTGAACTGCCTTATGACAGAGCTGCAAAGACATTTCAACAGAGAAAAACCAGACTTTTCGATAAATCATGCTATAACAATTGGACATCCCTCTGTAAAAGAATGAACTCTGACCTATACCTCCATCATAAACAAAAAGTAACTAAAATGTAAAATGCGTCAGAGACTTAAAGGTACAATATAAAACTCTCAGAAGGAAATCTGTGTGACCTTGAGTTGAGCAAAGAGTCCTTATATGGCACCAAAACATAAATTACAAAAGAAAAAAATAATACACTGGGTTTTATCAAAATTAAAATCTTTTTCTCCATGAAAGACACTGTTAAAAGAATAAAAACACAAGTAAAATCTGCGAGAAAATTACTTCAAACCACACTTCTGGTAGAAGATTTATATCCAGAACATATAAAGAATATTCAAACTCAACAATAAGAAAACAAACAACTCAATAAAAAAATAGGCAAAATTTTGCAAAGACACTTAACCAAAGAAGATAAAAGTATGGCTTGAATGCACATGGAAAGATATTCAATGTCATTAGTTATTACGAAAATGCAAATTAAAATCATGATAAGATACCACCACATAAGTATCTGAATGGCTAAAATAAAACATACTGACAAGACCAAGCACCGAGGATGGGAAACAACTAAATCCCTCCTACTCTGTGGGGGCAAGGCGAAAATTCCAGTCACTCTGAAAAAGAGCTGCAGTTATTATAAACATAAATTTACCACATGACCCAGCAACCCCATTTCCAGATATTTATCCTAAAGTAACGAAAGCTTATATTTGCACAGAAATCTATACAAGCATGCATCTTGTTCATGGCAGAATTATTCATAATCACCCAAAAGTGCAACAATTCATATCTCTCAAAGGGTAGAAGGATAAAGAAACTGGAGTATATTCATACAATGGTATGGTATGAAATGGACCACAGATACAAAAAAACCAACTTAGATAAATCTCAAATGCAGTTAACTAAGGGAAAGAAACCAGTCTCAACAGGCTACATACATAACAGTATGATTCCATGGGTATGACATTCTGGAAAAGGCAAAATTATAGGCACAGGGCACTGATCGGTGGTTGCCAGGGTTGATGGGTGAGGAAAAAGCCTGATGCAAAGGAAGCCCCACGAAGGGATCTTCAAGATCCTGGAACTGGTCCACGTCCTGGGAGAGTGGATGATTCTAAGAAACTATGCATGTGTTAGAATTCATATGACTGTATTCCCCCAAATGGACTTGTACTGCACATAAATTTAAAAAGACTTTACAAAGTAATGAGAAACAAAACAAAACCAAACAAGAAATAAACCACATATCCCCGAAGGAAAAGTGCCTGCAAATATAGTAAAATTGTGGAGAATAATATGAGATGTGGCAGATACCTAGGCCTGGTTTCATAGGAACTTGTAAGTCTAGTTTGAATTATATTATAAATGTGAAAGGAAGCTCTTAAAAAATGTATTCACATAATTTATGTTAAAAAAATTGCTTTGGTTGTTTCGAGTACAACAGATTGACAGACAGAAGGAAGACTCAGGGTTATGGAGGGGACTGAGGAAAAAAAAATGTATTTAGTTAGTCCCCAGGTATTGAAGTTAGGTAAACAGCAGTACTCACAACCGAGCTAGAGAATACCGGAAGAGAGAGGCTGTTTGCCAAGACGTCACATTTAATTTAGGACATGTTAATTTTGAAGGGTTAGGCGATATTTTGGTGACAATGGGAAGTTACTGACATCACTCTTAGAGAACTCTATTTCAGCCTACAGTGATCCAAACCTCAGCACTGAAAATGAGACATGGGGCACTGAGCTAGCTAAACTGCAATAAATGTTGCTTCGTGTGATAATGACTTTACTCAGGTTATATTTGATATTTTGATTTAAAAGAGGAGCTGGGTCCTAAACGTCTGTTTTCTTCTACAACAAAGCCGGGGGAAAATTCTTCAGGAAACCTCCAATATAGTAAGATGCAATTTATGGTTTCTACTCAGTGAAACTTACACCTTCAGGCCTCATTTCTATTAACATATCAATTATCATGATCTCATTTTTTAAAAGGAGGACCTGTGTTTATTTCTCATTCTTCTCAATGTTCTTTGTCCTTGAATTATTTTTTTTAAAAATCTTGATACCAAATACTCCTACTGGGTTATGCCACTTTGATGTAGACATTCCGTTACCAATGATCTACGCTGACTTCTCTCCCTGTAGGGCGTTACATCGCTTCTTTTCTCTTGTGAAATATCTTCATGTACAACATGATTGTTTCATTTCCCCAAATCTTCGTCACTGTGTTAACTCTGCATTATTTTCCCCACTCACATGCTCACTTCTATAGGGTCATCTTTGATTATTCTTGTTTTTAATTGCTTAACTCCTACTTTTTCTTTGTTTTTCTATTCTCTGGATTCCTCTACCTAAACCTTTCCTTTTTGGATCCTCCAAATTATTATCACCATCTTTCTTGCCACTTGAAACCAAGATGGCTAATAATAAAAAAGAGATAATAAATGTTAGTGAGAATATGGAGAAACTGGAACCCTCATACATTCCTGGTAAGAATGTAAAAAATGGTGCATCTCCTTTGGAAAATAGTTTGCTAGTTTCTCAGAATGTTAAATTTAGAGTTACCATATGAAATTGCCCAGCAGTGGCAATCCGAGGTATATACTAAAGAGAAATAAAAGTGTATCTCTATACAATCTTGTACACAAATGTTCATAGTGGCATAATTCACAAGAGCCAATAAGGGGAAAAAATCCAAATGCCTATCAACTGAAAGAGAAGAAATAAAATGTGTCATATCTGTACAATGGAATGTTATGCAACAATAAAAAGCAATGACATACTGATACTACATCATGGATAAACTTTGTAAACATTGTGCTAAGTGAAAGATGCCAGTCACAAAAGGACACATACTGTATGATTCCATTTATATGAAATGTGCAGAATAGGAAAACCTATAGACAGGAACTAGATTAATGATTATCTAAAACTGAGAGTGTGGAAGAAGGATAGGAAGTGACTGCTAATGAGCACATGGTTTCTTTTTCGTGTCATGAAAATGTTCTAAAATTGATTGTGATGATGGCTGAAGAGCCATTGAATCGTGCAACTTAAATGAGTAAACTGTACTGTATATGAATTATATCTCAATAAAGATATTTTAAAAAACAAAATTGGAAATTAGAAAATGAGTTATAACTCAGGCAGTTGTATATAAAACTGAAAGTTTCAAATTTTCTAGTGTTTATGATTCAGGAGAAAAAAGACACTGATTAACATCAGTACTGGTTAGGAAAAATACTCATGTTAAAATTTAAGGGTAATCATTAAGGAAAAAGACATAAAATGTATAACTCCTAAATTGCTAAAAGGAAAAAAATTAAAGAATATTAAAAAGACATTCAATTTAATAGAAAGAAGGGGAGAAGAAAAAAGATAACTTAAGAAAGCATTTTTAAAAATGAAAAGCAAGATGTAGAAAAAATTAAAATACAACAATAATCACAATAAATGAAAATTCACTAAACCTGTCACTTCAAAAGTCAGAGATTCTAAGACTACTAAAACAAAATAAGCAATATCCAGATAATTGTGGTGTATAAGAAACACATTTAAAATATAATAAGACAAAAAATGTTCAAAGGAAAGAAAGAAAAGTAGATTTCCCAGGGAAATTCTAACAAAATAACATAGCTAGGTCTATATAAAACAAGATATAAATTAATTTATAATCAAAATTATAAATTAAGATAAAAAGTACCAAAAGAAACAAAGAGAATTCAAATGGTTAAAGTAACAATTCACCCCTACTCTTAATAATGGATAGAAATGCCAGACAAAAATAAGTAAGGAAATAAAAAATTTGAACAGCACAATAAACCAACTAGATCCAACCACTATAGAATAAAGTTAGAAATCAACAACAGAAGGAAACCTGGAAAACTCATACATTTTGGTAAATTAAACAACACACTCTTGAACAATCAACAGCTCAAGGAAGAAATTACCAGGGAAGTTAGAAAGTACTTAGACACAAAAGAAAATGAAAACGGAATATAACAAAACTGATGGGACGCGGCGAAAGCAGTGCTGGGGCACCGACAGTTCCTGTAGGAAGGCTTCAGTCGCTAAAGATTTCGCCAGTGGTGGCCTGAGGAAAATGCTTTCAAAAGAGAGTGGAGTTGGCTGATTACTGCTATGTTTGTATTAACACCTGAAGAGGGATAATGAGAGACTGAAGGCTATTAGCAAACATTACTGGCAAACGTAAGAACTAGAGGTGCTCTTTTATAGCTTAAGTCAGGACCTTATTCCTGATAGTGGGAAAGTCAATATGAATGAGCAGCAGATTGATGATCTAACTGTCAGAGTTACAGAGCTCCAGAGATGACAGAATGCTCAGCCAAAGCAGTCCTCTTATGCAAAGGCAATGACCATGGTTGGGAAAACAAGAGCTCTTGAAAGACGGGATATCTAGAATGGACTATCTAGACGATGCTTCTGAGGATTCTGGGTCTGCAACTCCCTTACCTAGTATCAGAGACAATGGTCGCACCCCTAACAAGCTGCCACGACCTCCTCTCCTGGTTGACAGACTGATGACTAGGGTTTAATAATCCATTTTGGCCTGATAAGAAGGGGATGAGAATATACTATTGAAAGAGCTGCAAGTATTGGCCAGCATGTACTGGTAGGAGCCAGAGAAGTATTTGAATTGGATTTTGGTAGTATTTGATCAAGGGTGGTGGAATGTAAGCCTGGGTATGTAAGAATTCATGCATTTCGGTGCAAATTCTCAGGACCAGGAGATTTAACACCCTATGGAGGACCCCAGGGGATGGGAGCAATCTTGTGGAGGAACTGACTCTTAGGAGCCTGGAAAAAGCAATGGCCAATGCAAAGTGAAATGGAAATGCCTGAGCTGCCCTAGTGGATGGAAGAGGAAGGAATAAAGAAGCTGACAGAAAGGAATGTGCCGGAATGGACATATTATGTAAGGACAGAACAACTACCGGAAGACCACTTTCCATGGGACACATCATTCACCAAGACCATGAGAAATGTGCTGATGAGAGGGGCACCAGCTTCACTAAGAAGTTCAGCGGTGGCCTTCTTCTGCAGACCAGCACCAAAAACAGGTGAGGCAGAGACAGAGCTAGGTGTTAGGTGATAGGGACCCAAAGTAAAGGAGACCAAGGGTCGGTGCTTAACTGACAGAGTCCAGGTGCCACGATTAGCAAAATAATCACCAAGACTGGAAGAGCAGCCAAGGGTGCTGGCCCACACAGAGCTGTGGGGATGATTAAGAAAGGATGGTATCCATCCCAAGAGGCAAACTAGGTGGTCAGCCCACAATGGTGCTGCTTAACATTTACTTATATTTTAAGCAGGAATGTAGGAATGAAGGCTGAGGGTTGTTGATGCAGGAGAAAACCATGAGCCTCTGCTCAGTTCCCAGATGAATTAATTTACAAGTCCAGAACCCACTGAGTGAACAAGTGGCTGAGTCCACAGATGAAAGGATATGTTGAAACATCTTAGAAAAGTGTATAAAATGATGTCCAAAGGGACCTTTGTATGATCCCTTTACAGAGAGACCTATGTATGTTTGGGTATACACAGCGCAAGAGGAGTAAGTAGGTATTTCAATTACAGTTAGATAAAGGGTTAGAGATGACAAAGATACCCAAGGACCAAAATACCATCATGTCCCCTGCTAGAGGAGGGTGTCTTCAGGGGCCAGGTAATAAATTCATGCTATATTCTGGCTCACAGTGGGCTTACTGTGTCTCTGCATTCACCCAGTGATAATTTCCCAGCTTCCCAAGTGTATACATTGTACAAGGTAGTTGAGCAACCCCTACATTTTGTCCCTGGCCTGTGGGGTAAGATCTCTTATAGTGGGAAAGACCCAGCCACAACCTCTGAAAACACCCTCCATCTAGTCAAGATAGTAAATCAAAAACATGCAATCCCAGTGGGACAGTGAAAATTAGTACCAGCATAAAAATCTAAATAGTGTAGAGGTAGTTAAATCTCCATTTAATTTACCAGGATTAACTTCTTTTAAAATTCAGACTTTTCAGATTCATATAGGCTTACTTTTCCATTTTACATACTGGAAAAAAAGCCTTTTAAAAAAAATAATTTCTTACAACTTTCTAATCACTTACTATGTTATACTACAGATCCTAACAACAACATTCTTTAATTCTATAAATGAAAAGCCTGAGATTTAAAGACACTTGGGGACCTACTTCATGATGGCACAGAAAGCGAAGATCAGGGCCAGGCTATGCCTGTAAGTGACCTTCCTAAGTACTGACTCAGCATGTTTACCACCATAACAATGTCCAGTAGAAAAGAAAAAAACTGACGCAAATTTGTGAACTGGCCTCCATCAAACCACGGCTATACTGAAAACTGACACATTCCCCTATTCCACTTAATTAATAACTTGGTTAGAAACAGCAATAGCAGTAAAAGTGGCCTGACTGAGGGATGTCCATAAAGGCTGACCTGTCTAAAACTCTCTTTTATAACTTAACAGTGGCTTTATTTAAAAAAAATAAACTTCAAATTATTCTGTCCATGTTTTTTCTTAATAGTGACACAATTTAAACCTACCTAATTTACATTTCACCACTGAAAACAATTTAAATGATAAAAAACCCATCAAGTATATTTTATCTCAGACAATGATTAGAATATTTTATATTATTTTGTCCATGATGACAACATAATAAATAGGATTGTCTCTAAGACATGGTACACGTTAACTAGCTTTCTTCTACTTAATGAAAGAGCTATTGAACTTAAATATGCACACAAATTCAAAAGCTTAAAATAAACCCTAAACATTTGAATAATTTACATATGTATTCAGCTTCGTGAATTTTCACACAGAGCTAAACTTTTCTGTGTATTTTCATCCATATTATTCTGTCAAAAACTGTTTTATTTTTATACATTAAATAATGTTCATTCGATTATAACCTCTAATACTTTCCCAAAACATGCTGCAACCTAATTAATAGGCTTAATACCCATTAATACTCAGAAGTACGAAGTCATAAAACATTAAATACATTTACGATGTTTACTCAAATTTCATTTTAAAGGGACAAATTTAAAGTGTGAATAGACTTTGCAAAGATGTTATAAATATATTTAGCATTAAATTCTGGAAATTAATTACCTTTTAAGAGACACAGACAAACATAACTGTTTTCAGACCAAAGTGACCAACATGGCAAAGGTTTTGACGAGAAGTGAATAAACGAACGGAGAATGAGTAAATTGAGAATAGAGTTTAGAAAACTGAAGGGCTGTAAATGGAGATGAGATTAGACTTGCTATGTACGGGCCCATATGGATAAATTAGAAGAGCGATTACAGGGAGACAGATTTCATCTCAATTATAAAGAACAATTAGTCATCTGAAGATAGAAAATGCTATCTCAGGAGATGGTGTGTTTCCTGTCATTAAAGGCATTCAGGCATAAGTTAGATCAGGGGTTCGGCAAATTACGTCCACAGGCGGAATTTAGCCTGCCAGCTGTTTTTATAATAAAGGTTTATTGGAACATCGCCACTCCCATTTGTGTCCTTATTGGCTGTGGCTGCGTTAGCACCACAGCCGCAGGGTTGCAGAGGTGCAACAGAGACCTTGTGGCCCACAAATCTTGAAATATTTACTACATGGACCTTTACAGAAAATGTTCGTAACCCCTGTGGACAGGTATTAGGAATTCAAATATTCTATGGGTGTCTTGGCAAGTCAACCAATAATGGCTACTTTGGTGTTGGGGAAAGTGCTTGGCATGTCACCTGCGTCAAGGATTGGGTTGTACAAGTTCTTTACTGTACAAAGCAGCCCAGACAACTTGGTGACTGAAGGTCAAAATTATTACTGCATTCTGTGAAGTCTGTGCTGTGTTGTGGGCTACGTCTGCCAGAAGGAGAAGATATGTTTGTCTAATTTGCACACAGGTACCGATGTACACATCACAATCATGTTAACAAAAATAGCATCCTTTCTAATCCAGATGATCTCAGATGCCATCACACAAATGTTCTGTAACTGAAACTCTGTTTCCTCTCCTCACCCAGTGTTTCTTTATTTACACCCCATGGAAATAAAAACAGATGTACTATGAAGAGTATTTGTATTTTGAGAAATACTACAAACCTTACCCTCTCTTTCAGAAAGATACATTGCAAATTAGCCTATTAAAAATGTGAGGGAAAAAAAAACTCTGAGAAGTAATGTCAGTTGAAAACAAACAAAAAGAGCCTTATTTCACTGTGGTCTATACAGCGCTTTCCAGTGTGATTTAGTCATGGAACCCTTTTCATGAAGCTATTGCTACTCTCTCAAATAACTAGTGTTCTATGAAATTATGCTATATTCAAAGTCATATTTAGTACTTCCAGATTATAAGCTCTTTGAGAGCAGAAAATACATACTCTTTCTCATCCCTGACAGATTTTAGCACATTGTTAAGCGCATATTGCCTAAGAAATAACTGAATTGATTTTAATTCTAGGAGATGTTCCTTATCAATACAGTGAATGAGCTGCTAATTTCATTAATGAAAATAGGCTTCAATTACTTATGTGACAGGGGAAGATAGAGTTATTGTTCTCTTTCCACTGACTCCAATAGCTTATGAACAGTACTACAGTAAAGTAATCTTGCAAAAGTATATTTCAAGTATGTTTCCTCTGCTCTGTGGTATATATTTAAGCACATAAAACTATTCAAGATACACTGTATGATATTTAAGGTCAAAGAATTGATAAATTACCTAGCAGACTGATGTAACATACATCAGAACATAGGTTTAACAAATTCAAAGTCAGTAGAAGCAAATTACCTGAAGAAGGTGACAAAAAACTGCACAAGATCCATGATTGTATTGTGTTGTGAGAATGCAATCTGAAAAATCAAAATGAAAAAAAGGTTGAAACTTACTGAATCTATGTTATTCTCCAAAGCGATGTTTCATGGCATTTGTAAATACAATATTTTTAAATTCTCAAAAAAATTGTATCACCATACTATAAATCATATATGCTGGAATCAAAACTTCATCACCAATAACACCTAATATATTCAATTACTGATGACAAACTTTACATAAAACATTAAATGGTTTAAGAAAACTATAATTACTTCAGAAATGTATGCTAAGAGTTTCATGTGAAATCCTATGGCATATTAAATATGCCTAACTAAAACATGAAAATGATTTTCTTCACCTAATAATGATCAAATTTTCTATCAATATAATTGGTAATAGTTTGTATGTCAAAAAATTAATTTCGACTCTATTAAAGAAACTGAGGGAACTTATTTTTCCTATATATTCTTGTTTAGAGAAGCTGCATACATTATTCTGCTATATACCTCTCAAAGAATAAAATGTCATCTCAGTTTATATCTTCATGTTAATAAGAAATGAATTTTGAAAGGGGAAACAAGTCATTAAGCTAAAGTTGTCCTTTACTTCTGTTAACATTATAGAGATCATACTGTAACACATTTCTTGAGGAAGAATTATATAGTGTACTAGTCAATAATGCAGCATCTAATAGAGAATATCTGACAGTAAAATCCAATTTTTCACTTTCTAGGTTTAAGTATTTTGGAGAACTATTTAACCTATTTTTGTCCTATATGTGAATAATAATAAAAGCACCCATATCATAGTGTTAGAGGAAACATTAACTGAATTAACAGAAATAAAATTATTGCCATAGTATCTGACATATAGTAGGTATAATATAATAAATATTATTTTTATGTCATGTATAAAGGAGATGATCAACACAGGTGAATTTTCCCAGAAAGCTGAAGCTAAACAGTTAAGGTCTTGAAATCTTCTTTTCCTTTAATAATCTCTTATGAAAATCTTTCAAAAACATGTAATAGTATTTCTACTTCCAGTGAAAACTCACTAACAGGGATGAGATTTCTCTCCTGCCTTAAACACCTAAAAAACTACATAAAATATATGGAAAAACTATATTCAGACATTAGACAAAAGGTTGAGGAGGATATAATCGATGAGTTAAGGAAAACAAAGGATTTGAGCTTCACAACGGTCCCAGCATTCAGTACAAGTAATTGAAATGACATTCTAAAATAAGAAATATCATCATTTCTTATATAAAATGAAGAATTACAGCCAGTTGAAAACATGGTTAAATTTTTGGCATATACATGAAAGTTAGATATTATAACATTCATTTCCAAAAAAGCTCCTAAGCATTCAAAGCACTTATACAGAGACTGAGGAAAAGATAATTGCTGCAGGAGATTGGTTATAGGTGAAAATGTTTTCAAAGATTTAAGAAAAAACATCTTTTAAAATGGAAAAGACAGAGATAAATTTTCTCCCCAGGCACTATCCATGAGAGTGTCTTAGAGCTCATCAAACAATATTAGCAACAGTAACTTACATCCATGAGAAGAGAATTCAGAACACAGCAATTGAGAACTAACTAGATAATGGCCAAAAGGATAATTATTTTGAAATCATAATAAATAAAATTGGTTTAAGAAAAACTGGAATAGGAAAGTAAACTTAGATAGTTTTGAGAAATATCTAAATAAAAAAGAAGAAAAAGGAGCTTCAGTAAAGGCTTGAACGAAGTTAGCAAATGTATGGAAAAGAGAAAAGAAGAAATAAACTAAATAATATATATGTCATAAAATAAATTTTAAAAGGAATAAGATAAAGAGGGAGGGTGTAGCTCAAGCGGTAAAGCACATGCTTAGCATACACAAGGTCCTGAGTTCAATCTCCAGTACCTCCTCTAAAACTAAGTAAATAAACCTAATTACCTTCCCCCACAAAACAAAAAATAATAATAATTAATTAATTTTAAAAAAAGGAATAAGATAAAGGATACAAGAAATTGCACTAAATGTGAACTGACTGAATCCTTATCAAAAGAGAGTTCCACAGCACATTAAAAATCATTATTCAGCTTTATTTTTGATAGAAAACACATCTATAGCAGTGACACATTTATATTCAACATATAAGTCTGTGAAAAAAAATAGGCTCTTAAAAACAACAACAAAAGAGGCAATGAAGGATAATATTAATCGTAAAGTGAAATTCAAAATCAAAACCTGGCCAAATGAAATGTATATGGCATGAAGAATATAAAATATAAATATAATATAAAAATAATAAACCTATATGCACCAAAAATGCAAGTATAAGTAAAAACACAGTATCTGCACTAACAAGAAGTAGATAATAACACTAATTATGGAATACAATTTTAACATGTGTATCTCTTTCAGAACTTTTCTGATCAGACAAAAATCAACTTATTCAGTCATTTAAATCATGAAGAAAGAAATGTTGCTTAAGCAAGCTCTGTTCCAGTGACACCCCCATAGATAAGACAAAGTCCTTGGTCTCTTTTTGTTTGCATTCCAATAGCAGGAGACAGAAAATAACCAGGTAAACTCATAAGTGTATACCATAATTTTCAAAAGTGGTAAGTGTTCTGGAGAAAAAATAAAGTGATGTGATAAAATGGAAGAATATGTGGCTGACTGAGATCAGGTAGTAAGGGACAACCTCACAGAAGACAGGACATATGAGCTGATATACAAATAATGAGAAGGGTAAACCCCATAAAGATCTGTTAGTAGAGGATTTCAGGCTCAGGGAATAGAATGTGTGGACTAGAAATGTATGAGAAATTAAAGTCACAAGAGCTGGAGTCTTGTAAGCCAGGGACAGAGTGGTTAAAAATAAGTTCATAGTGACAAGCAGGAATTAATTTACTTAGGTCCTTGGCATGATAAAATATTTGGAATATATTATACAAGCCGAGCCATTCAGTGACAGGATCTAACACTCACACACACAAAAAAAATTCAGACTGCTAGATGGGGAAGAGACAACAGAGGAAAGCAAAGACACTAGAAAGAAAGATACTGGATTTTTCTAGTTATGAGGTGAGAGTAGCTTGCACAAGAGTAGTAGCCATGGAGGCAAAACCAAATTAATGAGCACGTAATTCAGAGTGAAAGGTGAGGAGAATTGGTGAAGGATTAGCTATGACTCATTTAAAACTTCTAAGAGGAAGCTCAAGGCTACTCAATATTAGAGCTTAAAAGAAAAAAAAAAAGTGGTCAATTAGGTAGGAGGAAACCAGGAGAGTGTTGTGTCAAGGATGTCAAGGGAAAGGAATGTTGCAACAAGAAAGGAGTGGCTAATTTAGTTGGTTGAGTAAGATGAGGATGGGAACATAACTATTAAATTTGACAGCATCAATTTCATAGGAAACTTAAACAAATACACTTTTAATGAAGGAGGTGGGGATGTTAAGCTGAACAGAGTAATATAGGGCGAATATGGAACGTGAGGCAGTAGAGACAGCAACTACAGACTGAACTCTCAAAGAGGTCTGTAAAAACTCGGAGCAGAAATAATCAGGAGCATGTAAAATAAGAAAAAAAAAACCTTTTCTCAGATCCATACAGCATTTAGAAAAGTGGACAGAGTACATTATGCAGAGAAACTACTTAAAAATTCGAAATGGTAGTGATTTTATGCACTATATGATCAGATTAAAATCAAAATTAAAACCGTAATTTTGAGTACAATGAAAACAAGTTTAACTATTTGGAAATTAAGAAATATAATCCATAAGGCAGAGTTCTAGGTGGACAGTGGCAGTAATGGTATAGCTTTTAATATCCCTGAGTCTCCGTATAAAAATAACCTACATTTGTATCTATGTCTATATTTACCTCTGTCGACCTGTCTATGGCAACTAAACTGCAAAATCAAAAAAAAAAAAAAAAACACAGAAAACAACTTCAATGAAGTTAAATGAAAAAGTATCTCCCCCTTAATAAGGAAACCTGAACAGGTCTGGATGAGCCACAACACAAGGCACACACGGTGCCAGAGTCTGTGTGGGGGTGAAAAGAGGAAATCAGCATGGAAACCCAAAAGGTATTCACTGGAATCAGGCAGCCAATTTGACCACAGAAGGTAAAAATGGGAGTGGTTTTGCCCCATCCAAGAGCATATGAGTGCAATGGGGCCTTGGGAATTTCTAAAAGGAGCTAGAACAGCTTGAGCCACATGAATTTTCAAAAGCAACCAGTCAAATCTCTATTTCAGGACAGGCCCCATATTGAGGAAAAACTGTTGGAAATGGAATCAGAATTGAACAGAGCAGGGAAAATGAGACAAATGAAAGAAGGTCCAATTGCGGACAGGAACAGAGCCAGGAAATCTTTAAAAAGCATGTGACACATTTTTAGGGGAGAAAAAAATATTTACATATTCAAATATGGGTCTTGTCACTAATTTCTTTCTGTACTTCCAATGTAAATCATTATCACCACTCTCATTCTTTAACCTATAATGGATTTCGCATTACTTCAAGATAATGGATGCGGAAACAGTGGGAAGGGCCAACAGTGTTAAAATGGAGTTTTAGATTGGCAAAGCACATGATTCAAGTTGGTACTGCAGAATTTCATTATGGTCTGCTTGCCCTTTCTGGGTCCCATAAGTAGCTTGGAACAAAGATCATGTTTTAAGACAAGTAAGCAAAACACAGATATACATGAAATTATCTACAACTTCCTAAATTTTCCCAAAGAGTATTTGAATAAACAAAGCAGTCAAGGAGAAAATCTACAAGTTACACTCACAAACTAAGGCCCTAAAACATTCTGAAACTTTAGTTACATTATCTATCTATACTTATTAATAAGAAAAGAAAAATTTCACAAGAGATATGAATGACATTATTACTACAGCTTGTATTAAGGGATAAACTGGGATACCACTAGTAGGATATACTTAGACCTCCCAAAATTAACATTATTTTCTAAATTGTCAAAAATGATAGCTGCAGTTCTTCATAAATTAAGTTGCAATGTAACATGCTTGAACATGTTACATTGCAAAGTACAAAGTAATTGGAGATTTTGACCAAATTATGTTACACATAATAATCTCCTACCTTTTGCAATACTGATTACAATGGTGATATGAAATTAATAGGGTCAAAAATTGCATCTGAAATACAAACTGCCTTAAAAACAAGAAAGGGACCTCCCAAAGTAGCTAATTTGTTAACGTAATTATATTTAAGAGTAAATGGAGACTTGGCACAAGCAGTCTCTATACTTAGCATACCATCTGTGTTCTAGAAACTCAAGTTAAACAGCATTTGATATTGGCTGTTGAAAAGGAAAGTCAGCATTACAATGTGTTGTACAAATCTTTGAAAGTGTTTCTCTGCCTGATACTTTCTATAGGAAGTTCCACAGGAGATAGCCTATGGAAAACACTGTGTCAGGCGGTCCACTGCCAGGCACAGGCTTTCAAATGGAAGGCAGACACAAGGCTGATTTGGTAACACTGGGAAACAAGGCGAACCAAACACTAACTCAACCAGATTCCCTCTCGAGATCCCCTCTTATGGAGTGCCAGTGTATTCATTCATCAAATATTTCCCTGAGTATCTACTACATTCCGGGCACCATGTCAGGTTCTTGGGTATATCAGTGAAAAAAAAAAATTCTTAATATTGGGAGCAGGGGTAAACTAAAACAGTAATAACAATTATATATTATACAGTAATAAATCTGGGAGTTTGAGATTTGCAAATGTTAGCCACTATATATAAAAAAAACAAGTTTCTTCTGTATAGCACAGGGAACTATATTCAGTAACTTATAATAACCTTTAATGAAAAAGAATATAAAAATAAATGTATGAACGTATATGCATAACTGGGACATTGTGCTATACACCAGAAATTGACACATTGTAACCATACTTCAATAAAAATATATAAACAAACAAACAAATAAATAATATAGTAGGTTAGAACTTGGTAATTTTAATGGGGAAAAAACATTAAAAATATTCTATTTTACATATTAACCTATATGGGACAAGAAATCACTCCTTGGTGTCTAAAAATATCAGAAGTGTTGAGAAAAGTTAGGAGAAAAAGGCAGGGGTAGCAGAAAGAAATGATACTAGCATTAGGTGAGAATGTACCTGACTATTATCAGTGTTTCTCTACCTAGAAAGAGCATCCAGCAACTCCCGGCCCCTTCCAATGAAACTGGAAGACCTACAGGGAAAACAGTAAGTACAGACAGAGCGAGAACCATTCTACGTGACGTTAGGCCACTGGTCTTCACGTGGCTGCCTCGTTTTCACTGAGATCTCACTTCAAGTATCACACTTGTCTAAGACACTTATATGAAGTAGCTGCCCTCTCCTTTATTCTACACTCCTATGTGAAGCTACTTCTTTTAACTTCATCTGAAATTATCTTATTTACTTGTTGGTCATTAGTTAAAATATCTGTCCCCACTAAAATCTAAACTCGTTGAGAATAGTGGCCTTGTTCATATTGTTAATGGCACTATTCCAGTATCTAGAACAGAATTTGGCACATAGTACATAGAAAGCATTTCATGCAAGTTTGCTGAGTAGGTGAATAAATGTGACAGCAAAATTTACCACAGGAGAATTCACAGGACTTCTTATATCCTCATTAAGAGCCAATGAAAGGAAGTTGGAATAGATGTTACTCTGAGAAACAGTAAAAAATTATTTATTTATTTGCATTTATTTTATCAATCAATAATCATATAGACCAAAAGTAATTGCTAATTTCAGATCATAAAGCAATATTTTTCTTAATAAAATTGATATTTATTAGAGTTCAGATATTATGGAAAAAAATGCATTTCTATATAAAATGTTTTTATTTATTTATAATCACAGGGAAAATGTTATAAGATCTACCATTTACAATTTGATCTACAATATAAATAAAATATTTTGAAACCAAGATATCAGAAATGGTTTCTTATTATTTATTTTTGCCTCAGTTTCTTAATTTCAACAATAAACATTTTTAACTATATTTGTTTCTAGGAATTTCTTTCAGAGGGTGACTTAGCTGAGACTACAATCTTCTCATTTAAAATAAATGGTGCTACCTGAAACATTATTTTTTAACCAATGAGAAAAGAAAGGAGTTTGCTTTAAAAGAGTGATCATTTAGCTAATTTCATTTAGAAAACAGTGAGATAAATTGATAACAACAAAAACAACACTCCAAACTGGAAGGTTCCCTGAGAGTGCATTTCCGGAGGATATGAAACATTTCTGACTCTAAAATCTCTAATTGTCTAATTAGAAAGATTTCTATTGGCTGATGCTATGGCTATAACATGGCCCTTTACAGATAATCTATCTGTTTCAATTTGGTTTTGTGGTCATTCCCATGAAAAATATGAGAAGTTTACTTGAGTCAAATTTAAAATTAGTTTTAAAATGTTAGCCAGCACAAATGCACCTTTGAAATTCTCTTTTTTTAATGATTTAATTCAAGTTATCCAATGATTATTTAAAGAAAATTAATCAAAATCAGGCAACCAATTAATGGTAAAATTTCATAATTTCCCCATGTTTTTAAAGCGCCCCCAAGTAATCGATAAAGTGATATGCTGAATGACAGAATTAGCTGAAACCACAGCAACAGTGATAATATATTTTGTCCATTTGAGTTTAAATGCAAATGCACATTTAAAACATGTCCGAAATCTAAAACCTGAATTAAAGATATGCTATTTTTTGTTAACAATAATAATGATCAACATTTTGAATCTATGATTGAGTGAAAAAGTTGCATTAAGTGCACTTGGATAGAGAAGTAGATTAATAGCTTGATATTTACCACAAAATGTCAGATTTTGTAAGAGAGGAAAAGTGTTCATATTATAAAGGACAAATTGGTGTGTCTGTGCAAAAATGTCAGCTTGCCATAAACTCTGATATAACATTAAGATATACAAAAATGAAAATATAAAGGGATGTGCTAAAATGATCAGATTCATCTAACAAACTGAAAATAAAAGAGAGGTTCTTCAAACCACTGTTTGGATTATGGTCCTTCAAAATGATGACATAAAAGCAGAGCTGAGTAATGGAAGTTAGTCATCTAGTCATACCTCAAAGACAACTGGGCTACGTTTCAGGCAAGCAATTCAAAATCTCATTAGGTTTTTATTCACTTTTAAAAACAAATATAAGCAAACTGGGGCTTCAATTAACTATTACTGGATAAGATCAACTATGATCCATCTATTTCAGATGAGCATCAAGTTCCTATAGATAATTTACACACTGCTTATTAATAATATAATTTGTATCATTCCTGATAAAGTAATATTTCCAAAAATACAGTTAAATAGAAAATGGATGATTCTTAAAAGATAGAATAAAACCAGTTTCTGGATAAAAGCATGATGAACAAATAGACTCACCAATTCTGCATAAATATTACACAAATTACCCTGATTATAAACTCTTGAATATTGTCTATGAAAACTCAATGGGTTTAATTCTTTTTAGAGAAAATAAATGTCTCAGTGAAGGCACAACTTTCCTCCTGGTTTAATGCAAAAATTTAACTGGCCTCCCTTCCTGTCTTCAGTCTCATAACCTTCTGGTCATTCTTCACCCAGCTGACAAAATACTCTTTTTAAAACTGAAGGAGTTTCTCACAATTCCCCTGTTCACAATCCTTCATTCCCTTACTTAAATTTCTTCAGTGTTTTTCCATCACTTTTAGCTTGGACTCCAACTTCCTTGACATAGCAAAAATGATCTTCAAAATGTGCCCCTTGCTTGTTTCTCTACACATAGCATTGACACCGCAGTCTGATAAGATCTCATACATTTTCAACCTCTGTACCTGGTTTGGCACAAATCATTCCCTCCTGCCTTGGCACCTTCTCCTCCTGGGTAACTCCCATCCAAATGATGCATTTCCTGGCAGTTCTGTTTGGTGGCCCTCAACTGTATGCCTGTTGCCCTTACCATGCACTTTTAGCACAGTACTACTAAAAAAAGCTAACGTTTACTAAAGTGTCTACTATTGTCCAGGTACTGTGCTAAGTGTTCTTCATACATTAATTTATTTAATCCTCAGAATAACTCCATAAAATAGGTAATGTCATTAAATTCATCTCATAGATGAGGAAATAAAGGTTTATAGACTACCCAGGCAACAAGCAGCGGAGCTGAAATGGAAGTCAACGCATTCTGACCCTAGCTCTTAAGTCCTACACCTTTCTACAACCGATTAATCAAAGTGGATGGTGATAATTAGCATTTCTGTCTTTTCTTTTCACTTGACTTCAAGATACTTGAATTCAGGCATTGCAATGTTTAGCTATACATTCTTAGCAACTAGCAAAGAACCTAGCAAATTTATATATGTGTGTTTAGTGGTTGAATTGCAGTAACTTCTGGAGATGTATATCTTAATGTTCTAAATAGAAAGTCTTCAAACAGTTTCATTTTACTGAAGGTCAAGCTGTACAGGAAAACAATTATTTTTACATCAAGATTATGTCAGTTAAAATACAGAGCTTTAAATCTACATGTCCAGAGAGTATATTTTCTTTAAGTTAAAGGATATTACTTTTTCAGAAACAATATTATTACAAATGTTTAAAAATGGACAGAACATTTAAAATAAGATAAAAGTTTGCATTTGTAATGCTACCTGTTCTTAATTATAGTATCAGCATATTTATGAGGTTTCTTGAAGAGTCTCAGATTTTAATTCATAAATCAAAGATATAAAACAGCAAGAGTGAAGGCTAATACAGAAGTCGATATGCAATTTATGCTTGTAACACCACTTTTTAGAAACTGTAATTCTTTCCTCACAACCTAGCTTTTCCTCTCCAATTTTTAAGTGGTCAAAAGGGAGCTTCCTCTATAATCTGTTAAGTGGTCAAAAAGGAGCTTCCTTTTAAAGAATGATGTTCACTAAACCAACTTCATCAATCAGTCCTACTTCTAAAACTTCACTCATCAGGTTTATGTCTAAAACCTCAAAGCAGCAAGTGTAGCCAACAGTTGTAGTAAAGCATGTGGTACTATTCAAATGTCAATTTTTCATACAGATATATTCCTACTAAACAAGTAATAAAACCATCTGCATTTTAAAAAGGCACTGATAGTCGTTAAAGAAACAACTCAAATTCAAAGAAATTTAAAATTTCAAAGAAAGAATATTTTCTATACATATCTAATTTTGGGTACTTTGAAATTTCTCTATTCTCTTCTTTCCATTAATCTTAGACTAATGGACCAGAACGGTGTAAGTGAGATGCTTTCCAGAAGAAAGGGCTTTTTAAAGATGATTTAGTAGGTCCCCACAATTCCTCTGATGATTTTGCCCCTACATGGATAATTTCCAGTTTTAAACTACTTCAAAAACAATGGCATCATAGAACTTAGGTTTCATTATAATAAAAGATAAAACTTTAAAAACCAAGTGGGAAGGTCACGACTTTGCAATAAAACAAAAAAAATCATAAAATCATATAGTTTTTTGATGTAGCTGAAAATTATTTGATATCAGATAATGTAATTACAGAATTTTTTTTTATAAGTTTACAAATCCTTTCAACTCTGGTCTTTAGCAGGCCTTCACCCAAGAGTGCATTTGGCACAAAATAATAATAATAATAATGGGCAAAAGAAAGAGAAAAAAATAGATCAATGCCATTTGGTAGTACATTTTAATATTATATAATTTTTAAGAGTATTATTTTCTTAAATCATTGGTAAATATAATAGTTAAGTTGAATCCAATATAAAAATAGAATCTGATGGTTCTGAATACTGGTTCAATTCCACATTTGATGTCAATTTAATACACAGTTATAAAGTAGTTTGCTCTTTGAGGAAACTACTTTATGACTATTTCTCATTCATTCATGGATACTTTCATGTTTTTGTTTTTGTTTTTGTTTTTGTTTTCAGTTACACCATGAGTACACTTTCTCTGGCTATAATGATTATAGATCCACATAAGTATTCTAAACAATATAACATAATATAATAATTTAGATGATCTAAAGAATGCAATTTTGGTATTACATGAATAGAGTACTACCTCGGATTCACTGTGAAGTTCTAAGTAATCAATTTCTTTCAAAGCCAATTTCTCCTTGCAAGTTTGGCTGGCTGAGATGGTGTTTGTGAGGTTTTTGTTTCCCACTGTAAAATTATTCATTTTAATAATTTTCCATACTGTACTCTTTGGAAGGAAGCCCTTAGGTACAACCCACATTTAAGAAGTGGGAAATTTTAGGCCTCCCTTGAGATTCTGTACATGAAATTTGTCCGTTTATCTATTTAGTCACTTATTTATATATCAGTATGGACTCATGTACGTATATGTTATACTTTGCATTATGATCCACTATTACTTTAATTTGTTGTTGAAATTGTTCCACTTTTGGCCATAGGGAATTCTTTCATTTTCTTTAGTCTTTCTGATATATTCCTACAATAGTGTGCTTTGGTTTTTAGCCATTCTTTACTTTCTGGCACTACAAGTTATTCTAGGCCCAGCCTGTGTATTTCCCACCCCAGTCCTTGAATCAACCATTTCGCCAAGGAGTCCTGGTTCCCTTTACTGGAGAACAGTATTAGAAACCAAAATCTTGCCAGCAGGTTGGCTTGTTTGCCTGTTGCTACCATGGTGTCGATTCTGGGTTCTCTCAGCTGACAAAACAAGGAAATACAAATATAAATACTAACCTGTATATATACGCATATCCATAAATATTTCTATATAAAACATCTGTATCTATATTAAATTAACAATGAGTCCATGTCTGCAGATTTCTATAGGCAGCCTTCATTAGACTGAGAAATTTAGAAGCTGTTTTTTTCTAAAAGATCAATAAAGTTAGTAAATCTCTAATCAGATGAATAAAAAAGAGAAAAGTCATATATTACCAATATCAAGAATGAAAAAAGGGACATTATTACAGATGCTACAGACATGAAAAGGATAACTTTTTAAACAACCTAATGCCCATAAATCAACATCCATGATAAAATGGACAAATTCAGTGAAATACACAAAATATCATCGCTCATATGAAACAATAGATAGCCTAAATAGTACTATAACTATTAAACATATTATATTTCTTGTTTAAAATCTTCAAACAATACAACAAAAACTACAAAACAAGTCAACTATAATCAACTATGTATAAACTATACATAATCAACTATGTATAATCAACTATAGGCCCATATGGCTTCACTGGAAAATTCTACATATATAAGTAAAGAATAATGTCAATTCTACACATCCTGTTTTAGAAGACAGAAAAGGAGACAACATTTCTACCAACATTTATCTTATGAGACCAGCACTACCCTCATAACAAAACCAGACAAAGATATTACAAGAGAAAGCTAACTAAAGACAAATACCCTTCATTAATGTAGAAGCAAAAATCCTCAACAGCTATTAGCCAACTGAACCCAGCAATGTACAAAAAGAATAATTAATTGAAATCAAGTGCAGTTCATCTCAGATATGCAAACCTGGATCAACAAGCCAAATTAATCCTTGTAATTTACCAGAGTGAAACTGAGAGTGATCTGCCAAGAATCATTCCAACAGATGAAGAAAAAGGATTTGAAAAAATTCAACATTAATTCTTGATTTAAAAAAAAAACCCTCAGTAGAGCAGATATGCAAAGGGGCTTCTCTAATAACTAGATTAAATATTTTCCCTTTAAGATTGGAAACAAGGCAAGGATGTCTGCTTCCACCACTTTCACCTAAATACCACACTGGAGCTCTCTCTCAGTGCAATAAAGCAGGGAGAAGATCTGGAAAGAACTGGAAAGAAAGAAATAAAACTGTCTCTCTTTCCAGACAGATTGATTGTTAATTCCCAAAACTAATACAAATATTTAATGAATATAGCAAGTTTGCAAAACACAAGTTAAAGTTTAAAAAAATCAACTGCGTTTCTATATAGAGATGATCCCCAACGTACAATGGCTTGACTGACAATTTTTCAGCTTTACAATGGTGTGAAAGCAATATGCATGCAGTAGAAACTATAATTCAAATTCTGAGTTTTGATCTTTTCCCAGGCTAGCGATATGTGGTACGATACACTCTCCTGAGGCTGGGCAGGGGCAGCGAGTCGCAGCTCCCAGCACTCAGCCACATGGCTAAGCAGCCCATACACTTACAACCATGCTGTACCCATGGTTATTCTGTTTTTCACTTTCAGTACAGTTTCTAAAAATTACATGAGATATCCAATACTTTATTATAAAACAGGCTTCATGTTACATGCTTTTGCACAAATGCAGGCTAATATAGGTGTTCTGAATGTGTTTAAAGTAGGCTAGGCTAAGCGATGATGTTCAGTAGGTTAGATACATGAAATATACTTTTTACTTGTGGTATTTTCAACTTACAGTGGGTTTATTGGGACATAACACCATCGTAAGTCAAAAAAGATCTGTACTGAAAATGAACAACTGGAGATAGGAATAAAAATGATGAAATGATAACAGGACATTGTACTATATACCAGAAATTGACACATTGTAATTGACCATATTCCACTTAAAAAAGATTAAAAACTATGAAATTATTTAGGTATAAATTTGATGAAATATGTGGAAAACATATCTGTTGAATACTATGAAAACCTAATGAAAGAAATCAAATTAGTCCTGAATAATAAAAAGATACACAGTGCTCATTAATTATAAGACTCAATTGGATTATGATGTCCATTGTCCACAATCTGATACATAAGTGCAATGTAATGACAATCAAAATCCCAGAAGAATTTCTTGTAGAATTTTCTTTTGAAAGGAGATTCTAGTATTTAGATGATAAAGCAAAGGCACTAGAATAGCCAAAACAATTTTTGAAAAGAAGAACAAAGTTGGAAGACTTATATAATGTGATTCAAGACTTACAAAAAAAAGCTTTATTAATCAAGGCAGTATGAACTGATGAACAAATAGACACACAGACGAATGGAGCAAAACAGACTAGAAATAGATGTACACAAACAGAGTCAACTGATTTTGAAACAGGTTCAAAGGGACTTTAATTGTGAAAGAACACAGTTTAAAAAACGGTGCTGGACATACTAGACACCCAAGTACTAAAAGTAAACATCAGCTCATACCTTAAAACTTATTAATTCAAAATCAGTCAAAGGCCTAATGCAAAACTTAAAGTTATAAAACCTAGAAAAGAAATCAGAAAATCTTTGTTAGACAAAGATTTCTTAAATACAATATCAAAACATGTCCATTCAAGAAAAAAAACTGATAAATTGTATTTGATTAAAATTATAAATATCTTTTCCTTGAAGGACTGTTAGGAGAATGAAAAAATAAGACATAATGTGGGAGAAAATATCTGCAACATACATGTCTGATGCAAAGAACTTGTATCCAAAATATACAAACATACATTAAAAAAAGAAAAAAAGGGAAAAAGCAAAAAACACACAAAAAAGAAATGAAAAGGGGGAAATCACCACTGAAACAGAAGAAATTAAGAGAACAGAGATTACTTTGCAGACTTCTAAGCAAAAATTTAATAATCCCATTAAAAATACAGAGCATAAATTACAGATTACATAGAAGAAACTGAGGAAGTCCAAAAAAATTTATTAAATAAAATATAAATACACAAAAAGAATATTTACTGCCACATTATTTTTTAAAAAAAACTTCAAATTTCTAACTATATACAATGGAAGTATATGACCTGATGAAAAATTATTTTAGTTTTAAAAATAATAATGAAGACTATATAGGAAAAAATTGCTCTGCTTTATATAAAAAACATGGCAGTCTATAAGATCAAATTATATTATGATGGCAAATTAAAAATAAGGTTTTATGGCTATTTGATGGGAACGTACTACATTTTTTAAAATAGTTTAATTAGATTTCAAAGGAAATTTGATAACTTTTTAAAAATTACTATTGTAAAGAAATGGGAGAATTTCTTTATTTAGATTTATTTTACAAATGAAAAGATTGAAAAGGTTCTTGATAAGTCATTTTCTCAGAAAATCGTATTTTACACTTAAGCTATCTTATCTATGCAATTTTATTGCTTATAAAGAAGAGTATTGGTAGTAATATTTTAATAAGAAGTCAATAAACTTCTTCTGTATAGAACCAGATAGTATTTTCAGCTTTGTGAGCAATGTGGCCTCATTTTTACTACTCAATTCTGACTTTATAGCATAAACTTGATATATCTTCCTTCTCTGAATCTCTAGAGCATTTGTATCTATCATAACCAATTGTATTTTGCAGCTGTCATAAAGTCTTTCCATGTCCCTAAGAATGTCTGTTAAGTATTATCTTAAATATTCCTCAAAATTATATTTTCTGATTAGTAGAATTAATGTATTAATTGATAAAATTGGTTAACAATTTTCCATACAATTTCTTGAACTTGTGCCAACTTAAATTTAATGAAAAAAGAGTTTTAAAGAAAAGGGAAAGGTATATTTGAAAATACACATGATAAATTTCTCAAGCCTATAATAATTTGGAAGACAATAACAACAGATAAAAATAGTAATACTTACTATTATTATAATGTGTACTTTTAGGTAATTTGGGAAAAAATTATACAAGGACATTTTTATCAGCACATTTGTATTATAACTCTTACTTTTCAAACCATAAGCAAAAGATAAAACTTCCTGTTTACTTCAATACCTATTTATCCAGTAGCTTACTACCTTATTTTGTGCTCAAATGACTCAAATGACCCTCTATGTTCAAATACTAACAAACTTGTGATAAAAAATTATAGACATCAGCACTAGGATTCTGTTCTTTCTCTATTTTGTTCTGTATAACTTAACCATTATTAGTAAGAGGATATCACCTAGTCTACCCTGAAAATTAGATTTACAAATTGAAGAATAATTCCTAGCATCTTTCTCATTAAAAAAAATCAAATCTAAATTATGACATCAGTGTGTGGATTGACTTAATAGTGAATTACCAAATCCCATTTACTCAGAAACAGGTAATTTAGATTCAATCTAATTTAACTTAATTTAAACAGTGATGTCTAAGTGTTGATGAGCAGCACTATTGTAGGAGAATACAAAGTACTTAAGCTCAATGCACTCTTTCCGTTTTTCAAGTTATTAGCACTGCAGCTATAGTAGTATTTTTTTCTCTTTTCATTGTCACGATTCAATTGCATGGCATTACAAGTCATAAAGAATAAGTGTTATCAAAGTAAAATGTTACTCTGGGAACTGATGCAGATCAACTCAATATCATGACTCCTAACATTCCAAAAGAATTTTTTTCCTGTTTAATTAATACATTATTGGCATATTTATCACATAACACTGTTATGTGTCTTACGGTCACAATTAGAAATTTTAAGGGTGTCTCAATGCCAAAGTGGTTGGCAATATAAAACATAAAATACTCTATGGAAGACAATGAAGAAAAATTGTTTAGAATTAGAATGATTCACTTTAAATTAAAACAGCTTCAAAATATAAATTGATCAAATAATGTGTCAAAATGACAGAGGCTCCCCCTCAATAGCCAAATTAAAGTCGATTAACTGTGTACAAATAGCCACCTACTTAAAAGTTTCCTACACTGGGTAGACATATTACGTGCCTGACAGAAAAAAAAAATAATCATTATCTTGATTTCTAGAATTATATTGGTAAGAATAAGATTTATGATGCTAAAAGAATTAAGACTTTACAATACATATAACTCAGTAACAGGGAGTTAAAAAAATGACATAATACTGAACAATAAAATAAAAATGCTCAACAAAGATGTTTATTCCTCAAACATCTTCATGAGTCTTAAAAAAAATCATGGAGCCAACAGATTTTGGCTTTTGGCAGCAATAGTGTTTTTAGAATAATAAGTCATAATCTGCCTTTTACCTTAGCAATTAACACAGTCTTTACCCAGATGAAGTCTATTTCACAAGGACTGCTTGTTAATCCTATACTTTACACTAAAATGTTTTATTAAATAATAAAGGAATAAAAAATAGAATTTAAAAATTTAATGGGATTATTGAAGAAAAAGATAGGAGATAGGTAAAAAACAAAAACATACTTGATAATACAACTTATATTAAAATATAGATTATCAAAAAAAGAAACTACAACTATTGCAATGAAAATATAATACAAATACTAATATTGTTTCAGCCAAGATCTTTATAATAAAATCCAGTTCAAATAACTTTCCATTTAGTTTTACTTTTAACTGAAGTCTAAAGATAAATAGACAGATAGATAGACAAATGACAGATAGATGTACACAGATTTTATTTATAATATCTCATATTCATTGATACATGTATATTTATATTCAGTCCTCCAGTTACCAAAAAAATTTGAAATGGTTTACTTTTACCTACTCAAATTGCACTTAAACTATCTGAATCCATCAGTTCTGACTTTTCCAGAAAATCCACTGCCTACCTAAAACAAAGTACGCAACTGACAGTAGCTTTAAAGTCTCCAGTGAGAAACTTCATTAACCAAACACAGATCGATTACTATAAGCACTCTACTAATTAAGCGGCATAAAAGTTTTCTCATCTATTTCAAATGTAAAATCTTACAATGTGATTAAAAATTACAGAATCATGAAGTACTATAGATAGAAAGCCACATATACTTTCTCTATAATATTTACGACGCTAATAAAGTGTCTACACAATTTTGAAAGTGGAATGCTCACTACTAAGCCTGGAAAATCATTCTTTCGGACAATTCTTTTCATTAGAAAATTTGCTTTAATTTGCACTGTATTTCTCTACAATATCTATTGACTGATTCACTCTCTAGAGTTCCACAGAAACAGTTAAAATTCTAGTCCATGTAAAAGTTCCACTTCATTAAACCTCACTCATATGATATAATTCCCATCTACAGTGTACCTCTTCTGGATGTATCCCAGTTTATCAGTGTCCTGTTAATATGTGGCAACAAGTAATGGGTGTCCTCTACATGCTTATAATACCAAGGAATAAAGCAGGTTTCTGAGAAAAGATCAGAGACTATATTTTTGGATATGGTAGTCTTTGAAATGCCTATTACACATTCAAGTGGGTAAACCAAGAAGGTAGCTGGATATGCAAGCCTAGAGTTTATAAAATGGGACCGAATTGAGGTATAAATTTGGAAATAACAGTTTTCTACTGCCCTGGAGATTTCCATCTTAGACATTTTCAACATCCCTTCTATCACCTGAGTCATTAGGTCTGACAAAGACTGGGGCCTGGCCTTCCCTCATATGCAGTACTTTCAGAGTAGCCAATATCCCTAGGCCCAAGAATTTGCCCATGAATTTCAAATTATCCCCATAAATATATTTTTAAATTTCAGGGAAAATATGAACATTGTGAAAGGAGAATCAGAAAACATTTAAAAATAAAATAAATAGAATAACAAGTAGAAATGAATGCATATATGAATAGAACAAATAAGCACATTGGAAGATCAGACTGAGGAGGAAAGAGAGAAAAAAAGAGACTTTAAAAGAAAAGCTAAAAAATATGGAAGACAGATAATAAAAATCTCGAAATGGCAAAGAAAATGGACTGGAATAAGTGTTTGAAAGTATAATGGAGATACACTTCCTTGAATTAAAAACAAATGACAAAAATCCTTCAACTATACATATTAAAATAAAATTAAGCAAAATCAAATGCAAAACAAAAGAATTCTTCAAGGAGAAAAGAAAAGTTTTCAGAGAGAAAGAGTGCATTACATAATAAATCATAAGAATTAGGATGATGTGGCACTAACTTCAGTAATTTACATCTAAGTTGATATTTTATTAACATATATTTAGTCTATAATCAATCGAGCTAGGAATTGCTTTATTATTCTTGACATCTGAAGGCTACTTCAGTTTCACACAACTACTGTTAGTGTGAATCAAGAATTCTGCATTTAAATAATATTATTTATAGCTAACACTGACCAAGCACTTATTACACATTTTATTTGACTTGCATTATCTTTTTAACTTACAAAACTATCCTATGACGATGTGGTAGGTAGAATTCTAACATGGCCCCCAAGATTCCCAGTCCCTGTACATCCTTTCCCCTTAATCTGTGAAAATGATGGAAGTCACTCCCTTAATTAGGTTACATTATATGGCAAAGGTGATGGATCAGTCACTCCAGTGACTGTTACATCAAAGCCGACTCCACTTTAGTAGACTGAAGAGAAAGGTTTTAAACAAAAAATATTCTACAGGTGGCACTGAAGAAGCAACATAGCATGATGTGGAGAGGGTCAGGTGGCAGGGAACAGCAGCCAGCTTCTAGGGGCTGAGAACATACCCTGGTTGAAAGCAGCAAAAAGTGGGGACCTCAGTCCCACAACTCCAAGGAACTGATTTCTGCCAATAACCAGTGAGCTTGGAAGAAGTCCTTGTGTCACAGATGAGAGCCTGACAAACACCAGGACTGCATCCTGGTGAAACCCTGAGCAGAGGAACCAGCTGTCTGTGCCCAGATTCCTGAACCACGGAAACTGTGAGATAATAAATGGGTGTTGCTTTAAGCTAATAAATTTCCGGTAAACTGTTACTCAGCAAGATCAACTAGTAAAGGTAGACCCTATTATCATCTCCAGTTTTATAGATGAAGAAATTAAAGTACAGACACTTAAAAAAAAAACTTCCTTCCAATCATATAACTTGAAAATGGAGAATTTAAAATTGATGTAGTCTGATTTAGGATCTGTGTTCTTAATACTTACTCTTTACTGCCTCCAAGAAAGCATGCAGCTGTCACTTGGAGACCTAGATAAGAACATTCACATAAGACTGGCATTGATGAAAAGTATTATATATAATTTAACTTGCACCAGGTTAATTAATTGTGTATTTTAAAAACACAGTAAGTGCGGCCTCCTTTCTCATTGTAATAAAAATTGCATCATTTCCTCAGTCCAATCTGTAGCATTTTCCCAATAAAAGCAAATATCAGTATCAGAAAGATACTCTTATTGTCTATATACTGACATACTTTTATCAAGATCACCTATGGTAGTATATATTTGTTGATTTCTGGTCACTAGCAAATACTTCCTGTCCCAACAAGGAATTACTTAATTCAAATACTTGTTTTCTTATTGGGGTAATGCACCCCAGTCTCTTATCTTCCAGTACAGAAGCCAAAAAGCTCTTTCTGGGAGATTTTTTTTTTCTCCCAACCTCTGGTACGACAATGGGATAGACATGTGACCTGAAGTTGCCAGTCAGACTCATTCACCTACAATTTTTAGATCTTGCATGAGTAATATAGATGGATTGAGGAAATCATGAGACTTCGCTCATTCCAGGAGTCATGCTTAGGTGAAAATGTAAAGCACTTTGCAGAACTGAATACTGTTGGAATTGACAGCTTCCTGCCTGTTGCAAGCTAGATTATTTATTCTCCCCTTCACATTGCAAGCAGCATGTTATACTAAGGATACATTTTCCATCTGTTTGTTATCAGATAATTTCTGTTCCTTACAAAGAATCTTAATCAATAAAACTATTTAGTATACAATTTCATTTTTGGAGAAGAAAAAAATTCCACTTTGTCTTGTTTTACAAAAAGTTCATGTGACTATTTATAAACATCAGGGGAAAATTCTTTATTGCACTAATAAACTGTCTACATTAGATGTTAAGACTTTTCAAAAGAGCAATATAAGAAAGCATATACTATCCGTATATTTCTCCCTTTGGGGAAACACATTACTTATCTCTTAATTTAAAAACTACTTATTGAATTACTTCACCAAAGTGCTGAGTATATAGAAAAGACAGCAGTTTCTACTGTAATGCAGTTTTGAGTCAAATAGGGGAGAAATAAGTGAAACAATAATTACAACAAAATGAGATAAGCTGAAGAATGTACCAGTTTAAGAGAAGAGTTAGGCATAAAGGAACAAAGGCTAAGCAAGTGTTAGCAACGTTAAGACAAGAAAGGTCATTTGAAAGAAAAAATGCAGAATGGAAAAGTGCCCAACAGAGACAAAGAAAGGAGAGGAGACAGATGATCGAGGAACTGCAAGTAATTTGGCACAGCGAGAAGCAGAGATAAAAAAAGATGAAGAGGACATTTCATAAAAATAAAAGGGTCAATACTGCAGAAATATTAGTCAGTGCAAATATCTGTACAAAATAGCACAACTGCAAAGAACAAGAAGAAAACCTGACACTATTGAAACAAGAAGCAAATCATCAATTTGGAAATTTCAAAAACACTATCAGTAATCGATAGAAAAACAGAAAATAAGGACACAGAACACTAAACAACACTATCAACCAAACATTCAATTAACAGTTAAACAATAACAACAGCCAAATGCACTTTTTCTTAAACAGATATGGATTTTCAGCAAAAGAAACTATACGCTGGGGAAAAGCAAACAAATGAAACTCACTAGTAAATTTAAAGGATTAAAATCATACAGAGTTTACTCTGACTACAGAGAAAATTCAACTAGAAGATAATGAAAGAAAGAGACCTGGGAAATTCCCAAGTATCTGAAAAATAAGTAAGACGCCTCTGAATGATTCATGAGTCAAAGTATGTATCCCTAGAAAAATCAGAAAATATTTTGGGGTGAATGAAAATGAAAATAAGGACTTTTCAAAATGTGTGGAATGTGTCTAAAGCAGCACACCGAGGGTAATTTATAGCTTTAGAGGCATATAAATGAAAAGAAGGTTCTAAAGTCAGTGATCCAAACGCTCACTTTAAGAAGCTAAGTGAACTTAACTAAACTGTTTCAATTTAACTAAACACTTTGTTTTCCGTTGTTATATAAGCATGTATAATTCTTATTCTAATTTTTCTTGTATTAACCTAATAAAGGTAAGTAAAATAGAAAACATTCATCTTAAAAGTTATGGGATTTAAGGAAAACGAATACATGCATGTATATGCATGACTGGGACACTGTTCTGTACACCAGAAACTGACACATTATAACTGTACTTCAATAAAAGTAAAAAATGTTATGGGAAATCACGGAAGGATTTAGACAAGTGAGGTATATGATGAGAAGATCAAAAACCCTCTTACATTCCAATGATGATAATGAAGAGGAGGAGGAGGAAGAGAAAGATGATGATCACCTGTCTACTGCTTACTGTGACATTTACTACAGAAGCAGCATGGTTCTGTTTTACATAACTACATCATTAAACCACCACGATAACCCTATAATGTAAGCACCTCTATCGTCATTTTATAGATGAAGTAACTAAAGCTAAGATAAGGGAATAGCTTAACTGAGGTTACAAATGGGGGACAGACAGATTTAACAGAAATCAGAGAAAAAGTAGTTCAGAATGAAGAAAGAAATCGGTGAGAAATGCCACAGAGAACTGAACAGCATAAGGAGTAACAAGTATCCGTTGGCATGGGAACTAAGACGTTATTACTGACAAATTGCCAGGTATAGTTGAAAGGTGTTTTGCTACATACTAGCTCTCTGATTTTCAAAATACATGACATAATACATATAAATGGTAGCAGTCTGTCATTACAGCAGTTGAAAAAGGTGAAAATTTTCTGGAATTTTAGAATTGGTTTCTAATCACACATCTCCTTTTTCTGCTCTCTTTCTCTACAAATGTGCTCCTATGAATGGCAAAGATGTCACTGATTTCTGCTTAAAATTATCCTTTATTATTGACATTGTGACAGTGGCCCAATATTAGTTCAGTTTTCAAAACCTTAGCAGTGCTACATGGATCCATCCCACACACTTGCTGCCTAGCTGCCAGTGGGAGAGCTGAGCAGACGTCTACCTATCCTATGATGGGTAGCTCTGGGATCTGAGTCTCAAAGACGTCAGTGTCCTAATTAGGGTCCATTCTATACATTAACACACCAGGGGTGAACCAAGAAGTTAATAAACTGCTTAATGGGGCTAACCATCCATATTCTTACCTTTCTGCTCTCTCCTCATACTTTCTGGCTCCCTGGAAACCTCCTTAGTCCACTGGCCATAAGCTGCCCACTTCCACAATTGTGCAACAGGGGCAGGAAAACAAAAGAGAGCACATAAAACAAAAAACCATCGTGGGGTTTAGCCCCACCCTCTGGGAGTGGGTCTCCACCAATCAGAGACGAAGGTTCCCATTCCAAAAGTAGTATTTTGCAAAGCTACTGTATAATACTGCAATCAGGAGATTAACACTGATCTTACCCAGATCTCCCCAGTCTTACTTGTACTCATTTATGTACATATTAAGTTTCATAAAAATTTATCACATGTGTAGGTTCATATATCCAGCACCAGGTTCAAGATATTAAGTAGCTCCAGTAGCACAAAGATCCCTGGTGTTGTCCTTTAAAATCCACATCTATCTCCCTCCCATACCTGCTCCACTTCACATGCCATTATCCCTAACCTCAGGCATCCATTAACTTGTCCCCCATTTCTAAAATCTTGTTATTTAAAAATGTTAACTAAATGGTATCATACAGAATGTAACCTCCTGAGATTGGCTTTTTTTTTTCACTGAGCATAATTTCTAAAAGATTCACCAAAGTGTTACGTGAATCAACAGTTTGTTCCTTTTTATTCCTGAGTAGTATTCCATGGTATATAGATACCATGGTTTGTTTAATAATTCTGCTGCTGAAAGACATACGAGATGATTGTATAAAGGTTCTATGCACATTTCTGTACAGGTGTGTAAACATAAGTTTTCATATCTCTGGGATAAACGTCCAAGAGTTCAATCACTGCAGTATGGCAACTGCATGTTTAGTTTGGTAACAAACTGAAGAATTATTTTCCTGGATAGCTCTACCATTTAACATTGCCACAAGCAATGTACGAGTGATCCAGCTACTGCATTTCCTTGACTACATGTGTGGTAGTGTCACCATTTTTTACTTTAGCCATACTGGTAACTGTGTGGTGATATTTTGTTGTGGTTTTAATTTGCATTTCCCTGATAGCTAATGAGGATGAAACTCCTTAAGTGTGCTGATTTGGCACTTTTATGTCATCGGCTCATGACTCTGCCCACTTCCTGATTGGCATGTTTGGTTTCTTTAAAGCTGGGTACTGAGAGTTCTTCATATATTCTACATACTAGTCTCTTCTTGGAAATATGATTTGTAAATGTTTTCTCCCAGTCCATAGCTTGTATTTTCATCCTGTTGACGTAAACCCTTGCAGGATAAGTTTTTAATATAGGTGAACACCAATATATCAATGTTTCCTTTTATGAAGTGGGTTTTTGATGTCAAGCTCAAGAACTCTTTGCCCAGTCATATATCCTGAAATTTTTCTCCTACTTTTCTAGAATTTTTATAATTTTAAGTGTATATTTTATTCTATGATTCATTTAGAGCTGATTTTTGTACAAGGTGTGAGGTTTAGGTCCAGGTTCATTTTTTTACCTATATATATCCAATCACTCCAATACCATTTGGCAAAATTGGTATACTTTTGCCCATTTGTATAAATCAATCAAGCATGTTTTTGCGGGAATTTCTGCGTTCTCTATTCTGTTCCACTGAACTATGTGTCTGTGCTTCCACCAAATGTATAGTGTTTTGATTACTGTAGCTGTATACAGTAAGACAATATAAGAAAGGGTAATTGCACCCACTTTATTTTTCTTTGTCAATACTGTATTAACTATTCTAGAGCCTACACCTTCCCATACAAATTTTAAAATAAACTTGCTTATATATACAAAATAAAACTTCCTGGGATTTTGAGAGAAACTGTATTGCATCTATTGATTTTGTTTTCTTTTTCAGTTTCTCCTAATAAAGAGCAATATGTTAAAACAAGGCCACCTAGTTCATCAGAGAAAACCAGGAGAAAAGATAATATGAGCCACCTGCAATTGCTGATGCATCAACAATTGGCCCCAAAACTACCCCTGCCTACATTTACTGGGATCAGAACCTTGAAGCAATTTATGCCCTAGGGCACTGTTGAACACAATAATCAGTGGCAAACTACTGCAGACTAACAGCCAATGAAGCTGACGGCTTAGCAGAGAGATTAGGGAGTAAGACAGTCAAAAGAGAGCAAAGGTGAAACTACTGTCATCCCATGGTGTCTGTGCCTATGGCCACGGCTACTGCCTCTGAAGAATAATGCCACCGGTTTCACATTGTGGAGTAAATAGATTCCACTAAAATACTCTAGCCAAGTCAAATGAACAAGCAAACAACAGAGGGAAATTAGTATCCAAAGTTGCTACATTATGTAATCTAAAATGCACAGTTTTCAACAACCACAAAAAATACAAGACATGCAGAGAAACAGAAAAGTATAACCCATACACAGAATAAAAAACAAGCAACAAAAACTGCCTGTAAGAGGCCTCAGATATTGGTATTAACAAAGACTTCAAAGACGCTCTTACAGATATGTCCAAATAAATACATAAAAATATGCTGAAAGAAGTAAATAAAGATATAATAACAATGTTTCATGAAATAGAGACTATAAATAAAGAGAGAAATTATTTAAAAAAAAGAATCAAATGGAAATTCTTAAGTTAAAAATAAAATAAGTGAAATGAAAATTTCACTAGCGAGGCTCTATGGTAGATTTGACCTTGACGAAAAAAGAATCAGCAGTTCAACAGAGATTAGGCAGACCTCAGTATATAGAGGGAAAAATAAACAATAAAATAAAGTGAATAAAAACTAAGAAAAATGTGGGATAGTATTCAGCACACCAACATAAGTATTGTGGGGTTACCAGAAAGCGCAGAGAAAGTACCAGAAAAAATATTTGAAAAATGTTTGAGAACTTCCAAATTTAAGAAAATATATTAAACTATATATCAAGAATGTTCAATAAACTCCAAGTAGGATAAATATAGAGACTCTGCAACAGAAACATCATAGTAAAAATTCTGAAGGACAAAAAGAAAATCTTGAAAGCAGCAAAAGAAAAATAAGTTGATATATAAGGAATCGCAATAAGATTAACAAAAAACTTTTTACTCAAAACAATGGAGGCCAGAAGACAGTGGGATGTCATATTCATAATGCTCAAAGAGAAAAACTGTCAACCAAGAATCTTATATCCAGCAAACAACTTTTCAAAAGTGAAAGTAGAATAGATATTCTTAGATAAATGAAAACTAAGAGAACATGTTGCTAGCACATCCATTTTACAAAAAATATTTTAAAAAATGTCTTCAGGTCAAAAACAGTTTACCTCAGTTGGCAATTCAAATCCATATGAAAAAATAAACAGCATCAATAAAGGTAATTATGTAAATAGGTATGTAAAAAATACAATATAAATGCATATTTCTTCTCCATGCTGCTCTTAAGTTATTTAAAAAGCAATTGTATAAGACAATATGCATATAATTATAATGTTAGATCTATAACACACACATATATATAAACGTAACATTTGACAGTAATAGCAAGTGGGAGAACATCTGTACTGGAGTAAGAAAATGATACCAGATGGTAACTCAAATCCACAGGAACAAATAAAAAGAACCAGAAACGACAAATAAGAAGGTTAATATAAAAACTCTATATACATATATTTGTTTTCCTTTCATTTTTTAGCTTCTTTAACAGACATAAATTACATAAAATGATAATTATAACAATACATTTTGGGGTTTGCAACATATGACAGGATATAATATGCATAATAATTACATAACAAAAGGCAGAAATATTGAATAGAGCTATATAAGAGTAAAATTTCTATACCTCCAGGGAATTAAGTTAACATAAATCTGAGCAACATGCTGCTCAGTTAGGATATATACAGTAAGCCTTAGAACAACCATTAAAAAATGACTCAAAAACTTTACTGAAAAATGATGAAAGGAATTAAAATGCCACACTAGAAAATATTCACATAATGCAAAAGAAAGCAGTAAAGGAGAAGCAGAGGAGCAAAAAAGATGAAACATACAGATAACAGTAAGTTAAGGGGCAGACATAACTCCAACCATGTCAATAGTACTGAATGTCAGTGGACTAAACAATTCAATCAAAAGGCAGAGACTGTTAGATTGTTACAGATTGTTAAAAAACCTGGTTCTGACTACTGGACTACTGCTGTCTACAGGAGACACAATTTAGGCTGAAAGATACAAACAGGTTGAAAGTAAAAAGATGTTCAAAAACATGTCACGCAAATAGCAATCTAAGAAAACTGGATACCAATACTAAACATCAGACAAAGGGCAAAGAAGTAGTATCCTGTTGTACTCTTACTACAGAGAGAAGAGATTTCTGTGGGAAAAATATTCTAAAAATTATTTACACACCAAGCAATGCATTCTGAATCACTAGAATACATCTCTTTCAGCAGTGGTCACCGTTCTATTCAAATACTTTTGCATAAATTACAGAGGAAAAGATTCTCCCCTAATGTCACTTGCTGGAGACTTTCAGAATTTTATTTCCAAAATGAGAACAAAGGTGACAGTGGACCAGAGACTTTATCATCTTCAATACTCTAGCCTGAACGGTAGGATGGCAGAAGAATCCTTTTAAGTGTTTACTAAAAATAGGTTATAGTAACGGTGATAGCTTAGATCAGCATTCAGTGAGTACTCCCTTTTCCCTTGAATGGAATATATCTTCCCACCCCATTTATGTTGGACTTGGCCATCTCACTTGCATTGGCCAATGTGCTATATGAGGGGACACTTTATAAATTGTTTGCACTATTTGTCCTGCCTTTTGTGATCCACTATCAGGAAACCGTTTCCTGGGTACCCACTGCCTCTTTATCTGGGCCCCAGAATGAACACGTATGAAGCAGACACAAATCCAAGCTGCAGTGTTAAACTAAGCCTGGCTGCCCTGCAGCTTGAACCAGCGCCCTCCAGTGGAGCTCAACTAAATCTGCAGTAGACCTGCAGACTCAGAAGCATGGGAATAAATGCTTAGACTAAATCATGCTTTGTTTCTGCCTATCAAAGCACAAAAATACGCCTTAAAAAGATCAGATATTTCGAAGTAAATTAACTCCATCTGAGAACAAAGCTAAAACTTATTTATCAAAATTGATAGATAGCTAGAACCCAAAAAGGTAAAAATTAGAATGTCTGACATCCAATCACAATATGACCTTATGAGGAAGAGCAAAATAAAACAATATAAAGAAACTCAGAAATGACAAATGATAGAATATTATATACATGGAATTGTACCAATAATTTTAAAAAGCTGGAGTGACTATATTATTAATATCTGTCCAAATAAATTTTAGAGTAAAGAATATTACCAGGAATATAGAAAGTAATTTACTAACAACAAAGAGGTCAAGTCATCAATTTATCAAGAAGACATAAAAACCCTAAACATTTATTCATCTGAGAGCTTCAAAATACATGAAGTAAAAAATGGCCAGAACTATAAGAACAAATAAACGAATCTACAGTTACACTCAGAGGTTTCAACACTCATTTCTCAAATTGAGAGAGCATAATGAGGACACAAGAAGACTTGAAATAACTATCAAAATAATTGGCATTTGTAGAAGACTCCATCCAATAACAGTAGAACGCACCTTTTTCACCTTTCTTTTGCAACTGTCCAAGGAATATTTACAAAAATAGATCATATTCTGGGTGCTATGGGCTTTGAAAGGTGATTGGGTCATCAGGTGAATTGCTCATGAATGGGATTAGTGCTTCTATCCCATCCTCTTCCATCATGAGGACACAGCAAGAAGGCACTGGCTATGAGCCAGGAAAAGGGCCATCACCAAAACCTGACTCTGCTGGTGCCCTAATCTTGGATTCCCAGCCTCCAAGACTGTGAGCAGTACATTTCTGTTGTTTATAAGCTACCCAGTCAATGGTATTTTTTCATAGTAGCCCAAATGGACTAAGACACTTGGTTTATTCATTTTCTATTGCCAGATAGTAACCAGGTAACATAGAATTACTGGCTTAAGACAATTCATATTTACTGTTTTATAGTCAGGTATATTAGAAGTCTGACAGAGGTTTCACTGGACTAACATCACGATGTTAAGGCTGTGTTTATTTTTAGAGGCTCTAAGGGAAGAATCTGTTTCCTTAACTTTTCCAGCTTCTAGACACTATATTCCTTTCTCCACAGCCTCCTTCCTCAATATTCAAACCAGCAACGTTTCTTTGCTCTGACCTTTCTTGTGTAGGCACATCACCCTCTGACCTTGAGCTCACACAGAAAAGGCTATATTGAGGACTCGGGTAGTCAGGTTGGTCTACCCTGGTAACTCAGAGTCATCATCTTAATGTCCAAAATTTAATCACAACTTCAAAGTAGTTTTAGTCCTTGTAAGATAACACACCCACAGGCACCAGGACTAAGCTGGGGTCACCTTTGTGGGGGGGGGGTCACTATTCTGCCAAACACACTGGACCATAAAATAAGTCCCCATAATTTTTTAAAAATTCAGGTCATTCACAATATGTCCTGTGAGCACACTGGAATTAAACTAGAGATAAGTGACAGAAAAATTTCTAGAAATTTTCTAAATAGTTGGAAATGAAGTATCTCATTTCAAAATATCCCACTGATAAAGGAGGAAATCAAAAAGGAAATTAGAAAGCATCCACAAGTTTGTATTCTATGTCTATGAGTCCATTTCTGTTTTGTATTTACGCTTTGTTTTTTTGTTTTTGTTTTTGTTTTTGTTTTTTTAGATTCCACATATGAGCGATCTCATATGGTATTTTTCTTTCTCTTTCTGGCCAAGGGGGCGGAGGGTGGGAAGGGATAGACAGGATTTCAAAATTGTAGAATAGATAAACAAGATTATACTGTATGGCACAGAGGAAATATACACAAAATCTTATGGTAGCTCCCAGAGAAAAAAATGTGACAATGAATATATATATGTTCATGTATAACTGAAAAATTGGGCTGAACACTGGAATTTGACACAACATTGTAAAATGATTATAAATCAATAAAAAATGTTTAAAAAAAAAAGAAAGTATCCACCTTAAGAAACCAGAAAAAGAAGAGCAAATTAATGTCAAAGTAAGCAAAAGAAATAGAAAAAATTAGAGAACTTAATGAAATAAAAGACAGAAAAATAAATGAAATCATCTATTTCTTTAAGAAAAAAATAAGTGAAATTGATAACTCTCTAGCCAGATCAATTAAGGAAAAAAAAAGAGAGAGGACAGACAGATTACCAATATCAGGAATTAGATGACATCAATGGGTAATACATGAATACTATTAAAAATCTTTTGCCAATAAATTCTACAAATTAGATAAAATGGGAAAGATACAACTGATGAACACAAACTGAAAGAGCTCAATCAGGAAAAATAGGTAACCAGAAAACCTCTCAGTCTACTAAAGAAAATGAAATTTGTAGTAAAAAAAAAAAAATCCCACAAAGACTGTCCCAAGTTCAAATACATTCAATGTTGAAATTTACCACAAATGTAAAAAATAATATGGATTCTATATAAATTCTTTCACAATTTTACACAGGAAGGAATGCTCCCCAATTTCTTTTATAAAGCCAGTATCACCATGCTACAAAGTCAGATAAGATTATAAGAATAGAGAACTACAGATTAATAATCTTCATAAAACAGGTTATAAAAATTCTTTACAAAATTTTAACAAATCAATTCCGACAATACATAAAAGGCGTAATACAAAATGACTAAGTGGAGCTCGCCCATGATTATCAAGGATGGTTAAATATTCAGAAATCAATTCATGTGATTAAACTCTATTAGCTAATAAACCTCAATTAAAATAATTTTTCTATTTTATGTTTAAAAATGAAGTTTATTATAGTTCTATAAACACACATATTCATAAGCTATAATATATTTCTCAGGACTAATGTAATAACTTTAATTAAAGAGCAGGAATTAGGCTCTACCTATCTTGACCATCAGTTATTTTCTACATTTTATTATTTTGGGAGAGTGGGATATTTCAACTTTATTAAACAAATTCTGGCTGGGCTTCCAGAACATTTTGCTAGTATGTTCTCAAAAGAAAATCCAATTTAGAAAGTAATTTCTAACCATTAAATATTCAAGAACATTCTAAACTGACTATGTAATTTGCTCAAAAATAAAATATAATTAGATAGCCATGAAATAAAGGGCAGATACAATCAAAAACAAAACAACTATTTCCATTTTAATTACTATTTAATAAGTTCATGGATGAGTCTTTTTGTCATCTTCAATCATAATCTGAATAAAATAAGTGAAATCTGGTTAATATTTCAGTATAAATCTTAGAAAATGAAATGATACATCCAGCATCCTCAATGTCAAATATTTTTTCAACTATATGGAAATATTTCTGGTATTTTTGTCACTGTATTAGCATCTAAACCAATCACAATGAAAAGGTAAATTTATCAAATTAATTTCCATTACTATTTACTGAGTAATAATTTGTACTAGTATTTCTTGACAAGTAAGTAATTTCCTAAATTGAGACATGAAATCAACCTTATAATTAAGAATTTTTTCAGCAAACATGGTTTTTAAAAATCACTCATTCCTCTCACAAATAACATAGAAATGAATATAAATAAAGCATGCAAAAATTACTAGTCACAGATCATAGATCGTAAGCTGTTACTTATTAACATATAAGGAGATGAAATGATCTGTAATTTTTTTTAAAGATTTCAAAACACAGGACTTGGCGTACATGAGCTAGTCAGTCAATTCATTTGAATTCAATTTAATTAAACAATCAGTCATAAAAGAATGAATAAATTAATCAATCCCAACATTATAACATACATACTTTTCTTTTATAAAAGCATAAATTAAGAACGCAAACTTTGACTATTTCAAGAGAGAAAGAACACCCTCAATGTTTCCCAGCAATAAATCTGAAGCCTTTCACAGCCTATCGCTAAACACAATAAAAATAAAATACGTAACGTGTAGAGAGTAGATAAAGGAATCAATAGTGAGAGGTAGTGAGCCTTAAAGAATTAACTGTTATGTACTGCTAATCCTAAATTTTTAGTGAAAGTTGGGATTTTGTTCAGTATATAATAAAGCAAAATGCAATTACTAAACATAGCAAATCATTTCAAGTGGGATTCTAAGAAACGATTACCTACCTAACCCTCAAAGAATAAAGTTAATCAGAAAATAAGACAATCTAGTTCTTTCAAACTTTGGTGCATTTTTTAAGAATATAGCCTCACTGAAAAATCAGTACATTCCTTGGTTGATTCGATATATTTGTATAAATATCTTTATGAAGACATTCATCATCACAGACCTTCACTGCATCCTTTTTCTGAAGGGTCAATACATGTTTTCATATTGTTGAAAATATAGAAACTTTAGTATTTCTTTAAAGAAAAACAGCATTCTTTTTATAAGGAAAATACTCAATGGTCATTAAATTAAATACTATTAATACGTACCTGTATTTTAATAGGCCATGAAAAGTTGCTGACATACACGTAGAATGTAATGTTTGGATTGCTTCTAAAGTTAAATTTTTCATAGGAAAAGCTATCTCTGTACTCCTTTATATTCATCTTAGAAACTATAGGAGTCTCCTCCCCAGATATTGTTCCAGCTAGAATGTAAATAATAATAGCAAATTTAAATAATTCATATTAGGAAATAGCAACCTTTATTAATGTAATACATATATGATATTCACTTAATTTTTATAATTGTACTTTTAAGAACATAGCTATCAAAATAAATTCATGTTTACAATTCAGAACGACAAACAAGAAAGAAAATAAGATTTGTCATGAATATAATGGAAACAGATTTAGTATAAAAGTTCTCTTTTAAAATGATACCGTGCCTTAAGTGCTATGCAGTAGGTGCTGGCTTAGAGGCTTTATAATCTGTTTTAATAACAATTTTATCCCAGAGGTATGGTATTCCATCTCAGTTTTTCAAAATGAAAACTTATCCTCACTAAGATTAAAACACTTGTCTCAAGTTTATAGCCACTGAACAGTAAAGTCCTCTTTGGAACTCAGGTATGTATGGCTCCAGAAACTAAATATTTTCTACTTCTCTACAGAGCCTTTCAAAACAAGACATATTTCACGTGTCTCAATCCAATTAAAAAACAGAAAAGAAATCAATATTTTTTTGTTTACCACAAATTGAACCAGCACTACTTTGAATAAATTCAGAGGAGCATATAATTTAAAACATGAGCTAAATGTTCAATTAGTTAAACACATTTTGGGTACTCAATAAGTATTTACTGAAATTAACCAAATGGAGAAAAAGAATTTCCAACAATCTTACCAAGCTCTCCATCTCATCAGTACAAATAATTAGAATTAGAGTACTGAGTAACTGAATTAATTTCTACCTGATCACCTATTCCAAAATTTCCTTGGATGCTTTTTTAAAATGCAGATTTCCTGACACCATCTTCTAAACTGATAAAGCAAAATTTCTTAGATTTGGTTCTGGGAATCTGAAAATTGTAATTATTTCTTGCATATTAAACACACTGTTCAAAAGTGGATTATACAGGTTTTATATATTTTGGTTGACAAATTTCAAAACTGTTCTAGAGTCAGCTTATTGTGCAGAAGTATATTTCAAATTAACAGTACAAGTTATCATGAGTTCTTAATAAATGAAACCCCCAGTGCCAAGGTTTTACTATATGTTTGGCATCATTGTAAAAAAACAAAGTCTACATATTTGTCTAAACTTTTCACTTTTTACATATGTAATATAAATTCTGGAACTGCAAAGACCTTATCATTCTTGAATTCTGCTTCCATTATTCTACATATTAAGATAGCATAATGACTTAATCTTAAGAAATCAAATACAGATTTCTAAGAATTCATATATTTTCTTTAAAAAGTTTCCAGCATGTTTATGCAACAGTATACCTTTTATAGAGAAAGTAGGAAGCAGTAGAATTTCCTAAGACATAAATATAAAAAACTGACTATACTGTTTCATAATTCAACATACAGATGTATACTTCTTCTTAGTTCTATTTCTTAAAAGTCAACAAATGCAACTTATAAACCTCATTATGGAAAATATATTATGTGTAGGGTATTTTTTTAACCCTTTCCCAGCACCAAAGCTGACAAAGGTAGGGGGTATATAATCTAAGCTTAAAAGTAATAGATAAATTGTTAATGTGTCAGCATATACAGAAGAATGTTATTGTTTTTTTAATAATTGAATTTATAATTGAAATCTGTCTCATTAATCACTAAGGAAGTAATCTATCTTAATTAAAATCACAGGAATTCATAACACTGCCACATAAAAAAATTAAGTAGTATACAATATCTGTTATCCATCTAATTTTAATTGAATTAGGGAGAATGTTAACAAAGGAAGCTTTATTAATAATGCTGCTTATTATTTTTACCTGAAACAGCCCAATGATTATGGTATATGATACTTTTTTTAAAAATTTCAATTATTTAAATAAACAGTAAAAGGTCACATTAGAACACCTTACATATAGGAACAGAAGTGAGTCATATGACAACAAAATTCTCTTACCTGTTGAACCAACTGACCATGTAATATTGAGATTAAAGTTGTTTGATGCATTAATTGAAATATCCAAATTTTTATTTGACTACGAAGAAAGAAAATATTGTTTAAAAAATCAAATTATACTAGATAAATATTTAATGATTTAATTACATCCATGCTGTATTTCTTAAATTGTATACATTACGTCAAGACTCAAGTGAGAAAGTATAGATACCAATTACACATTTTTTAATGAAAACATATGGTGATAAACTCATATCCTTTTTGATTCTCTACTATAACTTGTCCTTTCATATGTAAGCCAGAGGCTGCTGTAATTCAATATTCATATTTTGATTCTCTTTCCTTACCTGTAATTAATACTTAACTAATACATGCTTGGGTTAGTCCAAAGTAATCTTAAAGCAATATAAGATTGTTTTGTTGAAAGACTTCTTGTTAGATTCATACTGTTTTATTATATATACATTTTCTAGTGAAAAAATACTTAAAATATGTAAACTAAAACTCTTAGGTAAAAATTATGAACCTACTTGGGGAAAAAGAGACCAACTCATTTAAACATCTGGACAGAGGAAAAGTGAAGAACTTTAAGTCAGTCAACCTGCATCTTGTCATTCACTAGTAGAGTTAATTTGAAGAAAACAACGCTTAAATACTATATGTTATTATCTTACCCATAGAGATGAGAAACAAAATTATGTATGATTACAACTATTTAGACTTGAAGAAAGGCAAAGAATGATAGTCATATTAAATAAGTTTGGTTTCAGATACTGAACGCATTGTGCTGTGCTTTAAAATATACAAAGACTCAGAGAAAAGGCTGCATGGCTAAGTGAGACCTGACTACTAAAAAATTAAAATTAATTCCTTAGTATTACTATTTTCTCTAAATAAGATAGAACAAGTAAGCCAACAGAAAATATATCTCCAATTTTCTGAGTAGTTCTTAGAAAAAATAAGTCTATAGGCAATTAAGGTCCCCATATCTGACATAACAGTCTTGGGACGAAACTGACAGAAGGGCACAGCCCTCCCTGATGACAGGAGTAGAAGGAAAAGCACCATAAAAGGCAAAGGCTACGGGAGGGTGTGTGACAGTCATCCCATTTAAATGATACATTAAGATCCAGTTTTTTTACCTCCGAATAACAACTACTCTTAATGATTGCCATAGATACAGGGACAGTTGTTCCGCTATTCAGAACCCTTAACAATGCTCCACAACCACTGAAAGACACTCTCTTCACAGTTTCCAGGAAGCAAATGTAGATTCAAGAACGGGCATTTTGAAAGAGCATGCAACATAAAATGTGCGATAATAAGGCTGAACAGTTTAGTCACACAGATTTTTCAAGGTAGTGATCTGCAGAGAGATAGCATCTGAGAATTCAAAGCAATCAAAGAAAAAATAAGGCCTGAGAGTTTAAATATACACAGCATTTCAGAAGGATACTGCAGCATCCATCAGAGTCATACTTATAAACGGCCATGAATGTAAGAAGGAGGTTAACTTATTGAGCTTGGTTAAGATACTTTCTCATATATACCACAGATTTGTCAAGCTTCTTGAGACCTTCCTACATTTTATGAGATACGAGTAAAAAGAACTGACACTGATTCAAGATAATGCCACTACTAATGACCACAGTAACAAATGCAAAAAGCTTTTATGTCAGCATGCAATTAGGTCTGTTCAATAGATGAGCTGCTCAGGTGTGGTAAGCAACATCTATTGCATCATATTTACAATACTGCACTAAGGAAAACCCAATTATGAAAAGACGGTATCTCTGATAACGAAAACTGATTTGGGTCATCATAACAAACTAACCAGCCCGGAAAACCAATTAGTGCTTCACATTCATTAAGTCATGTTCATGAAGCAACGAAATGAATTAATAAACAGTATGCACTGTTGAGTTTGATGACCTTGGGTTCAAATTTGAGCTCTTTACACACATACGGATTGATTTAGGAAAGCTATTCTAACTGAAAATCAGTTTCCTTATCTGTAAAATGGGGATGTAACGACCTCCCTACAGCATTTCTTGTGAATATTAAATAAGATAATCTCTCAAAAAATTTATGGTTTCAGGCCTTAGTGCTGGTAATGGTAATGCTGCTGATATTATTAGGTCTGGGGACATAGGATGTCTTCTTTTTCTTCTACTTCATATTCTTCTTTACCAGGGGTCTCAGGAAGAAGGCATGATTGCTGATCTTCAGAAAGGGTTGCTTTTTTATTATTAATGAAGTGGTTCAAAAAGAGTTGCTTTTCTATGAAAACAAAACATGGTAGAAACAGTACACCCCTAAGAAAGCTTAAATCACTATTTTTATCTTGAAGTCACATCTGCTAATTATGTGTGCCTTATTTTGGCTGGTGGAAATGAGAATAACCGCTATTATTGCTAAAAAAGGTCATATAAAATTTCCAATTGATGTACAAAACTATAAAACCCTTCTAGAATTTTTAATTCATCCTCTTAAGTTTAGTAGGCATTACTGAAATATTTGAATGGTACCATAACTAAAGCCGCATAAAATACATTGAAGATCAAGGAAAATATACTGACCTGGAAGAGGTAATACTGTGACTACCACAGTAAATGAAAGATTAGTCACTTAGAACATTGTCGGTTAGATGTGGCTAAGTTCAGCAAGATCATATGATACAAAAAACAACTCCAGAAATTGTTCATGTAAAAGCATTGGTTGGAGGTGATGTACAGTGGGTTAGAATTGAATCTGTTGTCAAAATGTAATAAGTAAATGACAAAACTGTTGTGACATCAATAACAAGGTGGGGAGAGGGGAGTAGTAAAAGTATAGTTTTTGCATGTGATTGAAATGAAGTTGTCATCAGCTTAAAGTCACTGTTTTTAACTATAACATGTTGTCTGTAAGCCTCATGACAGCTACAAAGAAAATACATACAGAAGACACAGAAAAGACAAAAGCAAGGAATCAAAGCGTATCAATATCCAAAAAAATATCAAAGAAACACAAAGGAAGACAGCAAGAGAGAAGAGGGACAAAAGATCTTTAAGACAGACACAATAACAGAATGGCAAAAGTAACTCCTTACTTATCAATAATTACTTTAAACATAAATGGATTAAACTCCCCAATCAAAAGACATAGAGTACCAGATTTTAGCGGCAAAGATTTCAACTTTTCGCCGTTGAGTATTATGATGGCTGTAGGTTTGTCTTAAATAGCTTTTTTTATGTTGAGGTATGTTTCCCCTATACCCAATTTGGTTAAGAGTTTTTACCATAAATGCGTGTTGAATTTTATCAAATGCTTTTTCTGCATCTATTGAGATGATCATGTGATTTCTGTCCTTTCTCTTGTTGATGTGGTGTGTCAAGTTGATTGATTTGCATATGATGAAACATCCTTGTGTCCCTGGGATGAACCCAGCTTGATCATGGTGTATAATTTTTTTTAATGTGTTGTTGGATTCTGTTTGCTAATATTTTGCTCAGAATTTTTGCATCTATGTTCATCAGTGATATCGATGAAACATTATCTGATATAAATCTTAGCAATGTCCTCCAAGGGCAGTCTACCCAGGCCATAGAAATAAAAGCAAAAATAAATAAATGGGACCTAATTAAACTTATAAGCTTTTGCATAGCAAAGGAAACCATAAGCAAAACAAAAAGACAACCTATGGCATGGGAGAAAATATTTGCAAAACATGAGACTGGCAAGGGCTTAATTTTCAGTAAAAACAGCTCATACAACTTAATAAGAAAAAACAACCCAATCCAAAAATGGGCAGAAGATCTAAACAAGCAATTCTGCAATTCTCCAATGAAGACATACGAATGGCCAGTAGGCACATGAAAAAATACTCAATATTGCTAATTATCAGAGAAATGCAAATCAAAACTACAATAAAGTATCACCTCACACCAGTCAGGATGGCCATCATTCAAAGGTCCGCAAATGATAAATGCTGGAGAGGGCGTGGAGAAAAGGGAATGTTGCTGGGAATGTAGTTTGGTGCAGCCATTATGGAAAACATTATGGATATTTCTCAAAAGACTAAAAACAGATCTACAATATGATCCAGCAATCCCACTGCTGGGCATATAACCAGAGGGAACCTTAATTCAAACAAGATACATATACCCCAATGTTCACAGCAGTACCATTTACAATAGCCAAGACATGGAAACAACCTAAATGTCCATTGACAGATGACTGGATAAAGAAACTGTGGTATATTTATACTATGGAATACTACTCAGCCATAAAAAAACAATGAAATAATGCCATTTGCAGCAACATAGATGGACCTGGAGACTGTCATTCTAAGTGAAGTAAGCCAGATGGAGAAAGAAAAATACCATATGATATCACTTATATGTGGAATCTAAAAAAAATTTTTTTTAAAAATACAAATGAACTTACCTACAAAACAGAAACAGACTCTTAGACATAGAAAACAAACTTATGGTTACCAGGGGGGAAGAGGGTGGGAAGGGATAAATTGGGAGCTCGAGATTTGCAGATACTAATACACATAAACTTACATAATGTAATATGTCTCAATAAAAATAAATTTTTAAAGCTATCATAACTCAGACAAACCAGCAGCTTTAGAAAAAAAGACAATGAAAACCTACGACTAAGTAATGGTATATAAAAGAAGAGAAACATATATAATACAGCTTGTGTTTTGAAGTTATGGGTTTTATTTTCAAACAAGACTACTCCCAATTTGAGAACATAATTATAAGCACAAACACTGTTGCAAGCCCGAGAAGTAAAAGAAATAATATATAAATTTTAGGACTGTTTGCAAAATCTGAAATATCAAACACAAATTCTCTGAATCACAAGGATATCTACATTTTATGAAAAAAAACTAGTAAGAAGATTAGTCTTTCTACAAAAGCCCTACAATGTGATAATTTTGAGAATAGGTACAATTACAATGAAAGATGATTAAAAAATTGTATTCCTTGATATTAATATAATTATACTATGAAAGTTAAACTGTCCCCTTACCTGCTCCGGGTTTGCTATGAAGTTTATAGCAGTATGGTGGCGATCATCTTCCTGTAATAAGCTGAATGTAAACTGATAATCAATCAAAAGGCTGTCTGCAGGGGGAAACAAAAACACAATCCTGATATGTATCTTTTTTAATTGATAAAAGTTAGGTGAAAATATATTGCATATTAATATTGAAAATGATTATCATTAATCATTAGTGGACTACTCAAGACTGGTAAATTATAAATCTTTGTCACCAAGCAACAAAAAACAAAATATAATATAGAGTATTTCTAATTCTTTACAAATTCTGTTCATTACTTCTGTTGTCAGCATAGAAGTTCTATAAACACTATAGCTATTCTATTTTGTATGGAAACCATACAAAAGTAAGAGAAGAAATTAAGTTATCCATAATCTTATAACTAGAGAAAAATACTGGTAACATTTAGTGCATTTTATTCCAGTTAAAATTTTGTAAATCGAAAGATAGGCAAAAATTTTGGTAATCTACTTCCACAAAATCAAAGTTCTTTGAAAACATGAACTTTAATAGCTAAATAACATTTCATCATATGCTATAATGCATTTACCTGTCCCTTTATTATTGTGGTTGTTTTTAGTTTCAGCATGTTTAAAATGGCTCTGTGATAAACATATCATTCTACCAAGGTCACTCTTACTAATAATTGGTAAAGAGACGTCAGTGGTAAACATTTTTAAATTTTGTCCATGTATAGTGGTGAAACCACGGTTACAGGTCATGAGGAGCTTCACATGTTATACAAACGTGAAGCATTACTTATAATGTTAAACTGCCACCTTTAGAAAATTTTTCAAATTGTTTAAATAGAGATGACTCCCATTTTTGGGGTACATACCTTTCATGTTATGCCCTGAGCCATTAAACCCTACTAAAATAAAAAGTAAAGACAGGGAAAATATCACTGGATTTATTATCAAGACATCATTCTTCATGTGGCTTACAATGTACTTGATAAGATCCACCCTATAAATTTCCTGTGTAATTTAGTATAAGACAACAACTTTGTCTTTGTAAGAATTTATAGGCATCCTTCTATGTGATAATGAGAACTACGTCATAGGTCATATTTCTGCTTTTCATCTCACTGCCAGAAAATGCACAGGCAAATTCAACGGGCCAGTCTTATTCTAGGGACCGGAAATATATAAAAATCAAAGATACAAAATTCTGTCCTCAAGCAAATTATACTCTATTGAACAGACAATGAAAATTAATAAACAATTTAAGCGTATAGTATAACAGATGACAGTAAGTGTAAGAGTAATAAGCCAGTGGAGAGGAGAGGAACTGCTGTTCAGGCAGGCGTACGCTTGCAACTTTGAAAAGGAAAATTGAAGATCAAAGACAGTAAGAGAATAAGCCATGGAGTTTCCTGGAGAAAATGGAATCCAGGCAAAGGAAACAAGTTCAAAAACCTCAATGAAAGAACAAGTCTTAGCTGTGATTCTTGTAAACAGGCTGTGGTAAGAATGCAAACAAGAGGTGATGGTAGATGTGGTAACAGCAGTGAGGTCATGAGAAGGGCCCGACACACAGAGTGTATGCAGAAGGTGTAACAAACAGGATTAGCTAAATAAACAGACGTTGCATTTGAAAGAAGCAAGGGTAAAGTTTTTTTTTGACCCAAGCCAAGCAAAATGTCAGCATTAACTGAGATGGCTGAGAAGAAAGGGTTTTGCGTTGGGAGTTTGGAATAATTAGAAGCTTAGTTCTGAAGATGTTAAATCTGTGTTACTTATTGAATACCTAAGTGATATGTTGAACTCAGCAGTCAGGAGATAGAATACCTAAGTGATATGTTGAACTCAGCAGTCAGGAGATAGCAATTTAGAAACCTTCCGCATTTTAGATGGAATTTAAAGCCATGAACTCAAGAAATCACCAGTTGCTGATAGGGAAGAGGCCCAAGGGATGAGCCCCCGGGGCAAACCAAAGTCACACAATCCGATCCTCAGGAAGAGCCCACAAGGGAGACTGAGAGGGCAGCCATGAGGCAGGAACAAAAGCAGAATTCAGTGCCAGGGGGGCCACGAAAAGAGACTGGGGACCACCCTGGTCCGCTGCAGCTGAGAGGGTTTTCAGAAGTAGGGCTGCAATACTGAGGAAGAAGATACCTGTTCAGAATGAAGGGAAAACACCACTGAGGGAAAGTAGACATTTCAAAACTGTTTTCAAATACGTGTCTGCCTAATTACCTTTACGTTTTCCTCCCTTGAAACTGAGCACTAGGAAGTGAGGAGTAGACGCCCTCAGGAGGCAGGGACTGGGTGACCTGGGCAGCTCCGGTCAGAGGCTGCAGTGCCCCAGGCCTAAGGACGTTCTTCTGCCTTTATGGATTCCAGCCCTCAGCCACAATCACCAAATTCTCGGCCAGGCATTCAAGCTTGATTTCTCTCTTGCTTATTTATCATAGTTGCAGATACAAGATCAGAACAAAGTATACGATGCAACCATCAACCCTAACGTCACTTGACAACAGCCCCAAGAAACTCCTGCTGCTGAGCCCAAAGGGTGGAGCCTTGTAAACCACGCCCACCCTACAGAAGGCGAGCAGAGAGGGAGCCTGTGTTGCTGCAGGAAACACAGCAAAGTGTTAAGCTATATTAAAGCTCAAGTGGTAAGTACACAATTTTAAAATCATGTATACTACAAAAGTATATTTATATGTATATACATAAAATATATATATACTATAGTGTCCAGCATATTTAAAATTTTTCATAGTTAAAAAAGATGAACTGTATTCTGCATGTTTAAATATATTAATGACTAGAGACAATTATTTGAAAATTTTGTGAATAGAAAAAATACCAAGGATATATTTCAAAGCTTGAAGAAACCATAAATACTATACGAACCAATCCTCTGATTTCATAGACTGAGCCCTGTCAGTTGGAACAGCTAAAATGATATAGCTAGCTCTTAAATATATTGGCTAACAATCAGCAAACTATCTCTGATAATTTCAGGAAATTTTAGACATTGGCAATTAATTTCCCAATTATACCTAAAAATGAAGTCTACAAATACGGGCAAATGGATATGAAGAAGAGCCACTCGTTTTTATATCTCTCTCACGTTTTATATGAACTTGGTACACCTTAAAGTTAGTATGAGTCTGCTTATACTTCTGGCTCCGAATTCTGACTGTATAGATGATTAAAAAAAAAAACATGAAAACAAAGAGAAAGGAAAAGGTGACATCTTTCGTATTGTTAAGTTAGTCTGACTCGCACAGTATGCAAGAAAAAAAAGAAAATCTAAAAAACCCCACATAATTAAAGATAAAAGGTGAGCTAACACTGAAGACTACAATAAAAAGAATTAAATAAGTTAAAACTGTAAGAAACAAGACAAACAAAAAGTGATGATATAATGGCAAAATTAAAAATAACAAATCAGAAAATAAAAGGATTAAAATGACATGATTCTGTATCAGTGCTATGTAGGTCAAATCTGAAAAAATCTCCCAGAATAGAACAAAGATGAAAATCATTCAGAAGGAATATTAGGCATATAAATTAACAATACATGCATGGATAATGTTATTAAAACAGATACAACAAATTGAAAAGAAGCACATATAACACATGTCAAATGTATGGTAAAAAATCGGTTGAAGATTCAAATCTAAATACTGAAAGGAAATACCCTGCACAAAAGATAAAGAGAATCCAGCATTATTCATAATATCCCAAAAGTAAAAACAACCCAAATATCCATCATTGGTGAATGGTAAACAAAACGCAGTATGTCCATACAATGGGATACTATTTGGCTATGAAGAACAGCGTACTGATACCTGCTATAACACGGGCGAACCTTGAAAACATTACGATAAATAAAAGAAGCCATCACAAAAGACCACATATTTCGTGACATCATTTCTACAGTGTGTCAGAGTAGACCAATCCATAGAGACAGAAAAAAAGATTACCCCAGCTAGGGGAAAGAATGAGAAGTGACTGCTGATACGGACTGGGCTTCTCTTTGGAGAGAGAATGCCATTCTAAAAGTAGACAGTGGTGGTGTTTGCACAACCTCGTAAATATATCAAAAATCACTGAATTGTACACTTTAAAGGGGTGAGATTTTAGGAATATGAATTATATCTCAGTAAAGCTGTTATTAAAAAAATACCATAGACATTCAGGCATGTCCATGTGAGCATGTTCACACACACACACACATGCACACACGCACACATGCACACACGCACACACACATTCACATGCATTCAGACAAATGAGTTATTTACGTAACAAGATTAGGCAAGAGGCTAGGTGGTCTTAAGTAACAATATAGGGCAAAAGACAAGAAACAGGAGCAATATTTTACGGAATATGTACACTCAACATCCTGTCTACATAGAAAAACAACAAAAAGATCATCTCAGGTAAGTAAATGCCCTAGAAATATGTGATCTACATACTCAACCTGAAGAAAAAATTCATACACATACTACAACTAAGAGACAAAGAGAGATATGGAAATAGCATAGCAAAAAGATCTGTCAGTGAACAGATGACAGATTTCAAGTAGAACAAAAGAAAACAAAGTAATCTTTTTATGTCTAAAATCAGATTGTGTACCAAGAAATATTATACAAGTAAAAAGCTACTAAAATAAGAGACAATTTCAATATGTGGTCAAATATAATATAAAAATATAAATACCTACAGCTCTTATTGGGGGGCTATTTTAATATGTTGGGGATTCTGCTTATCTCTCCACCAAAAAGAAAAATAAAACTGCCCTAAATACTGTACCTACACTGTTAGTCCTAATATCTAAGATCTCCAGATCCCTTTCCATGTGTATCATTTGCTGATAATAAAAGTATTCTGAGAGTACAGAGTGTTTGACTTCTATAAGCCGTTTTGGAAATTGAACACAACATAATTAATGCATAATTAAAGTACATGTGGAAATTGAAATCAAGAATGATGTCAGGCAAAAAAGAATTAAATGGATAAAAATTAAATGGAGAGCACAGGATTTCAACAGAAGGCAACAACATGGAGACTTACAACATTGCTTCAAAGGAGATGAAATTTCTGAATGGGTAAAGAAAAGCAATTATTTGTCAGTGTCAAAGGAAGCAAGGCAGATAACTATTTCTATGTCCAGATACTAAGGTATTGACATTGGGAAAGAAAAAACAGTTAACACTTCCCTTAGAGAACAGACAGGATATAACAAGTTTCAGTCGAAGTTAAGACAGTAGAGTTCCAAAAAGAGTAAGAATATACCCCGGTGATTTAATTTTTAAATAAAAACATTTTTAAAGGAAAGAAAGAGTAATAACCCAGAAGCAATGAGTATACTTAGCTCCGAGGTTCTTGTTTCTAAATACCATTCTCCAGTATAAGGAACCATGGCTTCTTGGGAAAATGGAAGATTTCAGGGCTGGGCAGAAAAGTACAAGATGAGTCTGAAATATTTCGTGGTGTCAGAAAATAAGGAAATGCTCAGAAAATGAGAGTCTTGCAAAAAGAACACAGGAGCCAATTTGAGGAAGTTCCCAACAGCCAAATCTAGAGCAATTTCAGCAATAAAATAAAGAATGATAGTAATTTATTATAAGCCATTATATATATATATTTATATAAATATATATATATATATATATATATCCATGGATCTATATTGATAAATACAAATAAGTGAATAAACACGTAGATGAAGGAGAAGGGACAGCTCTTCCTTATAGTTAATAAAGGTGGAAGAAGTGATGGAATAGAAAATCACTTGGCAAACACATCAATGTATGGTAAAAACAGTGGATAGTATGATAAAAAATAGGATATTTACAAAATCTCCAAGAATTTCCTCATAATATACTCATTAAATACAATAAGAAACAGTAACTTTAGAGTGGACTTTAGACTTCACACATTAACAGCTGATCAAAGATAACACCATCAATAATGGAACAAACTGAAATATCTATGTATCTGTGATCTAAGAAGGCAAACATGCCAGGATCACAAGTGAAATCCACCTTGGTTTGTGTATGCTATATCACATGACACTGTTCATACAAATTTCAGCTGATTTGGAAACCAGAATATTTATTCTATAAACTCTGAATTTTTTCAGAAATTTTTAATTGAAGTATCTTGAGAAAGGAACTAAGACCTAATGATTTGCTTTTTTACTGGTGAGTACTGTATTTCACTTTTAATTTAGCATTATGCACAGGATTTAAGGAGATTGCAATTGAAATATCCCATTTACCAACTGGGTTATAGTAAGCAGGGTAATTAACCTCAGTGAGATTCAATGGCACAACAGGTTAAAACCGCCTATCTCACCGGATTGCTCTGTGGGTTACATGTAATTGTGTTAGTATGTACTTGGCTTGATTGTCTCATAAAATAAAGGCATCCAATAAATATTTCACTTTCCTTATTCACTATATTGTCTCTGAAAGAATTCTAAAAAATTTCAAAACTCAAACCGACTCTCTTACATGTATTTATATACAGTTACATATTTGTTAATAAATATATGAGTTCATGACCATGTATTTGGCGATCCTGAGGGATCTGAAAGGATGTACATAGATACTGACAAAGCATCAAGAATCCAAATATGTTTTAAATAATGGTATATGTACATGTATTTGCCAGTTGAGACAATTGTTTAGTAAATGATAAAACCTACGTGAATGTAAATTCAAGTATACTCACAGTCTAAATGCATCATAGTCACATTTAAAATGTAGCTCCAGAAATAACGTCTCAGAAAATGAACTAAAATGGTGTCTTTCATCTCTATTGCCCTCATCAACCTGTTTGACACACTGCAAGCAGACTGATTATTTTAAAATTAAAAGTGAACGTTTTACTCTCCTCTTAACACCCTTCAGCGGCTTCTCATTTTTCTTACGATAAAGACCAAAATGCTTACATGTTCCATAAAGCACTGTGTCATTTAGAGCCTACAGATCTCACACACCTCATCTCCTACCTCTCTCCACCTAGTTCAGTGTGTTAAAATGTTTAGTGTCTCATCTGCCCTGTTCCTTCCAACCACTGATTTGGTGCATGCTGCCCCCAACGATTCTACTTCCTCCCATCCTCATGCCATCGCCGCTCCACTACCAAGTCATCTTCCACATCATAGCTTCATCATTCTCTTGCCTCACCCACTTCTACTCCCTGTCCCACAAATTAGGTCAGGCTCTCTTGTAATCTCTTGTAATATATTCCCAAAGCATCTATCATCTTTATTCAGAGTTCTTATGACAATCATACCTAGGTAATTATATAACACGTTTAATATCTATTTTCTCTACTACTTTATAAGCTTCAATGGAGCAGAACCCATTTTGCTCTCTGTAATATCCCCAGAGTCCAACAAAGTAGTTAGTCAATAGATAAATGCTGAATGAATAAACAAAAGTGAGTCAATTCCAATAACTGACAGTCTCTCCAAGTTCTAACAGGGTAACTCTTCAGTAAGTAAATTAAGGGCAAAAAAAATGTTACCTTTGTGCAAATTAAATGAAATAATTAATATAAAATTGTTTTGCATATAATACATATGCAATAACTACTAGTATTTCCTTGTGCTATCCGTGCTTACAATTATTAATTAAGAATTTCTATTGAGCTTGGGACATTTAGGATAATTCCAAAGGTAAAACCTGTTGCAGGAATTTTGCAACGTCAATGTTCCCTAGATAAAACATCACAGAAAAAGCACAGAATCTTTGTTGTTATCCATATTCTAAATGACTGATTGTGTAGACTACGATATACACTTAAACTCACTGAGCCTTATTTTTTCATCAATGAATAAGAGAGGATGGGCCGTGATCACCAATGCCTATACATCAATGATTCTAGTGGTTTTCATATAATATACCATGATCTCTTCAGAAGCCACCTTCCTTTACTTCTTAGTATCTCCAAGTAGCTAAACCTTCCATTAATCTGCAATGACATATGGAAATCTGCTTAGATTTTATTTGAAGCAAATGTTCCATAGACTAAGTAGAAAAATAAAGATTGAAGCTCATTTTTATTCAAATGAATGGCTGATGCTTAAAGCTTTCCAATGATGAATGGTACTACTTTATGAAAATAAATTAAAAAATAAAGGTAAAGCAACTTTTACTTGATAGCCTATAACATGATCTCCAAACATTTTTGGTCAAATACCCCATCAGTAAAAATACTTGCCCACACAGCCACAATGCATGTGTATTCATTTATTTATTAATAATTTATGTGTGTCCTCCTAGTATGTATTTACTGAGAGCCTACCCAGAAGCCACAGATTTTCTAAGTATGGGTTCCAGCAAGAGAAGGTCCTGGGTTCAGAGACTTTCATTCTAGTGAGTAAAGAAAATCCACATTCAAGTAAACAAATAAGTGAGATAACTGTATACTGTGTAAGTGTTAGGATGGGGGGAAAAAGGTTACTGTGATACCCAAGGGAGTCCACTTCAGGGAGAAGCAGAGTATTGGTTAGGGATGGAGTAGCTGAGACAGAGGATATAGTAAATGCAAAGGCCATGATCTTAGGTAAAGTTTGGGGTATTTAAGAACAAGCAGATTAAGTCATTAAGAACTTTATAAAAATAAAATGACTGCCATATAAATTCCCAAATGTTTAGGAATCTGATCCTGGACTCTATTTTGTTCATTGATTCTTATATCAGAATAGGAACCAATACAGTTAGAGTTACAATAAGTCTGGGTATCCGTCAGGTGGGGATTTCTCACTCTTCTTCCTTTTCATAATTTTACTGTATATTCTAAAAGTGTATTCTTTAAAATAAAATTTAATGTAATTTATTCATGCATATCCTTCAAAAACCTGAACTGAATGAAATTCTAATTGGAAATGCATAAAATTTATATATATATATCAATCTTTTAAAGTATGGCTATTTTCATATGAAGACTTCTCATTTGAGTAATTTTGAATTTTCATTTGTTTAGGTCCTGTTTTGATTTTCTTTAACATGGTGTTTTTATTTTATTCACATAAAAACAACTCTTAGGCTAAACATAGTGCAAATTTTTGTTGTTCAAGTTTTACCACCTGTGGTCAAGAGTCAGTGGTACAGACCCAGAGGTGGGTACAGACTCAGACTACCTGGATTGAAACTGGCTTTGACATTCCTAGCTGGGTGATCTTATACAGATGAATTAAACTTTCTCTGCCTTTGTTCCCTCAAATAAAAAATGGGGATAAAAAGTATACCCTTCTCATTTGAGGATTAAATAATCTAATAAATATAAACGGCTTAGACTAGCCTAGCACAGTAAGTGCTCAACAAAGTTTAACTGGTATTATCATCATTTTAAAATCAGGTGGTTTTCCAGTTTTATTCAACAAATATTTCTAAATAATGAGCTATATATCTGTAAAAAAGAAAAAGTGGTTCAGAATAAGAGTATTGTATACGTTACTACCAGTTTTATGTAAAATGGTTCTCAGGACATAATTTACTTAAAAAGGCATGCATTCAGCATTTAGAAATGCACACTCAGCATCCTTATACCAATAAGGAGCTATTAACCCTTGCGCAAGGCAGATGCATCCCCATGCCATGCCACTGGGCTTAGTAAGAAAAGTTAAGTACTGGAGATCAGCCCCACTTCCTTGCAGACGGCACTTGTGCAGAGGGCAGACTGCACGGGAGCCCAGCTGGGAGGTGTTCAGACAGTTTTGTTTTCCTCCTTAAATTTTTTGTGTTTTGTTTAAATATTTTTACATGGAGTCTGTGTCACTTACATAGCCAGAATAACACTTTTATTTAAAAATATACAGTCAAATAAGTTTTTCATCTCTCTTCTAGATTAATTCAATAGCACTTTTTTCCTCTCAAATATTTCTTGTAATTGTGTTATATTGTACTTTAGTTTGAAACATACTAAAATATTAAACAATTTTGTAATAAAAATGTTTAAATACTGAGATATAAGCTTCAGAAAATTTAATAAAAACACTGATGAATCAAAGAACAAGATTAAAATGCCAACCATGAGGCATCTATGTTTTGTCAGATAATCATCAGTCCATCAAGTCTTCAATCTGTGAAATATAAGAATTCAGATACTCTGTGTTCATTAGGGTCACTTCTGTTCTACTTGCAGATGGACCAGCCAAACCCTATCTAGAATTCTATTTATATTTATCAGGGAAAAAGTCATATAAACAATTAACTAAGAAAGTAGAATATATTTTGCTTAAAATAGGAAAACTTTTAAATTCTGTTTTAGAACAAAACAGAATAGTTACACTAAGTATAAGATTAACACAAGTTTTAATTGCTTTCATTGTTTTGTATGACATAGCATTTTAAGTGATTAAATTGAGATTGATTTTTATTAATTTACTGCTATAATAACACTTACTAGAAACATTACCTCTTATTTATCAAACAAAAGAAAAGAAATCAAATCCAATAAATGATATGCCAATAAACAATGTCTTTCAGTATGACATAACCATTAATTACATAAGTCAATAATAATTAAAGGGTTTACAGTGAGATGACTGGATAAATTTACTTTAGTAATATAAACTAAGTGAAGATGTGATAGGTAGTAGAAGTGAGCATTGACTATAAAAGTAGTAATTAATTTTATTACTCTTAAAAGAGGCAGTGTACTATTTTAATCACATAACTGCATCTAAATAGGAATAAAAGAAAATCAAAGTGTAAAACAGTAATTTTTGAAAGAGTAAAGGGTGAAGAAAGCCCAAACATATGAGATTACTTGGAAAATACAATAAGTGGCAGTTCGGACACTGCATGCACTTGAAGAATTAATGTAGTAGGAGCATAAAGTAGATGACTTCAGTAAGTGATTTTCTGTACTCTGCTTCTACTCATTGAAATACTTCCTCTACATAACATTTTCATAGTCCAGTTTTTCATTTTGTGTTTAAGGTTTTCTTATAATTTTTATTGTAACTTAAAAGAAAGAATTCAAGAAAAAAGAAACTATAATACTTTGTGACTACTGGTTTTTATATTTGCAAAGATAAATTGCCATTCAGTGTTTACAAGAGTCAACCAAATTAGGCATCATTGCTAGAAACTTTCTTTCCTCCACGTGATACAGAAGAGCTATCTACTACATTTGGTTTGGGGTTTTAAACTGAAGCTTGAAAAACTACGAAGACAGTACAACTACTGGAGTATTACTTTCAATTAAGTTAACACCAGCATGCACTCAATTGCTTCAAGTTACAATATGGACCTGCATTTTAAATTTCAGTCTAATCTTTTAAATCAGAATAGTTTCCATTAACACTATTACAAGAACTACTGACCTTTTCTTTTTTTTTTAACACCATTTCCTTTAAAAGTTATGAAGTTTAAGATCTCATAACAAATGGCAAGACTGCCATCTAGTGCTTCATGATTGTTCCTTTAACATTTTTAAAAGAGGGTGGGAGTCCTCTGTAACAGATGAGATGTCCAGTATGGTAGCCACTATTCACATGTACCTACTGAGTAACTGAAGTATGACTGATTTGAATTGGGACTGCCATAATGATAGAATACAAACTATATTCCAAACACTGCACTTGAAGAAAAACTGAAAAAGAAAAAGATGCCATTGATGATTTTCATATACTGTTACATGTTAAAATGACATTTCAGATATGCTGAGTTAAAAAAAAATATATTATAGTTGATTTCACCTGTTTACTTTGACTTTCGTGATATAGCTAGCAGGAAATTTTGAATTACACACGTGGCTCATATTAATTTTGGATACCACTGATCCAGAAGAAAAATCCAGAGACCAGCTTAGTCTCAAATATAAAAGGCTTAAATATTAGTATATTTATTATTTCTAAAAAGTGGATCATAATTTATTTGTGTCCATAATTACAACTAATTACAACAAAAATTCAATTACAACTGTTGAAGAATCAAACAAGAATTTCTAATTTTAAAAAATCAGATAAAAATATGTCCCCATAAAATACAAGATGTTTGAGAGAAGAAAAATAAAATGAATATGGAAAATATAGACAATAAGGATAATTTTAAAGTCATAGAAAATAGACAATTTAAGTGCCAGTAAGAATAATAACTGCAAGTAGATCGAAACATATTAAATAGGTATATGACCACATGATGCAAAAACAACGAATCCAGCTTTCACCTTTGGGAGATATTGAGCAAACAGTTCTTTATTTTGAAAACTAGTAAACTGAAAAAAAAAGGATCATAGCATCTATCATGCCTTTCATACATGACTACAGCAATGAGTAAGCAAATATCTCATGAGAAGAAATTTGTTTTTTCATAAGGATTCCAAACAGGAAACAAAGAAGGGGCTAAAAAAATCAGTTTGTAACATCTAATCAATTACAATCTAAACACCGAGCATCAGTGTCTGCTAAGAACATAAAGACTAGCAAGCATCACGTGCTTCTCCTATGTGAAGAACATAAACCCACATGTGAAATAGTGTTTCCTCCAAAACCATATGGGAACCAGATTAAACCTCTAAATCAGGGCTTCTCAACCCCAACACTGCTGCAATTTGGGGCCAGGTAATTCTCACCCTAAGGAGCTGTCTGTGCACAGAAGGGTTTTTAGCAGCACTCCTGACCTTCACCCACTAGATGCCCATGGGACCCGTAACCCTGTGCATAGCTGTGATACACAGAAATGTCTCCAAACACTGTCATGTGTCCCAAAGGCTACAAAAACACCTTAATTAGATTTGGGATTTTTTTTATGCCACATTCTCAATAAAATTAGAAAATAAAAGATGGTTTTAATAAGATTTACTTAATTGAAATTAAGAAAATTCTTATATAATATACAAAAACAAGATAAAAATTGAACCATAAACTATGCAGAAAATAATGCTTTTAAGAAAACTTATACCAAGTGACCAAATGTAGGCAAAACAACACCAGTTAAAAAGTACATAAGAGGAAGAAATTACTAAAAGAGAAAACCTAAAACTGATGAACTAGAAAAGGATGAATAAACCCAAAAGCTCATGCTATAATATGGATTTTTAAAGAGATGGGAAAAAAACTACCAATAAAAAAGCACCTGACCCAGAGATCTTAGTTGAATTTAGCTAATCTTTAAAGTTCTCTTAACTTTTTTAAACTATTCTTTTAAAAAAAAAGCTTAAAATAAAAATAAAACAGCAATCTTGTCAAATTCATTTTTTAAAAACGATTACCATAATTACACAATATGAAGTTAGAAAAGAAAAGCTAAACATTACAGTCTAGGTCATTTTACTTAAAATATACAAATATACTCTGCATTCATTTATACTGAAAATAATCCTAAATAAAATATAAACAAATATTATTTAGCAGTAGCCGCAATAGTAATATGCCATGACTATGTTTGGTTTACCCCAGAATGAAAAGATGTTTAATTAATTAAAATCTGTAAATGCAGTTTCACATTTAACAAGGTTAAAAAAAAAAGTCATTCATGATGAAATCTTGTAGCACATTAATATAGACAGGAATTTTCTTAACTTGATACAGGGAATATTCCATAAATTACAGCAAACGCTACTTGTTGGTAACGCCTACTACTATCATATTTTTAGTACTGAAAGAGAGATCCCTATCGTCCCAATAAAGGGATAAAAAATAAGGGGATTGGAAAGTGAGGAATAAGACAGCCCTTATTTGCCTGTAGTATAATTAACTGCATTTAAAAATCAAACCTCCATAAACAACCAGAATCAATAGCAGAGTTCACTGAAGTTGATGAATACCAGATCAGTGTACTAAAATGAATTTTATTCTTACATATTGAACATATATAAAGTATAGAATGCAATTTTAAAAGATACTATTTGAAATAGCAACAAAGTATTAGGAGATTCATACTTTACATACCTAACAAAACATGTTCAAGACACAAACACATGAAATTGAACTCAACACTACTAGTCATAAGATAAATGCACATTAAAACCACAAGATACTACTACACATACTCTAGAATGGCTATAATCAAGAAGACAGATAATGTGTTGATGAGAATGTGGAAAAACAGACATTTATAAATTGATAGTAAGGATGTAAAATGGTACAGCCATGCTATAAAGTCATCTGGCAGTTTCTTAAACACAATCAGATCACATGACCTAGCAATTCTACTCCTAGAAATCAACCCAAGAAAAATAAAAATAAATGTGTACACAAAGACCATCTAAATATTCATATCAGCATTTTTGATAATAGCCAAAGCCTAGAGGTAATCCCAATATCCATCAACTGCTGAATGGACCCAAAAAAGTGGTACAGCCATATAGTGTTATCCTATCCATTAATTTTTGAAACTAAAATTACTATATTAAGTAAAATAGAAACATCTTATGATCATCTCAATGGATGTAGAAAAAGTGTACGACATAAGCAAATATCCACTCTTGATAAAAACACTCAACTAAGTAGGAATAGAAGGGAATTTCCTCAACCTGATAAAGACATCTAGGAAAAACCTACATCATACTTAATGGCGAAAGACTGAAGCTCCCCCTCTAAGATCAGGAAAAAGACAAAAATATTTGCATGTCCACCACACATATTTTCACATGATACCAGAGGTATCAATACAATACGGGAGGGAAAAAGGCATTCAGAGAGAAAAGGAAGTAATCAAATTCCATTATTTGCAGAACACATTGTTGTCTATGTATGATGGAATCTACAAAAACAAAAAGGTACTAAAACTAAAGAGTGAGTTTAGTAAAATTGAAGGATACAAAATCAATATAAAAATCAAGTGTAGTTGTACATAACAAACACAATCAGAAATGAAATATTTAAAGATATTATTTACAATAGCATCAAAAATATAAAACATGCAGGAATAAATCTGACTGCAAAAGATCTGCACAGCAAAAACTACCAAATATTGCTGAGAATAAATTAAAGAATACTTAAGAAAAAAAGATATACTATGTTCTTGGGTCAAAAGTCTCACTATAGTTACTAATTCTCTTAAAATTGATCTATAAACTAAATACACTCTCAACCAAATCCTAGCATGTGTCTTTGGAAACTTAACAAGCAGATTCTAAAATTCATATGTAAACACATAGGAAATGCCAAAACAAGTCTGAAAAGGAAGAACAAAATTGGAGAGTAAATACTACATCATTTCAAGACTTCTTATAAAGCTACAGTAATCGTGTTATGTTGACACAAAAATGCACAGATAAAGTAACAGAACAAAATAGAATCCAGAAATAGTCTTATATAGTTTTATACACATATATGAATCACTATATGTTTTTGAGAGGTACAAAGGCAATTCATTGGTTTAAGGATAATCTTTAAAGAAATGGTGCTCAAACATTTGAATATCCTATGAAAATAACACTGGTACATCCCTTGAAATATACACAAATGGAGTTAATCCTCAAAATGGACTATATAATTAAATGGAAAACCTAAAAATATAAAACTTCTGGAAGATAACATAGGGGAAAATCTTTGTAACCTTAGTTTAGGCTAAGATTACTCAAAAAAAAAAACAAATTGATAAATCAAACTCCATCTAAATTAAAAAATTTCTCTTATACACATGGCAAATAATCACATGAAAAATACTTCACATCATTAGTTATTAGGGAAATGCAAATAAAATGAGAATTAGATACCATTACACACTAACTAGAATGGCTAAAAGTTAAAAGACTAACCATAAGAAGAGATTTGGAAGAAGTAAAACTCATACACTGCTGGTGGATATGTAAACTAGTATAACCATTTGGGAAATAGTTTGGTTGTTTCTGAAAAGTTAAACATACATCTGCCATATGATCATTATCCAATAAAAGAATCTTTCAGTATAAAATCAGTGCAGCTTTTTACTAATAACCAAAATTACCACCTAGAAAAATCTATCACAAAATTCTGTTTGTTCAAAACTTCATCATAATGAAAAAGACTATATTAAAATCCAGCCGAGTTCACTCAAGTTCAACATTTTGTTGCATGCTCTGAATAAGATTTATTGCTGTTTTATTCTTAGAATAGAAAAAATGCACCAAATGCAATTAGAGAATATAGCAAAAGGCATTGCCTTTCTTAGTAATATATATGGAGTTACAAGATTTAAAAAAGACAAATGGTAACATACTAATGACAACATCAGTTATACAAAATGAATTTTATTACCTGCAAAATCACCTGCAACTAATAATACAAACCAATTATTTAAAATAAAAGTATGTAAGTACTTACAATAACATGTTCCTCTAAGTGGATTACCAACATAGCGATTTTCAGAGTCACATCTATAGAAATACAAAAAGTTCATTTACTGTTAAACAATAAAATTCAAAAGTCTTAAGTTTTTCTTTAAGCAAAAATGTAATTAAACACTACATTAAAACATCTTAAAAACTATACTATTAATTAAAGTTTTAAAAATAAATCTTTGCAGTTAACGTATATGAGCATGAGAGAAGAAATAAGTGAAAAACAGCAAACATATGAGAGGAATATACGGAATGCTGCAAGGCAGATAGGATAAAGCTATAAATTTTAGGGTATGTCCTCTTTCTTAGTAACATGAGGAAGAATTTTCAAGCCTGGCTAAAGATACAAAGGCAATTTTAGGTAAGGGAAGAAAATTGTGGGAATTCATAAATCCACATAATTTTCTTACTTCTGGTAATCTTTAAAATTACTGTATCTTTCCCCAGTTTCTGCATCAATGAATCTGTATTTTAAAAAGATCTCCTGAATTGCATAATGGAGATCAATTTCCTTTAAATCATCCAAACCTAAGTTCAGGAGCTCAAACTCTGCATTCATGTAAGCAGATTATAACAAAATGAAAGAAGATACGTGAATTCAAACTCATAAATTCCAAGTTCTATTAAATTCTTCAAAAATATGGTTAACTAGAGGAGTGGAGAAAATAGTATTTTCAAAATCTCTGGAGTTCATATGTTTCAATCCCTGCTTCCAGAATTCAATTAAAATGACAATTAGTGCCTAACAGGGATATAGCTTGGTTCTGCATAGTGCTACTTCTTGGAATGCCCTCCAAATTTAATAATTATAAAATATATACACCAAGGTAATGGAATAAAGTGACAGTATTTAAATTATATGTAGCATTTGAAAAGGTGAGGAAGTTCTTCCAAAAATGTCTTTAGTTTTAGTTGAGTTAATTAGAACTGAGGAATAATTTTTAATAAATATATATTTTAATTAATGAAGGGCCAGTTGAGAGTAATAAAGTAATCAGGTTACAGTCTGAATGTATTTTTCAGCCATGCACTTACTAGTTTTTTGTATCCATGTAACAAAAAAATGAGTTGAAGAGTAAATCTTTTTCTATACTAGCTACAAAATTAAAGTAGAAATACAATAGCCCTTTATACTGCTAACTTATCCTCTGTGAAATGAAGGAAACTTGGGGCCTAGGTTTTCTGTGACTGCTCCAAACACCACTTTTTAAACGTGTGGTATACAGCAGTTTTCTAGCTTAAGAAAAGGATCGTACTCATTATTGCTGGGTTGATCACTTCAGAACTTAAACCATTTCTATACTGTTGTTCCTTTCTTTAGAGTCAACTCCTTAAATTTAAATCCTATCACTTAGTACCAACTATACACATAGCACTAAAGAACTGACTGACAATACTGTTATCATTCCTTTTTCTGTCTTACAAAAAGTAAACTTGACTCATTGCAAATGAGTATCTCAATACTACTTTTAGAATAAGAAAACATGCAACATAATATTCCTTGCATTGTTATGCATTATATTCCCTGCATATCTTAGTGCCTAAAGAGGTGATTTTCAAGTTCCCACAGCAATATAAGATGACTAACTCTGACAAAGTACAGGGACTTCATGCACTTTTTAATTATCTGTGAGTTGATTTTAAGAGCTCCAGATACAAACCTATTTTCCAATGTGGAAGTTATACAGTTTTTATTTTTGTTAATATTATTTAGTTTATTCAAATTATATAATATTATATTGGACTAGAAATTACTGTAATATGTTTATCTTCAACATAATATAATTTTTACAAAGGATACATAAAACTTTATTTTCTCCAAACCACATATTTTCTCAGAAAGATGAAATTATATGTCCTTGTTTTGGAAGTAACTTTTGCTGGCTTTCATGACTCAAGATCGGAAATTTAACAGAAATAAGGAATTAACACCACCTTATTAAGGATTAAACTCAAAGGCTTTACAGAGTCCTTGAAGGTATCCAATATAAAAATTATATTCTCTTTAACATTTTCAAACTCAAAAAAGCAAATTAGAAACAAAGCTTCTAAAATATTTTATATTAATCAATAATTATGGGGTGAATTTTGAATGTATAGAAATATTTTCAAAATATATAACTATGAGTTGAGTTTAAACAACAATTTTTGGTATTTTAATTTCAGGTATCATTTAAAGAATCATCAGTGGTTACAAACAACTAAGGAAACAAATAATTGCAAAGGAAACATAATGGAATTTTAGGCATAAAATTAAGCCAAAAAAACACAAAAGTAGATATAAATAAATTGAAAGACATCTCAACATTATCAGGTTGGCTGTTAATTTCAAAGATAATGCTTAATTTGATCTAATTAAAATTTTAATGAGCTTTAAAGGAGCTAGAAAAGTTGAACTTAATGTTCAAATGTACTTATAAACATACAAGAATAGCTAGGGAAAAAACAACGAAAAGGAAGAGATTTGAGGGGAGCTAAACTTACAAGACATTAAAATATACTCAAAGTCTCTATAATTAAAATAGTGTGATATTAGTACATCAACAAAAAGACCAATGGTACAGAAGAGAAATTTCAGAAACGGGCTTAACTATCATTAACTAAAAATCTAGTATATGATAAAAGTAGTATTTTGATGACTAGGGTAAATGTACAATGCAGTACTATGCACTTGTAAACAAAACCAAACAAAAAGATGATGAAGATCTTTATGACTTGATACAGATGTGTGTCTACAGTATGTTATCCTTTGTGTAAGAAGGAAAAGAATGAATGTATGTATATGTGTGTATGCATGTGTGTATAAAGACACATAAAGTCATTTAAATGGTTTTATCTTTACAAAAAGAAACACAGGAAAGATAAACCAGAAAACAATGAAGTTGATTACCTACTGGAGAAGAAAGGTGGAAATCGGGAGTAATCCTTCTCTGTATACTTTTTAATACTTTTGTCTTTTGAAAGAATGTTACTGTCTAACATACTCTCAAAAAACTATATTAAACCACTAAGAATGGGAATGGAAAAAAAAAATTAAAACACAAAGTAAACTGAAAGAAACAAACTTAATGAATTTCAAATAAATATTATATAGCCATGCCAAAGAGAAAGGAAATGGGAAGGAGGGTAGGAGGAAAGAGGTGGGGAGGAAAGGAAGAGGAAGAAAGGGAGAGGAAGAGAGAGGAAAGGAGGAAGGAAGGAGGGAAGGAGGGAGGAAAAGACAGTTTCAAGTAACATACGAATGCAATTTTTGACTATATATTCTCTCAATCTTGGGTAAGATGAGGTAGAGAAAAAAAAGTGAAATCAAACTTTGAAATCTTTTGAGTACGTTTGTTTATTAAAGTGATACAGACAAAGCAATTCTGAAAATATTTTAAATGCATTATAGAATTGAACAAATAAGGAACGTGTTAATGTCATTGGAAACCATTGTTTACACTGAGGAAGAAGAGACACAGAAACACTGAACTGGAGAAGGCCCAAAAGAACCTTGTGGGGATGGGATGAAATCAGAAGTCTGAGTAGGAAGTAATGCTTTGTAATGTATGTGTATATGCATGCATATGTACAAATTTAAATGTATGTATATACTTCATATATATGTACTTATGTCTATTTATTTTAATTATTCTCTAGCTCTGTTCACTGAAAAGGGCACTAAGGAAAGACACCTCGGTAACAAAGAACATATAAGTAGCACCAAGATACTGGTCTCTAATATGATTCTCTTACAATAAAAAAAAAACCCTCTACAAAAAAGAAAAAAAGCTGATTATGAGGCAGGACAGGTACAAGATGAGCGTATAACACCTTATATCAAAAGTAAAGACGTGTTTCCAAAATAACAGGTACATGTCATAAAAACACAAAGAACCAGCTTAAAGTAGCTCCCACTGACCAAATGCCAAATGATTAGGTAGAGCAGTGAATTATGAACCATAGGGGAAAACAGGAATCCATGAGTTCATATCAACAGTAAATAGATAAATAAATGGTTCTGAGGACCGATAGGTAAATGCAGAGGGAGCATGTGAGTTAGTAATCATCATAGTAAAGATCGAGATCAGGCAAGAATAATCAATTTTTTCATGTCATAGATATGTCATGTCCTATCAGATAAATTTCTCTCATGTCTAATTCACTCAAAAAAAAAAACGAAAAAGAATTTGGATCTATTTGTCATACCTCTAAAAACCGACTACTAAATGCATTCTAATAGCAGTCACCACCCATGGGAAAATATTTTCATTACAAGGGATGAATTGAATAAAATCTCAGATAAATGTAGTTATGTATAAATTTATAAATGTATAAAATGTATGTGTAAATGTATCACTATATTCAATGCTGTGCTACACAAACCAATGATATTCCCATTTTATCTCTTACATGCCAAGATAAGATGGTAAAATCATTTGTGTTAATCTGTTATAAATATAATAAGATGATATACTGAAACGTTCATCAGTCATTATAGATTTTCATGTAACCTATATAATAATGTGATCTAGAAGCAAGATTATCATCTATCAATTTCAATACAGACCTCATAAATAAATGCAAGTTAAAAAATCAGAATGGAGGACCTCACAAACAACTATTTTCAACAAAAAGAGAGCAATATAAAGCAAATTCTAAATTTTTTCTTAAAGCAATTTTTCACACATGAATGTAAAATAATCAGATTAATAAAAATGTTTTAAACTATGTTTTATTCTGTAATACACCATGTTTAATAATACAAAAGTAAAATTTCTTTCTAGATAGTCTATTTTTAGAAGAGTTTTAATTTGCAGTGTTGAAATCATTATACCAATTCCAAAAAGTATATCTTCTCTCAAAGAAGAGAGATTCCCTTCATGGCTGGGAAACTCTGAAAGCACTTAAGTGTGTATTATGTAAATATTTAGTCCACAAATACGTAATTCAATAAACAAAATAAAAGAGCAGTTGGATATACTTGTATTAGTTACCTATTGCTAAATTACCACAAACTTAGTGGTTTAATCAATATGTATTTATCACCTCACAGTTTTTGTGGATCAGGGGTCTGAACATAGATAGCATAGCTGGTTTCTCTTATTCAGAGACTCAGTGGGATGTAATCAAGATATTAGCTGGAGCTGGGGTTCACTGCATGGCTCCAATCAAGGTGTCAGCTGGAGTTAGGTTCTCATCAGACACTTGACTAGGGGTGTATATGCTTCTAAGCTCCCTCAGGGGGTTGGTATAATTGATTTCCTTGCAGCTATGGAACTGAGGGCCTTGGTTTTTTACTTGCTGTTGGCTGAGGCTGCCCTCAGCTCTTAGAGGATGCCTTCAGTTTCACTTCTTCAAAGCCAGCAAAGGAGAAAGTCTCTAGAGCAAGTCTTCAAGCAAGACACAGACTTAAAGCACATTCATGCAAGTGACATATCATCACCTTTACTATATAATGTAACAAAATCATATAAGTGATATCCTATCACCTTTGCTTAATTTTCTGGTTTAGAAGCAAGTCACAGATCATGACCACGTTCAAGGAAAGGGGATTATATGATAGTGTGTAAATATCAGAAGCAGAGATCATGGCTTCTCATCTTAGGGTCTGTCCACCATATTTCTGTTGTACGTAAATTTTAATTATAAAATATTTTGATATATTTATTTGAGATATGGACATGTACTAACCTAATCTGTATAATAAATAATTCAAGAAGTTAAAGTATTTGATCAAGTTCAACTCAGTTTATAAGAGGTAAACAGAATATGAAGGGAAAAGTACAGATATAAAAAATAATTCTTTAACTAGTATTTGTTACATTATACAAATTATATTAGTATTTCTGATATGTAAGCAGAGTAGTATTTTTAAAATTCAGAATATTTCTGTATAAAGATTAGATACAAACATTAAAAGCCTTCAGAAGTCTTCTGCATGGCTTAATTAAAAACATAACTTCAAAGTGTTTCTGTGTCTAAGCAAAGAGATAATCATCCTCTACTCCCACTAAGCAAACAGTCAGACCTTTTTAGAAAGCAGATTTAGGCTGAAATATTCATTAGAGACTTTGAAAGAGTAAATATTGTCATTACATGTCACCTAAATAATGGTTACCATTTATGTAAATGACATTACATTATAAACATCACTTGTGAAAAAACAAAATATAAAATAACTTCTATGTGCTAAAATATACCATTTCATTTTGTCCCTATTGATTTAAATATTAAAAATATATATATATATCTTATCATGAGATATAATGTTTCCACTCAGAAGCTAGAAAAGGAGGATATCTACTTGCTCCAAAAACTTGAAACATAATAGATAATCTGAAATGGCTGAGAATCTGATAAATAAATTCGTGTCCTTATGAGAAATTACAAAAATTATACACAGGATAAAACACACTTGCTTTTGCTTTGTTCTCCTCTAAAGAAACCCATAAAAATCATATCACATAATACAAACTAAAGTATGACATTAAGTAGTATCATAGTATCAATATTGATACCACACTTCGAAGACAATGTATCATAAAAAATAAGATTCAGACATGAAGGTATGGTAAATCCTGATAGCATAGGAGGTGCGGGTTCTAAAATTATAAGGCTATTTATGGATTTCAAAGCCCAATAATAAAAACTAGAACTAATGAGGTAATTGAAGACTACTAAAAACAGTAGATTTCATTTTTTAATGCTTAAAAGCATTGGAGAGCAAAAAGAGTGAAAAATTACCAGGCCAGGATGCAAGAAGGATGGAATCCCAGGATGGCCAATCATTTGCGGGATCCTCTTACCCTCAATTATGAATGGGAACAGCACAGGAAAAACCACTGGAGCCTAGGCCCACCAAAGGTTGGTGAGCTAAGTATCAGAGTGTAACCTTAGGAGCAAGGGCATAAAAAGGCCTTCCAGAGACTGCAGATCTGCTTTGAACACCTTCATCCCTAAAAGTGATTAAGGTACTATGCCCTCAGGCACATAGCAGAATTAAATTCTCTTCAGATTGAATTCACTGTATCAAATTATCTATAAATATATTTTGAAAATATGGTTTCAGTACAAAATAAAAAATAACCAGTCATGGAAATAGATAAGGAAGCAAGATAAAGATACCAGCAGAAATAAAGGATGATGGAAACAGAGCCAAGGAATTTAGATATTATCTAGGAAAATCCACAGGCTTTAAAATAACTATTATATTGGAGGAGATAATGGACAAGATTAAAAACTTGCCCAAATTTTGTAAACTATAAAAGGCAAATTAGAAACTATAACAGAGTAAGAATAAGAATTTAGTATGAAAAAATGAAAAATATAAAAAACATCAAATGAAAATGCAATAACCAAATCAAAAACTGAATGGATGAGGTTAATAGCAAATTAGAAACACTGGAATAAAGAAGAGTAAATTTAAAAAATAGGTCAGGAGAGAGTGAAAAATATGAAAAACACATAAAAGTTATGGTGTCACTGGAGTCTTAGAGCAGAAGACAGGGAGATTGGAGAAAAAGCAACATTTGACACGTACTGGCTGAACTTTGTGAAACACCCAACATGATAAATTTAAAAGTAACAACAATAACTAAGCACATCAAAGTAACTGGCAAGACAAAAAGGAAAAAAAATTTAAAGCCAAAGAATAAAAGACATAAGAAGAAAATAAAAATTTGAATAATTTATTACTTTTAAAGAAATTCAGTAGCTTGTATCTTATTTTAAAGAAATAATTAAAACTTTTCCACACAGAAAAATCTAAAATCACCTGGTGATATTGGTGATATTACTTAATACAGGAGACGACAAGGACGTTTTTAAAAGAACTGGCCCCCCCCAAGGCACTAACCATATGGGAAAGACTGATGTATTGGAGTATGTTAAAATTAATAACTTCTCTTCATCAAAGACATACACAACAGTGTGAAAACCCAAACTACAAAGTGCCATTTACCACACATAACATCAATAAAAGATGCATCAGAATGTATAAAGCATTATTACAAATGATTAAGAAAAAGAGACCACAGTAGAAGAAATCACAGGAAACTTAGAAGAGCACTGTTTCATGAAAGAGGAGTTCAACTGATGATTAAACATATAAAACTCTTTAAAGATTAAACATTAAACCTGTAAGAACTAAAGAATCACTTTAGTTCTTAAGGAAATGCAAATTCAAGTTGCAACGTATCAATTATACATCCATCAGAATCTTTAAATTTAAAATGTCTTATAACACCATGTATTGTCAAGAGTTTAGAGTGTACAGCGTCGAAAGGAATATTATTGCATATAACAATTTTATGAAAAGTTAATTCTCTAAAATTAAAAATATGGATACCCAACACATACCTATCTAAAATGTATGCACTTGTGAACCAGGAGACATACAGAAGGATACTCATAAGCACATTAATTGCAATGGCAAAAAAAAAAAAAAGACTAAAATTATCAAATTGGAAAATGAGAGAGCAATTAAAAGAAGTGTGGTATAATCATACAATGAAATACTCTACAGCATTGAAAAGCATCAAATTATAGCTATATGGATGCAAGAACTTGAATGAATATCAACACATTATATTAAGTGAAAGAAATTAGACATAAAATAGAGCAATAATGAAGAGAAAATATTTGCAAAAAATGCATCTGATAAAACTGTTATCCAAAATATATAAAGAACTGTTAAAATTCAACAGTAAGAAAACAAATACCCCAATTTAAAAATGGGCCAAAGAGCCTAACTTTCCTCACCAAAGAAGACAGAAAATAAGAAAATGAAAAGATACTGCACACTGCATGTCATCAGGGAAATTCAAATTAAAACAACAATAAAATACCACTATACACTTATTAGAATGGCCAAAGTCCAGGATAGTGACAACACGAAATGCTGACAAGTATGTGGAATGTGGAGCAACAGGAACTCTCAGTCATTGCTGGTGGAAATGAAAAATGGTACAGCCACTTTCAAAGATATTTTGGCAGTTTCTTACAAAATTAAACATACTGTTACCATATGATCCAGCAATTGCACTCTTTGGTATTGACCCAAAGAAACTGAAAACTATGTGCACATAAAAACCTACATATGGTTGTTGATAGCAGTTTTATTCATAATTGCTAAAATTTGGAAGTAACCAAGATGTCCTCCTGGAGGTAAATGGATAAATAAACTGTGGTACACCTACATGATGGAATGTTATTCAGCTCTAAAAAGAAATAAACAATCAAGCCATGAAAAGACATGGAGGAAACTTAAATGTATATTATGAAGTGAAAGGAGACATTCTGAGAAGGCTATATAGTGTATGATTCCAATTATCTGACATTTTGGAAAAAGCAAAACTACAGCAACAGTACAAATCAGTAGTTGCCAGGAGTTAGGGGAGACAGGAGGATAAACAAGAGAAGCACCGAAGATTTCCAGGGCAGTTAAAGCATGTGATACTATAACAATGAATACATGCCATCACACATTTGTCGAAACCCACAGAATGCACACCACCGAGAGTCAACCCCAATGTAAACTCTGGACTTAATTGTAACAAATGCATCATTCTGGTAAGGGAAATAGATAATGGGAGAAGCTATGCATCTATGGAGTAAGGGGTATATGGGAAATTTCTGTATCTTCTGATAATTCTGATATTGCTGTGAATCTAAAACTGCTTTAAAAAATAAAGTCTAAAAAAAACCAGATTTATAAAACAAGTCAATGAAGAGTTTTTTAAAAAATAACAATTTAAAATCTTTGAAATTAAGAAAGCAACCTAAAAATAATTATTGGTTCAAAATAGAATAAAAATTGAAATCACTGATAATTTAGAAACTATTTCACATTAAAAATACAATCTGAATAGTGATTAATTTTGTGTGTGTGTGTGTTTGTGTGTGTGTCTGATTTTGTTATCAGGATGATGCTGGCTTTGTAGAAAAGAGTTTGGAAGAGTTCCTTCCTCTTCAATTTTCTGGAATAGTTTAAGAAGGATAAGGGTTAACTCTTCTTTAAATGTTTTATAGAATACACCTGTATAGCTCTGGTCCTGGACTTTTGGTTGTTGAAAGTTTTTTGATTACTGATTCAATTTCTTTACTAGTAGTAAGTCTTTTCATATTTTCTACTTCTTTCAGATCCACTCTTGGGAGATTGTACATTTCTAGGAATTTATCCATTTCTTCTAAGTTGTCCGTTATACTAGCATAAAATTGTTCACAGTCATATCTTATGATCCTTTGATTTTTTTTTTCTTGGTGTGAGTTGTAAACTTTTCCTCTTTCGTTTCTGATTTTATTTATACTGGCCCTCTCCCTTTTTTTTCTTGCTGATTCTGGCTACAAGTTTACCAGTTTGGTTTATCTTCTCAAAGAACCAGCTTTTAGTTTCATTGATATTTTCTACTATTTATTTTAGTCTCTACTTTATTTTTTTATGCTCTGATCTGTATTGTTTATTTACTTCTACTAACTATAGGTTTTGTTTGTTCTTCTTTTTCTACTTCTTATAGGACTAAGGTTAGACTGTTTATTTGAGTTTTTTTGCCTTCTGAGATAAGCTTGTATCACTATAATCTTCCCCCTTAGAGCTGTTTTTGATATAACTCATAGATTTTTGGATCATTGTATTTCCATTTTCATTTGTCTGCAGGTGTTTTCTGATTTCCTCTTTGAATATTTTGTTGACTCACTGGTTGTTTAGTAGTATGTTGTTTATACTCCACGTGTTTGTGTTTCTTGTGGTTTGTCCTTGTATAATTGATCATTAAAATATGCAAGGGTTAGGGGCACCAACCCCCTGAATATTCAAAAATCCATGTATAAATGTTGACTCCCTCAAAACTTAACTACTAAGAGCCTACTGTTGAGGGGAAGCCTTACTGATAACTTAAGAATCAATATGTACTTTGTATGGTATATGTATTATAAACTGTATTCTTACAAATGTTCTCAAAAGAAACAAACAGATCATTTTCCATGGCTAACAGACTTCTTTGGATAAAAAATTTTACACATAATTTTGGAGAATCCTTTATTAATTTTTAAAATAATTATATAATTATTAAGTTGGAATTTAGAGTTTATGTTAAATAAAGCATATTATGTCTAACACAAACACACGTTTGCATATATACAATTCAAAACTATAAAAACAATTTTAATACATGAAGTATATAAGTAAAACATTTAAATAACAGGAAACTACGTTTCAAAGTTACTTATTTTGGAGGGGGGAGAATAAATCTTGAGAACAACTAAATTATTAAAAGACAAAAACCACTCATAAAGCTACTGAAAGTGGAGTAACAACAAGAGTAGGTTCATGTCTAATGAAATAACAAAGAAAAAGAAGAAAAGATAAAAAACCACTTGAAAGGCCTAAATTAATATAATGATCAGAATTAATAATAAAAGATTCAAAAGGAAGAAAGGCTTAGAAACACTGGACTTGAGCTGTTTAACAAGATGTAGAGGAAAATTACAAAGATAACAATGTAGACTTGATATTTAAGATATTTTTCCAGAAAAAATTAGAATGTTTCTTTTTTTCAGAGATACCAAAAGACCAACACATTTTATAGGCTCTGTTTTGAAGCCTCCACAAAATTGTCATTTTAAAAGCTTTATTTTTTATGAAAATTAATAAAATGCAAGTAAACACACCTTACAATCCTACTGGTTACTTAATTAACACAACACTAAACTTAAAAAGGGAAACCTGTAACAATTAGTTCTACAGCAAGAATTCAACCCACAAAAGTTCTAAAAAATCATTTTTACTTACAATTGGCATTGGTCACCTTTTATTCCTTTAGTTGTGCAGAAACATTTTCCTGTGTGCATATGACAAGTATTTGCATGGCCACTGCATGTACAAGCTGAAAGTCAAAACCAAAGTGATACTGAATATTCTCCATCACAAACACGTGCATCACATTTCAGTAAAGGTTTTATTACTATCTTATTTTAATACCATCAATTCTCCTCTTGTCAGCTAAAAACTAGGGTTTTCATATGTTATTTTTTAATTAAAGGGAAGTAGGTGCACTTATTTAAAATTTTTGTAAAACTCTTTAAACCTTTGGAGTGTCCTGAAGTCTAGTGTGGATCCAGGTATTTATCTCATCCTTCTCTGGATTTTTTGGCATTTCTAATTTGGTCCATCTGCTTAATGAAATGAGTTTCAAAGAGCACAAGATCTTTGAAGTCAGATAGCTCAGTTTCAAAACATACCTCTATGATCACCTGCTACATGACCTTGGGCAATTTATGTAAACTCTCTAGCTTTGGTTTCTTCATTTTCAAAAGGAGAAAGGAGCAGTCAGGACTTACGTAAGAATTAAATGAGATAATGTATTTTATATTCCTAACACATATCAAGCACTTAATAAATGCAGCTATTAGTTCTTCTATTATTATCACGGTCAACAATAAAAACATAGTTATGCATTTTGTAAAAAGGCATGTTTATTTGCCCTAAAATCAACCTTTTAAACTTCTGAGATCATTCTCACTTTTCGTATTTCAGAATACTACCTGAAACATTCCATGGTATAATAATTACACAAAGTCAATTTGGTTCATATGAACTCATTTCATTTTCTTACTTTGCATTCTTTTGTTAAAGACCAGCATTTCAATTATTTAGGACATGAACCCCACACTTTATTGTGCCCAACATTGAATCAGCTAGTAAGTTCTAGTTACTCTATGCAGTCTTTCTAGCATCTGACGCTCCTTTCTATTGTGATAGCCAGCATTCAATCCCTGTCACTCAGGTTCTATTACTGACACCAATACAATCACACAACTGATCTTTCTGACTTCAGTATGTATACAACCCATTCTCCTATTCTGAGACAAATTCTATAGAGATAAGGCTGATCATGTCATTAGCCCTTTCAAAAACCTCTCATGAGAACTACTATGTTCCTGCACACCACCAGCTAGTTAAACCATCCTAGTGATAAAAATGAAATGAGGTGGCCTTTTCCTGACTTTCATGCACATTTAAAAATAAGCTAATGAGTCACTGGCTTAGATCAAAATAGAATTCTAAGCTTCCCGTTAACTGTTTATGATTATTTGTATTGAAAATATATACCACTAATTAAAGTAAATACATATACCACTACGTATACATAGGAATTATGTTTAGAACTGTATGTTTTTTCCTAGAAGAGATTTCTACATAGAAGTAATTTTTCTTCACAAAGAATATTTAAATAAATTAGCATAATTTTCCCTTAAGTTTGTATCATTAACTGTGGAAACACAATACAAGAGAATTACAGAAATGAATGATAAGGTGTAGAAATGCAAGGAATAAACAAAATTATCATGAGCAATAAAGGGACTCACATATTAATAACTGTAACTTCATGAATATACCATGATATCTTTTAATACTAACTTGCAGTTTCATATTAATACTATCATGTATTCAAAACTTCACTAGAAAAACAAATGATACACTTTAATATTTAAAAACTTGGGAAAACCTTTTATTTATCCTTTATGGCAGAACTAGGTAATAGTTACACTTGCAGAGTTTCTTCAAAGAATTATCATTGTATAGTAGCTTTAATAATTTCTGAGACAGAGAAAAATTGTTTTAAAACACCTTTTAATGTAAACTCATTTTGAGAGAATTCCCTTGTGGTGCTGAACTTCAGGCTAAAATGGCACAAATGTATTTTAAACTCAATTGTTCAAAATTTATACTTCATGACAGTGTTGAAATTATTCTGTCGTTGTCAGCATTTGAGGTTATCTTTTTATGCTGAATAAGCACCTATAAAATCATCATATGGTGGCTTTTTGTTTGGCAAATTTTATATGATGATGATATTATAGCCTAGAGGAACATTACATGGTTACATGATACTTCTGTTCCCCTATAATATAAAGTTGCAATATCAACTTATAACAAAAACTAAACAATAAGGACAGAAAAAAAAAGATGCTGTAAGAGTTATTCAAACGAATTGTATATAAAGACTATGGTTTAGAAACATGAAACCAAAAAGGAGTCAGTGGTAATACTTGTTTCAAAGTCAGTCTGTGTGCCCAGGTCCTTTCATTGCTACATCATTGCTATCTGTCAAACACATAAACAACAATATCTGGGAGTTAGGAGATTGCACCTATTTAATTTCCTTTGTATACTTCCAGCATAATTAATACTTGATATTTAGTAGATATGTTACACATTAGGTTTCAAACATAGGAATAATTCTGGCAAAGGCAAATGTTCAAATAGCCACACGACTTAAAATTTTATTCTTCAAACCTAATTCTTTTTATTTACAGCTCTAAACCCAAATTTTCATCGTATGTGGCTTGTGAAAAGAGGAGACAGCATAGCTGCTTCTTTTCACTATAAATAAACATGAAATGCTGATATCAATAATATCTTAGCAATATGATTTTTCTCACTAAAAACTCAAAAATTACAACTATTGCCATGCATTGGCCTGTTGTTGAGAGTGTGATTTTTTTTTCTATTGGAAAAATGACAGTTCTCATAATTTAAAATAGGTCATTTCCCTTCTGGAGATTACACTGTCTACTCAGGACACCGGGCAAACTCGACTTGCCTAAACAAACAGCAAATGAAAAACTAAAAATGATTCTTTCCCCAATAAATGAAGTACAGCAAAGCTCAATTATTCAGTCACTGTTCCTGGATTTGTTGAATGCTTTGGGGTGAAAGGCACTAATTTAGAACTATTCTGATGAAAATGAGTGTCAACAAAAATCTAGAACTTACGGACTGCACCATGAAGTAACTGGTACTGTTCCGAGGATTTACATAAAGTGCCAAGAGGGCTATAAGATTTATATTTTATAATCCAAAGCCATCTAACATATTCAAACATAAGAAGAAGCTCTAACCATCTGTTCTAAGGGTCAGTGAACTATATCTGAGAGGCCAAGTCCTCATTGCCTATTTTTTGACGTCCCATAAGCTAAGAACGGTTTTTATATTTTCAAAGGACTGTGAAGATGGAGGAGGAGAAGCTGGAGGAAAAAAGCTAGAGGAGGAGCAGGACAAGGCAGCAGCAACAGCAGCAATCATACCTGGGCCACAAAAAAACAAAATATTTACTCTCTGACCCGTTAGAGGGAAAAAAAATGGCCAATCCCAGATCTATAATCACAAAGCTGGAGTCACATAATTTGACAGTTTTAAATTCTGACTGGATGTTAAAAACTAAAATCTCATTTAAAACAAATAAGGTTTGGAATTTTTTTTTTTTGACAGAATACAGTTAAAAATTTGAAAGATTCTGACCAAAAAAAATTTCAACCCAACTCTTCTGGCATGGTATTTTTAATATCTTCAGTTTAGCTTTGATAAAATAACTTTAGTCATATTTCATTTTTTTACTCTAGCAAGATAAATTTCTGGAATACCCATAATGACTATCATTAAAATTTAAAAAACCCTCTAAATTTGAGTCCTTATACTTTATTTCTTCAATCTGAAGTTTTCACATATCTAAAATAATAGGGCAAAATATTAATACCCTATACAGATGAGGCAAAAATGACACATTTCATTAGAATCTATCCACAAAGCAAATATTAATATCAAATAAAGTACCAGGTGTTTTTTCCCATATTCAGTCTGCCACCAAAAATTACTACTTGCCTCAAGTTCAAATTCTTAAATTCCAATTTATTGAATTTTTTGGTATCTCTTTATAAATCTGCATTGTTTGCAATGAGATTATTTTTAAAGAATGCCTTGAATAGTTATTAATCAATGAATCAAATCATCTGAAAAAAGTTGTTGAGTACTGTTAAAAATACAAGATACGAAGGATGTTAATTACAAGAACAATATTTTGCAACTGTATATGACTGTACTATTTCTGAAGTATTTTCACATGCATTACCTATTTAATTTTTACACCATATGTATTATATTCATTCGATAGAGGAACAGCTTCAAAGAAATGAAAAAAACTTGTCCACATTCATACATCTAATAAGTAGTAAGGAATTATATTCTGAGATTCTTTTAACTTCTTGATAGAAAATATGTATTTGTGTGTGGATGAACTTATGCACATATAGATAACATGTAACATTCTTGACCATATATGCTTGTTAAATTTCAAATATGTTCTTTTATAACTGTTTGAAAGCTGAAACTAACCTGAGAACATCAGTGATAAAAATGTATTCAGCAATATAAGTTCACACTTAAATATAAGCACTAGGATTACAAGGTTGATTCATTATTAAGAAAGTCATTAACACAACAGATTAACAAATCTAAAAAGAAAAAAATATGGTTGTCTCCACAGATGCTGAAAAGTCTTTGGCAAAAGTCAATGCCTATTCCTGATAAAACATACAATAAAACTAACTGAAGGATACTTTCTCAGCATGATTATACACACACACACATAAGAGCCAGTGTCTTGCTTACTAAGAAAACAATGGAATCATTGCTTCCGTTAAGATCAAGAACAAGGCAAGACTGCCCAATATCTCTAGTACTATTAACACTGTATTAGAGACATTAGCCGATGTAATTGTAAGTGAAAAATTAATTGATGCATAACAACTAGAAAAAAAGTGAAACTATCTCCACTTATAAATGAAATGACAGCATGCCTAGAAATCCTAGAGAATCCATGTTAAAACAAATCAAAATGATAAGGAATTCAGTAAAGTAATACATTTTGAAAATTAATATACAGAAGTCAATAGCCCTCTAACAATAACAAGGTAAAGGATATAAAATATTATTTGTACTTGTTATGAAAAACATAAAATACTTAGGAATAAATTTTAACAAAAAATACGGAAAACCCACAGAACGCACAAAAGTATCATTGTGCAAATAAAAAGGAGAAGGGAGATCATGTGGAAGGTGCCAAAGTAAGCCATGCATGGAAAAGTTTTCCAGCAAGTGAAAGTTCAGTGACTAATATCTCTAGCAGTTTCATGAGATTCAGAGCATAGACAGTTCTTTTAAAAGGCGTCTATGAGAAAAGAGCAGTAAACTTCATCTTCTAATAACCCACGACCAGAGGTCATTCTAACACACCCGACAATATCAGGACCAGTTTCCGTAAACTCCGTTCTTGCTGCCCTTAAAATTCCTTTTAAGAGAACAAAAAGGTTGAAAAGAGCTTGAAAAGATGGAGTAGACAGAGAAAACTTAGGGTTACTGAGCGTTTGACGTTAGAGGAACACTTCTACCAAGGAAAACGAAGCGTTTCAAAAAGTTGGTTTAGAGAAAAGAGAAACTAGCTTAAAACATCATAAAAGCTATGCAATGAAGACTGTTTTTTAATCATACACTTGAAACAGGCAGCACTACATGATTTTAAAAGGCTTGTTTCTTAAATTTATATAAAAATGTCCTTTTGAAGAGAATTCTGTATCAAAGTATAAATTCATGACTATATCATATACTAAATATCTACATATAATTATATAATTATTCATTTAATGACCTCTGTCTTTGAAATACTTAAAATCTCAGACTGCTTTTCTCTGCCACACAGGATGGTAACGTGTACTCAAAACATACAAACTTTTAACCTTGTGTCAAAACAATTAATAGAAACAAGGTTTCCATATCGAGTGATTTTAATTTTTCTGATTTGTAGATTATTCAGGTCAATGCTCCCAGTTCAAGAGAATTAGACTTCCCACATTTATTTTAAGAAATGCTCAAGTTCATTTGGTTATTAACTTTCAGCTTCTGTGAACAATCTGCAATAGGTAAGAAGGGTTTACAATTTTTAAAACTCCCATCCTAGTAGAGGGAAAGAAGAATTATTTCATCTTCTTTTTCACTACCATCAAGTCTCAGAGAATACGTGTCTCATAGCCTAGTGTGTTTACTAGAGTTTTACATATTTCTATTAAAGTCTGCTATGGACAGATTATCAATAATATGCTAAAAAGAAAAACATAAGTTCTGCTAATAAGAAGGAAAGGCAAAAATAGAACTGTCACTATGTTGAAAGAACTCTTTTTCCCCCCAAACTAGAAAACAAAAGTTTCTTTATCACTATTAAAAGTAAAAAACATAGAAAGAAAATCAGATAAGTATACTATTTAAGAACCTAAAAAAAAGAATAATACAATGAACTAAAAGACATAAATTAATAAATATAAAATCGGATTTTACTAAAATCAGGTATGAATGCAACATTAAAGGAAAAGAATTCATTCATAACATCAACCAAAGCCATTAAACATCTTGAAAAAAACTAACCAAAAAGAGTAAGACCTACATGAAGAAAACTATTAGTTATACAAGACTGCACTTTTTTAAACATCTGAATATTTTATATAGAGAGCTTTTTTCTTATAGTACATCTTTTTAACAAATAGCTAAACAAAAAATACATATAAAGATAAAATATTTTTAAGACTAATAACATTTAGCTTAGTTTCTTACATTTAGAATAAGTTATAATAAAAATCATGCAACTAATGATTATCACATAAAACTGAACTTGCAAATTGCCCTTAGCTCTCAAAGGCCTACCCAGATCCTCTCATCAGAATTAATATCTTTGTCCTTGACTCTACAATTCAGCTTCTCCATAACACTACTATAGCACCTACACAATGTACAGTTGACCCTTGAACAACAAGGGGGTTAGGCACACAAACCTTCAGTGCAATAGAAAAACCCTGTGTAATTTATAGTTGGGCCCACCATATACCAGGTTCCTCCTACACACAGTGCTGCATCCTCTACACACAGGATTCAAAGAGAGGTGCCAAGATGGCAGAGCAGAGAGACTCAGAGCTCGCCCTCTCCCACAAATGCACCAAGAAATACAACTACAAATCCACTGAATCACACAGGACACCCACTGAACTCTGGCAGAGTGTCTCTTACTTTGAAATACAGCAAGATAGAGAAGAAAATAGAGAAAAGAAAGATTTTACGGTCAAACAATGAGATGATAATAGTTAGCACTTACAATGCTCTTTTACTGTATTTCAATTCCTATGAATATGTGCCTTTATTACATATGATCCCATTTGATCTTTACAACAATCTAATAAAGTATTATCATCTCCCTTTTATGTATGAGAAAAATAAAACACGGAGAGGTTAAGTGATTATCCAAAGCCATACATTTAAACAGTGGTACAGCTGGAATTTCAGCTGAGGGTTGATTCCAAACCCATTCTCTTAAACATGATACTGTAATACCACCTTGTCCCTCCCCCCCAAAAAAACTTACCTGATGAAAAGCATACACAAAACCTTATTTCTTATTTCTAAAGTAAAACAAAAATTTACTATTATTTTAAAAAAAAACTATCAGCAGTGATAATTTATGAACAGTGAGATTACAGGTAATGTTTTAATTTTAATTTATCTGCATTTGATAAATTTCCTATAGTAAGTAGGTAGTCATTTTGAAATAAGAAAAAGTAAGATTTTCTTAAAGCTAGTAGGTCACAAAAGTTTTAGAGTTCACATAGTCCCTCATAAATATATATTACCTTCCCCAAATACTGAGACTTAATGGATAAAATCTTCATTAGCAAAATATATTTTCCACAAGAGGCATATCTTTCTCAGTTTTCTTTTCTGTTGTAAAAATACACTGAAGTGAAAGAAAAGAGAATTACCTGTACACTGTCCCCCGTTGGTTGGATCTCCATAATAGCCTGGCATGCAGTCTTGGCACTGCTTTCCTGTGGTAAGATTTTTACACTGTTCGCACACATTATTATTGATGCAAGTGCTATGTCCATTACACTGACAAGCTGAGGAAAACAGTAAAAAAAAAAAAAAAAGTTAAAAATGTCTACATAACAATATCAAGTATGGCTGCTATCAAGACAAAGAATTTATTTTAAAAATATGAATGGTAGCGAACTCCAAGGGGCATTTCCCTAGTTTCTCTTTTTAATATGTACCTCAAAATATTAATATAGGAAATATGTACAATAAATTCTGTGGTAAAATTTTGCCCTATTAGCCATGAAACATAGAGGTTAAAGTGAAACATAAAATTACAGCTTAAGAGGAAAACCTTTTAACGTATTCCTTAAAGATTCATGTGACTATTATGTCTATTAAGTAAACACAAGAATGAAAAATATAGCTTTGATAATGTTAAAATGCATTTTATAGTTACATAATAAAAAAGATCAATAAATATAGAAAAGCGTTAAGTTCTCACTTCAAGAAAATACGTAAGTGTACAATTAACAAACAGCACTTTAAAATTAATTCAAAGAAATGTTCATCTTCTTTAGGCAAGAAAAGCGTCAAGCCTTAACTGAAATTCTATTTGAATGTCAACTAAACAGAAACAGATTTGAAGCATGAGATTATCTTATGTCTTCATAATATGAGATTTAATATATTTTCATATTTTAAAAATTACAGAAAAAAAATTTTTTTCAGAAGAAAGATACAGTTCATATAAGAAAGCTCACGCCCATTTGAAGTGTAATATTGACCTAGTTTGGTACTTATCCAAACATCGTCACTATCACTTTCATAATCACTTTTGCCATTATTATAACTAAGACAGCAATTCACTGAGCTCTCTCCGGATCAGGCCAGAAAGCCAACGTTCAGTGGATTTCAGTTGTTTGTGGTTGGCATCTATTCTGCTTGGTCAGTTTACACAGTGCGTCCATTTCTAAAATACTATAAATACTACCCCATTGTTAGATAGCGTTCCAAATTGTATCCATGAATTATATAATTTAATCCTCACAACAATTTAGTGTGGAAGGTACTATTTTTAGGGCCATTTCTAAGATCAGGAGGCTTGGATTAAACAACTACCCAAAGTCACACATCTAATCAATGCAGAACCAAATGCACAATCAGGATGTATGAATCGAAAGACAGTAAATCTCATAACTATTGCACGTGGAAAATTTGAACGTGAGATGGGAATCCCAAGAGACTAGCATAAGGTCATTAACATGAGTTAACATCAAAGAGTAAAGAAAAAAAATAAAAAACAAATACCTATATCTTACAGAAATTTTCAGAGGCATACCTCTATTGCAACAGTATAGAAATGACATGCAGTCATCATAGAAAAATGTTAAATAATCCTCATGAAATTGAGAAAATTACAATATAGTTGTCAAACTTTAAATTATGAAACAGCTAGGAGAAATCTTAATAAGAAAAATATTTGTAATAAAGTGAGCAAAATAAGGATTCAAAACATCACATTTAGAATGATCACAATTTTGCTTTTAAATGTATGAGTATGCCTATGGAAAAGTTAATGATGGTTCTCTTAGTTTAGCAAGATTTTCTGCATCATCAATTTTCTACAGTAAATTCATGTTACTTGTATAGTAAGAAAAAATAATAACTTTAATTTTTAACCTTATTTTTAAAATTTTAAGTTATTGTTGCATAGAAAATTTTATGTGAAACCATGAAGGTTAATTCACTGAAGTAAAAACAAAATTCATTAAGAGCTCACTATATGTAAAGCTTTACCTGATAAAGTCAAAATAAGAGATGGGTGACTATAAGCATTTTATGAAACCCCTGGCTACATTTTTAAAATCAGAAAAACAAATGCCTTAACTTCTGAATAAAATGACTAAAATTCAGCAATCTCATCTAATATCCTCCTCACAGATTACTGCTGAAATAATAAGAAAACTTGCCAACAACAAGAGGAATTTGGGTATGCTAACAACTACACAAATAAAGCTAGAAAAATAGTAATCTATTGTACCTCTGGGAAGTAAAAGAGGACTCCTGGCATAATGCCACTCAGCTGTAACCTTCCTGAAAGTGAGAAGTTCTGAAAGCAGTTCTGGGCCAAGGTGCCCTCAAGAAGCATATCACAGGTGTGCTTCCACACAGCTGCTAGAACGTATGACACAGGAAGTCTAATGTTCCATGTAATGATTATACCACCCAGCAAGTTGAAATAATCTAGACATAATTACCGGCAAATTTTGCAAGAAAAAAAGAAAAAGAAGGTCATTGTTGCAGCTTATAACTAGTTCGGCAACAATGGCAAAGGAAAAGTCATGTTATAGAAGCAAGACCCAGGCTAAGGGCTGTACCAAACACAGCAAGAAAAGGATACACTATTAGCTTAGGATGATGTTTTATGCCCCACTACCATCAAGGTGGTGGATCAACAGGTAATGTAAGCTCGTATCTAATACTTCTTCCAGGATACACTGTGACTTGAAAGGTTCTAATAACAACCTGATTCTGGAACATGAATAAGACTAAAGAGAAGCCATCCATACTGTTTTGTTTACATTTTAAAAACAGCCCAGATGGCTCCTCATCTATGTATATACAAACAGAAATAAAAAGAAAGAAAGAAAAGAAAAACTCAGCATTTGATATGCAAATAAAGTACATGGTTTTGAAAAATATGTGCTCTCTAAAACAGATGTAAAATGTTTAAAAAATACATCTGCTTGGCATTCTCAATAAAATTTTTTTAAATACACAGAAAATCAACGCTAAATTTTACCCAAAACTTTCCCCAAAACATAGCCCTTTAAAAGAAAAGGCAATTATTATTGCTAAAAATAAATCAGGGATTCAAAATAAGAATGTTAAAGAGAAGTCTGAGCTGATGACAGAACTTTACTATACATGGGGATTGCCAAGCAAGAGCTAGTAGGTATGGGTTTCAAAACCCAGCAAGGCCAGGAGATAGAGTCTCTGGCATACTTAAGTAAGACAGCTAAACTGAGCCATATTTATAACATTTAAATCCTTCAATTGCAGCCCCTTTCTGTGAGAAAGATACTAAAATACATCACAAGCCCAAATAAGCAGGAAAAAACCTTAAGTCCACAGGGGTATGTGTATGAAAGACAAAAGGCACTTGTGAGAACTTAAAGCCTGTGCCAATAATACAAGTTGGGTTGAAATTCACATTGTCTATATGCTGGAGAAAGCCCAACATCAAACATTAATGTTAAAATCTGTTCTGTGAACAAGGAAAACCTCATACACCTTGCAAAAGCAGAAGTAAATGGCCCCTTTGAAATACTTTCACTACTGAGGACACACATATATGCCACAGAACAGAGACTGGGAAAACCCTATTCTGTAAAGTGCTAGGTAGTACATATTTTAGGCTTTGCAGACCATACAATCTCTTCATAAGTACCACCTCTGCCATTGTAGTGCAAAAGCAACCATACACAATACACAGCCAGTAATAGCTGTAATGCAATAAAACTTTATTTACAGAAATAGGCAGTGGACCAGGTTTAGCCTGCAGGCCTTGGTTTGCAAACCTCTGATATAGGGGAAAAAAATCACTTACTGAATAAAACCTCAAAATGAAAAATTACAAAGCATCATAAAAGAGAATTAGAAAAAAGGAAGAGGGAGATAATAAAAATGAGAATTGACACTCCAAGAATTGGACCGAAAGGACAATTAGAAGACAAAAATATTCAGAATAATTAAAAGCAGGAAAAAAAAAGATAAAATTACGTTTCAAGAAGTAAAAGTAGGTATGATGACAATGTCTCATCAAAAAGAGAATATCAATAAAAATACAGAAATTATAAAAAAGAACTAATGAAAATTATAAAGTAGAATAGTACAATGATCAAAATAAAAAAACAGTACAATGACTGAAATAAAAAATAAAAAATACACTAGGATTCTAAACTAAATTTGAACTGGCAGAAGAATTAGCAAATCTGAAGAGAAATCAATAGAAATCATGTAAGTTAAAGTACAGAGAGAATAAAGAATGAAGAAAAATTAACAGAGCCTCAGTTAAACATGGGACACCATTAAGTGCACTAACCTATGTATCATGGGAGTGTTGGAAGGACAGGAAAGAGAGAAAGAAGGTTAAAATTTATTTGAAGAAATAATTTCTGAAAAGTCCCTGAAATTGATTAAAATGTTCATCTACACATCCAAGAAGCTTAACTGGAAGTACAGTAAAAATAAAGAAATTGACACATTAAGCAATAAAGGACAAAGACAAGTAGAAAATCTTGAAGGCATCAAGAGAAAATGACTTCTCACTTACAAAAAGCCCAATAAGATTATTAACTGGCCTTTAATCGGGAAAAATGGAGGGCAGTAGACAGTGGTATATATATTCAAAGTTCTCAAAGAAAAACTGTTAACCAAAAACTTTCTACCCAACAAAGCTGCTTTTCAAAAACTACAGTGAAACAAAGACATTAACAGGTAAACAAAATTGAAAGAATTCATTGCCAGCAGACACACCTTACAAGAACTACTAAAGGAAGCTCTTCAAGGGGAAAGCGCATGACCACAGACAGTAATTCAAATCCATAAAATAAAAAAAAAGAACACATAACAATAATTATGTCATTATAAAACACAGTAAACAATATGTATATATATTTTGATTCTTTTCTTGTTTTATCTGATTTTTTTTGCTCCTTTGTAATCATTCACTCTCAGTTGTATTCTCTTTTATTCCATTTTTTACCTCATTTTATTGAAGTATAGTTGATTTACAATATTATATTAGTTTCAGATGTACAACATAGTGATTCAATAGTTTTATAGATTACACTTCATTTAAAGTTATAAAATATTAGCTATATTCCCTGTGCTGTACAATAGATCTTTGTACCTTATTTATTCTGTACAATGTAGGTTATACCTCTTAATCCCCTACCTCTTCCTTCCTCCTCCCCCATTCCCTCTCTCCCCTGGTAACCACTAGTTTGTTCTCTGTACCTGGAAGTCTGTTTCTGTTTCATTTTTTAGATTCCACACATAAGTAATAACATAATATTTGTCTTTTAAGCATAATACTTTACAGGTCCAACAATGTTGTTGCAAATGGCAAGATTTCATTCTTTTTTATGGTTAAGTAATGTTTCACTGTACATATATACAACTCCTTCTTTATCCATTCATCTGTTGATGGACACTCAGGTTGCTTCATATCTTGGCTATTATAATGCTGCTATGAACTTTAGGGTGCACAATCTTTTTGAATTAGTGGTTTTCTTTGGTTATATACCCAGGAGTGGAATTGATGGGTCATATGGTAGCTCTATTTTTAGTTTTTTGAGGAACCTCCATACTGTTTCCATAGTGGCTGCACCAAGTTACATTCCCAACAACAGTGTACTAAGGTTCCTTTTCTCAATATTCTTGCCAGTATTTGTTCATTGTGGTTTTGATTTGCATTTCTGATGATCAAGCATCTTTTCACGTGCCTGTTGGCCATTTGTATGTCTTCTTTCGAAAAAATGTCTATTCAGGTATTCTGCCCATTTTTAATCACTTTTATTTATTTATTTATTTATTTTGGATATTCAGTTGTATAAGTTCTTTATATATTTTCGGTATTAACCCCTTAATGTTTATATCACTTGCAAATACTTTCTCCCATTCAGTAAGTTGTCTTTTTCTCTGTTAATGGTTTTCTTTGCTGTGCATAAGCTTTTAAGTTTAATTAGGTCCCATTTGTTTATGTTTGCTTTTGTTTTCTTTCCCTTAGCACACAGAGCCTTAATAATACTGCTATAATTTGTGTCAAAGAGTGTTCTGCCCATGTTGTCTTCTAGGACTTTAACGTTTTCCAGTCTTACATTTAGGTCTGTTTTTTTAACTGATATAGTTGATTTACAATGTTGAATTAGTTTCAAGTGTACAGCAAAGAATTCAGTTTATATATATACACACATACATATATGCATACACAAATACCGATGTAATATATATAACATATCACAAAAAGGGAAGAAAAAGAGTAGACCTGTATGAGTAACATTATTTCATCTCACTGGAATTAAATTAGTATAAATCTGAAGCATATTTTAATAACTTAATATGTATATGGTAAACCCTGAGTAACCACTAAGAAAATAACTCAAAAAATATAATTAAAAAATCATTAAAAATTAAAATGCTACATTAGAAAATGTTCACTTACTGCAAAAAAATGAATAAATGAAGAGTGGAATAACAAAAAAAATCATGGGATATATAGGGAAAAAAGCAAAATGACACATAAAAACCCAATTACATCAAAAATAACATTAAATATGAATGGATCAAACAATTCAATTAAAAGGCAGAGGAGACAGATTAGATAAAAGACTAAGACCTAACTATGCATCCTCTATAGGAGACACACCTAAAGATACAAATAAATTGGAAATGACTAGATTAAAAAAAAAGATATAGCATATAAATACAACCATATGAAAGTTGGAGTGGGTATACTAGTATCACATAGACTTTTTAAATGTTACTAGAGAGTGACATTTTATAATGAAAAAAATGAAAATCCATCAGGAAGATATGAAAATTATAAACATACCTGTACCTAACAACAGAGCCTCAAAATACATGAAACAAACACTGACAGAAATTTTAAAAAGAAATGCAGAATTCAACAATAATAGTTGGAGACTTCAATACTTCATTTTCAGTAATGAATAGAACAACTAGACAGACAATCAGCAAGGGAATAGAAGGTATGGACAACTCTATAAACCAACTGGACCAAACAGACATAAATAGAAGAATCTACATAACAGTAGCAGAATATACATTCTTCTCAAGTGCACAAAAAAATTCTTTAGGAAAGGCTATATACTAGGTCATAAAAGAAACCTCAATAAATTTAAAAGGACTGAAGTCATTAAAAGCATGTTCTCTAACCACACTGAATAAAATTAGAAGTCAATAACAGAAAAATTGGGGAAAATAACAAATTATGGAAATTAAGCAACACATTCCAATACAAACCAAGGAGTCAAAGAACAAATCATAGGAAAATAATAAATTACATTCATGGAAACTAAAATGAAACATAACATAACAAAATTTACAGGATGCAACAAAAAAATACTAAGAGAAATTTATAGCTGTAAAGCCAACATTGAAAAAGAAAAATATATCTCATATCATCCTAACTTTGAACCTTAGCAAACTAAAAAATAAACATAAAATTGAACTCAAAGAAGGAAGAAGAAAGGAAACTTAAAAATTAGAGTGAAAATAAATAAAATACAGAGTAGGAAAATAATAAAGTCTGTAAAGCCAACTACAAATTGTTCTTTGCAATACATGTTCAATAAAATCAAGAAACCTTTAGCTAGACTGATAAAGAAATATGAGAGAAGGCACAAATCATTAAAATCAAGAATGAAACATGAAACATACTACTGACAAAGACAGGAAAAAGGATTATAAGGAAATACTATAATATAGTATTATATTACAGTATAATATAATATATATAATACATATTATACTATAATATATATTATATATAATATATAATATATAATATATATATATATATATAATGGGGGAACAATGATATGCCAATAAATTAGATAGCCTAGATGAAAGGGATAGATTCTTAGAAAGACACTAACAAAATGTACTCAAGGAAAAATAGAAACTATTAATAGGTTATAATAATAATGAGACTGAGTTAGTAAACAACAAAGTGCCAGAAAAGTATAGCCCAAGATCCGATGACTTAACTCATGAATTCTACCAGACGGCTAAAGGAGAATTAATAACAATTATTCACAAACATTTTCAAAACAGAGAAGCAAAGGGAAGACTTCCCAACTCATTCTATGAGGCCAGTATTAACCTAATACAAAAATAAGACAAATTATCACATGAAAAGATGACAAATCAGTATTATGATTATACGTGCAAAAATCCTCCACAAAATACTAGTAAATAGAATTCACTAGAATATAAACAGGATTATACACCATGACAAAGTAGAATTTACCCCAGGAATACAAGATTTTTTAAACATATGAAAATCAATCAAGTAACACAACATACTAATAGAGAAATAAAGGGGGAGCATCACATGATCATCTCAATAGATGGAAACTACTCAACATACTAGAGATAGCAGAGAATTGCCTTCACCTGATAAAGAGCATGTATGAAAATCCATAGCTAATATCATACTTAACAGTGAAAGACTGAGCATTATCCCTTTAAGATCAGGAATAAGGCACAAATGTCCTCACTTGTCTATTCAACATTTTACTGAAGGTTCTGGACAAAGCAATTAGGCAAAAAAAAAGAAATCCAGATTTAAAAAGAAGTAAACAACTCTATTTGCAGATGACATGCTCTTACAGATAGAAAACTAAAGAATCCAAAAAATTATTTAAGCTAATAAATGTGTTCAGAAATGTTATAGGATAAAAGATCACTTGTAGATAAATCAGTTTTATTGTATTTTATATACTTACAATTAACCATTTGAAAATGAAATTAAGAAAACAACAATAGTATCAGAAAGGATAAAATACTTAGGAATACATTTAACCAAAGAAAGGTTTGTACATGGAGAACTATGAAACATTGTTGAAAGAAATTAATGAAAAGACATCCTATCTATATTCATGGATTGGAAGACTTAATATTAAGCAATCCATCACAATTGATCTACAAATTCAATACAATATCAAATTCCAACAGGATAAGATAAACAGATTCTAAAATTCATATGGAGATACAGAGGACACAAATTAGGCAAAACAATCTTGACAAAGAAGAACAAAGTTAGAATAGTGACACTTCTCAATTCCAAAACCTACTCCAAAGTTACAGGAATGAAACCAGTGTGCTATTGTCATAAGGACAGACATACAGACCAATGGGAACAGAACTAGGCTCAGAAATAATAGCACACATCTGCAGTCAAGTGATATTCAACAAGGGTGCCATAAACTTTAAATGGGGAAATAAGAATATTAGAAGAAAACATAGCTGTAAACCTTCATGACTTTGGACTAGACAACAGTTTCTTAACATGACACCAAAAGCTTAAGCAACTTACATAAAAAATATAGATCTACTGGACCTCATCAAAATAAAAAAAAATCTGTGCCTCAAAGGACACCATCAAAAAAGTGAAGAGACAACCCACTGAACAGGAGAAAATACTTGAGAATCGTATCTCTGACAAGGGTCTATCACTCAGAACACATAAATAACTCCTACAATTCTACAATTTTTAAAAATAACCCTCAATTTAAAAAGAAAGGAGCAAAGAATTTCAGTAGATATTTTCCATAGATGGTATATGAGTAGCTAATAAGCACATGAAAAAAAATCACTAGTCACAAGGGAAACGCAAAACAAAACCGCAATGAGCTACCACTTTCCACCAACCAGAAAGGTAATAATGAAAATGACTGACATTAACCAGTGTTGGTGAGGGCAGTAATTAGATCCCTCATACACTGCTAGTGGTAATGTAAAACGGTGCAGTAGCTCTAGAAAAAAGTCTGGCAATTCCTCAAAAAAGTTAAGTATAGATTTATCATTTAACTAAAAATTCAACTTCTAGAACTTACAACATATTCATGCAAAAACTTAGATACAACTGTTCACAGGAGCATTATTCATAACAGTAAAAGAGTAGAAATAAGCTGAAGTTCCATCAACTGATGAGGTATGAGTATGCACAATTTAATATTAATCAGCCATAAAAAGAAGTAAAGAATTGATACATGCTATAACATGGATGAACCTTAAAAATGTATGCTAAGCAAAAGAAGTCAGACACTAAAGGTCACATATTACATGGCTGCATTTAAATGAAATGTCCAGTATAGACAAATACACAAAGAAAGAAAGTAGATTAATGGTTTTCGGGTGCTGGAGGGAAGGATGACTAGGTAGTGGCTGTTAAAGGACATGGAGTTTTGTTTTGAGGTAATTAAGGTGTTCTGGAATTACATGATGGTGATAGTTTTTTGCACACCTACTGATTATATTAAAAACCATTGAATTATACACTTTAAAATGAAGGGCTTTATGACAAATGAGTTATATGTCAATAAAAACAAACAAAATAGTTAGAACTAATTAGATGAGCTGAAAAATAATTTACACAAATTCTTGCCATCCCTGTATGTACAACATTCATAACACAAGTTTATCCTTACTGTCATCCAAAAAGTAGGATTTTTTCCACCTTTTTGCATATGGATTAGCATCAAGACTTTTTCAGAACAGTAGAATGCAGAAGCAACAGAATGGAAATTTCGAGTTTACGCTTCAAGAGGCATATACACTCTGCTCTCTCCTTCTTAGAATCTATTCTAAATATGCCATGTATAGCAGCCCAGTCTACACTCGAGGGGGATGGCGGGCCAAATGCAGCAGAGAACAACCATTTGCAGCTGAGGCTTCTTAGACCAACCAGTCAGCTCAAACCACCAGACATGTGAGTAAAGGATTCTGAGATCATCCAAAAGCAGTCAAGCTGCCAGGTCACTGTAGCCACAAGAGGGAAACCAGGAGAGACCGGCAGAAGAACTGCCCAGCAGAATTCAGCAAAGTAAATGATGCAGAATCATGAGTAACACTGTTTGAATACAGTGAGCTTGGGGTACTATGTTAAATAATAATAAATGATTACAACAGAGGTTTAAGAGGAAACTGGCAACATCTAAAGAAAGAATTAGTGAATCAAAATATAGATCAAAGAGATGCAAGGATCTAAAATACAGACAAGACAGTAAGAAAAGGCAGGAACATAGTGAAAAAGCCTAGCATAAGTGAAGCAAACTCTTAGAAATAGAGAAGAGAGCAACACAATGAGACAGATGCAATATTTGAAGAGATAATGGCAGAAAACTTAACAAACATGATGAAAAACATCTTTAGAGTAAAAAAGTCCATAGAATTCATCATCACAGTTCAAAAAAAGGAAAATGATACTTAGGTCCATCATACTAAAATTACTGACATCCAAAAAGTAAGGAAAAAAATCTATTTAAAAACATCAGAGGGAGGAAAAAGACATACTGCTTTCAAAAGTGAAACAATAAAACTGACAGAGGAATTCTTACAAGAAAGTGTAAGCCAGCAGAAAAGGAAATTAAATCTTCAAATTACTGAAAAAATATATCTGTCAACTTAGAATGCCATTACCAGTAAACATATCCTTCAAATATGAAGACATACACATACGCAATAAATTTTTTTTCAAATATGTGGAAGATAATTTATAGCCACAACTGAGCAACACAGTATTTAAAAACATTAAGTAAAGTTTATCAAGCTAAAGAAATATTATAGCAAAAGGAAATTCAGATCAATAGGAAAAAATGAAGATCACAGAAAATGAACAGTACATGGGTAAATAAAAAGATTTTTTACCATAATTTCTTTATAAGAAAATTGTCTTCTTAAAGCAAAAAACAATGTGTGGTTACTAACATATATAGAAGTAAAATATATGGCAATAATTACACAAAGGACAGGAAAAGAGCAAATGGAATTACACTTTGGTAATATTCTTACCTTATACATGAAGTAGTATAATATTGATTCAAGGTAGACTGTGATAAGATAAAGATGACTATTACAACCACTACAGCAGTCACTAAAAAAAACACAAAAGAGGTATAGCTAAAAATCCAATAAAAGTAATTAAAATGGACTTTAAAACACTCAATTAATCCAAAAAAAGGCAAAAGGAGGAACAAACAACAGAGAAAAAAATAAAGAAAATTTTAAAAACCAATACTATGATGGTAGGACTAACTCAATAATACCAAAATATTAAATCTAAATTGACTAAACAGTTTGATAAAAGACAGAAATTATCAGACTAGATTTAAAAAACAATAGAAGCAAGACTTTTACGCTGCTTACAAAAGAGTCACTGTAAATAAAAACGCACAAAAGACACTTCTGCCCATGAAGTTTTAACCACTGTGAGAATTGACCTCTAGGGTAAACAACAAGAAAACTCAACAAAATATATAAAACAACTCCTTTCAAATATAATAGGCAGCTCAGGAATGGCATCCCTAACAAAAAGAAAACAAAATATGACTGCCCTGACTTGCTACCTGGAGGCAGATTTGAGGATGCAGCCCAGGGAGGAAGCCCAAAGGCTAGAGATCTCATCTAGTTGAGGAAACAAAGATCAAATTTCAAGGAGGCCAAGGTGGCTAGACTTTGTGGAGCAAAATACTAGACAAGAGAGAGTTGCACACAGCAATTTACAAAGGGGTCCCGTTGAATCTTTTGTTAATAATGAACCAAACAGTGTGAAAAACTCCATGAAGCTGGAGGAAGAACCACCAGAAAACAGTAAGTGAAACCATGCCAGGAACTCACACAGGCCTGGAAAGAACCTGAACTCCCACTAGTCAGAGTGGAGAGACCTCTTAATACAAAGAGCACGGTGAGGAGACCACGGAAGGCACTGTCTTCGTGGTGGAAACAAACTGGCACTGAACTTTCAGCTGCTATGTACAGACCGTAACAAACCTTACAAACAATTTTTGAAGTAACATAGCTGCACACCAGAATAAAATCTAATACACTAAAAGAAACAGAACAAAACTGAGTAAGCTACAAAAAATCACTAAGTCCAGGATACCATCAAAAATAACCAAACTGAAAAATGTGATCTATAATCAGTAAAATATATATATACAACAGAATACAGAGAATTTACTTTAAACGGATTAAAGACCTAAAAATGAAAGATCTAAAACTATTAAAGTCTAAAGAGAAAATACAGGTGAAAATCTTTAGGATCTTTTATTACACATGATTTCACAGGCTTGACACCAACAGCATAAAAAATAATAGAAAAAACAGTTATTATCAAAGTTTAAAACTTTTGTGCTTCAAAGGACACTATCAAGAAAGTGAAAAGATAACCCAGACCGGGAGAAAATATTTGCAAATCAATCTTTGATAAGGGACTTCTATTCAGAATATATAAAGAACCCTTACAATAATAAAAAGACAAATACCCCACTTAGACAATGGGCAAGAATCTGAGAGACATTCTCAAAAGAAGAAATACTGATAGCTAATAAACACATGAAAACATGCTCTACGTCATTAGCCACCAAATAATTGCAAATCAAAACCACAATGAGATACCACTTCACACTCTCAAGGATGACTATAATCAAAATGATGTGAAATAAGCAGTGTTGGCAAAAATGTAGAGTAATTGTAACCCTCACGCATTGACGGTGGAAATGTAAAATGATGTAGCAGCTTTGAAACAGTCAGGCAGTTCCCCAAAAGGTTAAACACAGTTTTCATCTGACCCGGATATTCCATTCCCAAAGTAATGAAAATATGTCCGGCCACATAGACTTGCACTGAAATATTCATAGAAGCATTACTTGAAAAGCCAAAAATTGGAAACACCCAAAAGTTTATCAAGTGACAAATGAATAAACAGAATGTGGTATATTCATTCAATGGAACATTATTTGGTAATAAAAAGAACCGAAGTACTGCTCCATGCCACAACATAGATAAACCTTGAAAACATTATGCAATGTGAAAGAAGCCAGTCACAAAAAAAAAAAACAATTATATGATGCAATTTATATAAAATGTTCAGAACAGGTAAATCCATAAAGATAACAAGATTAGTAGTTGCCTGGGGCTGCCAAGGGTAGCTGGGGGCTTAACAAGCCGTGACTGCTAATAAGTCCCAGGTTTCTTTGAGGGATGATAAAAATGTTGTTAAATTGATTGTAGTGTTGGTTGCATAACTGTGAATATACTAAAAACCACTGAGTTATACACTTCACATGGGTAAACTGCATGGTGTGATGGTTAGCCTTACATGTGGGTAAAGCTAGGTTATAGCACTTGGTTATTTAATCAAACACGGACAGCCTCCTCCTCAGTGTGGGAGGGGCCTGCACGGAGGATGGGAGGGTCACTCTGATGATTGGAGAATGTTACATGGCACAGCTGACTTTAAGAAAGGGAGATCATCCTGGATGGACCCAATCAGACAACCCCATGAAAGGAAAATGGTCTTTACTTGGAGAAAGAGATCCAAAGTGTGAGTAATCCCATTTCAGCTGTTAAGACTCTACGTCGCTCATTTTGAGATGGAGGGGGGATGTGGGAGAAATGCGAGTACTCTTTAGGAGCCTAAGTGGCTGACAGCCAACTAGAAAACAATCACCTCAGTCCTACAGCTACAAGGAACTGAACTGCGCAACAATATGAATGAGCTTGGAAGCAGATTCTGCTCTACAGCTTCCAAATAAAAACAGCCTTTGGGATCTGGAGCAGAGAAAGCATGCTCCAACATCTGATACACAGAACTGTGAGCTATAAATGGGTATCGTTTAAGCCCCTACCTTTGTGGTAATTGTTAGGCTCCAATAGGAAACTAATACACTATCCAAAATATAGCAGCAAGATAAAAACAAACCAGTATGGTTCCAGCTACTCAAATCAAAGTAGAAAGTGGTAACCTACAGTGTCTCTGGAACTTAACAAGGCAGTCTTGTCATACTCCACTAAACCTTCAGTTATTCTGAAAGTCTGTTATTGGGTGAAAATGTTTAGGAATGTTATGTTCTCTCAATGATTTCACCCATTTATTGTTATAAAATTACCCTCTTTATTCCAGGTAATATTTTTTAACTCTGAAATCTATTTGTCTGATATTAATTTAGCCAATTCAGCTTTCTCTTGATTTGTGTTAGTGTAATAGATTTGATCCAAATCTTTAATTTCAAAATATGTATCTTTTAATATTTCTAATGGGTTTCTTATAGACAGGTCTTGCTATTTTAGCTAATAAGAAAACCTCAGCCTTTAATTGGGATGATTAGATCATTTACATTTAGCATGATCATTGAAAATGAGCTTAAATCTATCATTTTGCCATTAGTTAACTATTTGAACCATCTGTTCTGTATTCCTCTTTTTCTCTTTTCCTGCCTTCTAGATAACTTTGTGTCATTTTAGTAGTTGTTTCAGAGTTTATAATATATATCTATAAATTCTCACAGTCTAGCTTCAAGTGATACATCATTTAACATACTGTGTAAGAATTTTACAACAGTATACTTCCATTTTTCTTCAATTGGCCTTTGAGCTATTATTGTCATAGTTTACAGCTACATGAGTATTAAACCCCATAATACACTGTAATAATTTTTGCCTTAAACAGTTGATTGCCTTTTTATATATAGAAATATTAAGAAAAAAGTCTTCACCCATATTGCTACCATTTTCTTCTTGATTACTTTGTGTAGATCACATTTATATCTGGAAGTTTTCCATCTGCTTAAAGACTTTAGATTTAACATTTCTTATATGGCAGGTCCAGTAGTAATGGATTCTTACAGTTTTTGTAAGTCTGAAAGAGTATTTTACCCTTGTTTTTGAAAGGTATTAACACTAAGACTTTCTAACTTCTTTTTTTCTTTTGCTGTTTTAAAGATACTGTTCCACTGTTTTCTGACTTTCATGTTTTTCTGTTGAGAAATCTGATATCAGACTTATCTTTGTTCCTCTGAACATACCGAGTCTATTTTCTCTGGGTGCTTTTATCTTTTTATCTGGTTTTAAGCAATTTGATTATTTTGTGCATTGGTGTAGATTTTCTCATTTTTCTTGTGTTCAAGATTCAATGACATTCCTGCCTCTGTGGATTTACAGTTTTATCAAGTTTGCAAAAACACTGGCCATTATTTCTTCCAATTTTTCTAAGCCCTTTCTCTCTCCCCTCATTCAGAGTATCCAGTTACAAAAATACTAGGCCACATGCCTCATAGTTCATTGATGCTCTGTTCATTATTGTTTCAGTTATTTTTCTGTCCTTTTTTGAGTATTTCCTCTTGCCTGTCTGTGAATATACCAATCTGTACTTTTACAACGTCTAATCTGATATTAATCCCATTTAATTCACTTTTTATCTCAGAAAATTTTTCATCTCTATAAATTCTACTTGGGTCTTTTTGTGTTTTCTGTGACTCTAATTGCTCAATAGTTTTTAGTTTTTTAATATATGGAATATATATATATAATAGTTGTTTCAATGTCCTTGTCTACCTTTAACATCTATTTCATTTCTAGGTTGGGTTCTATTGATTTTTCTTTCTCATCTTGGGTCATATATTCCTGCTCCTTCACATATATGCTCATTATGGATTGGACGTCAGGCATTATAAATTTTAATGATTACATTTGGGTGCTTTTGGATTCCTATATATATTCTTTATCTTTGTTCTGGAATTTGGCTATGTTAATTGAAAACAGTCTGATCCTTCTGACCATATTACACAGGATCACTGCAACATTTAGTCTAGCTCTAATTTTGCCACATAAGTGAAGCAAAATCCTTCTGAGTACTCTACCTGATGCCCAGTGAATAATGAGGTTTTCCACCCTTACTGTTTAGAGCAGGCAATTACCAGTCCTGTGTGTTACTTGGTGATGGTCCCATTTATTCCTTTTGGGTAGTTCTTTCTACAGACTCAAGTAGTTTTCTTCAATGATGTACTTATTTTTTAGCTGAATACTCAGGGGGTACCCCTGTGCAGTTCTCCAGAGTTCTCTCTTCTTTGGAACTTTTCCCATGAAATCTAGCTGCTTTGGCCTCCCCCAGGCTCCCAGGTCCATCTCCTCACATCAGGATAACCACCAAACTCTGTGTTCACTCACTGTACTATCTCAGGCAGACTACCTTCAGGCATTAACCTAGAATAGTGTTATGTCTCATGTGCTTCCTACCCCTGAGGGATCACTGGTCTTTGCTGCCTGATATCCAGGGTCTTGAGAACTGCTCTTCATCTCTTTTTTCCCATTTCTTAATTGCTTCGGGTGGGGACACTTAAATCAAGTCACTGTTAAACTAACCAACCTTCCCAGTTTGCCCAGCACTGTCCAGGTTTTAGTACAGAAGTCCCACATCCTAGGAAACCCCTCAGGAAACCCCACACAAGGACAGGTGGTCATCCTAACTCACCGTTACTGCATTTAGCGTGACGATAAATTTTCTTTTTCTTTTTCTTTTATTAAGAATATATCTAAAACATAACTTACCATTTTTAAAGCAAAAGTAATAGAAGTGTACTGTGGAGTTTAAAACATAATTAAAAGCAATAAGGCTCTTAAACTATACATGAAGTATAATGTCACTTATAGGTAGATTGTGACAAGTGAAAGATAACTGTAAAACACAGAGTAAGCACAAAAAGAAGGTAATACAGTCGATATGCTAATAAATAAAATAAAATGAACCATAGAATATGTTCAGTTAATTTAAAGGAAGGCAGAAAAAGAAGTAAACAGAACAGAGAACAGATGACAAAAATAGAAAAAGAATAACCAGACTGGTGGGGGGTAGTTATAGCTCAAATGGTAGAGCACATGCTTAGCTTGCACAGGGTCCTGGGTTCAATTTCCAGTACCTCTTTTTTAAAAAAAAAACTAATAATAAATAAATAAATAGACCTAATGACGCCCCCAGAATAAAATAAAATAAAATGTAAAAAACCAATAATCAGATGGAAATGTAAGTGAGCCAAACCACATTGATAAATGCATTTAATTTAAAAGGCCAAAACACTCTAATTTAATGGCAGACATTATCAAATTGGATTAAACAGAAAGACCCAATAATGTGCTGATGATAAGAAACACACTTTAAATACAATACAGGTAGCTTAAAGTAAAAACATGGAAAAAGATATCATAAAAACACTAATCCAAAGCAGTTCTTTAATGAATATTTATAACACTAAATGCTAATATTAGAAAAAAATTATCCACTTAATTATCTAAGTTTTCATTTTATGTAACTAGAAGAACAAATTAATAGTTATTTACAGGATCAAAAAAAAAAAAGGGGGCAAACCTCTAGCCAGTCTGATCAAGAGAGAAAACACAAATTATCAATATTTAAAACTAAAGAAAGGCAATCACTAAAGATCCTGCAGAGAATAAAAGGATAATACTAAATATTATGAGACTTTCTGTCAATAGCATCCTAGGTGAAATAGATAAATTCCTTGAAAGACACAAACTACCAAACTAACTCAAGAAAACCAGTGAAACTGAATAGCCTTATATCTACTAAAAACACTGAGTTTGTAGTTAAAAATTCCTCTCCCAAAGAAAATTCTAGGCCCAGAGGTCTTCATAGGTAAACTCCACCAAACATTTATGGAAGAAACAATATATAAACTCTTTCAGGAAAAAGAAGACGAGAACGTATTTTCAACTCGAGATTTATACCAAACCATACATTAAGAAAACTACAGACCAATATTCTCAACAATTGGAAATGCAAAAATTCTTAACAAAATCTAAACAGACTGAATTCAGCAACACAGTAACAGGATAACACACCATGAGAAAGTGGAATTTATTCCAGAAATGCAAAATTGGTTCCATATTTTAAATCAATCAAAATAATTAATCATATTAACAACAAACAAAATAATTATATGATCATCTCAATAGACACATGCCTTTGGAAAAATTACACATCTGTTCATGATTTCTAAAAAAAAACTCAACTAACTAGGAACAGAAGTATATTTCCTCAAGCTAATAAGATATGTATGAAAAAATCAACAGCCAACATCACGCAAAGATTAGAGGCTAAATACTTTCCAACTAAGACTCTCACTATTTCAATTTCATATTGTACTGTAGGTTCTAGTTAGTGCCATAAAGAAAGAAGAAAAATAATACTGTATTTATTAATAAGTAACGTGAAGAAAATCCTAAGGAATCTATAAGAAAATTGGGATAACCAAGGTCATATACTGCAAGGGCAATATAGTAGAATAAAGTACATTTCTATAAAATAGCAAATAAGTAGAATATTAAAGTCTTTTAAAATCCACTATAATAGCATGAAGAAACAAGATAAAACTTCTTGGTAACTGAAAACAATGTAGGCTAGGTCTATGCGTCCCAGTATATCCTTCAAAAAAGAAAAGACTAGAAGAAAAGTCATTAACAAAAATCACGCCCTCATCATAATCTGACAACAGAAAAAAACAAACAACAATAACAAAACCAAGAAAGTAATGTCATATCCTCCCATCCCCCTGCAAGATTTTGTCGTAAGCAAGTCCTCACCAAGATCAACCAGAAGAGAAAAGAGGGGAGCTAGCAAGTTTAAAGCTGATATAAAACCTCATCCAGAGAGAGAAAGTCTATCCTAAGTATGAAAACATTAAACTAGTGTTGTTGTAGATCAGAGGAGCACACAGAAGAGAGCTTCCAAGTAGGCACAATATGAAGCAGAAGCCTTGAGTCCAGCTTTGGGGAGGAAAAAAAGCACAAAGTGAAAGAGAGGTGCCTTTTGGCAACCAGGTGGCTAAGGAAGAAAGAAGTAAAACCGAAAAACTAAATTCTTGCCAGAGAAAAAATGTCACAAATTCAGAGAACACATAAAAACCAACCAAGAAAGTGAAAAGCTGATTTAGCAAGAAACAAAGACAGTCAGAAATGGAGAACTATCATTCAAAACTCTAATCCAAGAAAATTTATAAGAAATAAAATTTATTTGTGCCCCTTTCCAGTCACTAACCCCTGTCCTTCAAAAGTAACCACTATCTTGATCTTTAATACAATAAACGGGTTCTGCCTGGTTTTGAACATTACAGTATGTCTTCCTTTGTGTCTGGCTTCTTTGTCTCAACACTGTATTTGCGAGAGTCAACCATATTGTTGCGTGTAGTTGTAGTCTAATCATTCTTGTGCTACGTATTCCACTGTATTTAATATCAATTCCTTTATTCATCCAACTGTTGGTGAACATCTGGACGATTTCCAGATTGGAGTTATTAAAATGTGCTGCTGTGAACACTCTACTACATATCTTCCAAGAGAACACATATATACTTTCTACTGGGTCTACTGGTCCCAAACCAGAGGTCAGAAAACATTTTCTATAAAGAAAATGAGCATTCCAAGAAGTTCCAAATACACCTGATAGGAGTTTCAGAAGGAGAAAATAGGAAAAGGGAGACGAAATAGTTTAAAATATTGCCATACAATGGATATTGACGCACACAATTAGTGCCTTCTTGCAGTCTATTTAAGAAGTCACTGCAGATGAGAAGCTGTTTTAGCTTTCACTTTTAGATCCGCAATCTATCTGGGATTAATTTTTTGCATAAAATCAGGTAGGATCTAGATTCAGTTCTTTAGCTATCCAATTCACCCAGCATCATTCATTGAAAAAGATAACCTTTTTCCCACGTCACTGGCAGTGTTATCCTTGCCATAAATCCGGGAATCATACATACGTAGACCTGCTTCTGTAACCTCTATCCCCTTTCACTGGTGTACTTGTCCATGCTTATCCCAACTCCACACTGTCTTAATTATTATAAGTTTATCATAGGTGTGGATAGTTTGTAGTCATATAGGTTTTTATTTATCCTTTTTTTTTCTCATTTTCTGAATGCTCAATGGAAAACTAATACATTAGCCACCATATGAATATCAGAACTCCAAAGGCCAACTTTAATTAAAAATATCAGTTTCTTGACTAGGGAGTACTCATTCCTCATTCTCATAGATGATCCTTGCCTCATTCCTAAAAATACTATGGGATCCATATTCTTCTCTCCTGAAATGCTGGCCTAAACCCAACTTCCTTCACATACTGAGAGACTGGGAAAACATACCACTCTTCTACCTCTCAGATGATACGCTTTTTCTTATTTTAACCCAAATAATAAAAATGCATATCTAACAAAAACATTATTTTATATTTGGACAAGATGGAACTAATTGTGTCTGTCAATATCCCCATCGTGTGACAATATTTTTAAGTATTTCCTCTCCCTTTTCTTATTTTCTCCTTCTGAAACTTATGAGGTGTATTTGGAACTTCTCATTCTACCCTTACTGTCTTTAACCTCTTTTTCATATTTTGCATCATTTTGTCTCTCTTTTTTCCAATACTTTGGATTACTTCTTCATACTTATTTTCCAGTTTGTTAATGATTTCTTCCACTATGTTTAATCTGCTACTTAATGGATCCATTGGATTTCTAATTTCAGTGACTATATTTTTCATTTTGAGAAGGTTCTTTTGACTGTTTTTCTAAACTACCATGTCTTTAAAAATAAAACTTTAATTTTCAAGTAATTTTAGAGTTACAGAAAAATTGCAAAAATAATACAGAGCATTCCTGGGTACACTTCACCCAGATGTTAGTGTCTTATATAATCATGGTATATTCATCAAAATTTAAAAACTAACATTGGTACAATACTATTAACTAAACTACAGATTTCATCTGGACTTCACGAGCTTTGCCACAAAGGTCATTTTTCTGTCGTTTTTCCACTGTCTAACCCAGAACAGCAGACTACAGGGAGCTGTCAGGGCTCCTTAGCTTCTTACCATCAGTGACATTATCTCAGTCTTCCCTCTTTCTCAAGACTTTGACTGTTTTGAAGCATGTTGGTCAAGTATTTTGTAAAATGTCCTTCCATTTGTGTCTGTCTGATGTTTTCTAATGGATAACCTGGGTTGTAGATTTGGGGGAAGAACACCACAGAAGTGAAGTGCCCTTCTTACCACATCACGTCAGGGGGTACATGACAGCAACATGACTTAACTACTCCTGGGTTGTTAACATTCATCACTTGTTTAAGGTGATGTCGACTTACTCGCTCTGTTGTAAAGTTACAGTTTTTCCCCTTCCATACTCTTCACTAGAAGGGGTAAGCATGTCCAACTGACACTCAAGCAGAGAGAAATTCACCTCCACCTCCTAGAGGGAGGAATGCCAACGTATTTGTGGACATGGTTAAAACCACCACAGTAATTAATACTAAATATTTTTGAGAAGGATACTTGGAAGCTATGCAAATATCCTCTTTCTCCTTAAAGTTTCACCCACTAATTTGAATGTTCTTAAGCAGATTATTCTTACAGCAGCTATTACTGTGGGGTCTAATAGTGATTTTTTTTATTTCTCTCATTCATTCTACATTTATTATTTGGAATATTTATCTTTTCTCACCTGTTTATTATTTATCCAATCATTCAAATCTACATAGAATCATGGATATGTATTTTGCTCTTTGAGTTACACTCCATACAATCACTGTTTTATCCAGATTTGATCAATTAAGAACTCTTTTAGGTTAGCTTTGTGTCCCTCTGACATGCTCCCATCCTCTTTTTTTTTTTTAGCACCTTCTTACATTCTGTCACTAAACAATACTTTAGGCTCATCTTGTACTCTCCCTGCCCCAGCTGTAGAATCAGCTATTTCTCCAGAGAGCCATGGTTTCTTTCACCTCAACATGGTATTTAGAAACCAAGATGTGGGCGTTGGATGTGCTCATTGTTATTGGGGCATCAGAGCTTCTAGGTCCTCTTGGAGAACAGACTAGAAAATATATGTATACATACAAGTAAGTGTATATATACAAATATACTATGTATACACACATCTATATAAATATATATATATATATATATATATATATATATATATATATATATAAATAAACTTGAATTCATGCTTATACCCTAAACCAATGCCACAGGGTTCTTTGTAATCTTCACTCTTTGCTTATTTTTAACTTCTTTTTCTCACAGTGGGAAACCTGGTCCACATTAAACACAATTTATATATCTGTCCAAGTCTAGTAAACATATAAAATATTATAAGAATTGTTATTCTGTACTATGTGATAAACTAACTTACCAAACAGAATATAATGTTTATGTAGCTTTTTTCCCTTTAGTCTTACAGTATCCAATCAAAACACTGTTTCCGAAGTTACTTAGGTCAGTTCCTTTTCTTATGATGAGGTTATGGCATTTGAAATACACTTAAATTTATTTGTCACAGTTTGCATTTCAGCCTGGGTTCCCCTGATATCCTGGTTGACTTTTTTTCTTTATAATTTGCATTCAGGAAAGTTCATTCTTTGTGGTACCCAATATGGGTCTGACAAATGCAGAGTCATGTATCAACTACCACAGTAACCCCCTTCCTTGCTTTATTTAATTGCCCTGATCACCATCTAACTTCATACATGTATGTATGTGTGTAATTAATTTTATTAATTTCAATTAGAATACAGGATCAATTAACGCAGTGATTTTAGCCTAATTTTTAATTGTCTCTAGCACTTAAAACAATCTTCAGTACATAGTAGGAACTCAATAAATTAATTTTACAAGAAGGTTGATTTCATTCCATGTAAGAACAAGCTTCCTATTTTTAAAATCCTCAAATCTTTACTGACCTTCCAGGTTGAAGGACGGCAAATACCAAAGGTCAGCTGACTCTATCCTGGATGTTGCACAGAACATTCCTATACATAACATGAAGCTTAACTGGATCCCCTACGTTGCCTTTGAATTCTAAGATATTATAATATTATAAACAATAAAAGACTATACTACAGTATAGAAAATTGGTATGAAGCCAATATTTTGTTCCTTATAGCAGTTCATGTGAAACCAAATCTAATAATTATATGTCATGCATCTGGTTAGCCTATTTAACGATTCCAAACATAATATCATGTAAACAACAAAGATGGATATTGGAAAGAGTTTTTTAAATCTTTTATATTTGAGACTCATCTTCATTATTATTTTTTCTAAACCTTTATTATAAGAAAGGAAAAATAAGTCTTGGTGTCCTTGAGCAGAAACTAAAATTGCTTTCATCACATTTTTATTACCTGGACACTGGATAAAGGACCACTCATAGTTCTTCTCTTTAGGACAAAGACTAGTGTCAAGAACCATCTCGTTATTATGCATTCCAATGAGCTTCATTGGTCCCCGTGAAGATCCTTCAACACAGTGTCCTCTTCCTGTATTACTAGGATCGTTGCACCAGCCACACCCAGGCTGTTCCAAACACTGTCCACAGGTTCTCAATCCAGAACAATTTTGAGCTGCATGGCAGGAACATTAACAAACATGTTATATGACTTTATATTCAAACAGAATTAGAAGTTAATGGAAAAATAAATATGATCTGAAAAAAGACAGTAAAAGGTCATCTGTAGTTAATGTAAACATTTTTTATAATAATAAAAGATAGCAATTATTTCAAAAGCTAATAAAACATACATTAGGGACAAAAGGGAGATGAAGGGACTGGCTTGAGGGTGAAAAAAGGTGTGGTACCATGACATGGAGAAAAATGAAGTCAACATTAAAAGACTCCTGAGAACTTTACCAGTATTAGGACCTTTGAAGAACTGATCCAGGGGCCTACAGACCGCATTTACCACGGTCTGCGATGTAGAGCAGTGTTAGCTGTTCCTGTTGTGCCTGGTGAGGGCCTGCAAGGAAAAGCTCTGCATCCGCCTGTGATGCCGACCCACTCCCTGAGGTAGCTGAACCCCATTCGGACTGCCTCTCGTGGACAATGCTCTTCCCGAGGGTCCAAAATACTAACATTTGGCTGTCACGTGATGAGTAAAATCAGTCTCACTCAAAGAGCCAAAATGAATGGAGATCTGGAAACTGGATATTCTGCCTCAGCCGGGCAACCAGCAGGACTGACTCTCTCTCTGACATTCAGGGCTGCGGAATATCACCTTAAGACTCACTCAGGGAAGCTCAATCTTTTTTGTTTAACTTATGTATAGCTTATGAGCCTCAACAAAGCTTATGAACACTGTGATGGCTTTTCCAAGATGAACGTATTACAGTCTGCCATCATATTCACAATAGTTACTATGTGATGTTTCAGATTTTTAATCCACAATCATTGCACCCTATATTGGGCTGAGACTTTCTTTAATTATTTTTACTGATGTTTTGCTAGAAAAGGAACACTTTGTCCTAGGAATTTTTTATCCATAGGGGATAGTCCATAGGTACAAAGTACCATGAATGATGTCTTTAAGTCGTATGCTAGAAAAACCTCAGAGGTAAAAAAAGAAAAGGTAGATTTATGGTAGACTCAACTTCATTGTTGTGGCCGTAATAACTTAATTGCCACTCAGTGTTTTGATATTACTGGAAACAAAAGTGTTCCTCAGATTGCTGCAAATGAGAATGGTACAAGCTTCTCAGTGAGCAGCAGGAACTCAAAGTAACAGATCGTGCAGAGAGAACAGAATTATTGGATTAAAAAATTCATCGATTACAATATGATTTGTACTTACGAGTTTTTTGAGTGCTGAGCATTTCAGAGATTGGATGTAAGAAAGTGAAGAATGAGTACCACATCCTATATTTCCTTAATAATAAATTTAAAAGGAAGAACATTCTTTGAGTCACTGAACACAAGTGACTAATGTCAACTCTGGAGATAAATAATTCAATGATATGAACATACTTCCTTTTGGAAGTTTTTTTCCAGGAGTACAGAGTTAAATGACACTTCATTTAAAATATCTTTAGATAACTGAACATTTTATATATTACCATACCCCTCTTTAGACTTTTTGCTTTGAAATATTTCTACCTATGATTGTAGCTAGCCCACAGTATTGCTGACAAGATTATTCTAATTATCTTTGAAGCCATTTTGGATTGCTATGAAATCAATAGGTAATAATGAAAAAGTCAAATTAAAAGTCAAATTAAGTATGCTATCTTGACATCCCAGTTATTTATTATCTTGTAATGAACTGAAGTAAATGTTTCCTAGGTCTCCCCCAGGATTAATCGAGGCTTTATATTTACAGTCTATAGATATCTTCTAGGAAAAGTAAATTTTATTGTAGGACTATCTTTTTAAGGAAAGATAACCAATCAAACGTCCTGAAGAAGTATAATGCACAAATTAAACTTAAACTATTCTCAAATACAACATGTCTATGGCTGCTTTTCAAACAGCTGGGTCAATCTTAACATGAAAAAATCCTGGGTTTCTTGCACTGACTGAATGACAAACTATTAATGTTCTGTTTATCTATTCAATTTGAGGCTTTGATAATGAGTTTAAAATGTCACGTTCAGAGCAATATTCTTTTCTCTTAGATTTTATTTTAGATATGAAACTATTACAAAAGTAATGCTGGTTTTGTTATTGCTCAAGAGTGGAGAACAACATTCACTGCTGAATGAGTAACAGAATATTCATTCTTTAGTATGTAATGGTGACTAAACACTGATAAGTTCTAATGATTTTTCTTTTCTTACAAAAAACAATAATACAGGAAAGCTTTTGTAGGCTGTGCTATTTTTCTAATCTTATGGCTAGTACAGAGATTATGTATAAGCTACAAGTAATTTGAGCAATCATTCTCATTTTATTTTAATTAGTTTATTTATTTTTGGCTTTTTGAAAGATCAACTTACAAAATATTCAATACGGTTTTTGAAATGTATCAGAATTTGACAGATCAATCATTAAGAATTATATGACCAAATGATTACTAAAGACTCCTGGTATCCAGTCCACCAAGGAGGCAGCTTAGAAGTCACCAGTCCAGCCTAACAAAAAGTAAAAAGCAGCACAAACTGAAAAATCAACAACTTTTCCTAGATCCATCAGAGAAGTGAGGTCACAGGGCAAACCATAGCCCCCAAAATTGGAGAGACAGACAGCAGAATACAGACTCGTGATTTACTGGCATAGAAACATCTGTAGGATCCAGTGCCAGGGAAAGAAAACCTGAGCTGTGACTGACGCATGGTTGGAAGCACATTGCGGAAAACTCTGAGAGCTCCAATCTCCAGGGGGCCTCAGTTATAGGAGGACCCCACACACTTCTGTGAGTTTTACCTGCAGGAGCTCTAACAGGTCATCACAGAGGATATCCAGGAAAAACCCCTTTGTGCTTCCAGCATGGGGAGAGGAAAAGGAACCATTCTGAAATATGCCAGAGCATTGTTCTTCTTAACTAGGCCTGGAGAAACGATTTAACAGAGCTTAAGTGGTGGGGTTTTATCAGAGCCTAGCTGAGCTGGTTAAAGGGAAATACCCAACTCTAGCCCTGCTCTTGCCCTCCACGTGGGGGAAGAGAAATCTACAGCCCCAGCACCCTCCAGCCATCCTGCACCACCTAAACAGGAAAAAAAAAAAAAAACCCTGAGAAGCACTAGTGAAGTTCACAGCACAATACGGGGCATAGGCTCACAAAAGACTGAGCTCTAAGCATAGGACAGTAGACTACTTCCCAGCCCGACAACCTACTACTACATCACTAAAGGCCTATTTACAGCAGTTTCTTATACTCATACATCCTATCTGGCTATCAAGAAAAAAAACTGTAAATACCAAAAGGCAAAAAACACAATTTGAAGAGACAGAGCAAGCATCAGAACAGACGTGGCAAGGATGTTGGAATTAATCAGATTAGGAATTTAAAACAACTATGATTAATATGCTAAAGGTTCTAACGCATAAAGTGGACAGCATGCAAGAAGAGATGGGCAATGTAAGCACAACTATCTAGCTCCCAAAATTAACATATAAGAAAATTAAGATGACCGTGAGTTTGGTGATGATGTTTCACTTTGACAACAAAAGCGTATTTATGAAAGAAGGAATTGACAAACTTAACTTTATAAAAATTTAAATTTAAATTTCTGCTCTGCCAAAGGTACTGTCAAAAGAATAAAAAGACAAGCCATAGACTGGAAGAAAATACTTGGGAAAAAAATACATCTGACAACGTACTTTTTTTCAAAATATATGAAGTACTTTTAAAACAATAATAAGACAACAAACAACCCAATTTTTAAAAATGGGCAGGGAAGTAGGGAGGGATAAGATAGGAGTAAGGAATTAAGAGATACAAATTACTATGTATAAAATAGATAAGCAACAAAGATATATTGTATCACACAGGGAAATACAGCCATTATTTTGTAATAACTTTAAATGGAGTATAATCTATAAAAATACTGAATCACTATGCTATACATCTGAAACTAATATAAAACTATAAATCAAGTATACTTCAATAAAACATTTTGTCAAGTGGGTCAAAGACCTGAACAGACACCTCAACAAACATACACAGATGGCAAATATGAAAAGATGCCCCACATCATTTATGATGAGAAAAACCGCAACTGAAACAATAATGAGATACCATGATACATCTATTTGAATGGCCAAAATCCAGAACAGTGACAGCACCAAATGCTGGAAAGTATCTGGAATGTGAAGCACCAGGAACTTCCATTCATTACTGGTAGAAACACAAAATACAGCCACTTTGAAAGGCAGTTTGGCAGTTTCTTACAAAACAAAATATACTTTTACTACACAATCCAATAATCACACTCCTTGGTATTTACCCAAATGAACTGAAAACTGATGGCCAAGAAAAACCTGCACGTGCATGTTTAAAGCAGCTTTATTCATAACTGCCAAAACTTGAAAGCAACCAAAATGTCCTTTAGCAGTTGACTAGATAAATTGTGGTGCATCCAGACAATAAAACATTATTCAGCTCTAACAATAAATAAGTGTCAAGCCATGGAAAGAGATGGAGGAATCTTAAGAGCAAATCACTATACGAAAGAAGCCAATATGAGAAGGTCACATACTATATGATTCCAACTATATAATATTCTGGAGAAGGCAAAACTATCTGTAGAAATAGTAAAAAGATAACTGACTTCCAAGAGTTAGGAGGGAGGAAGGGATGAATGAGCAGAGTGCAGAGGATGTGTAGGAAACTGAAACTTCCATGAATAATACTACACTGATGGATACATGCCATTATACATTTGTCAAGCCCCAAAGAATGTACCATACCTAGAATGAACCCTAATTTAAACAATGGATTTTGAGCAATAATAATCTGCCACTGCAGGCTCAACACACTCTGGTGTGGGATGTAGACAGAGGAGGAAGTTGTGGATGTGTGGAAGCAGAATACGTATGAGAAATCTCTGTACCTTCTCCTCAATATTCTTGTTAACCTAAAATTGCTCTAAAAAATAAAGTTTAATTAATATAAAAAGATTACCATCCCTAGATGCCAAGAAAAAAACAATGTTTAAACTGAACATACACATAAACCTGTAAAATATAGAAAGAAATATTGTGAAATGAGATGTTTACTATATCCTCATGCTTCTTCTTATTCCATTTTTACTGTATCAATTTAATTGTATTTTTATTTTAACTTTTATATATTAAGAACGAAATCTTCTTAAATCTGCTGTTTTAAATAATTCATTTGGAATTCATTTTCACAAACAGCACATCTAAGTGACTTAAAATACATCAATAATTAATGTTAAGTTATTGCCCTCTAGCTGCCATCTTGCGTCCCCGCACGTGTGCGCCTTATCTCAGCTGGTCTGCCCAAGACCCCCTGAGCACCAACCCCAGTCCCCCATGTGGCCCCATTTCCTCTCCAACAAGATGAAAGAAACTATCATGAACCAGGAGAAACTCGCCAAACTGCAGGCACAAGTGCACATTGATGGGAAAGGAACTGCTCACAGAAAGAAGAAGGTGGTACACAGAACAGCCACGGCAGATGATAAAAAACTTCAGTTCTTTTTAAAGAAGTTAGGGGTAAGCAATATCTCTGGTATTAAAGAGGTGAGTATGTTCACAAACTGAGGAACAGTGATCAACTTTAACAATCCTGAAGTTCAGGCATCTCTGGCAGCAAACACTTTCACCATTCCAGGCCATGCTGAGACAAAGCAGCTGACTGAAATGCTACCCAGCATCTTAAACCTGCTTGGTGCAGACAGTTTGACCAGTTTAAGGAGACCGGCCAAAGCTCTTCCCAAACAATCTGCGGATAGAAAAGCACCACTTGCTGCTAGAGAGGATGATGATGACAAAGTTCCAGAGCTTGTGGAGAATTTTGATGAGGCTTCCAAGAATAAAGCAAACTGAATTGAGTCAATTTCTGAAGAAGATAAAACTTGAAGAAGGTTCTGGGAGCTGCTATTTTATATTGTGACTGCTTTTTAAAATTTTGTTTATGGATCTGATAAAATCTAGATCTAACATTTTTAAGCCTAAGCCCCTGGACACGGCAGCTCTTCTCAGTTTTTGCTTATATACCATTCATTCTTTGCAGCTAATTCAGCTGAAGAAGCCTGGGAATAAAGTCTGAAACAAAGGTTAATAAAGTTCTTTGCCTAGTATATGGTTTTATTTTTTATTTTATTAACACTGATTTGTACACAGAAAGCAAAATTGTTTATAGAATGCTAATCATGGCATATAATATGGCTGATAATCTTGGATGGAATATGATAAAAGATTTAAAATGACAAAAAATGTTTAAGTTATTAACAATGCTTTCTCAGAAACCATTAGGCAAAATTTATCTTAAAATATATTTCTTGTCTTCAGTTTGTGAATTTTAAGCATTAATATCACAATGTTGTAACTGAAAAATATAGAGGAGTATTTCAAAATCCTAATCTGTTTCTCATCTACAAAGTTTCTTTCAAGATTTACTTATTAAAAAGCCTCAAATGATTATTGAAACAACTTTCCAAAAGCAACATAAAGCTTAGAGCATTTCTAACAGTTTTATTTGTAACTATAAAAATGGCTTTAAAGACTTAATTACTGTCAAATGTTTAGTGAATAACTAGAAACATGTAGTACAAAAAGATAATATAAATCTATTACATATAATTCATACTAAGATACAAAGTTAAAGACAAAAGCATGACAAAACCATGGCTCAGAAGTGGACATCTTTGAAACGGTAACACTCTGTTTTGCTTTTAGCACTTTGATTTTGAGCAAGGATGTCATCTTCATTCCTAGTCCTTATTTTATTTCCTCACACTTCCTCACTGCTCAATAAATGTTTGTTAGTTAAAAACATGGGGAAAAAATAAACGTAACAGAGAAGGAGTTTGTTTTTCACAAGGAGTGGGTCACTGCCAGGTAAATACTACTTTCAGAAAACACAAGGGCTCCTTGAGGCAAAGTAAAATGAGCCTCTTCCCCATAAGGATACACAGGGTATGTAACTTTAAAAGCGATGGAGCAAAAACGACTGCTATTAGACATCATGAGCTTATATGAGCTATACATAGCTACCGGGGAGGAAAATGTGACAACAGACATAACGGTGAAAGGAAAGACCTATGGAAATGAAAAATCCAGCAGACAAGACTAACTATTCAAGGAACAAGCAACCGAAGTAGAAAATAAGCCTCTACAACAATCAAGAACACAAAATAAGTGGAAGGTCAAAAACAAGAGAAGCCAAAGCTGAACTGAAGAACTGACATGTGCATGCCTGGCTGACAACCCCATCGGCAGTAGTTACCATTATTTAGTTCATCAGTGGTAAAAATGCAATTCATACCTGTGTTGAAATAGTTAATCATGTTTTAATTACCTTTCAAAAAATACAGTTCCAATTTTTACGCTGGAATTGCAAGATTCTCAAAAAATCCACTTTAAATAGATGAAGAGCCCACAGTTTTTTAAAAACACAAAAAGGAAAAACTATCTGACTACTACTTAGCAAACAAAGAGATGACAAGTACAAATGAATTTAAGAGATATTGAGCTTGGAGGTAGATCAAGATGGTGGAGTAGGTGAACATGGAGCTCACTTCCCCCACAAACACACGAAAAATACATGCAGAAGTGGAACAATTTTCACAAAGAGAACCAACTGGAAACTGGCAGAAGATCTTCTATATAACCAAAGCTGTAAGAAAGAGCCCAAGTAACTGAGTAAGACAGAAAAAAAAAAGGGAATCGGCACCTCTGGAAGGAATCTGTGAAGGAGGGAGGGTATGCATGGGCTGGTCCTCACCCTGCAAAGCCCCCCTGCAAGTTTGGAGGAGCCTAGGCTCTGTTCACAAGGAGCATGCACCTGCTGGCTTCCTGGAAATCAGGGTGGAGAGAAACCAGAGCTGACAGCTGCCACCTTGCCACACTTCCTAAAAGGGAAAAACCAGTAATCTAGGGTACTCTACCCAGTAAGATTATCATTTAGAATAAAAGGAGAGATAAATAATTTCTCAGACAAACAAAAACTAGAAGAATACAGCAATACTAAACCTGACCTAAAAGAAATATTGGCAGGTCTTCTCTAAATAGAAAAGAAGCAAGAATCTATGGGAAAGGGGAAAACGTAATAGGAAAGGCAAAAATATTACAGGATTGAAGATCACTTACATATAGATTAAAAAATAACCAAAAAAATTTTGTAAAAGTGATTATAACTACAATCAACAGCAAAAGGATAAACATAAAGATGTAAAATAAAATAACAAAATGTGGGAAAGAGAAGGAAAAAATGTAGATCTTTTAGAATGTGTTTGAACTTACATGTCTGTGTCTAAAGCAAGTAGATACTGTTATGGGTTAACATGCAGAAATCTGTTTCATTTGTTTACATTAGCAATGAAATATCATAAAGAGAAAGTGTTTAAAATCATGTCAAAAAAAAAATAAAATACCTAGGAATAAACTTAACCAAGGAAGTGAAAGACCTAGATTTTGAAAACTATGAAACATTGATAAAGGAAACTGAAGATGGTTCAAAGAAATGGAAGCATATCCCATGCTCTTGGACTGGAAGAATTAATATTTTTAAACATTCATACTATCCAAAGCAATCTATAGATTTGATGCAATGACACTTTTCAGAGAACTAGAACAAATAATCCTAAATTTATATGGAATCACAAAAGACCCAGAATGGCCAAAAGCAATCTTGTGGCCAAAGAACAAAGCTGAAAGCATAACTCTTCCAGATTTCAGACAATACAACAAAGCTACAGCAATCAAAACAGCATACAGCACTGGCACCAAAACAGACACACAGATCGCTGGAACAGAACAGAGAGCCCAGAAATAAACCCATACCCCTACAGTCAATTAACGAAGTCAATAAATAAGGCAAGAATATACAATGGAGAAAAGATGGTCCCTTCAAAAGATGATATTGGGAAAGCTGGACAGCTTTATGTAATAAATCAATGAAATTAGAACACTTCCTTATACCATATATAAAAATAAACTCAAAATGGCTTAAAAACCTAAATATAGGACATGACACCATAAAACTCCTGGAAGAGAACATAAGCAAAACTTTCTGTGAGATAAATCATAGCAATATTTCCTAGTTCAGTGTCCCAAAGCAAAATAATTAAAAGCAAAAATAAACAAATGGAACTGAATCAAACTTAAAAGTTTTTGCACAGCAAAGGAAACAATCAAAAAAATGAGAAGACAATTTATGGAATGAAGCAAAATATTTGTGAACAGTGCCAATAAGAGGTTAGTATCCAAAATATACAAACAGCTCATACAACTCAAATCTAAAAAACAAACAAACCAATCAAAAAATGGGCATAAGACCTAAATAAACATCTCTTCAAAGAAGACATACAGATGGCCAACAGGCACATGTAAAGATGCTCAACATTACTAATTAGTAGAGAAATGCAAATCAAAACTACAATGAGGTATCACCTCACACCAGTCAGAACCATCAAAAAGTCTACAAATATTAAATGCTGGAAAGGGTGTGGAGAAAAGGTTACCCTCTTACACTGTTGATGGGAATGTAAATTGGTGCAGCCACTATGGAAAACAGTATGGACATTTCTCACAAAACTAAAGATAGAGCAACCATATGATCCAGCAATCCCACTCCTGGGGCATATATCCAGAAAAGACAGAAACACTAATCTGAAAAGATACGTGCATTCCCATGTTTATATCAGCACTGTTTACAATAGCCAAGACACAGAAACGACCCAAATGCCTATTGACAGATGACTAGCTTAATAAGATATGGTATAAATATACAATGGAATGTTATCCAGCCATAAAAAAGGAATGAAATATTTTCATTTACAGCAACATGGATGGCCTTAGAGATTATCATACTAAGTGAAGGATGTCAGACAGAAAAAGACAAATTTTATATGATATCACCTATATGTAGAATCTAAAAAATATTACAAATGAATCTATATACAAAACAGAAACAGAAATCACAGACATAGAAAACAAACTTATGGTTACCAATGAGGAAACCTGGACTGGGGTAAGGTGAGGGAGGGATAAATCAGGAGTATGGGATTAACAAATACAAACTACTATACATAAAATAGATAAGCACAGGGAGTTATATTCAATATCTTGTAATAACCTATCATGGAAAACACTCTGGAAAAAAATGTGTGTGTGTGTGTATAGATATATATATATATGTATATATATATATATATATCTGAATACTTGGCTGTATACCTTAAACTAACACAATACTATAAATCAACTAAATTTCAATTTTTTAATTGAAGTACTGTTAGTTACAATGTGTCAATTTCTTGTGTACAGCACAATGTCCCAGTCATGCACATACATACATATATTCATTTTCATATTTTAATTTCAATTTTAAAAATGTAAAAATAAGAGAGAATGAGATATATCCAGAAATTCCAACAACTATTTTAAGATTTCCAACAAGAATAGAAGAAAACAAATGATCTATAACATTTAAGGACAATTTTAGCAGATGAAGAAAGAAACTACTCTTCATATTAAAAAAGCCAATGAGAATCCATTTTTGAAATCTACATCAATTACTGGAAAACTGAATTGGAATAAATTGCAAAATTTTGAATGCCAAAAATAAAGAGAAAAATATTAAAAGTGCTGAAAGAAAAGAAAAGATGTTCTACAAAGGAATGAAAATTAGATTGGCATGAAAATTTTCATCTAAATAGCAAATGCTAGATGTTCTAAGGAAGGATTATTTAGGACTCCACATCCAGCTATTTTATCATTGAAGTGAAATGCACTTGAAGGTGAAAAATGCACTTTAAGATACGCGAGGACTCAAAAAGTGTACTAGCCACAAATGTATTAGGGAAGAATTACTGAAGACTATTTTCCAAAAAAGACAACTTAGACTTAACTCTAAATAATTTGGGGGAAGTTCTTAAGAGTTTAAGAGCTTGAAAACTTTCCAAGTTCCTTTTCCCCTACCTTCTGGGCTTTTTCATTGTGAAATATAACACACATAATCAGAGAAGTATGTAAAGAAAAATATGAGATTAATAAATTACTGTAAATGAATACTCTGTACCTGCATCCAGCCTAGAAACAGAACACAGCCTCCCTTGTACCCTTTTCCTAATCAGCACCACTAACCATTTCCAGCAGTAACCACTGTCTGAAATTTATAATAACTCGTTGCCTTACTCTACAGTCCTACCTAAAAAATCATTCCTAAACAGTATAGCATAGGTTTGCCTATTTTTGAACTTTATCTAAATGGGTCATACAGTATATCATCTTGTGTCTGGCTTCTTCCACTAAACGTTAATGTTTGTGGAGAGACAAACACAGCAACCGAGGCAGGAATGGTTGAGCAAGGTCTCAACTCTCCACGAGTCTCCAGCACTAGCATTCAGCTCTCCCAGGCAGCTGCCTCCTGGTTATAAGGCATTTTCTGTGCTAGCAAGGCCATTTTATGCCTGCAACCACCCCACTGGCTCACACTTGATCGTGTACATCCTCATTCCTTATCAAAGTTCCTAAAAAGGATATCAACAGGGAACTCAACCCATAACATATCCAGCCACACCCATCCCAGGGACACCTCTCCACTTGATGCCAAGAGCCTGGGAGAACGAATGTACACAGCCACTGCAGCCTGCAAATTCTAGCCTGCATCCTGGCAATTACTGCTCTGTCTCAGCTCTTCAAACCATGGTGGTGCCCAATACGGAACAAACATGGATTTGGCTATGTCCCTAGGGGAAGGAGACATCCTTCCTGGAACTGGTCTGGAAAAGCCAGTGAGTCTCCACCGGGATTGTCTTAAGCGGCTAGCTACCTCTGAAAGAGAAGGTCACTCATCTGAGCAAGAAGGGCTGATAACTAACTGGATGCCCATGTGGTCTGAGGGCCTCTGCATCCCAGGAGCAAGCCACCAAACAGTAGATTCATCACCAAAAGTGATCTCAGAATTATGAAGCTGCTTTTAAAGGAAGCAGCTCTTCCTTCAAGAGGACAAACAAGAGAGCTTAAAAGAAGGTTGGGAGGAAGAGTGCACAGGCAGACAGAGCATGTGGCTGCCAGGACAGTTTTCTGTACTTCATCACAGCCTTGTTGCCAGGGGCTGCAACAATGGAAGGAGTACAAGGAGACAAGGAGAAGAGAGTCCCGAAGACACTTCAGAAAATTACAGGAACAAACTGTGGTATGTCTCATGCTCTTAGGAAACCTGCAAGGTAGCTACTTCCAGGAGAGGAAAGAACAGAGGGAAGCCAGAGGACTGATGTAAAAAGTGAGAAGGAACCTACAATAGCTACGAAGATGGGGTGACAGAGAGGTAATCGTGTGTAACTCAGAGCCACAGTTGGGAGAAAAGAACCAGAACTAGGATGCCAAGATTCTCAAGGGAGGATTCCCTTATAAAGACTGAAACAGTTTCTCCTCCATCCCACTGAGTACCTTTCAGCCATAACGCGTGGCCTACGTTTTACCCACACTGGACTTCCAAGTGGCGGCTTCGTCTTCTTTGACTGCCCTGTGATGGCAGTCCTGGCATGTGTTAATTGAATTCACTCATTGCAAACCGGCTTTTTGTAGGTAAGGGTATTGAGGGAAAAACAAAACAAAACAAAACAAAAAAAACCTAAGAACTCTTGGACCTTCTGTCCTAGTGAGCATCCAAGAGATTCAGGAGTTGGGAAGCGGGGAAGAGAAACAAAATACTCCTCTTATTTGATCTGTGCATGTTTGAGTTTAGCAAATGAATGGGTGTTTTTGTTTTGGTTTTGGGGTTTTTTTTTTTTTTTTGGCAGAGGAAGGTAATTAGGTTTATTTATTTCTAATGGAAATACTGGGGATTGAACCAAGGACCTCATGCATGGTAAGCATGTGCTCTACCACTTGAGCTATACCCTCCCTCCCCTTGAATGGATGTTTTTTTCTTTGTTCAGATAAAGTATTTCTGGACAGACACAAACTGGGACTTCTCTTTTACTTAAGGTGATTCTGCAGCTAACTGTGGTTGCGGGATGGTGACTTCTGGGCCCTTGCAAAGCACCCTACTCCCAAAAAAAGGGGCACGAGGTCTGCCTCAATCACAAGGACAGACCCCCAATTAGTGGGACAGACGTGAACGCATTCAGCATTAAGAAGTAGGTGGTGGGAGCAGTGGAAATAAACAATCCTTTGTGCCCTCTCATTACAAATCCAAACTAAGTCAGATTCCTTAAATTAGTTAACTCATGTTCCTGTCGGAAAGGCATCTTTTTGATTAGCCTCAGCATCAAAGGGCAGATTGTGGAAAGAGAAACAGTATTTTTTGCTAGCAAGGAGCCAACTGAGACCATTAGCAAAAGGAGCTGCACATGGTCTCAGATTCCCACAAGGCTGCCAAGTGCTATTACACAATTCTTTTGGCAGTGGCATCTTGATGCAGTTTACATTTGCCAGAAAGGCCACTCTCCTAGCCACACAGCACCTGGTAACACAGACTCAGGCAGGTACATCCGCATTCTACAGTCCTTATGAAACATGGGACCAGCAAGGGGTAGGCTCTTCCCGTGAAGCATAACCCACAGTAAGTTCAGTACTGCCCTGCTGATAGGACTCTCCACGTGATGCCAAGATTATGTATCCTGTATTTGTAGCAAACAGACAACCACTGATATGATATTCTTGCCAAAAAAAAAAAATGCTTAACTTGAATCTAATCATGAGGAAACAACTACACAAATCCAAATGGGAAACCTGCAAAACAACTGGTATAGAGTCTTAAAAAATCACTGAAGAAAAAGAAGACCCAGGAACTATGCTAGAGTAAAAGACACTAAAGAAGTACACCAAAGCACACACACACACAAATGTGACCTTTGAAGTGAGCACTTTCATGAAGCGTTATGCTGTTTTCAACACACACTCAGAGTTTGGGGGAGCACAAATGTGGCAAAATGCTAACAGTATGTTCAGAAACTTAGTGGAATTCAAAATGATGGTGTAATATAAATCAGGGGCTTCTAACATTAAGAAGTTTTAAAATTAGTTTTTAATTATAACTAGAAAATTTTATTTGTAACTAGTGACAATCTTTTTTCTCATTTTTTAAAAACTTCCTCAAACGTTCAGTTTCTCTGTCCATCACAGAAAAGTGATTTGTGTTGCCGTTAAACCAAAAGTCACTCTAGACAAATACTTACGAGAGCAGGTGGCAGTCTGCCACTCCAGACACTGTCCGTATGGGAAAGAGATTATGTAAGCGTTAGAGTCGACGCATCGCCTTGTGCTGCTGCACCACATACACTCCATGCCGTTGCTGGTACAGTTGGAACACGATGTTCTTAAAGAGCATGGCTTTTTGCAAGGCCTTGCATTTTGATTTGGACTAACTGGGAAAAAAGTAAATATAATTATTTTATTTGTTAACTGCATTTTGCACAAGTATATGAGTTTTATTTGCTTTGCTGTTTAGGAAATGTTTCAATTAAGCCAAGTGTGGGATAAAAATTAGAGTAAAGATTACATGATAAGGGAAATGAGAATGAAGATGACATGAAAATGCTTCTTAAATTTATTATCTGATTTGAAATTTATAATTCCTTGGAAATTTTTAACGCTTTACAATGTACATAAAATTGTATAATTTAAATTTTTTTAAATAGAAATGCAATACACGACCTAATTTTTCTATCAGTTGGCTAAATACTACGTATACTATTATTACTTTTCTAGCTAGACACAATTCCACAAACATTCTACACCTTATTAAACCAAATGCTCTGTCAGTGAGCAAACAATAAAAATAAAACAATTTACTATAAAATCTTTGCCTAAAATATATTTATCACACCCATTAGAATGACTTTTTTTTTTAAGTTGGCAAGGATGAGGAAAAATCAGAACCCTGTACACTGCTTGTGGGAAATGTAAAAATGATGATGCTTCCATAGCAAATAGTATGGCAGTTCCTCAAAAAAATAAACATAGAATTATCATATGATACAGCAATTTCACTTCTGGCTATATACCCAAAAGATATGTAAGCAGGAAGTGGAACAAATATTTGTACACCCACATTTGTAGCATCATTATTCACAATAGTCAATAGGTGGAAGCAACAAGTGTCCACCAACGTATGGATAGACAAACAAAATGTGGTACATCCATACAATGGATAATCAGTCCAGCTTAAAAAGGAATGAAATTCTGCCATGTGCCACTGTACCGGTGAACTCTGGAGACATTATACTAAGGGAAATAAGCCATCACAAAAGGACATACACTTTATGATTCCACTTATAATGAGGTGCCTTAAATAGTCAAACCACTAGAAACAGAAAGCAGAAGATGGCTGTCAGGCGCTGGGAGAGGGGTGAATGGGGAGTTACTGTGTAATGAATATGGAGTTTCAGTTTGGGAAAATGAAAAAGTTCTGGAGATGAACGCTGTTGACAGATTAACAACAATGTGGATTTGTTTAATGACACTGAACTCTTAAAAATGGTTTAAAAGTCAATTTTATCTCAAAAAAACTGAAAGAAAAAATAGTTAAAATCGCATATTTTGTTATTTATATTTTATCACAATAAAAAAATAAAATATTTTAAGAGAAAAGAATTCAATACTCCTTCCTCACTTAACAAAATGCATTTCAAAAGATGTAACAGAAATGTTCCTTTCCACTTGCCAAACGAAATAATAGATCTGTAACATTAAAATTAGTTGCTAACTAGTTGTTCATCTTGATGACAAATCTTTCTTACAAAGACAATTATTAGAAAACTAAAAGATATTAACAAATTAAGAATAGATTATTAGTATACTGTAACCACAACCATGTGTGTTCATAATCTCACTATTTTAACTAAGAAATAAAGATTGCATGAAACAATACAATTTTGTTATTTTCACAAGTTAATGCTGAGGTCCCTAATGGTAAGTGGAGAATGTGGATAAAGGCAAAATTTAGAAGGGAACCGGCATCATATAAAGATGGCGAAAGTTACTCCAGGCCTTCGTATGATCACACCCTGGAAGAGGGTAGTGTGAAGAAGGCTTGGAAACTTGGAAATACTAGTTTACTGGACTACTTACCAACAGGTTTTTCACAGACAAGGCCGTCTGCCATAGACGTACAAGGGTTAGCTTTTAGGCCCGCCACGGCAGCCCTTTCGAGATAAGCACAGAACCCAGAATCATTTGGTTCACCGGGAAGCCACTGCAGCGTCGTGTTTGTAAATGGAGACATGTCTTCCCAGCCCCAGTAGGATATGTTGATCTTGCGTAAGCCAACCCAAGGTGATACTTTCTGTGAACAACAGCAGAAGGGGCATTTCAAAACAGTGAGAGGCAAAACTCCTGCATCCTATCCCTTAGCAAATAATTATCATTAAAATTTACACTGGAAAATATATAGAACTGCCTTTCTAGTGACTTCTAGTACCAAGGATAATTAACAATTTCCAGCACACCTTGGAGAATGATGTATAGTGGAACGCTATGTTTAAAACATATATTTTATGTTTAGTGACATGACTAGGGGTCATTTATTTAGCCCTCGTGAACCTCAGTTTCCTCTTCTATAAAATGGGGATGTCTGATATAAATACCTGTTACTGCTACTTCTGCTGCCGCCACTATTACTACCGCTACTACCAGTCTGATCAGTCACAAAGTCAAGAATCTAAAGCTAAACTGCCACTGTACGCACCGGAGAAAATAGAAAATAAAATTCAACAAACAGTATGTAAAGGCTGAGTGAAGACTTCATAACAGGTTCACAAAAGAACCAAAAAGAATATCTCTCTCCTGGTTCAGATCTCTACTAATACACTAGGAATTCTGTGCAGTTTAAGATAAATTAATGTCATCTACTTTCAATATTAAAGAGATCGATAAAACTAACAAAATTTTTGACTCTTATGCCTAAAATTTAATTAACAGAGGTTGACCAATGCCACAAAACTAAACAGTCCTAGTGCTCTCAATATTTCAAAAGTAGCTTGAAAACAAAATACATTCTGTATTTATTATCGTATTTTAATCATTACTCACTTTTTAAAATGTTATTCTAATGAGACTGAAAAAATAGTAATATATTCTTGCCCCAGGCTACTCTCTTTATACATCTTTTTCAGATGACGAATATCTCTATCTTTTTCTTTCCTTATTTCTGCTTCAGAGTAATGCTTTTCTTTTTGAGATTTTGGTGTTTTTCTTTTTCTCTAGCTTTCTTGAGGTATAATTGACAAGTGAAAATTATATGTATTTAAGGTGTACAATGTGATGCTTTGGTATATTTATACATAGTGAAAAGATTACTACAATCGAGCTAATTAACATACTCTTTCAAAAAACCAGCTCTGGGTTGGACTGATTTTTTCCTATTGTTTTTTTTAATCTCCCAGAGTCTCTTCTTATGGCTGTGTTCCTCTCATGTGCTATAATCTCTCACCTGCATTTCTTAGCTTTTATAAAGATATTTTTGTGTGTGTCTGAATGTTTGGTGAAATCAATGTTTCTGTGAGGGAATGAGTGTTGGAAACTCTCATTCTATCATCCTGCTGACATCATTCCTAAACACTTCTACCTTACATACACATAATAACATATTTTTGTTCTAAATTACCAAGCCAATAACATTATAATGCGAAGTGGTTTCAAAAGTGCACATCCTTTTTTTTTTTTACATTATTGACTATCAGGGTAGAGAAAAATATGTCCCTTCATCTAAGTCTTTAACAATATAGAAATAAGATGTATATCCAGTATGTATTCTAAATATGTTATACAAATGACCCTAGAGGGCTTATAAAGAAGCTGTAGACCTAGAAATTTATAGTGTATAAATGTAACAATTTTCATACAGAAAACACTCAACAAATATTTCTTAGATACAATTAAAGCAATATGAAACAAGGAGGGTACTACACACAAGCAAGGCCATTAGAACAGGGACGGTTATTTTCCAACATCCAATTCCTGAGACAGAGCTAGGACTTAATAAATATTATTTCTAATTATAAAAATACGCATGCTGCTTTGCCTCGTGATCATCATATATTTCACACATTATGCTCAAAGATATTTTGATGACAAAAAAACTATAAAATTTTTACAGTTTTTGATAATAACAGCAAGAATCAATCCAACGTAGATATTTAAGATTAATGACTCTGCTTTACATTACAGCAACTCTGCCTGTATTTCCAAACTATCTATAGTAAAGACAAGTCATTTAAAATGAAATATTCTCTAAATCATCATGATAAGAATCTGCAAGGAAGGAGGGGAAGAGAAAAATAAACAGTTGATAAAACATTAAAAGTAACTATTACTCAGTAAACGAACTGGACAGTTTAAAAAATGAGAGATAAATTACTATATTATGAAAATTTACTGCAGCAAAGCATAAATCACTGCAACATTTCATTAGCCATTTCCGGTAAGTAAATGATCATTTGACCCAGGATACCTCTTTAAAGTGCATGAATTTGTTGACTTTTATTTCCCAAGGAAGGGTTATCTTAAGTTTATACAACTGCAATGACTCAGGATATAACTCATTTTATATAAAGATATGCTAAATGGAATGCCACCTTGCAGAAGTTTTCACCTTTGAAATTTTGCTAAAGCTCAGCTTTCTAAGGAAACAAAACATTCTTCATTTACAGGGCAAGTTAGTCCACAAACTATTGAATCTAAGTTCATCATACATCCAAAATATTTATTAGTCCAATATTTATGATTTATAATCATAAGCAAGAAAAAGATGAGCAACTTACACAAGACATCTTGAAATATGCAACTTCTAAAATAGTACATTTTAAGGTTATAATAAGAAAACTAAAAATAATATATTTTAAACAAGGGAAGAAAGCAATAGAACTCTAATGCCAAATACTAGTACTTTCCAAAATTCAAAGAATGTTGATCTACCAATAATAAGTTGTTTATAAGTGATACACATTCAGTGGAACTAATTTCCAGATGTTCACTGGTAACTGTCCCTCAATTTTGTAATTAAAGAAGAATTCTTATACTTTGTAGTATAAGAATATAAACAGATCTTAACTTATGTCGGATGCTCCAAAGACTAAAAATCAAACTTTCCAAATATACCTTGTCACACTTTTCTAAAATATTTTTAAAAATCAATAGATCTCTCCTACATGACACCACTTACATCTTATCTTCCACCATAAGGCTGGTAGCTCTCAAGCAAGGCAAATTAAAGAGAAAAAAATAAAGGCATTTCCCTGGCCTCCTTACAAATATCTTCATGTGCTGGCCAACTCAAAGTCCTGCAAGAGTTAACCAGGGCATTACTCTAGGAAACTCTTTAAATCCACATTACTGGTGAGAGATCCATCCTCTGCCTTCATACATCACCCTGAGTGTGTCTACCACTGCAATTGTCACCCTTCGCTGTAACTGTGTTTGTCTTTCTCCCCCATAAGCTCTTTAACAACAGTGATTGTTTTTGCTCTCTATATTCTCAGCAGGCAGTAAACTGAAGGTGCTCATTAAATGTGCACTAAATTAACAATTAGCCCATTCTTCCCAGAAAAGTAGCTGCAGTTCACACAAAAAAATGGTTTTAAAGATCAATTTTTCATAAAAATTAGTTATTAGAGCTTTTTCTCTACCCTGTCTATTAATATCAAGCATATAAGAAATCTTTTTGACAGTCAACAAGCATCACATTGTGATATCCATGTGAAAAATTTGAGTATTTATAAAAACTGGGGATATAATTATCAATTTTATTCATGATAGAGAAGGGCCTTGACTCTACAGATATAAAATGGCATTAGAAATTAAATTATCTGCTGATATTCATGAGAAATATACACACTAATATCACCACAAAAATTATGATAGGCGGTAACAGTGAACTGAATGTTCATACAAAAATTTCAAAAGGGTATGTGTTTAAGTCCCTCTAATTTTTTTAACATTTATACAAAACTGATCTTAGATCACTGTTAAAAAACGAAATGCTGGGGGTAGTGTATAGCTCAAATGGTAGAGCACATGGTTAGTATGCACGAGGTCCTGGGTTCAATCCTCAGTACTCCCACTGGAAAAGTTAGTAAATAAATAAACCTAATTACCTCCCTCCTCCAAACAAAAAAAAAAATCAAATGCTTATTCCCCTGTTATTAGCAAAAGGAAAATCAGTAATATAAATTCTTATTCTTTACCATAAATCAGAAATGATATTAAGAGGAAAAAGGGCCTAGTACAATTAGTGAGGGGGGTGTGGGGAAGAAGGGGAAGAAAGGCTTTGCAAAATGGAAAAATTAAAATACTAGTCTTGGGTAAATTTTTTTCTACAATCAATATCAATATTAACTACACATCAAATAAATTCTTTTAGTTACCTAAGAATTCTTTAAGTAATGATTCCTGGAAATAGTAGTAATAGCAGTAGTGGAAACAGACATACAAAAATAACAATCTTTAAAATGCAAACAATGATAATAATAACTTCAGTAAACATTCAGAACTAAAATTTATCTGTGTTCTTTACATGCAATATCTCCTTTATTTCTCAAAATAAACATACAAGGTAGCTATGATTATTATCCCAGTTTAGCGATGAGGAAATCAGGGCTGGGGAGGTTAACTAGCTACTAAGTTGTAGAGATAAGCGTGTCCAAATCACATGCTCTCCACAATTTTAAGACCCTGTCCTCAGTGCTGCTTAAAAAATCAGTTATACCCAGAAGGTGTTACTTAACCATTTCAATAGCAAACAATTGGTAATATTTGCTCTTGAAACGTTTTCAAGCCAAAATCATCTCCACTGCCTGTACAGAGTGGAGTTCTGTAGTAGAAACAGACCATTTGTCCAGATAAAAGCCATAACCTAAAGTCAAAGTAAAGTCATCGAGATCTGATCTAATACAGCTTTCAAAGCAACAGTTAAATTATAGGCACACCTCCATCATTTGTATAGAAATCATGCCACTTTGTGCATTATTTACCACAGAGTGTCTGTGTGTGTGTATACACCTTCAACATTGACCAAACCCGTACACACCCCAGATTTGAGGTATTTATTATTGGTTAGCTTTATCATGTATCTATATTGAGTTGTAATTTTGTTCTTGAAACAAAATACAAAAATCTGCAATGATGCTATGACAGTTTACATTATATCAGTATATTTCAAGTACATACATGAACCAAATAAGCTTTCAAAACTAGATTTGGTAAACTAATCCAAATCTCCTACTTATCTATTCTTAAGAGTTGACTATATTTTTTCCTTTTTTTTAATTGACATATAATTGACATATAACATTAAATTAGTTTCAGGTGTACAAAGTAATGATTTGATATTTATATACATTGTAGAATGATCACCACAGTAAGTCTAGTTAACTAACATCTGTCACCATACATAGTTTTCTTGTGATGAGGACTTTTAAGATCCACTCTCTTAGAAATTTTCAAATATGCAATATGGTATTATTAACCATGCCGTGCCTTAGAGCCCCATGACATTTATTTCATAACTGGAATTTTGTCCCCTTTGATCTCCCTTCACCCATTTTGCCCACCTCCCACCCCCACCTCTGTCAAGTGCCAATCTGTTCCCCTTATCTATGAGCTTTTTTTGTTTGTTTGTTTGTTTTGTATGTTTGTTTGTTTTAAATTCAACATATAAGCAACATCACAGGGTATTGAAATCTTGCCATTTGCAACAACATGGATGTATCTTGAAGGTTGAGTGAAAAAAGTCAGACAGAGAAAGACAAGTACCATATGATTTCACTTATATGTGGATCTAAAATAAAAAGAAACCAAAACAATATATACAATTATATATTGCAATATATATAAATATCAAATCAGTATGTTATACATCTAAAGCAATATACTGTCAATTATACCTCAATAAAAAAAAGGCCTCAAGACATTTCAAGTAAGTATGTGAACTAAATAACATATTTCAAAACTGTATTTAGTAAATTATTTCCAAATCTCTGACTTAATTTGTTCTTAAGAGTTGACTATATTTTAACATCCCAAGAACAGAAAATAAATACTGTGAATTCCTATTAGAAATTTATCATAAAATGATATTTGATATCATTTCCAAGGAAATATTCCATTTTCTATGGAAATATTTTCCATAAAACAACTCTCTGGGAAACGGAAACTGCTCTCAAGTGCTATATGTTCCAATATCTTCCACAAATTTTAAAAATAGATTTAATTTCTGCTAATCATTTGTATATTATTTCAAGCAAATGTATACCTAGAAAAATAGCATAATTCAAAAACAAAACCCACAATATACACATGCAAACACACTCACAAAAAAAAAAAATATATATATATATATATATACGTATATATATATATATATATAAATATATATATATAGCCAGTATGTTGGTCTAGTGGCTTAACTATAAGGGACATCCCAAGTTACAGAATAATTAAGATTCAAAACAAATTCTTAAATTATATGCACAAGTTTTAAAGTATATTTTTTCATATGAGATGACTTCTTGGTACGATAATACAATGGTTTACTGAGCAACACATGAGATGAGTAATTTAGAAAATCTTATTACCAAATAATACACATAGAGAATGAGTCCTCTGCCGGTTCACTTTTGAAATAAGTTTCACTTTTACTTCCAAGATTCAGTAAAAATAATGTAGTAAGAAAACCAAAAGGAATGAACCATCGCCAGCAGTTACAGGGTTGTCAGCAAACTTCCACAACACAAACAAGTACGGCTGTTACCTGCTGTGTATACTTTTGTATTTCATCCAGTACAAATTCTACTTCTTTTGATGTCGTTAATGAAGCAAGATTTCCACTAAGATTATAGCAATAAAGTTTTGCGTTGTCATAGTTTTCTCTACTGGAATTGACTCTGAGACAAGCATCCCCAATATGATTCCATCCTTCTCCACAAAGATGAGCTAGTAAAAAAAAAAAATTGTATCTTATTTTTAGATTACCAAAAAGCACGTGTATTTTTCAATTATTTCAGAATTTTAAATACAACTTCTGTGTTTGTTTAAATAATTTAAGAACAAAAAATGTAAATATATCATTGTAATATACTAAATAAAATATATCTAATAGCTTGGTGAAGAATGAGAAGATCCTAATTTTTTTTTTAATTCTTATATGTAAGCTGTGGCTCTGTAACATCTGTTAAAATGTGTTGACCATTTGTAGATTTTCTGTGTAAATCTAACACATTGGCACATGGTTTCTCAGCAAGTACAATCACTACTACATTTATGTCCCAAAGTCCAATTTCATAACATAAGATCATTTCAACAGAAAAATAACCAGCACATAACAAAAGCAATTTCAAAGTTACTCCTACAAGTGTAGCTAATTGTCCTCTAAATCCAATTTCCATAGCCCAGGTGTATTATTTTGATATAATTGGGTTCTTTGTTTCTTTAATTATAACTGTGGGGAGAGAAGTCTCATATCATTTATGTTCAGTAAAGAAGCTATAAGCTTTTCTTTCTAATATTTACTTTTACATAGCTATTCTGGTCTTTCTAAAATTTAAACATACCATTCAGTAATAGTGGTTTATCCTCAGAATCCAAATTGAACTTAAAACAGTGCCCATTTTCTAAAACACAGACTTAGAAATATAATATAAAGCTATGCTCTAATGTGCATTAATTAACACTGCAGTGTTTCATTAACACACTGATCTAGGAAGTTTGAAGACATTTTAGTTCCCATATCATACTAAATATATCAGTGCCTCTTGCCCTTTCAGCCTTGAATGCATTAGTGCAATCTTTATGAAATTATTCTAAAGCAGCAGTTCTCATTTTGGTCTCAAAATCCTTTATCTCTTAAAAAATATTGAGAACTTCACAGACCTTTTCCTTATGCATTTTATCTCTATTGGGTTGACCATATTTAAAATTAAACTGATCATTTTAAAATATATTGATTTATTCATTTACAATTATAATTTCAAAATTTATTACAAACACACTCTTCCTGTTTCTGGGATGTCTTGCTCGCCCCTTTATGCTATATACAGGCCTGACGAAGATATATCATTAAATTTTCTCCTTGAGAGAGAGTAGCTGACAGTTCAAATTAGGCCCCAAGCATCAAAAAATTCAGATGGACTGATGAATGAATAGAGGGATGGATAGACAGGGAGATCAAGGATAAAGCCAAACAAAATGTTTATTGTAGAATCTAGGGTGTGGGTATTGGGTGTCCTCTCTATATAATTCTTTCCATTTTTCTATACATTTGAAAACTGTTATAATGTTGGAGGAAAATATTACAACTTAAAATGAGTAGCATATTCTATTTCTTTTAATTATAGTCTACAAAAAACAAAATAGTGAAAAGTGTGGCATTGTTTTACATTTTTGCAAATCTTTAATGTTGGTTTAATATAATTGTATTCTCGTATCTGCATCTACATTCAATCTACTGGAATCATATATCACGTAGCCTTTAGGAAACTGCATAGTAAACCTATAACAGAATAGAGAATTGCAAAAGCAAATAATATCTTTGTATTATTACTTGGAACCTCAAGGACCCTCCACAAACAGGGCACTCCTGTTCTTTAATAACTGCTATCCTATTAAACTAGGTAATGATAATAACACAGTGCTTGGACATAGTAACCCCTCAATAAACTGAAGTCATTTAATAAAATTGTTTCAAAAACCTTTGTTTTCATTCTCAGGCCACACATATAGCAATTTTCCATGTCTTCTGAAATCTAACCTACCAATTCACTTTAAGGAAACAGTGAAAATTTTTGTTAATTACGGTTTTTTCTTTCCTTAATCAAAGAAAGATTTACATTATTTTGTGCCTCCTTTTGTTTTTTTTTTTTTAATAAGATCAAAAATACCTGGTTGATAAATCATACAAATGCAAACAATGCACAGGCCTTCGAGGTTAAACTAAATTACAGCGGAACCAAATGTTTTGATGTTTTAGGCTTTTGTACTATTGAGCATCAATTCAGCTTTAGAGTTAAAAAGACAGCAGTTAATTTTTTAATAACTTTAGTGAGATAAATTCAAATTGCCAATTTTATGTGCAATGAAAAATGCAATTCACAAATTTTCATGGAGGAGTGCAACCTTTATGTAGACTGCTGTCTGTTTAGAACATTCACTTCCTTGAGACAAGCTGAATGGAAACCAAACCATACATATCCAGCTGGTTGCTTAATAAATATGAGCACAGAACAAGGTAAGTTAGTGCATAATAAAATATTCTATTCTATTGTATTTATTATTCTCCAAAATAATAGCGTGGTCAAGAGGAACTTTTACACCAAGCCAAAATATTTCCCCAGGCAATGAGTAGATGGGTACTATCAAATATATCTTCACTATTATTTCCCAAATTTCCATTGACAATCAAATTCCCTTCCTACTGAAGTAATATTCCTTTAAATATTTTATATTAAATGTTTTATAAAATATTTAAATATCTTTATATTCCTTCAGTTAAATCTTATTTTAGTCCAAAACATTTACTTTGTCTTTTTGAAGAGACATTGTAGGAATCTTCACTGACCTTCATGCTGATTTTAGAATTTAACACTTAGAAACTATCACTTTCAATGTTAGTGTCATCTCACTATTGCTTCTCAGATTCTGCCCACTGCATTAATATTTTCTAACTTACTCAAAGTGAACATACAGGCACATATCACTATTTAAAAGCTTTAAACGTCAGTACATAAACAAAATTCCAAAACTTCAATGGTACTTTTAAAGACAACCTAATTTTATTTTATTACATGAATTTATGAGGAAGATTAAAAATCTGTGATGGAATTTTCCAACACTTTCTAGAATTATATAGATTTAGAAATTTTTCTATGAAAAAAGTTTGAAAAACAAAAAAACATGGGATAGGGACAGGTCAAAAAATGAAGAGAGATATAACTCCCAGTTACTAGTCACCTCTGTCATTTATAAGACATGCAAATTTAAGCAAGTCTGTGTCTTAGCTTATCTATATAACAAGAAGATAAAACTGGCTAAATATCTATATTACTTTTTGATTTTCTGATTTTCTTTCATATTCAAAGGAAAAGTACTTAGGGTCTACTAAGAAGAGTGTTAACTCTAAAAAGTAAATTGAAATTGTTTTTAAAATGAGCTTTGGATTGCACAACTTAGAGTCTCATTAAATCATATAAGAATTATTATAAATATTAACATTTATAATAAAAAGTTATCAGTAAAAAATCATTCCTGGAATTAAAAAAAAATAAAATATACCAAAATATTAACGTTGTTAGATCTGGATACTAGGTTGAGTACTTATTATTTTCTATGTTTTTAAGAAATAATTTTTTTTAATTGAAAAAGATTCTGATCAAGTCAATAGCACAAAAAACCTTGAACATCTTAAAAGAATTCTAAGTGAACACACAAACTTTTCTTATAGAAACAATGCTACCATTACTTCAATATTATCGTTTCTTTGCTACTGATCTGATTCTAGAAAATTGAATGTTCTTCCTAAATGTTCTTTACTATAACGGCATTCGTCTGCAGACTGTAACACTCTTGTATCAAACTGAAATCTTTACCTGGTAAAGCCTGGCACTCTTGTTGTCGCTGATCCCACTGACAATTCAAGTTTAGGGAACAGCTTTTACAGCTGGTAAGTTTGTTACAAATCTGCTCATTTCTCACATGACATTTGGTGTAGTTTTTCACAGACTAGAAAATTAAAAGATAAAAGCACGTTATTTTTCACCTGTGTACAGCAATGACTCAAATCTCAGAGTATACATAAATCACCTGGTGAACTTTAGAATACAGATTTCAAACACCAAATCCAGTTCTACTGAATCAGAATTTCTCTTACTCATTTCTTTATTTAAACAAAGGTCTTGGAATTACAATGTGTGCTTACTGAAAAAAAAATGTGTAAATTACACCATTTGAAACAGAAATCATGTAATGAAAACCTTTTCTACTGAATCTGGTAACAGGCTTCCAATTCAATAAACAAAGCCAATGCACAAAGTCATTCCTCTTAAAGATCACAAGAAAGAATTCTAGTCCTAATGAAACTATCATGCAAATCCCTGGGAATGAAGCAGAAATAATAAGCAGTAAAAATTAAAGAGACGTTTTATCAAAATCCAGTACAATCTAAAAATATAAATTATTTGCTCAATAACTCAAACTAATTTTACTTCCACAGACACCAAAAGATGGATTTGGTTCATTGATGTTTTTCCTGTACATATTTGTCCCATTTCCTTTACGGAGGCTGAAAAGAACCTGCAAGTTACATCTTGATTAATCCTACTACACAATGTAATCATATTTCAACTAATTTCAGATCTAAGAGGTTAAAGGTCCAAGTCAAAAAAGAAAAAATAGGCAACACAGGACCTTTGGTGACAGTTCCCTACGTATACCAAGGCTTAGCTATTTCACATGATATCATCAATACCTATGATAAAAACCTATCTCATGAAAATCAGATTTTAAAATTTTGGTATCAACTCTTCCCCTGACTCTTTTTTTGAGAAAAAACACTAGGAAAAAATACATGCTGCATCCTGACCCCACTTCCGTTTTTTTTCTCGATAGGTATACATTCTTACCTTAGGCTTCCTCATGCAAAGGTGCGAAATATTTCTTTTCAACCAAAAAACTTAACAGTTAAAATTTACCAATAACTATCCTACATAGAAAAATGGCTAAAGCATTTTTATTCTCTTAGATCATACTTTAAAATGTCACGCACCAAACATTTATTTATGAAGGACTACACTTTCCGACAGAAAATACATCCCAGTCACCTCCGTTTCAAAGATGTCAATTTCTTTTAGCGCGTATTGCATCTACTATAAGGTGCCAGATTAAAAGTCCATAGATACTAATGTTTACCTCACTTGAAAAAAATCACAGAAGATACTGTTTTTAAATCTTAAATTATACTACGACTCTTATTCAACCACCATTTTCATTAGGAATATATAATCTTTCTAAACATTATTTTCTGATTCAAAGCTTTTTGTTCTCATTCAGCATATAAATCTTAGTACTATTCATGAGTATTACAGTTACAAACATTTGTCAGCTAACTGAAAATAAATTTACTTGAATAATCTAATAAAGCAACCTACAAAAAAGACAAGAGAATGACTAAACCTGTTAGAATAAGAGAAAGAATAACAGCTTAATGCCAGTCTTTAGAATAACAATGTTAACATTAGAGTCACAATCCAAATCACTCCACTGCTCTTCATTAGTAACAGTATGATCATTTATTGACACTGAACCAGTACAATATACAAGATTACATTTTGGTCACACATAGGGCCAATTTAATCAATGACAGAAGAAAGCTGACTGCTACTTTGAAACATGGCTAGCGTTTTTTGGCCTAATGAACCAGACGCACATCAGTAAACAGACTATGAAGAATAGCAATTACCCTACTGATCTTCATTCTAATTTATTTATATGTAAATTTAAAATGAAAATCTGTGAGAAGTAACCAAGTTATTTGAGCTATTAGAGCGCAAAATATTCAACTTGCAGTAAATATGACTAAATAATGAAATAGAATATCAATGGACATCATTTACACTCAAATCTCATAGACCTTTCTGTATCCATTAGCATTTGGTTCACTTTAATCACCAGACATTCCGATTAAACTGTCCAAAAGACACATTACATCAAAGTCAAAGTTACAGATGAGGACCATCTGTTCGCTAATGCTATCTCACCCAGTGCTTTCTTTGTTAACACATCATCATCAAAAATAAACTATAAAGCAAAAAGCCACTTCATAAAATAAATACTTGATAGCAATTTATACAATAACAACTTTTGAAATATGTGTATTTTCACTTAGCATCAATGTCTAAACACAAATCAACTCAGGGTTATCCAACAAAGCTGTAAATAAAATCTGCTACAATTTTTATCTAATAAATTTCTCCATTTTAGTCCCTATTTCCATGTTTTATTTTACTTAACTCCTGTTTCCATATTACCCACTAATATAACTCCCATTAGATGAACATTCTGCAAATATAAAAAATTAATTCAAATTTTCAAAGTAAGTCGTGTCATATTAACATTAAAACTCGAATAAAATTGAAGTATATTATTATCAAAGCAACTTATCTCACTGAAAAGTATATACCAACACAATATGTGTGAAAACAGAAAGGTTCAATCTGATGAATCAATAATTGAAAATTACCTTCATCTTAAGTTTTAATTATTATTTTAAAATAAGAGTCATAAAACTTTAAGTATTCTGAAATATGACTGGTTACTGGAGAAAAATTTTAGATGATGTAATAAAAAATTTTACTTAGTTCTCAAACTCACTTTTCTTTACCTTCTGCTTCTGCCTGGTTATTTTGAAAAGCAAGTGGATAATTTTGTTGATTAATAAAAAATTAAGAAAAAGAAAAAATAATATATATTTAGTTGAAAATCTGTAAGCACACTATTTAGTTATTTAAGCTATACTCCAACAAGTGAATCTTTAATCTGACTTAATATAATTTTTAATACTTTAAAAAATTTTCCTTCAACTTATTGACATCTAAAAAACACTGGGGCATTTTGCTGCTACCCACTTCACAGTTTAATTTTTGCTGCTCTTAATCCATTTTAATCTACCATCAATATTAACTTCATAATTTTTTCAATAGCCTACCTAAAATAGGGTCCTCAACAACAACACTATTTAAGTTTTGAGCCAGATAACTATTTTTGGTTGGAGGGCTATTCATTCACCATAGGATGTTTAGCAGCATCCCTGGCTTCTCCATAGTAGATGACAGTAGGAGCCCCATAGTTGTAGCAACCAAAAAACACACACTGCCAAATGTCCCTTTGGGGGACAAAACTGCCTCCAAGAACCACAGGTCTAAAGGCAAATAAAAGGGAAACTACCACTGTCAATACTGTAGTTAAACTTATAAACAAAGTATATAAACAAAACACTGGACCATACCACTATCAGTGCATGTCTGACAAGAATCCCATGTAAATGACTTCGGTACTTACCTGTATAATCCTATTTCCTATTTCCATCAGCACAGAAGAAACATTTACAGTTACAGTCTTTTTTAAAAATAAGTTTTGAAAGAATTCTCCAATCTCATCCATTAAAAATTACTGGATTCAAAATGGAATCTAGACTGACAAATTTGAGCAACAAACTACAGGCTGGATTTACAGCATATCAAGAAGTGAGTGATTCCCTACATATCTTCTAGATACCTTTTTTTTTTTTTGAAGTATAGTTGATTTACAATACTATATTAGTTTCAGGTGTTACAACATAGTGATTCAATATTTTTATAGATCATTATAAAACAATGGCCATATGTTCCTGTTGCATGCAATGTATCTTTGTTGCTTACCTGTTTTATACATGTTAGTTTGTATCTCTTAATCCCATACCCCTACGTTGCCTGTCCCTACCTTCCCTTTTTTAAATGTCTTGATGTGTAAACTGCTATTACGTATAAACAACGTTATTAAATGGTAAGCTAATGATTATAAAATAGCCACGTTAGCTGCAACACCATTTACCCCTAAATACTAACCATACTGCAGTTACTGTTTGCTGAAATGCATTTCTTGTCATCACACCATTGGCACCCATTTGTATTGGCAGTACAGCTGGCACAATCTGCATATCTGTAACATCTGTCATCAGAAGCAGCTGCAATACAAATGGGAAATAGAACACATTAGGATGAAAAAGAAAATGTCACATTTCTTAATTCACATATGTTTAACATCTGTTAAGAATCACTAAGACATTTTTAAACCATAAATATAACCATCAATAGCAAAATAAATTCTTCAACATAAAGTCAATTTTGTAGTTTAATTGGATTCACAGAGATTTAGATACCTCTTGCACTCAATTATTTAATCTACCAGGATCCTACAGCCATTTAGAAGCTACACATTATGCAGGGGAAAAAGATTTAGAGGTATTTTACTGAACAAAATGTATTACTATACATCTGAACAAAATGTATTACTACACATTTAAAAGAAAACGTTATAAAAAATACTCAATATATTTATCATTCTTGATAATGACATTTAAGACATATGACTTACTATGTAGATTAGCAAAACTTGAAAATACATTTGTTAATTATAGCATCAAAAATGTATAAAAGCCTCAACCATTTAAAGAAAATTGAACAATTTTTATCCAAATCATTATTCATAACGACTTACAAGTAATTATTCATAAGCTTGATTTATTTATACAATATTTTATAAGAAATATTAAACTAGAACATAACATCAAAATTCTAAGAAATTTTTAACTTAATGGTCTGGCTTGGCAATAATTCAGGAAGGAAAAACTACCAAATGCAAAATACGTTACTTCACTTTATTTCTTTGAAGAACACAATACATCTTAGAAAGGACATATCTGAAAGCATTTTTTACTTACATATGAAAATAATTCATATATATATATATATAAAACCATGTTATATTTTAAAATGGATATATAAATACTACATACAGAATTCAAAAAGAAAACTAAAAATTGCTAATAAAGACACTAAATTATTAATTACTGCTAAAGTCAAACACTAGAAGCCCTAATTAGAGGATCATGAATTTTTAATTTCTGAAAGCTACTAACATAATTCGTATAAGCAGAATACACTTCTACTGCTAGCCAAGGAGAGAAGCTTTGTGACAAAAAAGGGAAAGAAAGAAAAAATATTACCTGTTTTTGGAGGACACTTTGCTCTAAGAATATTATTAGTATTCCCAGATTCCCAAGATTCACAGTGATTTTTGTTCCAAATACATTTTATCCCTGGACCAGCATTTTTACAGAGTTCTTCATCTCTGAAAGCCTTGCAATTCGGAGGCTTGTATACAAGAATATCATTAAGGAGTACACTAGAAAATCCTCCGAATATATACATGGACCTATTAAAGATAAAACAAGAATCTCAAAGAAACAATATTAAGAAAAGCCTCTAATGTATATAAATTTAAATATACATTTTACATTATATTATCTAAGTAGGAAACAATTTTTTAGAAATATATATAGTAGCTATACATGGATAATAAGATACGCTTTAGAATTGCTACCAAGAATTATAACTTTTGAATACAAAGAATTTAAAATTAACTATAGAGTTCTTTGTATAGTGTTTTACTATCGTCTTATAAAGTAAAACGACCAAGAGTAAAATAATCAAAAAGATTTTCAAAATTTCAATTTGGGGGAAAAAAAACCAAAACTGAGGCAATTACTGAATTAATACTACCAGTGCCAAAGAAATTTGGCATGCCTCAAAACAGCCTAACTTTTATCTCTAAAAATGTTATTAAAATAATAAAAGGAAAAGGTCACAAAATGCTTCAAGGGTATCTTTTATTATTTAAAAAAAGAGTGAAGTGAAAATCAACCAAACACAATTTTCAACAGAGAAGCCTAGAGGTTTTGTTTACACTGAGCTCCATTTATTCTAATCTTCAAAGCCAACTGATATCAGTACACAGTTTCACTGTCATTAACTTCTGACTGCTTTTACTGTCATATTGGAAAATTTTTACATAAAAAGAATGATGTTGTAATAAAACGAACTTATAAAAAATGTCAGTATGAACTACAAGTTTTAAGCTAATGAATGATCTAGCCGATTGTTCACTGTCACTTGAGTCCACATTAATGAATTTTTACTATAGAAATAGAAAAATCATACTAACTTAAAGAAGGAAGGTAATTTAATGATCATCCAGTCCACATTCGCAGTGGCTATAAGGGTGTTAAAGGCCAGAGAGGTTAAGAGACTTGTCAAAAACCACACACTTGGTTATGGCAGAACTAAAATGTGAATCTAATTCTTCTCACTTCCCTTGCTCTCCTTAATAGAAATATGTGGCTAGCTTTCTGTCACTTCAGTCTGATCTTTTTTAAGGACACCATTCATGATCTGATCTCTAGAAAAGGAAAAAAGACAGGATGACTTCTTTTTAACGAGTATCTGAAGTTTTATCTCAGTATCTTTCCTTCGACTACTCTTCTACCCCTTAAATAAATTTAAACAAAAAAGAACAAGGTATGTAGTCGATGAACCAAAATTTACTCTGTGGTAGAGTAGATATACAAAATCCAATGAGATTAAGCACAAGTGATAATTTTTTTAATGAATAACAAAATATGTGGGTAGTATGACGGATAACTGTACTTCTTTTACCCATTAATGACAACTGCAGAGTGTCCAAATCTGTTGACATCTCTATGAAGATTTGGTTTCGGTAGTATTTTCCATTCATCACAAGCTGGAAAAATGAACAGCAAAACAAAAAAGGAAACAGAAGAACAAATTAAGACAAATATTATAAAACAACCATTGGCCAAATAAAGATACAATACTTAAAATTAGGAAGCATTTCATTAATTTTTCATGACCTACAATTTAGTATCATTACTGAGCTAGCATTATTCCTTAAATAAAAATAACCTCTGCCTAAAATTCTCACAAATAATTTTACATGTATGAGACTAAAGAAAAGAAATTAGGTGTACTTTATACTGAAGGATGGTTTCAGTGACATATTTTATTAAATAACCAAGGTTCATATAATAAAATTCATGAATGGCAACTGGGCAAACCTATCAGAAAGTTAAATCACTAAATCAAATTTTACATGCATGCATAGAAAATTAAATGGAATATATAGTACTTAGTAGAAGAATGCCTAAAAACGGAATCTTCAAAATAAAATATTTAAATCACTTTAGCGGTTTGATATTTCAAAGCACTAGTTTTCATTTTATGTAAACAAGCATAGCTTTAGCAACAAAAAAGAGAACTAGAAAAAATGAAAAACCGAAATAATTCACAAGCTATAAAAAAGGTTATGGAAAGAAAAATGATTACAGAAAACTGTTTATCATTTCAAAATTACTTCAGAATTGACACATACACTAAAGAGATTTTGAGATGCTGAATAATTCAGTGTTCAGTGTCTAGCAACAGTCTCAAGAGGGAGCTTTAGATTTTATCATCGTAGGCATACCATATCTCAAGGCAGGCTTTGGTGTTTAATATAAGCACACAGGTAACAAACTTTAAAAACAAATTTTTTTCATGTTTTTTTGGTAACTTAGAAGCCCTTTTGGAACAAGAAAATAATCTAAAATACAGTTAGGTGTAAAAGTTAAAGTTGTAATGAAATATTTGTTTTCCTATGCAAGTCATCATGTCTATTACATTAAGAAATAAAATAATGTATTTGGTTTTAATTGAATTTTATTACTAGTAAAGATCAAAGGATTACAAAAACCAAAATCATAGTTTAGAAAATTAAACTGGAAGACAGGGAGCAATAAAATACCTCGGAAGTTTTATCTCCCGCAGTGCATTCCAAGGTACATAAATCCCTCCAAAAGGGGATACTCCTCAGTTATAATCTTTCTCTTTAGCTCACAAAGTACATTTGCCTATTAAAGACTCTCAAAAGACAGAGTACAAAAGCCCAGAAGCCTAACTTCATTTAACCCAGTGTTTTCCCAATGTTTTATCCATAGAAGAACTTTTCACATAACACCTATTAACATTCCCCGGAGCCAATGCACTGAAGATCATGTTTTGAGAAATATGGCTACAGGTGCCTACACGTAACATTCACAGCCTATCAATTTTACATGTTATTGTTCACTTAAGAGATGTGTATTATATGCATGTAGTACTACAAAACTTCCAAGGTGCTTTCATCTACATAACTTAAAACAGTCTTTATGAGAATCTAGTGGGGTTGACTGAGCAGATATTACCATATGCTAGAAATGAAGGATGAGACCTGGGAGAAGGTAAGCAATGTCCTTAAGGCCCATCAGATTACCTTTGTTTCTCTATACATTATGTTTATGAATGCTTGATATTATATTAAGTATATGGAAGGGATTCGGAAAGATTATTCCCATTTGGAGAGAATGGGTGACCTATAAAGGGCACACATTTTGAAAAAGAAAGAGATGAAAATGTTAGAGACAGCCAACGAGTTAGGGCAGATAGATTTTAAAGCATTCCACTCAGTCCCAACATACACACACACCCCATATGGCCACTGATTCATAAATTCTGTGTTGAATATAGTATTTCAAAAACAGAATTCTTCTTCCCTCCTCCTGCCTGACTTGTCTTGAAGGTCTAACTCTACAAGCCACTCTCTTTGTGGAAAAAGAACATTTTTTTCAGCCTGCAGAATAGTCTAAAGAATGGTATTATAAACACCTATGTACCACTCCACAGATTTGTGAAACCCAATATTTTACCATGTAGATTTTTTTAAAGAAAGAAAATATTACAGATATGATTGAGGCTCCATGTGTATGCCCTTTCAAATTCAAGTTGCTTTATGTCTTCTGCCTTTGGACGCAACCACTATCCTATATTTGCATATCAATGGTTCCATATTTACGATCTATAGAGTATTTTTGTAGGTTATAAAATTTTATATTAATATAAGTGGCATCATACTGTGGATTCTTCTCTACCTTATTTTGTTCAACCTACTGAGTTGTTTTTGTTTTTTTCACTATTCTAATCATTTTTAAGTGAGTAGTTGAGTGACGTTATACATTTACACCTGTGTGCAACCATCATCACCATCCATCTCCAGAGCTTTCTTCATCTTGCAAAACTGAAACTCTGTACCCCTTACACAGTAGCTACCCATTCCCCTCTCTCCCCAGCCCCTGGTAACCACTATTTTACTTTTTGTCTATAGATCTGACTACGCTAAGCACCTCAAGTGAATGGAATCATACAGTATTTGTCCTTTCAAGACTGGCTTATTTCCCTTAGTGTGTATTCAAAGTTCATCCATGCCCAGTTTATGTCAGAATTTCCTTCCTTTTTAACCCTGAATAATATTCCATTGTATGTATACACCACATTTTCTTTATCCATTCATCCATAGATGGATAATTAGGTTGTTTCCATATTTTGGCTATTGTGAATAATGCTGCTAGGAAATTGGGGGTACAAATATCTCTTCCTGCCCCTGCTTTCAATTCTTTTATAGCATATACCCAGAAGTGGAGTTGCTCGATCATATGTTAATTATGCTTAACTTTTTGAAGAACCTCTATACTCTTTCCTATACAGGCTGCACCATTTACCATTCCCACCAGCAGTGCACAAGGGGGCACAAGGGCTCCCATTTCTCCACATCCTCAGCAACACTCATTGCTTTCTATTTCTTGATAATAGCCTTCCTACTGGGTGTGAAGTGGTATCTCACTGTGGTGTTGATTTGCATTTCCCTAATGATTAGTGATACTGAGTGTCTCTTTATGCCCTGATTGGCCATTTGTACATCTTCTTTGGAGAAATATCTATTCAACAGAAAGCTTGTAGATTAACCTGGTCAAATTTATTGTTTTCCTTATGATTTGTGCTTTTTATTCTTAACTCAAGATTTTAAAGATAATCTCTAATTTTCTTCAAAGAATCTACAGTTTGGCTTTTCCTATTTTATCTTCAATCCATTTGGAACTTATTTGTGCATATGTTGCATGGATCTAACTTAATTTTTTCCATATATCATATTTCCCAGATATTTCTCAGTTTATTTCCATTTACCAACTGCCAAGAACCATTTTTTGAACATTTATCCTTGACCCACTAATTTGTGTCTCATTTGATTTCTGTACTGCTGTAGTGTTTAACTGTACTTGTTTTTAATTAAACATATATATGTGCAAAGTTTGAAAGGCAAATAATTTCACAAGGCTCATCCCAAAAAAGTCTCCTGCTCCCTATCTTCCAAATGCCTAGCCAGAATCATAGAGGGAAGTGCTTTAAATTTCAAGTGAAAAACTAGAGTTTGCTTTTGTATTTACCTCCTTATTCTAAACGGCATGCTCAGTTCTCAGTTTCAGATAACATCCCGGACTTAACTTCTTTCAAAGATGAAGGCATACACACATACTTCCCTTCCCTCCATCCACTCTATATATTTATATTACACTTTTATTTACAATAATATTCAGTATTTATTATATGACATTATTCAAACATAAGCCATGTAGCATACCACAGTTACATTTTCTATTCCCGAACAACTTTTTATTTTCTCTGCAAATAATTTTTAGCTTAGTTTTTATATCACTACTGCTAATTCATCTCCAGCTCTTTATCACATATGTACATCTCTTCTCAATATTTTTTAATATATCAAGGTATCTGGCAGTTTCATTTACTTCTTGAAGACATCCCCTCCTAAAACGCCACCTTTCTTCTCCCATCCAAACTTACTGCTCCCTAGGCTTCTGTGTCATCCTAAGGATTCCCTTCCCATCGCCTCTCTGATATTTACTCTATTACTTGGATTTTAATTTTTATCAATTTTTAAAAATTTAATTAATCTCATATATCAGCAGGAGGCATAATTCTATCATTTACAGAGAAAGTATACATTGGAAGTAAATTTTTGAGACCCTGCAATTCCAAAAGTGGTTTTACTCCACAGTGATACTTATATGATTATTTGATTGTGCTCAGAATTCTAACTTGGAAAGCACTTTTTAGATATTAAAGTTATTACTCTAATGTCTTCTGGCTTCCAGGACTCCTTTTGCAAGATCCTATGCTATTGAGTCCCATGACTTATCTGGACGATTTCTTTTCACGCTATATAAGTTTTTAGGATCCTCTTTCTATTTTGACCCTTTATTCTGGGCTCTGCTGTAAGTCTTTTGTATCTATTTTTCTAGGGCCCAGGGGGATCTTTTATTCTGAAAAATTCTACTTACTTGAAACCTGGATATTTGTCTTGAATCATTCATCTGGTAATTTCCTCCTCATCTAAAAATTTGTTCTTTATTTCTGCAACTTCTGTTACTCAAACATCCAATTTTCTGGAATAATCACCTAAATTTCTTATCACTTGTGCTTTTTCATCTGTCCTTTGACTATGTCCTTTTGGGACATATTCTTAACCTTATCTTCAAATCGTCTATTAATTTGTTATCATCCTAATTTTAATTTCAAAGAGTTTGGTTTTTGTTCTCCAAATGACTTATTTTTAAAACTCACATCTTTCCTTCATAAATGTAACATCTTCTGCCCCTAAGGATTGAAACTATAACCTTCTCCCAGCATTATTTCAATTTCCTCTAGTATCTTATTCTTTTCCTACTTGGGATATTTTGGTCAAATTTAGTAGCTTTCTGCAAATGTCTGAATAATATCTATTTGCCCTTCACATTTAAGAATGAGGTACAGCAAAACTGACTGGAAATTTTATGCTTTGGCAAGACAAGTTAACTCTTGGGATTCTATCAGGTGGAACTATTTCAGTGAGAAATCTCCAAATGCTATGCTTTCTCTTCGGCTGATCAGTTAGTTTCCTTGAGGTAAATCCTCCAATCTCCTGCCTAGATGCTATAAACCTGGCTAAAAGATTTGTGGACCTAAAGGGAAGACAGGAGCTGGAGGTTTCATTTTACGTATGCATATTTCACTTAATCCCACTGCTTCCAAACTGGAGCTTACACCTCAACCATGTTTCAGTAACCTTAAATATAAAGTAGCAGGGTCAACATCTACAGAGAGTAAACAAATTTTGTCTTCCAGCAGAGTAGAAGAGGGGCAGATGCTCATCTGCACAAGTTGAGGAAAGAGAAATTAACAACTAATTGCACAGAGTATTCATCAACTTTCTGTTTTCAGTCCCACTGAAAGGACCCCCATTTTCAGAAGTACTTAATAACTCCAATTTTTAAAGTACATGAGAAATAACTCCAACTCAACTTCTAAAGAAACTGAAGGAGGACAACAGTCCTCCCATATCCATGGCCTCACTTTCCATGGTTTCAATAACCCACAGTCAACCACAATCCAAAAATATTAAATGGAAAATTTCAGAAATAAACAATTCATAAGTTTTAAATTGCATGCCATTCTGCGTAGTGTGATGAAATCCTGTGCCCTCCCACGTTGTCCTGCCCAGGACATGAATCATCCCTTTGTCTAGCATATCTCATCCATTAGTCACCATGTTATAAATAAGAAGAGTCTTTACAGGTTAGGTGACTTCCTTAAAGTCATTAAGTAGCAAAGTCAAATCAAAACCAGATCTCCTAACTACCATGTTATACTGCCTCACCACACCACCAAAATATCCTTTTTGATATAAACATTAATCTCATAAAATTAAAAAAATATAATATTTTTTAAAGTACACAAGTCTCTGAAGAAGAGAAACATTACAGTACAGTAATAAAAATTTAATTAGACATAAGGGCAATTCATTCAGATAAGTGGTGATACAACACAATTCTATTTATAGAACTTCTTTGCCTTTTAACATATGTGGCAGTAGGAGGTGAAGGCTTTATTACTATCTCCAAGAAATCACCTTCAATTATACCAAAAGTTTAAGAAGAACTGCATACAATATCTGTGGTGGACATTAGTGCTGCTCAACAAATATTCCAGGTCTCTTCCTTAAGGCAAAATTGTACTCCCACACTCCTTAGAAGTCAGATGTGACAATGTGACTTGTTTTAGTCAATGAAATGCAAGATAAAGTGATAACTGTATTTCTGGATGGAACCATTTAATCACCAATGAAGGAAAATACAATTTAATCACGGTCCCTAAGTGATAACAATGAGCAAATCTGCCCTTCCCACCAACACTATTCATGTATCATAAGTGAAACATAAACTTTTATTGGTGTTACTCCTTTGAAGTTTGGAGATTGGTAGTGAACACAGATATGTGCTGCCCAGACCATCATTTTAGGAAAAAACTGTTGTATGTGTTGCTGGGAGTGCTGTCAGTAACCAGTCATCTGCTGCAAACTACTTCAGGAATTGCTGCAGGAGCAGAGGACCCCTTCACTGAAGGCCACAACTTTCCAAGGATGACCCACATGCAATGGCTGATCAACATAGGATTTTAAAGGCAGGCCCTGCCATTTCAGCCCAGCATAAGATAACTCTGACCAACAATTTTATCTCCAGAAATCCTTACGGTGTTGACTAAGACTATCTGTCCAGCATTGCTTACCCCTTTGTCCATTCCTGCTTCCTCCCCTCCCCCTTTAAAGACACTGATCTTAGGAGTATTGCCAATGAACATCATGAATAGTAAACTCTACCTCAGAGCCTGTTTCCCAGAGAATACAAACTATGACAGTTGGTACCAGGACTGGTACAAGAAAGCAGGAAATAAGATGGAGTTTGGAAGCTGAATCAGAGACTGCAGTTCTAGTCATGAAGAATGCATCACTGGTGGTAGGTAAATCCTGGCACAGGGTGGTCATCCAATTGTGAAAACTTAAACTAGTGGTACATTAGGGAGGTAAGCCAATGGAAGGTAATACTCTAACAGGTATGAGGTACCAGATGTTTGAAAAGCATTAATACTAGAAGTATTAACATACTGGAATTCGTGTCTACTGCTTAACCTCACTAAGCTCTAGAAAAAGACAATGAAAGGCTGGGCAAGCCAGAGGTTCTCCTTAGTGTCATATACACAGGCTGCCGAGTATCGGAGGTCTGCTGTTCCAAAGTTAAGGCTCCAATAGGAAAGAAACAAGACCCTGACACACAGGATGGGGACATCTGAGTTGATATCCCTGAGAATCTCCGCAAATTTTGCACTCCCAAATTTTCCTGAATCATCTGAGACTACAGAAGTGGTCCACCCTACCCCACTGAGAGTTAGTACTCTACCCTTGCTTGAAAATAATGCAGAGGCTTCCCTCCAGCAGAACCTGCACTCCAGTTCAAAAATCTACTGACATCTTCCCTATTGGCCACTAAGCCTGTAAGTTGGCTCAGCATAACTAAGCCTATTATACACTGGGATTGCTAAGGAAAAAAGAGGCTACACCCCAAAGGATCTGCAAGACCTAGACAGCACAGATTGATGGAAGTTGGGGGGGTGTACATGGCCCTAGATTCAAAAGGGAGTTTTATCTAAAGGGTCAGGATCTTACACTAGATTAGGAAGAATTTATTTATCTGAAAGCACTCTCCAAGGTACAGGATTTAAGATTTATTCCCTGACAAGAAACCTGGGAGATGGTGTGACCTCACTATCAAGATGAGTTCTATGCACAGCAAAGGAAACCATCAACAAAATAAAAAAGCAACCTACCAAATGGGAGAAAACACTTGCAAATCGTGTATCTGATAAGCAGCTATTATCTAAAATACATAAAGAATTCACAAAACTCAGGAGGAAAAAACCCAAACAATCTGATTTAAAAAATTAGGAGGAGAAACAGAATATTTTTTTCAAGGAAGACACAAAAATGGGCAATATGTACGTGAAAAGGTGCTGGGCATCATTAATCTACAGGGAAGTGCAAACCAAAACCACAATGAGATGTCACCTGACAGAATGGATATCACCAAAAGGACAAGAGATGGCAAGTGCTGGCAAAGATGTGAAGAAAAGGGAACCTGGGTGCACTGTCAGTGGGAATGCACACTGGTGCAGCCACTATGGAAAACAGTATGGGGGTACCTCAAAAAACTAAAAATAGAACTGCCATATGATCCAGCAATTGCACTTCTGGGTCTAAATCCAAAGGATATGTAAACAGGATATCAAAGAGACACCTGCTCTCCCATATACATTGCAGCATTATTCACAATAGCCATGATCTAGAAATAACCTAAGTGTCTGTCAATAAATGAACCGAGAAAGAAGATGTGGTGTGTATGTATGGAATATTATTCAGTCATGAGAAAGAAGGAAATCCTGCTGTAACATGTATGGAGCTTGAGGGCACTGTGCTAAGAGAAATAAGCCAGAAAGAAAGGGCCAGAAGGTATGCCATTCACCAAGGCCATGAAGAATGTGATGGTGAGAGGGCTACTACGTCACTAAGAAGGTAGTGGCTTTCCCCCACAGGCCAAAGCTGATGATATGAAAAACGGTAACAGAACTGAGTTCAGGGATGGAGACAATAGGAAAATAGAGGCCAGGTGGTGACAGTTAAACATCAGAATCCAATCCAAGTAGAGTGCAATTATTGTCATAAGCAGCAAGGTCGAAGTGTCTGCCAAGGGGACTGACCTATTGTGAATTATAGAGCTGTTCAAGAGAGCACAGCATCCCTAGAGGGAAAATTGATGTGCAGCCAACAAGGGTACTGCCTAATGTGTATCATCAGAAGAAAACAAGGATAAATGATCAGAAGGCTGATGGCAGATGCTGCAACAGAAAGTCACAATTCATTGCTCAATCTCTGGACCTGAGCCACTTTTCAAATCCAGAGCTGATACATTTAAAATCTGGCCCAGGAGGAAGAATCCTGCAATAGCACATCAAGGGTACATGATGATAGTGTCCCTAGTTCTTCCTCAAATGTACCAATGGTCATTTCACTGGGTAACGCTAGCCTAGAGAAAAAAGCAACCACAAACACTTCAAGTCCTGTTGGACACAAAGTCTGAGCTGACACTGACACATCACGGCCTTTCTTTATTGTAGGGATAATGTGGGGGTTATTGAGGAAATTAATGGCATTCTGGCCAACATTCTGCTCAAAAAGAGCCACTGGGTCTGCAGACACATGCACGGTCATGTCCTAAGTCTCTAGATTTATAACTGCAATTGACATTCTTGGCAAATGGCACCACCGCCACCTTGGGTCCTTGGCTATTACAGTGGGAAAAAATCAAGTGGAAGCCACTGAACTGTTATCCCTGTATAATATAATAAATTTTAAAATAATGTTACATTTCAGTGGGAGTGAAGGGGAGAAAGTATTATCCCAAAGAATCTAAAGAATGCTGGGATAATGGGCGGGTCCCAGCAAATCATTTAAATTACCAATCTGGCCCCTGTAAACTGAGCCTAGAGGACGATAGCCAAGCACCAAGTAGCCCAAATTGCAGGCACCGAGCAAGCTGTGTGTCTTTGTTAGAACAGATTAACATGGCCACTGAGTTGGCAAATGTGCTCTTTGCTAACTCTATCAGAAAAGAGGACCAAAACCAGTATATATTCATGTAGAATGGAAAATAGTATACATTCGCAATTCTGCCTCAGGATTAAATTAACTTTTGTCACAACATAGTCAGAACACATTTGGTCCAGCTGAACATACTGCAGAATATTTCACTGTCCCCTTACATTACTGGCATCATTCTATTAGTGCCAGATGAACAAGAATGGCTAATACGATGGAGCCTTGTTGAGACATACATGCTTCAAAGGGTGGAAGCTAAAACCTACAAAGAGTCAGAGAACTCCCACGTTAATGAACTATCGAGGGGTCTAGGGGTCAACAGCATTCTGAGACAGCTCATCTGAATTCAAACACCAATTATTACATCTTTCAATTCCCATTAGAAAGAAGAGAGCAAACCATCTGGTAGGTCTTCCAGGGTTCTGCATGCAGTACCTTCCATTCCTGGGAATACTGTTCAAGCCCACATATTGGAAAATACCAAAGGTTGCCAGCTCTGAGCATGTGCCAGGGCAGAAAACAGCTCTACTATGGGTCCAGGCTACACTGCAAACAGCCCCGCAGCCAGGGTCACATGACCCAGTAGAGACAGTTACTGGTGGAGCCACTGTTGGAAAAAGTAGAGTGTGGAGTATACAGAAGGCCCCTGTGAAAGAACCCCAATGTAGACCCTACACACATGTCAAAGACCGTGCCATCTGCAGTGTAAAATGTTACACCTCCATTCTTGCCATGCTATTCCTTGGCAGAGACGGAATGCTTGACGTGGGTTATTAAGTGATAGTGTGTTCAGAGTTTTCTATCATAAGCTGTCACTGTCACCAATAATCATAAGAACATAAAATGGAAGTTGTGCCCAGGATCAAGCATGAGCAAGAGCACAGGGCAGAGGCCATCTGCATGAGCTGGCAACTCAGACTTCATGTCATCTACCCAATATTGCTGCACCAGCACCCATCCCTCGTCTTAAAGGCACAGCCGTATGAGGAATCCTCTATGCCCAGATAACAAGAAGAGGAAAATGCAAATATGTCAGCTTGATATGTGGACACAATTCAGAAATGGTCATCACTTACAAAACAGCTTCACTCAGGGATGGCCTGGAAGAACAGCAGGAACCTGAAAAGCCTCCCAGCTGGGGAAGCCACCAAGCAGTGTGCCCCATGCATACTGAGTAGAGGGAGAAATGGCCCAAGAGCAGTGGTTAATGAACTAGCTGGCTGGTCAGGAGTCTAGAAGAAATATTGGAGATCAGAGACAAGGAGGCCCTGGAGTAGAGACATGTGGATGGACGCATTTGAATGAGCATGAAATATGAAGATCTTTGTGATAAAAGTTAAAGACCATCAGAGAGCATCCAACATGGAAGAGACATTAAATGGCTAGTAAACAAATGACGGAGACAGCTAATGTCAGTCAGTCTCTATCACAGGACACCTCAGGGCTAACGTAATGAGCACGTGAACTAAGCAGCCATCTGGCAGAGATGGAGGCCATCCCAGAGCACAGTAACACGGGCTCCTTCTGAACGAAGCTGATGGAGCTACTCTTACCACTAAATATCCAGCCTGAAAGCAAGATATCAATTCTGATCCCCTGATAAGGCCATTCCCAAAGAACATTAACTGGACATTTTATGGCAAGTTGACTACATTGGGTCGCTTCCACCCTGGATGGGCCAACAATTCATTATGACAAGAATAGACACATATTTTGAGAATGTGTTTGCTTTTTCTGCCCACAGGGTCTTAATCAGCATGACTATCTTAAAAATTACATGCTTGATCAACCAGCATGGGATCCCATGTAATCAGGAGACACACTTTTATAGCAAATGAGGTACAGAAATGGCCCCATGACCATGAAATCCACTGGATCTCAGCCACACAACCTGACAGAGATTTGTTTAGGCACAACTGAAGCACCAGGACGCAGGATACACTTGAAGTGAAAAAAAACTTTAAATGGTTCTGTGTCCTCAATAAAAGAATGCATTGGTCCAGAAACCAAAGAGTAAAAGCCACTCCTGGTGGCATCAATTTCAACTACATAGTTGGGGAATTTGTCCTTCTCATCCTGCAATTCTAGGCTCTGCAGGATTAGACGTCCTATTCCCCAAAGGGAAAATATTCTGGCAGAAGAAGTAGCAATGTCCCATGTAACTGTAAGCTCTAGTTGCCACTTGTACATTTCAGGCATCTCATGTCAAGGGACCAGCAAGCAGGCAAGAAAGGAGTTGCCGTCTTGGGAAGAGTAATTGGCCCTGACCGTCAAAGGGAGGTAGGACTGCTGTTACAAAATGAGGGCGGGGGAATATATTTGGCACACAGATGATCCATTTAAGTGTCTCTTGCTATCCCTTTGCCAAGTGTGATGGGACATGGGCAAGGGCAGTAACGCAGACTAGAAGGTACACAAGGTTCAGGAACTCAAATACATAAGGGTGAGGGACTACGTCATGCTACCAGATAAGACACAGAGACCAGAAGAGGTGCTAGCTGAGGGCAAGGGGTATAAGAGAATAATGCACGAGAGTCGTGGTGTATGTCTGTTGCAGCCCAGAGACCAGCTGCAGAAGACAGAGCAATAAACTAGGCTCCCCCAGGAAGAAAGGACCACCAGAATCCCAGAGGAGACATTTAGCAAATACACTTGAAGAAGTGGGCTGAGAATGAATTGTGATGAACATGGGAGCGCAGCGCCTAAATATTACCTTCAGGGAAGGACTTGCTGCCCTGCCCTGCTGCTAGGATTGTTATCAGTGAGCATCACTCAGCCACCAGCCCCTGCAGAAACCGCCTTAGCTACGGGGCTTCCTCACCCAAGGTCCTACCCTCCTGAGAGTGATCCTCATCCAAGGACTGGTCAAGGCCATCATGTTGTAAGGAGAAACAACTCTCACGGGCATTTCAACTACAGAGTTGCCCTGGAGTTGGCTGAGGCTGTTACGTCTGCTTGATTTTTCCTCTCCACCCACTCCTGCGCCTTCTGCTTCCCTTTCACAGCTGCTCAATCCAAGGACCCAGTAAGAACTTGAACACTAAATTCTGTCTCAGAGTTCACTTTTCAGAGAACCCAAACTGTGACAGGGTTGTTTGTCACCTGAGTCTAACCTAACCATACTGACTGATACAACACAGTAAGTGTGAATTTTCCTCTGCAGTATCTTAAAATAGCTGGCAAATTGTTTTCACTCACAACCTTGTTTAGGAAGAACAGAATTTAACTTGAGAGCTTATTAAAACCTAGTTGAGATAAGCAACTTTTGCAGCTACAGAGACAATATTTCATGCTTGTTGATACTGGCCCACCCGCCAGGATTTTTCACCAGAATGGAAAGAAAAAACCATTGGAGCAGCTGTAGCAAATACACTTTCCACTTATCCCTTCCAGCTTTTTCAATAATAACTAAACAGAATGTTGGGCTAGATAAATTCTGTCCCTGAGTTTTCACATTCTTGATCAGGATTCTCTGTAAAACACAGGTTAGTTTTCCTGTAAAATGCAGAAGTTATCAAATGCCTTAAAGCTCAACATTAAATTAATGTAATTTATTTACACGTAGGCTCTTTCCAATCCTACAGTATAAAGTCTCTTGCATTATAAAAGTCTGACTGCAATCTATCATCATATTTTTTTGCCAAGAAGAAAATTTATTTCCGGAGCACTCAGGTCATTATCACTTCATAAACAGTTCAAGGCTAAAGAACTAAAGCAAATCCCATGCAGTTACTGACATCATGAAAACTGACAGAAGCACCATTCCACACCAACAGAAAAGCCACATAGCAATAAGGACCAAAGTAAAATATACCCTGGAATACAGACTTTTAAAAGACCTGTGCTACAAGGCACTCAGTATTTATTTACAAACCATACACCCAATAAACTGTTCTCTCAAACACAAATCTCAGCAAACACAATTCTGTGCTGTCAGGACTATTCACATGTGAGAGGCCACATACGTGAAAAAAACATACACTGAAATTTAGAGACAGATTTTTTTTATCAAATATGCACAAAATAGTACAGACCAAAAGTGTAAATTCACTGGCTAATTTTTCTACAAATACTCATATTCTTCCATGAAAATATACATCTGTAATACTTTCAGAACACATTTTTAAAATTCTTTAATATTCCATTTTAAATGCCACTTCATAAGTCAGTCTAAATTGCGTACTTGAAATACGCTAAAAAGAGCACACATGTGAGTATAAGACTCAAAACTAGTTGAATACCAAAAAAAACACAAACTTTTGTTAACCATTTGGATACTTCTGCAACAGAAAATAAATTTCTGGATGTTGTCAATTTTTCTTCCACCTGCCCTTGAAATGCTGATGCTTCACTGGGTTCCCCCCACCCAGGTAAAAATTTCTCTTAATAGTCTAAAAGGTGTGTACCTTTCCTAGGTTCTTTCTTTCATACCCACAGTTTCTGTCAGGATTTGTCCTCTGGCATTCATTCCATAAATATTTATTTAGCTTCTTACCCTCTGCCCGGCAAAGTGGGCATCATTCTTTGACTCTCAATCTTAACTTAAATGTTCTCATCGTGTTTTAACACACAGTATTATTTCCTGTCAGCTTCAGTAAATAATCTTGATGTAATAAATTATATTTATAGTCTCTCTAATATAGAATCATACTTGAAATCCTACAGTAATTCCTACTTGGTCATGTTTTATTATACTTTGAAGCATTGTTGAATTCTATTTGCTAATATTTTATTTTTGATGTTTGATTCTATATTCATGACTGTTTTCCCAGCCTTCATCCCCAGAGGTTTTGAGACACTTAAACACTTTTCTTTCATTGTATATTTTATTTCAAGAATCTTTACTTAGCAATTTTTACATTCTAAACAATCTCTCAAATTGCTTAAAGATCTGTTAGGAGAGAGATTCATTATTCACTATTTTTTTTCTCCTTAATTTTTTATTCAAATATATTTTAAACTCAAATATACCTTAAAATCTGATTCAATACATGATAAAACAAATTTTCTTGAGTGTCTTGCTACATTAAGAAATATTATATATGCCTTTTCTCTAATTAAAGATCATTCAAATGTTTCCTGTATAATCGGGAAAACATCAATATCATAGCGCAGTGGTAAAATCAAAAGAAATTTCAACTTGGACGTCGTGTAAAATTCTGAATACACCATCTTACAACCTATGTAACTTTGGGTTTCACCATGCTAAATTACAGCTTCTTCCTGTATAAATGAGCACAAGAATACACAGTACGTAGACGTTATCAGATGCTGTGAGAATTACATTATAAAATTTACGTAAAGTGCAAAACACTACGGGGAGCTTTCAGCAAATGTTAGTTCTCCCTTTTCTCAAAGCAAAAAGTCACTTTTCCCCCTACGTATGGGCCTCTTTCTCAAAAAAGCAGAAACTACTATTTCTTCAACACAACAGCTTACTACAGAAAGAAAAAGAACACCTTCAGCAAAGAATACAGTAAAGCTTAAAAAACAGTCAACAGCTGGCTAAACGCATTGAAAAAAAATGTATGAATGATTTTAAGAGTTTCTCTGATGGACAAAGAAACAAACTGGTTCTAGCAGGTGGCCAGGCAAGAGGTGCTGCTTTTGTCCCTAAGAATTTAACGAAGTGCATGGGCAAATACTGATTAACAAAGAGAGGAACAAATAAAATAACCTCCAGAAAATAAAAATAATTATAAACACGAAGAGCAAGCAAGTTTGATTTGTTACAGTTTTGCTGGAGTGTTCCAAAAAATTAAATAGTTAGATGTTTTAATTTGAGTAAGATTTTAATGAAATTCTGTACCTTATAAAATCATATCCATTATATTGTGTGTATGCATATATATATATAGATATATGTCTGTTTATGTGTATATATATATATATATATCACTCTACAGGGTTGTACAAAAACATATATGCTATGTTTCATAAACTAGCTAAGTGATTTTTAAGGGTATACTGAACCACAATGCCACTGTGTTTAAAATGACTATTATACATTACCAATTAAAATAATATTACTTCTTTAAACATGGAATTAAGTATTTTTCAGGTTTTTTTTTTACTAAGTTTGTTTTTAAATAATTGCCTACCAAGAAGCTAATGTCATAAGTAAAACTGTCATACACAGGAAATTTATTTTAAAAATTCTATTACTATTTTGATTTGGTTTGAAGTTTCATTTGTTCTGCTTTCTGCAAGGTATATTTTGATATAAATCTGACTCCCTACCCTATTCTGAAATAATCTAACTCAAGAATTTACATTTTTGTGACTCTACTATATTTTTGAGGAAAGAAATACAGTCAGTGTATCTCTGAGTTATCTTTCATCTTGTTTCAGAATTTTATACAATCTCTTAATCCTTAGGTAAATTTTCTTATTCAAGAGTAATACCTACCACTTGTAATTAAAAGCATCATAAATCTATGTTAGGTCTCCTGAAAAATCCTATAATACTTTATATTTGATGATTCTGAAATATTGTCTCAAGTGTCACTTCAGTTTTAAGGTATGTTTCAATTCATGAAAATCTCTCACTTGTAAATGTTGAAATTTTCAGTCAAATCACTCAAAAGATGGGTGGTTCACTAAAGAGACAGGAAAAATACACAAACTACTTGATTCCTTTTTCACCACTGACCCTATAAAACTAACTTTTATGTCAATATTTACTTTCCCCAGCCAAATAGTTTCAAACTATAAATATGTCTAATAACATGAGATCAACTCAGTGAGACATGTTTTTCCATCGCATCTTTAGTCTCGTTATGTACTAGAAGGTTATCTTTACCAGAAAGATCATTTTAATTTTGAATGAAGTGCAGTAATGATATTCCTAACAATAAAAAATCTCTCTTAATAAGTTTCCAGATTTAAACTGTCTTCAAGCTAGATTTACACACTAGTAACATTAAGTAACATATTATTCTATATGTTACAGTCCATTCAGTCTTATTCACCAGCCCTGGCTCTATTATCAATTGCACTTAAGTCACTTTTTAAAAATATAAATATCAGTGCCTAATTTAAGAGAATTAGATTACACGGGTCTGGTTTTTTCCCTTCAACCTTCAAAGTGAATGCTAAGGTACAGCTATACTTGAAAATCACCATCATATGCCTTCTACATCCATCACGTATAATGAGAACTGGAAAGGCAAGGTTATATCCTCAAAGATTAATGATATTCGCTACATAAAATTCACTATGACAGTAAGGTTGAAATAGTATATTTTAGAGCCATGAAAAATCAGTATGAGCATACACATTTTTATTGTTTAAACATTATAGAACACAAAGCAATCAGCTAAATCTTCAGGTGTATGCCAGTTAAATAATGCCATGAAAGTCCTAGTGTACCGTACTAAAGAGAAAAACTAGCAACACGACTTTTTTTCCCCTAAAAATGATCTATTTTCTAGTTCGTTCATTATGTGATGGTTGTATTTCATTTCCACAAAAATATACTTCATAAGTAAAACAAGTATTTTGGGAGACATTTTTTGAAATATGAAAAATACTTTTCCCTGGAAAATATGTCAACCTTGGATGCTACAAGCCCAGGAGAATAAATACGGGGGGGTGGGGGTGACTTTCTTAGGAACTGCGTAGAAAAAAATCAAATAAGGTAAAATAAAAACATTTCCATCCTGTGTTGAATTTATGTTTGCTTTATGTTTCTATTGTTAGTTGCTAGCACAGGGCAAACAAAATCCTATGTTAAAGTATAATACTGTTTAAAATAAGCTATTCTTCCTCCAATTTGATCAATTTGCTTGAAGAACGAAACTGATATTTGCTTCTATCTTTCCATAGCATTAAGAAACATAACTAAATATAAAGCATCTGGTAATCTGCTACCAAAATTAAGAACATGCAATGGACCCAACTGAACAGCACAGTACAGTCAAGTGAAAAGACCAGCACTTTAGAAGTTAAAAAGAAGCCAGATCTACCACCTGCATGGCTTTGAGCAAATTCCTTCTAACTCTTGTGTTTAATAATCTGAAAATGAGTTTATTAACACTTTGTTACAAGGTTATTAGAGAGGTTACAATTATCATATATAAAGCTCTTAGTAAAGTACCTAGCTCTTAGAATACACAATAAAGAGTAGCATTTAGAATAATGATAAACTGAGCTCTTGCTCGCACGCTCTCTTTCTCTCTGAAAAACTAACACTTCTAATGCCTTTCACCTTGGTAAACTTTTCTGATGCATAAAACCTAAAATATGGTCATCTTAAACAATACCAAAGAAATAAAATAAATTCTCAATATGTCAGCTACAAAATAACTCAACATTAATTTCCTCATTTAAGCACAGAAATTGGGTAGAAGCTCCTTGAAGAATCGTTTTCAAAGTTTCAAAATCTCACTTCGTGGATTTTTAACAATAATAACAAAATTCTATACTTTTCCTAATATTTTTATCCCAGAAGAAAAACAAATAAAATGTCCCTCTACCTCAAGAGAAATAAGCTTACCGTCTCATCACTATAGCCAAAATAATATGTTGACAGCGCCAGCCTGGCAATGACAGGTCATAATAAGCCAGCCTAGACTCAGTACTTCATTTACCTAGTTTTCTGGATATCAGGCACTGATCTGCAAACCTTCGAAAAGCCAAGACAATCCCATTTTCATCATGAAGCAAGACTTCAAATTATTATTTCACAAAGGTAAATATTTAATTATCTACGATCTAAAACTCCTAAAGACAGTGGATTCTTTTCATTGATTACTCACAGACAGATACTCATAGAGTTTAAAAAGCATGCTTGACTTTATTACAGGAATTTCCTTTTAGACAAGCTTATAATAGTTTAGAGATCAAAGTGCTTATTAATAGTCATAAATTTCTTTATATGCTGCCACTCAAAACAGTTTTCCAAAGTAGAGTATGTGCCTTTACGATGTTTAAGAGCAAAAGTATATGTCTTACACCTATTAAATTCTTCGGTCTCTTTTATTTTTACTTATCAAAGTGTTTCCTAATAGCTTAAAATTGATATATTACTTTATCCCAGCAATAAAAAGTACTTTTAAGTACTGCTAAATGTATTTTAAATATCAGCTAGGTTTTATCTATAATACAATATACAGAGAAGAAATTTTTTCACTACAATGGTCTGTTGGGTAGCTAAATTTAGTATTTCATTCATTAAACATTCATTTAATATTCAGAAGTTGATAGGACTATATATAGATAGCATAATTAAAATTAAGTGAATCATACAAATGCACTGCATTTCTGGTTCCCTAGTGAAGATTTTTATTTAGTTACCAACATTTCTATATATGCTCTGGGTTTCTGTTTTGTTCCAGAATATTATTTCTTTAGCTTTTCTATCTCTATATTCCTTTCTCTAATTCTATAGCTTCCTCTACCAAATAAGTATACCCGGCAAGTTAATGTAATTGCATCTTTGTTCATCCCCACTAAATCTAAAATGCAAGCATTTCTACTTTTTGTAAGGAAAATTTTATAGTGTTCCAAAACTACCCATTATCAAAACTAATATGGTGACAGTCAAACAAAATAGACTGATAAAGTGCCCAAGTAGGGATACAACACACAATAGCCTTCAAAAAGGACATTCAGACCCAGATTTCCCCTGCCTCCACCACTAACTCACCCCAGTTCATCGGCTCTCCTGCCCTGCACTACTGCTATGCTGAAGTTAGAGAGAACTCCATTCACATTCCGTCACTGATGTTCTCTCTCTAAGATGACATACACACACGCTGTCAAATAATGTATTTGAGAATCTCTACATGAAAAATTTCTGGTAGTTCCTACTTGGTACAATCCTAACAGATACATACCTATGTCATATGCCAGGAAATCGGCAGAAAAACATTTTGCACCGTTACTCAAGGAAGTGTCATTATGGGTATTTCCTCCAAAAATAAGCATAGCTCCATTGATAAGAACAGCTGAATGAAGGTATCTGGCAAACCCACTTTCTTTCAAAATAGTCCTACAGGATAAAATTTAAAAATGTATTACAAAAGATAAAAAGACCCCCCCGATTTTATATATATTACAAAAGGATCTAATTTGCATATAGAATTTTCCTCGCAATTGTGAAAATAACATGCTTTATTATTTTTAACCACTCATAAATGGCCTCTAAATGTCAATATTTTTAAAAAATATTCTGAGATTCACAGTACCTTAAAATGCTTTGAGGAAACACAATATTAAACATAATTGTTAACGATCTTGTAATAACTTAGAATTTGAATTTTGTTTTCATTTATAAAAGTAGGAAACAAAGCTCCTTTAAACCGGAGAATCAAAGTATCACCAATTTAAAATACCAAAGTAAACAAAAAGTTTAATATAATAAATTTACTTTAAGCAGCATTTAGTTAAAACTATACAAATTATATGGATCCCATAAAACGCTTTTTAAGTTTTTTAAGTATAAGCTATCATAAGTAAAAGTGTACACATCTCAGGTCTAAAACTCAATGGATTTTCACAAGATGAACACAAACAGGCAACCAGCACTAAGATAAAAAGATTAAAAATTACCACGATTCAAACAGCAAAGATCTCTGTTGCTGCCTTTATACCTTACAAAGTGGACTCATAGAGTTTGCATTCATCTGTATGTACATTCTCTTGCTCAAGATTATTTCTGAGATATTTTCACGCTGTGCATAGTTAAAAATCACGATGTATTTTGAGGAACATTAAAATTGGCATAAATATTCTTTCAATGAAAGTATAACTCTGAGAGAAATACTACAAATATATGCTCACAATTATATTTTACCTGAATGAACTGATATATAAAAATGGTTCATGACAATGTGAATCAGTATTTTATAAATACTCTATAAACAAATCCTTGGTACAAACAAAGAATCAGAATGTCAACATAGTTATATGGATAATATACTTAGTAAGGCATGCATAGTATCTCAAAAGCCAGAGGTTATGATACCAATTAATGCTTAAAGACTATGGAACAGACTTCCAGAATAGCAATATAAGGAGCTCCATAAAAAAATCTCCCCAGGGAAAGAACTATAGTTGGTAAAGTTAACTTTTAAAAAAGTTAACTATCCTTCCTACCACTGCCACCTCCCCCACACACACACACACACAACTAGTTCAGCAAGACTGTTCAACCCCAGGCTGGTAAAGCCGAAAACAGAATGCCCTTTATCCCTGAGCTCCTAGTCCATGCCGTTAAAACTTCACCAGGAGCAGCAGACTGGCAATACTTCTCACGCCCCCTACCTAGCTCTTGGTGGCAGGAGCTCCAGTCAAGGAGAAGGCATAAGAGGTCTGAGTGCTCCTCCACCACCCAGCGCCTACCAGGTAGAGGGTGGAAGTATACACTGGACTTCAAGGCTAAGAACACAAGGACCAAAAAATCTTCACCCCTAACTCATAGGGCAGCAGTTCCAAGATAAAAGAGGCAGGCTGAGAAGAGCAAAGGCTATGATCCCCATCTAATGCCTTACACATAACACAGGGATGTAACTGAAAGGTCAGGCTATAAATCCCACCTGTAATTCCAAACTCCTACAAGGAGAGGAAGCCTAAGAAAAAGAGAGCTCCAAGGTTCTCCCAAGGGAACTCGACTGCATTTGGCTCAAGGTGGCCGTCTTCAAGCCTTAAAGGCACTCTTAGGAACAACAGAGGTTTTGGTTATAAGCAATTAGGAGATTGCTCCATAAGAACAATAAGCTAAAACACAGACCAGCTAGAAGTTTATCAGAAAGAACCAGGGGGAAAGACTGCTAATAAGAGCCTTGCAGGTGTCAGAACTTCAAAGACTGGCCCCCAAAGACTACCACTGAAAAAGGCTTGAGATGGAATTCAGACTATGGAGCAATTTATGCCCCAGAACATTGTTGAAAATAACAGAATAATCAATTGGCAATTAGTGGAGGCTATGAGGTAAGTCTGATACAAACAGAGGCAGGCAGCTTAACAGAGAGCTCAGAGGAATAAGTCGAAGAGCCCTGCTAAAATTATTGTCATCCTACAGTGACTGTGTGCATCCCCAGGCTGTACCATCTACGGAAGAACATCAGAGGATACATTTAGAGGAAAAAAGACACTTCACTAAAAGAGTTCAGGTAAGTCACTAAACAAATAAAATTACAACAGCCCCAGAGATGAAAAGCCAGGATCTAGAGTTACTACAATATATTATCTAAAATGTCTGGTTTTCAGGGAAAATTACAGCATGCAATGAAATAAGAAAGTGTGACCCAAACATAGGAATAAAAGTAAGCAACTGAACTACCTCTGAGAGAATCGAGATGTCAGATAAGGCAAAAAAAGATTTCAACTTAAAAGAAACAAGGTTTAAAAAGTAAACTATGACATGATATATAAAACATCAACAAGGAGAAATTACAAGAAAGGAAAATGTGGAGTTGAAAAGCATAATATTAAAATTTTAAAACTTAGTAGCGAAGCTCAAAAATAAATCTCAGCAAGTAGTGGGCAAAAATCAGTGAACTAAAAGGTAAATCAACAGAGATTCTGCAATCCAAAGAACAGAGGAAAATGAACAGAGCCTATGAGAAATGTGGAACACCATTAACAGCAACACATATATTACTGCGAATACTAGAGCAGAGGAGAAAGAGGTAAAAAAAAAAAAATCTTTCTAGAAATAATGGATGATAACTTTCCAAATTTAATGAAAAACATTAACATATACATCTAAGAAGCCCAACAAATTCTAAACAGGAGAAAAACACAGAAAGACCCACACTCAGACACAACATAGTGAAGATATTGAAGGCCAAAGAGAAAGAGAACATCTTAAAAGCAGTGTGAGAAAGAAGGTTCTTCGCATACAAGAGAACCCCAAGAAGATAAACAGCTGAGTTCTCATTAGAAACAATAAAGGTTAGAAGGCAACAGGATGGCAAATGAAAGTGATGAATTAAAAAAAAGTCAGAATACACGCATACAGGGAGAGAAAATAGCAAGATGGCAGAATATAGAAGTGCTGATTTTATCAACTACTTAAGAGACGAAAGTACATTTGTGCGAGTCCAGCAGTCCAACAGAGAAGTCCCAACACCACTTAGAAAAAAAATTCCAATAGAAGGACTGAAGAGAGTAAGAAGAACAGGTTCGCTTCACCACATCGCCTCCCCCAAGGCAACAGCTCACAGCCAAGAGAAACTCCTTCAAATTGCTTTTTCTCCCATGGGGGGAATGTGAGAGCCTACTAAGTGCCCAGCTTCCACAGCCAAGCAGAATGATGCCCAAGAGGCCCACTTCTTTCTCACTCCATCCAGAACAATGACAAGACTGGCAGGAGAGGGAAAAGGGGTCTCACAGCAACCAGGGTACAAGACACAACAAAGGGCTAAGGTTTCTACCAACCACCTCATAAACTCCACCAAGACTTCATAAGATGCACCACCTGCAGATTCACCCCAAGTAGCACGTGCATGCTCCCAACAATCCATAAATCCCTCCCCTACATAGCCATACACACCCCTGCAGATAGCACACTTGAGCTTCTGCAGGTCATGCACAGGCACACGCATATGGCTGGCTCAACTCTTTTGCCCTGGCAGAAGGTGCAAAACCTTGAACACTTCAGGTGCTGCCCTAGAGAAAATAAGTAAGAGGCTCCCAACACCAGGCCTGGCTTTGCAGAATGGAGAAAATATAATGTTCAAAATATATACAAACTTGTATAAGAAATAACAAGTGTTGGTGAGGATGCAGAGAAAAGGGAACCCCTTATGCACTGTTGACAGGTATATAAATTGGTGCAGCCACTATGGAAAACAGTATGAACGTTAAAAATTAAAATAGGAACTACTAAATTATCCAGCAATTCCATATCTGGGTATTTATTCAAAGGAAACAAAATAACTATCTCAAAAAGATATTCACACCTCATGTTCATTGTAACATTATTTACAGTAACTAAGACATGGAAACAACGTAAGTATCCATTTATGATGAATGGATAAAGATATATGTGTGTGTGTGTGTGTGTGTGTGTGAATAATATTCAGCCATAAAAAAAGAAATCCTGCCATTTGCAACAACATAGATGGATCTTGAGAGCACTATGCTAAGTGAAATAATTCAGAAAGAAAGGCAAATACTGTATGATCCTATTTACATGTAGAATCTTTAAAAAAAATAATAACTTATACATACAGAGAACAGACTGGTGGTCACCAAAGACACATGGTGAAAGGTGAGTGAAATGAGTAAAGGTGGTCAAAAGCATAAACTTCCAGTTATAAGATAAGTAAGTCCTGAGAATATGGTGATTATAGTTAAAAATACTTTATTGTATATTTGAAAGTTCTTACCACAAGAAAAAAATAATTCATAACTGTGTATGGTGATGGATGTTAACAAAACATTGTTGTAATCATTTCACAATTCATACATATATTAATTATGTTGTAAACCTAAAACTAACACACAATGTTATATGTCAATTAATTTCCATGTGAAGTAATTAATTTAAGTTTAAAAGATAAGTGTTGGTGAGAATGTGAAGAAAAGGGAACATTTCTACACCACTGGTGGGAATGGAAACCGGTATAGTCAATTTGAAAAGCAGTACGGACATTCCTCAAAAAATTGAAAATTGAACTACCAAGAACTAACATATAATCCAGCAATCCCACTTCTGCATATGCATCTAAAGGAAATGAAATCAGTGTCTCAAAGCTATACCTGCACGTTCATGTTTATTGCAGCGTTATTCATGGTAGTTGAGATACGGAAACAACCTCAGTGTCCTTCAACAGATGAATAAAGGAAATAAATACATATGTATAATAGTCAGTCTTAAAAAAGCAAGAAATCTTGCCACTTGTGACAAAACGGGTGAATCTAGAGGACGTTATGCTAAGCGAAATAAGCCAGACATAGAAAGACAAATACTGCATGATCTCACTTATATGTGAAATCTAAAAAAAGTGAACTCATAAAAGCAGAGAATAGAACAGTGGTTTCCAGATAATGGAAAGTGGGGAAAATGGGGAAACAGTGCAGGGTACAAAGTTTTAGTTACACAGGATAAATAAGTTCTGGAGATCTAATGTACAGCATGGTTACTACAGTTAATAATACAGTTGTTGTATACCTGAAATTTGCTAAACCACTACATCTTAAGTGTTCTTACTTGACACATCAATTAAAAAATGTATCTATGTAAGATGATGGATATGTTAATTAGCTTGACGGTGGTAATCATTTCACAATTTGTATGTATATCAAAGCATCACATTTACACCTCAAAAACATCCAATTTTTATTTGTCAAGTATACCCCAAGAAAGCTGAAAAAAATGGCAACCAAGATTCTTATATTCCCAAAACAATCCTTCAAAAATAAAGACAAGACAAAGACACTACCAGATTTTAAAAACTAACACATTTTTGGTAGATCTGCCTTATAAGAAACTAAAGGAAATTGTTCAGCCTTAGATCATTTATTTCATCCAGAGTGTTAGCAAAGGCACTTATGTAATTATAAAACAAAGTATGAATACATATTTTTTCTCCTTTCTTTCCTAGTAAATTTGAAAAGCAACTGTTTTGAAATAATATATATGTAATTGCATTGCTGGGCCATAACGTATAGAAAAGCTACATATTTGACAATAACAGCACAAAAGGACAAATGGAAGCAAAACACTGTTGAGTAAGGAAATAATGCCAAAAAGTAAATCAAGTCAATTGGAACAAGTGAAAAAAAAAAGCACACAAAAATAACAAAGCTGACATAACATATATCTGCATTCCTTTTTACCATCAGTCTCTTTAAAAGACTTAAAATTATATAAAGTAGTAAGTGTAACAATATACTGCTGAGTTTGCAACATACATAGACATTATACATATAATTATAATACTACAAAAAAGGAAGAGAGAATAAAGCTATATAAGATGAAGATAAGAACAGAAAATAACATAGGATAGAAAAATAGAAAAAAATCAATGAAGTCAAAACTTCTTTCTCTGAAAAAAAGTAAGACATTGACTAACTACCACTTATACTGAACAAGAAAAAAATGAAAGAAAACCCTAATTATTAAAATCAATAATGAAAGGAACATAACTGAATCTTATAGAAATATAAGATTATATAACACAATACTAAACTGTAAAGCTTTATGAAATATAGAAACAACAGTACCAAATGAACAAAGTCCTTGAAAGATACAAACTACCAAAACTGACAAGAGTAGAAAAAGAAAATCTGAATAGACCTATAAAAAAATCAAGAGACTGAATTTAAAATTTTAAAAGTTTCCTCAAAGAAAGTGATGGCCAGAATGCTATGCTGTATCTATGTATTTGGTAGAATTATATGAAGATTAATGTCACTTCTTCACAAACTATTCAAAAATATAGATTATGAGGTGGAGGGTATAGCTCAGTGGCAGAGCACATGCTTAGCATGCATGAGGTCCTGGGTTCAATCCCCAGTACTTCCATTTAAAACAAAAATTAAATGAATACATAAATAAACCTAATTACCTCCTCCCCCCAAAAAGAAACAAACACAAAAATTTTATTTATTTATTTATTTATTTATAAAATGATAGGAGACTACTCAATTCATTTAATGAGGACAATGTAACTGATAACTAAACCATACAAAGATATCACAGGAAAAGAAAACTACAGGCTAATATCGCTAATATCTTTTATGAATATAGACACAAAAAGCCTCAACAAAAGACAAGCAAATTTAAACCAACAATATATAAAAAGCACTATACATCATTACCAAGTGAAATGTATCCCAGAAACGCATGGTTGATTTAACATCTGAAAATCAATCAATGTTATACACTGTGTTAATAGAATAAAGGAAAAAAAACAAATGATGCATCTCAAGAGATGCAGCCAAAGCCTTGATAAAATCCAACACCCTTTCATGATACAAAAAAAAAAAAAAAAAACACCAACAAAATAGAGATAGAAGGGAACTTCCTCAACCTGATGAAGCCTGAATGGTGCCCAACACCAAAAGATACCATGTCCTAATCCCCAGAACCTGTGAATGTTACCTTATTTGAAAAAAATCTCCCTTCAGGTGTAATTAAATTAAGGACTTTGAGATGAGAAGCTCATGGTGGATTATCCAGTGGACCTAATCCAATGACAAGTGTCCTTATAAGAGACACACAGAGAAGAGGAGGAGGTAATGTAACTGTGGAGACAATTGGAATGATTCAGCCACAATTCCAGAAGTACTGACAGCCACCAAAAGCTGGAAGAGGCAAGGAAAGAAATTTCCCTTAGCACTTCTGGAGGGGGCATGGCCCTGTTCACACTTTGATTTTGGATTTCTGGCCTCCAGACCTGTGAGAAAATACCCGCCCATTGTTTTAGCTACACAGTTTGTGGTAATTTGTTACAGCAGCCATAGAAAAGTAATATAAAGGACATCCACAAACAAACAAACAGAAAACAGAAACTCAGCTAACATCACACTTAATGGCAAAAAACTAAACGTTCCCCCTCTAAGATCAGGAATAAGACAAGGATTTTTGCTCTTGTCATTTGTATTCAACTATTTTTGTTTGCTTTTGGGTTTTTTATTTGTTTATTTTTTTAATCAGAGGTAATGGGGATTAAACCCAGGACCTCGTGCATACTAAGCACATATTCTATCATTGAGCTATACCCTCCCCCTAGTGCTATTCAACATTATACTAGAGATTATAGGAAGGAAAACATTCAAGAAAATGAAATTAAATACATCTAGATTGGAAAGGAAAAAGTAAAACTCTCACTATTTGCAGATGGCATGAACTTGTATATTGAAACTGTCATATGAATCTACAAAAAACTGCTAGAACTAATAAACGAGTTTAGCAAGTTTGGAGGGTAAAAAATAAATATGCAAAAATAAGTTGTATTTTTATAACCAGAAATGAAAAAGCCTAAGATAAAATAATATAACAATTCAATTTATAATAGTATCAAAGAGAATAAAATATTTAGAAATTTAATGAAAACAGTATAACACTTATACCATGAAAATTAGAAAATATTGAGGAAAGAAATTAAAGATAGCCTATTTATAAATGGAATGACATACCGTATTCATGGATTGGAGAACAAAATTGTTAAAATGACAATACTCTCCAAATTGATCTACAGATTCAACTCATTCCCTATAAAATCCCAGCTGGGTTTTTTTTTTTTCTTAATTAACAAACTAATCCCAAGATTCATGTGGAAATTCAAGGGCTCAGAATAGCCACTTCAAAGAACTGGAAATGCAAAGAAAGGAAACAATACCCTTCAACAAATGATTGTTCTGGGGCCACTGGATATCTACATACAAAAGACAGAAACTGAACTCCTCCCTTACAATATACACCAAAATTAACTCAAAATTGATTAAATGCCTAAATTTAAGAGCTACAAGTGATAAAACTCTTAGGAAAAAACAACAGAATTCAATATTCCTTGCCTTGGGTTAGGTAGTGGATGCTTAGATATGACACCAATAACGTAAGTGACAAAATATATAACTGATAAAGTGGTCTCCAAAACTGAAAATTTTTGAGCTTCAAAGGGCACTGCAAATAAAATGAAAAACACACAGAAGAGGAGAAAATATTTGCAAACCATATGTCTGATGGAGGACATATCTAGAATATATAAAGTACTCTTCAAACTCTAGGAATTATAACTCTAGAATTAGAGGGGAATTTCCTCAGCTTGATTTTTTTTTTTGATTAAAAAAAAAATATGTCCTAACAGCAAGAAACGTGATGCTTTACTTCTAAGAAAAGGAACAAAGCAAAATGCACTCTCTCACCACTCCTATTCAACATTTTACTCGAAATCTTGGCTAAGGCAATAAGGAAAGAAAAGGAAATAAAAGATACACAAAATGGGAAGGAATAAATAAGACTCTCTTTGTTCACATACAACGTGATTGTCTTTGTAGAAAATCCCAATCAACAAAAAAAAAAACCCTTGAACTAATAAGTGACTATAGCAAGGCTGCAGGATACAAGTTAATATATGAAAGTCAATTGCTTTCCTACATACCAACAATGAACAATGGATATTTGAAATAAAGACAGAGCACCATTTATATAGCACCCCAAAAAACTGAAACAGACATAAATCTAACAAAATATGTGTAAGATCTATATTAGGAAAATTACAAAACTTTGATGAAAGAAATCCAAGAAGTAAATAAATGCATAGTCCCTACACATGGATAGGAAGAGTCAGTACCGTAAAGAAGTCAGTTCTTCCCAGTTTAGTCTATATATTCAATGCAACTCCAGTCAAAATGCTAGCAACATATTTTGTTGATATCAATAAACTGATTCTAAAATGTATACAGAAAGGGAAAAGACCCAGAATAGCCAACACAATACTGAAGAGGAAGAACACAATCAGAGGACTAACACTATCTGACTTCAAGATTCACTACAATAATCAAAACAGTGTGGTACTGAGGAAAGAATAGACATACAGGCCAATGGAACAGAATAATGAGCCCAGAAATAGACCCATATAAATACAGTCAACTAACCTCTGACAAAACAAGAACAAAAACATCTGAACAGAGAAGGGACAGTCTTTTCAATAAATTGTGCTGGAATAACTGGACGTCCACATGCAAAAAAACCAAAAATCGAGACAGACCTTACACCTTTTACAAAAATTTTAACTCAAAATGAATCACAGACCTAAATGGAAAATGGAAAACTATAAAACTTCTAGAAGATAACATAGGAGAAATCTGGGTGATCTTGCGTTTGCTGATGACTTTTAAATACAGCACGAAAAGCACAATTCATAAAAGAAAAAAAATAAGTTTGGATTTCATTAAAATTAAAAACTTTTGTGAAAGACACCATTCAGAAATGAAACAGTAAGCCACAGACTGGAGAAGATATTTGTAACAAATAAAGGATAAAGGACCTGTATTCAAAATATACGAAGAACTCTTAAAACCCAACAATTAGAAAACAAACAACCTGATTGAAAATTGACAAAAGGTCTGAAAAGATACCTTTTCCAGGAAGACACACAGATGGCAAAATAAGCATATGAAAAAATGCTCAACATCATAGGTGTTAGGGAATTACACATTAAAAACATGAAACACCACTACACACCTATTAGAAAGGTTGAAGAGTTCAAAACACTGACACCAAATGCTAGCAAGGATATAGAGCAACATTCATTGCTGGGGGGAATGAAAAATAATACAACTACGCTTACAAAGCTAAATACAACCTTATAAAACTAAACACTCTCACAAACATAATCCAGCAATTCCGCTCACTGGTATTTACCCAAAGGAGCTGAAAATTTATGTCCACACAAAAAAGTGCATATGGATGTTTGTAGCAGCTTTATTCATAATTGTTAAAACTTGGAAATAACCAAGATGTTCTTTGATAGGTGAATGGATAAACAACTATACCACATCCATACAACAGAATAGCATTCAGAGATAAAACAAAGAGGCTACTGAGCCATGAAAAGAACTGGAGGAACTTTAAACATATTGCTAAGTGAAAGCCAATCTAAAAAAGGATGTATACTATATGATTGGAACCATATAACGTTAAGAGCAAAACAATGGAGACAGTAAAAATATCAGTGGTTGCCAGGGGTTTGGCAAGGAGGGAGGGAGGTGAGTGCACATGATTTCTAAGGCAATTGAAACTATTCTGTATGAAACAGTAGTGGTGGGACATGCCATTATACATGGTGTAAACCCATTGCACCTACAGCACAAAAGTAAATCTCAGTGTAAATCATGGATTTTAGTTAATAATAATGTATCAATACTGACTCATCAATTGTAACAAGTTACGAAACTAATGCAAGACGTTAATAATAGAGAGACTTGGGGTGTGAAGGTATAGAAGTATTTGGAAACTCTCCGTACTTTTCGCTCATCTTTCTTTAAACCTAAAACTGTTCTAAAAAATAAAGTCTATTAATTATAAAATAACAACAAAACAAAATGACAGTAATAAAAATTGCAGTTGCTTTTCCAGATAAGATATCTCTACTGCAATAAATAAATCCAATCCCTGGTGCCTGGTATGAAGTTCTTTTAATATACGAGTTAAAAAATGAGATCCAGGTTTCTCAATTTCAAGGGGGATTTACAAATATGGAAGAGAGGAAGGCTAAAATAAATCCTGTGATGTTATATTACATCATTATACAGTTTAGGCAGACAGACAGATATACAGAGAGATATACCCATTTCTATAAATAGATTGAAACAAGCATGTGTTTGTATACTTTCTGAGTTTATCTTCTAACAGGGTCTGTAAACACATCAAAAAAGTAATGAACATACCTAGTCCCCTAATACTGGTTTTTAAATACCATTCTCTACTAAAAGTAACCTAGGTTCCTTAGAAAAATGACTTATTCCAGAAAGGAAACTATAAGATGCAAATAGATTTTTCTTTTTTTTTCTTTTTTGGATCTGTGCCAGAAAATGGAGACGTACACAAAGAATAATTGGGGACATGTCTAAAGAACACAGGAGCCTGACTGAAAGGAGGTCATGCTGACCAAATCTGGAAAACTTTGAACACCAAAATAAAGAGCAGTAATTGATTAAAGAACATTAAATAAAATAAAAATCCATTAGTTCATAATGATGTAGATGAACACACAAAATGGGATATTTATAAGGAGTAATATTAGAATATCACCATTTGGTAATCATTATAACTTATTTCTCATGAGAATGATCAATGGACATTAAAACTAGTGTGTAAAAGAGGGGAGGGTATAGCTCAGTGGTAGAGCACATGTTTGGCATGCATGAGGTCCTGGGTTCAATCCCCAGTACCTCCATTTAAAAAAAAAAAACTAGTGTGTAAAAGTTTAATGAGAAACAAAACATTTACACAGTCTATAAAGTTATCTCCCCACAAGGTATTTATTAATTTACAAAGGAAAAATTGTATCTTTACAGTGGAGAAACCTGGAAATACTTTAGCCATTACTCTAACTAAGATATTAAAATTACCCTCCACATGACTGTACACAGCAGCCTCATTCATAATAGCCCAAAGTGAAAACATCCCAAATGTCCATCAACTGATGTGTGGATAAACAATATGTGGTATATTCATACAATGGAATATTATTCAGCCATAAAAAAGAATTAAGTACAGAAACATACAACAAGGTGGATGAATCCTGAAAAAAATCATGCTAAGTGAAGAGTTCAGACAAAAAAGGGCACGTGTTGTATATTCCATTTATATGAAATGTTCATGATAGTCAAATCCATAGAGACAAAAAGTAGATTAGTGGTTTTCCAGGAGATGGAAGGACAAGACAGAAGACTATATGGGATTTCTTTTTGGGGTGATGGAAATATTCTGGAATTAGTGATGATGGTTGGGTAACATTATGAATATACTAAAACTCACTGAGTTGTACATGTTAAATGGTTAAAATGGAGAATTTAATGTTATATGAATTTTATTTCAGTATAAGATTTTTTTAAAAAGAAACCAAAACAGTCATAGGAGGACACATTTTAGTTTTTTACCAAAAAAGCAAACCCTGAATCTAACCATGAGGAAACATTAGACAAACCCAAACTGGGTCATTCTTTGAAAGAAAGGCTGAGATTGTTCCAGATTAAAGGAGACTAAAAAGATATGGCAACTAAATGTGTCTGAGATCATGGATATGATCCCACACTAGAAAACAAAATCCAAACCTGGCAAGGAAAAAAAACATCAAAACTTGAAAAGGAACAGTATAAGAAGGAAAAACCACAGGCCAATTTCACATGTGAACATAGATGCAAAACTTACTAAGAAACTGAATTCAGCAATTAAAAAGTTCTATATTTTTAATAAATAAATATTAGGAAAATTGGAACAATTAAATGAGGTCTAAAATTATAAAATTCTACCAATGTCATTCCCTAAATTTGATACCTATGTAGTTATGTAAGAGAATGTCTTGTTTTTTAGTAAATACATTTAAAAATATTTAGGCTTAAGGGGTAAAATTAAGCATGACACTGCCAATGGCCAAGCATTTATAATTCTAAGTAAATAGTTTAGAGAAATTTGTATATGAATCAACAAAAAACCAAAAAAGAATATGTGGACTATAATTATTCATAATAGGAAAAACTGGTGCATTCCAAATATTCATCCATGGTAGAACAGAAAATATAACAGGATCTATGTTCACACATTAAGGGTCTCTTGCACAGAACAACTCTGCCAGCAGTCCTGCTATACTTCTCTAACCCTTCGCTCTTCCTTCCTCTTAAATAATCATTTTGTATTTCATACTCCCTCTTCTCTCTTCAAACCTCAGTCTTCCAATAAATAACCCCCATTTTCACTCTCAACTGATCACTTCACTTCCTATTTCACTAAGAATATAAAAAGAACCAAAATTTTCACAACCTCTCAACACCTCTACCCATTTATCTGCAACTGTATTCATTTAACCTGTATTCTTTTTATTTCTATGCCTATGAATCAAGTGTCTGTGCTTCTAAAGGCTATCCTGTGTGTTCACTAGATCCCACTGCTATTTGTTTTCTTAAGTACATCCCTCTAGCAAATTCTTTCTTTTCCTGCCTCATTAATTTTTACATCTTCTTGATCTTTCCTATCAAACAAGAAATATAATTATTTCTCCAAACTTAAAAAACAAAAAACTTTGCTGGGAAAAATGGACAGCTATATGTAAAACAATGAGATTAGAACAATACCTCACACCACATACAAAAATAAATTCAAAATGGATTTAAGACCGAAATGTAAGACCTGAAATCATATAACTCCTAGAAGAGAACATAGGCAGAACACTTTGACATAAGTCATAGCAATATTTTTTTGATCTGTCTTTTAAAGGCAAAAGAAATAAAAGCAAAAACAAACAAATGGGACCTAATTGAACTTAAAAGTTTTTGCATAGCAAAGGGAACCATCAAGAAATTGAAAAGACAACCTATGGAATGGGATAAAATATTTGCAAGTGATATAACTGACAAAGGGTTAATACCCAAAACATATGAACAGCTCTTACAATTCAGTATCAGAAAAAAAAAAAAGTCCAATCAAAAAACAAATGGGCAGAAGACCTCCATAGACATTTTTTCCAAAGAAGACATACAGATGGCTAATAAGCACAGGAAAAGATGCTCAACATCACTAATTATTAGAGAAATGCGAATCAAAACAGCAAGGTATCATTTCACACCTGTCAAAATGGCTATCATCAAAAAGTCTACAAATAACAAACGGAGAGGATACAGAGAAAAGGGAACACTTGTACTCTGTTGGTGGGAGTGTAAATTGGTGCAGCCACAATGGAAATTAGTATGGAGGTTCCTCAAAAAACTAAAAATGGAACTACCGTATGATCCAGCAATTCTACTCCTGGGTATATATGCAAAGGAAACAGAAACATTAATTTGAAAAGATACATGCACCGCAATGTGTATAGCAGCACAATTTACAAGAGCCAAGATATAGAAGCAATCCAAATGCCCATCAACAGACAAGTGGATAAAGAAGATGTGGTTTTTACATACAATAGATATTACTCAGCCACGAAAAAGAATGAAATTCTGCTATTTGCAACAACATGGATGGACCTAGAGAACATTATACTTACTGAAATAACTCAGACAAAGATGAATATTGTATGCTATCCTTATATGTGGAATCTAAAAAATAATAGAAATGAGTATATATGCAAAACAGAAACAGATTCACAGACACAGAAAACAAACTAGTAGTTACCAAAGAGGAGGGGGAAGTAGAGAGGTGCAAATTTTGGTACAGGACTGAGAAATACTGATGATCATAAAATAGAGAAGCAACAAGGATATTCTGCATAGTACAGGAAATTACAGCCATTTTCTTGTAATAATCTTTAAGGGAGTATAATCTATAAAAATACTGAATAACTATGCTATATACCTGGAACTAATATAATATTCAAAATCAACTACACTTCAGTTTTAAAACTCTCTTGTTCCCACCTCTCTTACCCATTATTAACCTATTTCTCTTCTTTATACTTTCTCCAATTCCTCTTCTCCATCCTGACTAAAACTTATGCCAATTAAAATTTCACTCTATCACTCCACTGGAACTTCAGCTATTAATGTCAGCCAAAAGCTCCAGTTCACCAGATTCCATGATAATTTCTCAATTCTCACATTATGTCACCTATCAGCAGCTTCCAAAAACTTTCTCTGTCCTTTGACAGAGTCCTCTTGACTTCAAAGAAACCACACTTTCCTACTAATTCATTAACTGCTTATTCTGGTTCTTTTTCAGGTTGTTCATCCTTATCTCTCTGACCAGAAAATTAGAGGGTCTAGATCCCCAAACTCCAGTATCCAGCCACCTATTTCACACATCCACCAAGATATGTTATATGTATCCAATGAAATATATCTAAAACTGAGATTCTAATCTTTCTCCACACCAAAAACTTCCTCCACAAAATTCATCATCTCAATTAGTGATGATCTCAACTCCATACTTTGAGGTTTTCAGGCCAAAAGCCTGATTCATCTTTCACTCATTTCTCTGTCCCAGCCTATTTCCAATCCTTTCCCCAATCTCTGTTGGCTCTACCTTTAAAATATATTCAGAATCCAACCAAGACTCATCACCTGCACATTGCCTCCTTGGTCCCGGGTACTATCTTCTGTTTCTTAGATGATTATAATAGCCTCCTAAATGGTCTTCTTGCTTCTGCTCTTGTACCATAATCACAACACAGCAGCCAAAGAGATCCTATAAAAGCCTAAGTCAGCATCTCACAGCTCTTTCCAAATCCTCCACTAGCTTCCCATATCAAAGTCAAAATCCTTAAAATCTCTGACTCAATCCCATAGGGTGCCCAAATGCCACTCTAAAATCATTTTATAAAACTTCACCCAACCAGTCTAAGACACTGTACTCCAGCTATACTCGCCCCTTTACTATTTCAGATGATAAGCAGTGTTCCTATCTCAAGACTTCTGCACTAGTTTCCCCTCTGCCTAGAACACTTGTCCCTCAGATACTGGCACGCCTCATTCTCTAACCTCTTTTAGGTCTTTACTCAAATATGTTCTCAGTGATGTCTTCTCTGATCACTCTATTTCAGTGTAACAACCTAAATCTCCCTATCCTCTTTCCATGCTTTCTTTTTCATCCATTGCACTTACTACCATTTATAATGCGTTTTACTTGTTTCCATTTTTTATTTTCCACCCCTCCCCATTAAAATACAACTCCAAAACAAAAAGTTGACTTTTTAAAAAAAAAGGTTTCTATGGAAAGTATGCAATGTTAACCAATACATGCAAAATTCAAAAACAGACAAATTAAATGAATTGTTCGCTTGCAAACACATATAGGACGATTAAAAAACTATAATGAAAAGCAAGGAAATAACACAATATTAAGAATAATACTCTTTGGGAGAAAATGAAGGGAGTGCCATCATGGAGGCAAACTTCAGGGCTTGTGGAGGTACTATCATGTCCTCTTTCTTGGCTCAGGTAGAGTGTTTATTTCACCATTTACTGAAACTATGTATTTATGCTTTCATATGGTCTTTGTCCATATGCAATATTACCCAGTTTAAAAAAGAGCACTACAAAAAAATAAGTACTATACATCTCAAAATTACTTTAAGAGATAAAACTATAGAAATAAGTGTTTCTTTAAATGAACAATGTGTGATTGTAACCAGACATTCCAAAATTCCAAATCTTATAATATATCGTGTTTATAATGACAATCTTTTTTGCTTATATAAATATTTTGTTCTTTTTAATAACTCTTCCTGCTGTATTACTTCTTTATATGTATTTATTTCTATTATTTCTGATATATACATGTATCTTAAAATAGTTTTTTTATTGAAGTATAGTTTATTTACAATATTGTGTTAGTCTCAGATGACATGTACCACAAAATTTTAAATTATCTGTCTCCTTTACTGAGAACATCTTAGGATTATTCCCAACACAGTGCTTGATACAGACTCAACAATTATTGTTGAAAAGATTTCAGATATTCATTATGCAGAGAAATTGTCAAGGATAAACACATGAATAGCGTATCTATCAGTATTTAGTAGAATGTAGTTAACTAATAACATATTTATAAAATTGTCTTGTATCACTTTCTGAAACCTCTAACAGCTACATTTTTAGAGAAAACACAAAAACTTGATAGTTTAATAAAATAGCTTTGAATACTTCAATGTGAAAATAACTCTCATTATAAGAAATTGAAGAAGACAGAACAAATCATTTCGTGTAACCAGATTAGCATCAATATGAAAACATAGTTCAAGTATATGTGATTTCAAAGTTTTTTAAGTACAGAATTAATAATATGACCACAGGAACATTGTCATGAGAGTCACTACTTTTCCTTTTTAATATTTGTAGAAGTACAGTTAAAATATTTTTAACAAAAATAATGGGAAAAATTATCAAATTTATAATTATAGCAGTAAGTTATAAGTGATAATATTTAACATGCTCCTTATGTGTTAAAAAGTATCATGCTTTCCCACAGGTTATAGGAACACAACAATAAAGAAAACGACTTCAACTATAAAACAAGAAAATCTGAGGTCTCTACTATCACAGAAAAACCTTGACACAGAAGAAAACTGAAGATGTGGGCTCCTACTACAAGCTGTACAAACATACATGTGCAAAGAACATTCTGAGATACCTCAGTTAACAAGGCTAAGAAATCAAGACCACCATGGCCGTGGTACCCAGAATCATTACAGTAAATTTAAAGTCTCTTAGCAAAAGATAACACCAATTAATAAAACATTCTAACAATATAAAATGAATCATTTTGAGAAATGGAAATTCCTATATATCCAAGATGTCTTTTTCTCTCTTATTCTTTAAACATAAAGAAACCAGACTCAACTAGGCCTGGATATGTGGGGTAGCAGCAATGGCTTTGGGTGTATCTAAATTTTTATGTCTCAATCCTTTTCCAAAAAAAAATCTAATTTGGGTAATCATACATTAAAACTTGCCCCTCTTTTAGTATTTCAAGTTATCAAAAACTATTAGCATAAAATATTGAACCTTAGAAGTCAAATAAAACACAGATTTCTATATTTAAATAAATTTTTATGAAGTATACCCTAGACATATACCAAAAAGTACACAGATCTTAAGGGTATATAGTTCAATGAATTATCACAAAGTGAACACATACATGTAGCCAGTCCAGGCGCTTCCCCGTTGCCCATCCCAACCCCTACTCAGTTCTTCCTAGCCTCACGGCAGTCCCTGCCATAACTCCTAAGACCACAGACTTGTATTTCCTGGTGCTAAAGTGCATACAAATGGAATCATATACTATCTATTCTGTCTGGCTTCTTTTTTCAACATTATTTTTGTGAGGTACAACTACACAGATGCATGCAGAGATAATTCTTTCATTTTTATTATTGCATAGCATTCCATTATGTGAATATACAATTAATTTATCCACTTGAAAAGATAATGGATATTTCATTTGTTTCCAATTATAGACTATTAGAAATAATGCTGTTGTGAATATTCTTCTACACATGACTTTAGTGCACACGTATTTGCATTTGCTGAATGTATAACTAGAATAACTATTTCACAGGACAACATACACTAGATATGTGTATGTGAGAAAGTATCCAAATTTAGCAGAAACTGTCGAAAGGTTCTTCAGAGTGCTTCTATTGGTTTCTACACACTTGGTATTAGCAGTCTTGTAAATTTTAGCTGTTTCAGTGGATATGTAGTGGGACCTCAATGTTATCTTAATAATAAGATAATAAGGTTGCACATCTTTTAATAGGTATTTTGGCCATCTGGATATATTTTTTGGTGAAGTACCTGTTCAAGTCATTTGCCCATTTTCTGTTGAGTCATCTAATATTTTCCTGTTGATCTGTAGCTCTGTATATCCAGGAATAGACACTTTGGTTGACTTTATGTGTTGCAAACATCTCCTTCACTGAAGCTTGGCTTTTCATCTTCTTAGTGATATTTTTACACATGTATCTGGTTGGTTTTTTTTTACTTTATTAAGAGTATTGTTTAAATACTATTTTAAAAGTCATTCTTTGGCAATAAAAATAGATATTTACCGGTTATCTTCTACAATATTTTATATTCAATATTTACATCTACAATTGATCTGAAACAGATTTTTGTGTATGATGTGCAGCACGTTCCCAAATTCATTTCTTTCAATTGTATATTCAATTGACCCAGGATAATTTATTGAAAAAACCGACTCTGTAGTCCCACCTTTGTCATAAGCTAAGGCGCTGATGAATGCTGTAGGTTTGAGTGGGGAATTCCTATTTGCTGCACTGGTCTATCTCCCTGTCTTTGCAACAGGGCTCGATTACTACAGCTTCAGAGTCATGAGATCTGAAGACCCAGAAAAGTCTTCCAACTTTGTTCTTCTAAAACTGTTTTAGCTATGATTGGCCCTTTGCAATGTCATACAAACTGTAGAATAGGCACATCAATTTCTAAGAGAAAAATAGTTCCTGCAATTTTGCTCTGGCATTACATTAAATCTAAAGATCAATAAGGGCAAAAAAAAATTTCTACAATATTGAATATTTCAATCAATTACCATAATGTATCTCCCATTTATTTAAGTCTTCAATTTCTCAAAACAATGTTTTTGAGTTTTCTATGTGACGATCCTGCACATATGTCATTATATTTACTTCTTAGGTTGTTGATGCTCTGATAACCTAAATTGTATTGCTTTTAAATTATTTTCTAATTGTTCCTGGTCCAGAGAATCATACTTGATTGTTTTCTTAATATTAACCTTATGTCTAGCAACCTATTTATTACACATATATCTTTTATATTTTGTTATTCTCTTTTACTTTAATTGTATTGCACTGGCTAGAAATTCCAATATAATGGTGAATTGAAACAGTGATAGTAGCCATACTTATTCAGTCCTAATCTTAAAGGGAAATTTTTCAACATTACACTATAATGTTTGCTATAAAGCTTCTCTGTTTATTTGTACCTTTTCATGAATAGTTTGCTTCTATTACTACTGTACTAGAGTTTTAATCATAAGTTAAATTTTATCTAAATTTTTTGCTGCATCGTTTGAGGTTACGTGTCTTTACTTCTTTATACATTTAATGTATTCATTTCCTTGACTTTATGAATTTTTAATTAATCTTATATTCTGAGAGTCAACCCAAATGATGTATTATCCTTTTCATAAACTGCTGGATTCACCTGGTTTTTTGTATCTATTTTCATGAAAAAGATAACAGTATAACTTCCTTACCTGTAATATATTTTTCATATTTTTGTATCAAGGTTATGTTAGCCCCATAAATAGCAAAATAATTATTTCTGTTCTCTGAAAGTTTGTGAAGGATTGGTGTTATTTCTTAAAGATGTACTTCTTAAATGTATGAGTAAACTCACTAGTAAAGTGATCTGGGCCTGCAGAGTTTTGGGTTTTATTTTGTCTTGTTTTGTTTGTGTTTGTTTTTCAAGGGAAGAGGGTTTCAATTATAGATTCTATTTCTTTGTTATAAAAGTATTCCAACTTTCTATCTCTTCATGTGTCAATTCCAGTCATTTTCATTTTTCTAGAATTTTGACATGGTTCATTTGATTTTTTAAAAGTTACTGTCATACAGTTGCTTATCATATGCTTTTATCATTTTTTCATGTCCATAGACCTGTAGTAATGTCCTTTTACATTCTGGATGAAGGTTATTTGAGTATACAGCCATCCCTCAGTATCTAAGGGGGACTGGTTCCAGAACCCTCACAGATACCAAAATCCACAGATGCTCAAGTCCCTTACATAAAATGGCACAGTATCTGCATATAACCTACACACATCCTCCTGTATATTTGAAATCATTTCTAGATTACTTATAATAACCAACACAATGTAAATGCTACATAAATAGTTGCTGGAAGGTGACAAATTCAAGTTTTGTTTGCTTTTTAGAACTTTTGGACTTTTTAAAAATATATTTTCAATCTGTAGTTGGATGAATCCACAGATGCAGAACATGGATTCAGAGGGCCAATAAAATCTTTGTTTCAACTCTGGGGGGAGATTTACCTGTTACTCTTCACAACCAACTCTGTTGATTTTTGATGCTATATGGACCATCTCTCTCATATGTTTATTTTATGTTTCACTAATTTGCATTCTATCTCATATTCTCTTACCTTTTCCGCTCTTTATTTACTTTATCCTTCCTTAAGATTAATCTGATGTTCTTTTTATAACTTCTTGAGGATATGCTGAGACCACTGATTTTCAGGCTTTTTAAAATCTTTTTAATAAATTCATTTAAAGTCATAAGTCTCCCTCTTGGCAGCATCATAATCATCTTGATGTGTTAGTCAATACAAAATATTTTCTAATTTTCAGTATAATTTCTTTCATGAATTTATTTTAAGGAGTTTATTAATTCCAGACATCTTAGGGTTTTTCTAGCTCTTTTGTGTTCATTTCACTGTAGTCATAGTGCTGTACATTATTTTCTCACTCCTTGCTCTGTATGATTTCAATCTTTTAAAATTTGTTGGGATTTGCATTAAAACCCAGTATACGGTAAAGTTTAGAAAATATCCCATATGTACTTGAAAACAACATAAATTCTGCAGTCATAAGATAATATGTTCTCAAATGCCATAGTACATAAAATTATTAATTGTGCTGTTCAAATATTTTATATCTTTACTGGTGTTTGATCTTCTTCTACTATCAGTTACCAAATTAACTGGGTTAAAAATATCACACTACGATTTGTCCTCTTTTATTCTGTCATATTTTGCTTTGCTTGACCTAGTGCTAAAAGGTACATTTACATTCAGAATTGTTATATCTTCCAGGTAGATGCCTGACATAAATTCTTACCTGTCTGCTATTAACATAGCTATGCCAACATTCTTTTGTCTGGTGATTACATAATATATATCTTTTTCTACTCTTTTACCTTCAGCTGTTCTAAATATTTTTAGACTTTTTATATATTTTCTAAGCAGCACATGGCAAGGTTTTATTTTTATATCCAGTCCAAAAGCCTTTAGCTTTTGACTGAAATATTAAGCTCTTACATTTAGTGTAAGTGAAATATTTATTTCCTCACATGCAGTGTAACTGTTGGTATATTTGGAATTAAATATACCATCTTACTACTTCCTTTACATTTGCCCCAACCCTACTTGTTCCCTTTCCATTTCTCTCTTGTCTTCTTCCAAATTAAGTAGTATTCTCATTTTCCCCCTCTATTCACTTGTTAGATATACAGTGTTTTACTTTTATTCTTATTGTCACCTAATGATTACAATATAAGCCCTTAAATATTAATATCTACTATAAATAAGTTATCAATTCCCATGTAATACAAGGATGTTAGTACTGTTGAACACCATTTATTCTTCTTCCTGATTTATGTGCCATTATCATGCATTTAAATTTTGTATATGTTTAAGTCTCTATTACTGTGATAGTATTATACAATAAATAATCACTTAGATTTACCCTTTTCATTTCTCTATTCCTTACAATATCTAGTATCATTTTTCTCCCACTTCAACAGAATTTCCTTTATTTATTTATTATTTCCTTTATGGCAGGTCTGCTGTTGTCAAATTCAATTCTTGTTTTTCTGAAAAGTCCATGTTTTGCTTTCATTCTCAAGGGTTTTTCACTGGGTGAAGAATTTTAGACTGATGATTATTTTCTCTCAGCCATTTGAGGATGCCATGTCTTCCAAATTCCATTTTTCCAGTTAAAAAATTAGCTGTCAGTGTTGCTCCTTTCAAAAGAATATGACTTTTTTCCTCTCTGACTGCTTTTCTCATCCTATGTGAGTTTTCATAAGTTTTACAATGATATTTTTAATGTAAGTTTCTTTGTACTTATCCCCCTTGGTGCTCATGGAATTTAACTTCAATTTGTGGCTTGATGTCTTTTGTCACTTTTGAAAATGTTCAGGCATTTAAAACTTCAAATAGTGCTCTACATTATTTTCTTACTTCTTTTCACCAGACTCCAATTACATACATCTTAGAACATTTCCATATGTCCCTTATATTTCTTTCTCTCTTTTATTTTTCACTGTTTTTCTTCCTTTACTTCAATATGGTTATTTTCTTTTGACCTACCTACCATTTCATTAATTCCTTCCTTGGCTATATCAACCTGCTCTAAACATATCCAAAGAACTTTTAATTCATTTAATGTAGTTTCCATTTCTACAAATTCCATTTGATTCTTTAGTAAAATTTTCCAGTTGTCCATTGATATTTTCTACCTTATATTTTAATTCTTTGATCATAAAATCCTAATTATTTTAAAATTTCTGTCTGAAAACACCATTATCCTACAGGTATATTCTAATAGCTGTTTTTTATTTTTCATATCTTTTTTCTTTTCTCTAAGTTTTGTTTGTTTGTTTTGTACCAGATATTGTATATGAAATAACTTAAGGTTCTGTATGATATTATCTTCCTCAGGAAAGGATTTATTTTTGCTCTGCCACTAGTTAAGCTACGGGAAGATCACCATAATCCAAAGATAGACTTATCCTCACTCATACATTTAGAACTTCAGGAACCAGACTAAATCATTAAGTGTATACCAAAACCCCTCTTCCTTGACACACTTAGAAATTCAATTTTGGTTTACCATATTGATTGACAGAAACTCTGCTCAGTTTCTCTGACAGTTTTCAGCATTTATCATTGTCTCAAGGACAAAAGTTGCACAAAATGCCAATCTTACCTCCCTTGTCATTCTATCCCTCCTAGATCCTGACCCACAAATTCTCACTGTCTTTATAGTTCTCTGATGCCTTAAAAAGTATTAATTCCTAAGTTTTCTCAGTGGAAATAACAGTCCAGAATAATTCATTTCACCACTGAAAAAGAATTTCTCCAAACACACATTTACTAATATCTCAACAAAGTAGCCTATCTACTAAACCATAATACTGCATTTTATTAGACAAAAGATAAAAATAAAAATTAGCAAAATTACCCAAAGGAAAAGTCTTCATTTTTTTAAAATTTCATCTTTCTGTTTTCAAATAAAGTAAAAATTAGAAAATATGTTTGAAAGTAAAGGGAGTAGAACAAATTATGATTTGGTGAAAAACTGTACTTCATTTAAACACATAAGGTAATTTCATATAAGTTTAAAAGAATGTTTAGTGTTTAAAGAAAAAAGAAGTAGTCACTTCCCAAGTCTTACCAAAAAAATGAGTACAACAAAAATTCTACTTTAAAACTTATATACCTTGAAAGATTAATAAGTGAAAAATAATAATTCAAATATAAAGAAAAATTATGGTTATGAATATGCAATTCACTAAATAGAAATTATAAGCAGCAAATGAACACATAAAAATATACTTATTCACTATAGTAACTGAGGTATGCACATTAAAATATCAGTAAGATACCATTCGCATCTATTGCATTGGCAAAAGGAAAATATCCTCACAATTACTAAGTTTTGGTGGGAATATGAAGAAATAAGGACACTCATACCCTGCTAGTGGAAGTATACATCATCACAACGCTTGAAAAACAACTAGGCAACATGTAGTAAAGTTGAGAATGTGAATATGTTCAGACACAGCAATTTCACTTTTAAGTATGTACACTAGAGAAACTCTAGCATATATGCATGGAAAGACCAGTACAAGATGTAAAAGGCAGCACTGTTTATAACAATAAAAAAGGAAAATTTACCTAAATATCGCAGCTTTGTATTTCACAGGAAATTAGATGATGACAGTGAAGAAATGCTTTTAAAATTTACAAATGACAATAAGAGTGCAAAGAAGAACAAATCTAAGGACTGGTAATATCAAAGCTCAATGTTATATTGGTAAGAAAAATTGCTCATTTGAATTGAATAAGATACCAGCACTTACAAGTATAAGTAATGTCTACAGAATAAGTGTATCTATGGGATTAGAAACCATTTTAAAGTCACTCATTTACTGTAATGATGGCTGCATAGTGAATGTATTCTTTTGTGCCTTTCCTACAAAATAGAATATCATCAGTTGAAATAAAGATGGGGGAAAGCCAGGAACATCTCCCTGAAAATATTAATAAATACTACTATTATACAAATCTAAAACATAACAGTGCCAAATTTTCCCATCATACTTCTACCCAATCTACTCACCAAGTCTTAGTGTTAACTTCGTACTTATAAAGGTCATCTACCAATCCATATTTGTTGCCTGGTAATGCTTTATAGCCTCCATGAACATAAATGGATTTCATTATTTCATCATACACACTGGTGTGGCCATATCCACCTTGCACAATAGCTCCTTTGGTTTCCGGAACAAGCCAAGTGTTTGATGCTGTAAGAAAAAGAAGACAAATCATGAACTTCAAGGAGTTTTAAAAACAAAACTAATACATTTCAGAGTACTCTTTTAACCAATGTGCATTACATTTGGGAGGTGAGTCCCAAAGAATGAGATTAATGATAATTTATCAGAAGCAATTTCTTTAATATTCTTAACCACTTATTAAACATTTATCTATAGCCAAACTGAGGCTTTTTCATATTTTTATTCATTCCCTTCTTAGGGACAGATAAACATACTTCTTACCAAAAAATATTGTAGCAACAGAGGTGTATAATGCAAAAGTGAATGTTACCTTCTCCCCCAGCCCACTATCTAGAGAGGTATTATCCAAAAATGCTTATTTCAGAATATTTTCAAACTATAGTTCTGAATAATTTATTATAATATACAAAACAAATGTATATGACCTACATGTACATACATATCTGTAAATATTTGTACCAAAAAATTGTGCTATTTTACAACTACTTTTTCACTTAACAAAACATCTTGCCCCATTTATTATTTTTTAACAACTAGATTCCATTGTATTGATGATATATAACATTTAAATAACTACATTGTGACTCACTTGGGTTTCAATTTGTTTTTAAAAACAATAATGCAATGAGCAACCTTGTAATCAGCTTTATTATCCAATAGAGCATATACCATGTCTCAGGGAGCACCTCATCATTACATTTGAAAGTTTTATTATTGCTATCCTTTATTTACAACTAAGGAAATTCAGGGTTAAAAAAAATTAACACATTAAAAGTTCAAAAGTTGGTATAGACTAATTTCTCCCTCTCCCTCCCACTAAGTACAACAACAAACTCCATAAATAATCCCAAAAGACGACCATAGGAGACATATGAAAGGCGTAAAGGGAAGACTGACTGTTTAGGGATTCGAGGACTAGAGGAAGGGTATCTCACTACCTCTCCTAAAAGAAGGCTACTCAGGCCCAGCATTTCTCAACCCATAACCTAGCAACAAAAAGCAACTCAGGTAGGCTTATTCCTCCCCCAAAACTGAATAGGAGTCCTATGGATAACCCTAGATGACCCTAGGAGCACTAGCAAGAGAGATCCATGAAACCCTGCCTATAATAAGCAGACAGAGGAAGATGTCCACTTTCCCAGCAGGCCTGAGACTGGAAAGGGGGATCCCACCATAAGACCTGAATACTAAACTTAGAGTAACTGCCCGCTAAAACAGAAGAGTTAAATAGGATCCAAAGACTTCTCATATAAAAGCCAAAATGTCCAGGATACAACCAAAATATCACTTGTCATGTTGGGAATCAGTAAAATTACAACTTTAGTGAGGAAAGATAATCAAGTGACACTAACTCTGAGATGCTGAAATTATCTAACAAGAATTTTAAAGTAGCCATTATAAAAATATTCCAATAAGCAATTACAAGTTCTCTTGAAACAGCAAATTTCAGGGGAAAAAAGACAAAAAAAGATAGATAAATAAACAAAATACAATAATAAATACAAGCTAAATGGACATGCTCATTAGTAGAGTGGAGATGACAGAGGATGGAATCAGTAAATTTGAGGACATATAGATAAAATTTACCCAATCTGAACACCAAAGAAAATAGGCTAAAAAAAGTCAACAATCTCAGAAATTTGGGGGACAGTAACAATAGGTCCAATATCTGTATCACTGGAATCCCAGAAGAAAAGGAAAAAAACAGAATGGAGCTGAAAGTGTATTTTTTTAAAGGTGGCTGAAAACATCCAAATTGTGTACAAGACATAAACATACAGATTCAAGAAGCTGAGAGAAGTCCAAATAGAATGAATCAAAGAAACCCAGGCCAAGACACATGATAAGTAAATTTCAAAAAACTAAAGACAAAAAAATATTTGAAAGTAACCAGAGAGAAGTAACACATTACCTGTAAGGGAACATCAATTTGAATAACAGTGGACTTATCATAAGAAACTATGGAGACCTGAAGGAAGTTGCACAACATTTTTCAAGTGCTGAAAAAAAATAACTATCAGGCATGAATTCTACTTCCGGCAAAGCCACCCCTGAGGAATTAAGGGAGGGGAAAGACTCTTAGATGAAAAAAACAAACAAACTAAAAGACTGTGAAATTTGTAGCTGTCTCCTCAAAGAATGTTTAAAGGAAATGCTTCAAACAGAAACGAAATGATAAAAGAAGGCTGAAACATCAAGGAAGAACAAAAAATAAAGCAGAAATCTGAGTACATACAATAAACTATCATTCTCCTCTATGAGGTTTATAAATCATATTTGACGAAGGAAACAAGAACTATAACATCATCTGATACTGAAGACAATGATATTTAAAAGTGGGAAATGGAAGGGGATGTAAATGAAAGCAAGGTTTCCACATTTTACTTGATGTGCTAAAATGCTGATACCAGTAGATGGACAACTCATATATGTATAGTTTAATACCCAGAGTAAACTCTAAGAAAACTATGCAAAGAAATACATTCAAAAATACTATAAGTAAATCAAGATGGAATTCAAGAAATTGTTCAAGCTACCCACATGAGGCACATGAAGAGAAACAGAGCATAAGAATCAGGATACAGATAAAGCAAATAATAAAATAGCTGACTTAGGGGCGCTAACATATCAAAATTACCCTAAACGTAAATGATTCATTTATGAAATTCTTAAAATGACAAAATTATATGGAGAACAGATCAGTGATTGTCAAGGGATAGGGATGAGGAGAGGAATAAAGGTACAAGGGACATGGGTGTGGTTTAGAAGAGTCATGTGAATGATCCTTGTGGTGACAGAAATATTGCAAATCTTGACTGTGGTGGTAGACACATGAAACAACATACTGTAAAATTGTCCAGAACTAAATACATACAAACATGCACACATGCACACAGAAATGAGTACAAATGAAGCTGGGGAAATCTGAATAAGATCAGTGGATTTTATCAATGTCAAGGATTCAGTTTGTCTCAGTAAACATTTAAGGTAACAAAATATTGGCCACCTCAAAAAAAGTATTTTCTTATAATTCATATGTTATTATTTGCATATGCATGAATTTTGTTTTTAATTTTGTAACGTGATCTATCATATTCCCCATTTATAAAAAGTGAATCACTGATTCATTAAAAAGAAAAAATAGTGATGAAAATAGGTACATGAATACATGAAATAATTTAGGATAATTCTGCAAAAGTCAAAAGCAAAAATGACTCATATATATCAAGAGTTTATTAAGCCATAATGGAGTAATTTAGAGAGTATTTAATAACTTGCCAACAACTTAAAAACCAGGGGAAAAAAATATGAAAAATGATACTGGATAACAAACAGCAAAGGATTGTGATTCTGAAGAACAGGGAAACAAGGTGAGCCCTATGATTGCCAAAATACATGATGGGGCAATTCCTGGCTGCTGAGCAAGAAAGGGGATTGTACAGAGATTATGGTGATCTTACTGGGTTGAGAAAACACAAATCAAAGTTTGAAAAAGAAATTCCTACAAGCTAGAATTTGTAGGCAATGATACCAGATATGAGGTATCTGCACAGAGAAAGTTCCAGAGATCTGCAGAAATGTACCCCCAAGTCTTCAGCTGAGTACTGATCTGCATGTTCATAAGAAAAAACTACCTAAGGCCATGGAAAGAATCACCAAAAATCCAGTAGGGTGACAACTCTTGGATCTCATCCAGAGCTGGGAACAGTTTGTGCTCCAAACAGCCATAGAAGAAAGACCTCATACTATAGGAGTTCTGTATAAGGTAGAGTCCTGAAAAGAGCTGTAATGCTGGATTAAATTAGCCATAAACCAGACGTTGCTGTGGATCTACTCTGACAAATCTCAGAACAATTCCCTCTAATGCTTACACTGGTAACTTAACTGCACGTTAGCACAAAGTTCAACCCTATTTAAAGGGACACAACAAAATCCAGCTCCCAACAAGGTAGAACTATACAATGTTCAAAACGCATTTAAAAATTAACAAGCAGAGAGGGCAAAGACAGTACAACTCGTAACAAAAAGAAAAGTCAATCAGTAGAAAGAGGCACAGAAACAACAAAAAAAGATAGAATTAAAAGAAGAGAATGTTTAAAAAGCTATTGTAAATATACTTAAATACGTTCAATAATGTTATAGAAAATATAAACATGGTCAGGGAGAAATGGAAGAAAAAGGACTCAAACAGAACTCCTGGAAATGAAAACTACATTGAGTAGAATTAACACAAGTTAGACACTACAGGAGAAAAGAAAAATGAGTTTAAGACATGAAAACTGAAACTATCCAAAATGAAGCACACAGACAAATAAACCAACAAACAAAACCCCTGAAAAACAATGAACAGAATGCCAGGGACCTGTAGGACAACATCAGGTAGGGTAATCTAGTATGGTAAGAGTTCCAGAAGTGTGGTGGTGGTAAGGTAGACAGAAATAATGTTTGAAAAAGTAGTTTCTCAAATTTAATGAAATGTATAAATCCACAAAACCAAGAAGATCAATGCAATACAAGGAGGGAAAAAAATTAAGAAACCCATGCCAAGGAGCAGCATGAAAGGTGAACAGGCAGAACAAAAAGAAGACTGAGTTAACTTCTCAACAGAAACCATGCATGTAAGAAGACACTGAGTCACACTTCTAAACTACTGAAAAGGTATCACTAATTATCAGAGAAATGCAAATCAAAACTACAATGAGGTATCACCTCACACCAGTCAGAATGGTCATCATTCAAAAGTCCACAAATGACAAATGCTGGAGAGGCTGTGGAGAAAAGGGAACCCTCCTTCACTGCTGGTGGGAATGTGGTTTAATGCAGCCACTGTGGAAAACAGTATGGAGATTCCTCAGAAGACTAGAAATAGACTTACCATATGACCCAGGAATCCCGCTCCTGGGCATATATCCAGAAGGAACCCTACTTCAAAAAGACACTTGCACCCCAATGTTCATAGCGGCACTATTTACAATAGCCAAGACATGGAAACAGCCTAAATGCCCATCAACAGATGACTGGATAAAGAAGTTGTGGTATATTTATACAATGGAATACTATTCAGCCATAAAAATGACAATATAACGACATTTGCAGCAACATGGATGTCCCTGGAGAATGTCATTCTGAGTGAAATAAGCCAGAAAGAGAAAGAAAAATACCATATGAGATCGCTCATATGTGGAATCTAAAAAAACAAGAACATGAATATAAAACAGAAACAGACTCATAGACATAGAATAGAAACTTGTGGTTGCCAAGGGGGTGGGGGGTGGGAAGGGATAGAATAGGATTTCAAAATGTAGAATAGATAAACAAGATTATACTGTATAGCACAGGGCAATATATACAAGATTCTGTGGTAGCTCACAGCGAAAAAAAATGTAACAATGAATATATGTATGTTCATGTACAACTGAAAAATTGTGCTCTACACTGGAACTTGACACAACATTGTAAAATGACTATAACTCAATAAAAAAAGGAAATAAATAAATAAACTACTGAAAAGGGAAAAACCCCATCAACTCAGAATTCTATACCAAAAAATAACTATTAAAGTAGAGTTCTATATCCCACAAAATATTTGCCAAAAGTGAAAGTGAAACAAAACCTTTTTTCAGACAAAAGGAAAAAAAAGCAGAGAATATATTATTGCAGACGTGCCCTATAAAAATGACCAAAAACGTTCTTTAAGCTGAATGAAAGTGATATGTGAAACCAGACAGAATCTGGATTTAGATAGATGAATGAAGAGTATAGGAAATGGTTGATATGTGGGTAAATACGAAAGGTACCACCTCTCATTTTCCTTCCCAGTAAATGATAATTAACTGTCCAAAAAAAAATTATTACAATTTACTATAGTCTTCGTATAGATCTGATATGATATTAGCACAAAGGAAAAAGAGGGAAATGGAGGTATATTGTTCTGAGTTTCTGACACTCTACGTGAACATTAGTTACAGTTAGAATCTGATAAGCTAAATATGCATATTGCAAACCCTAGAACCACCTCTACAAAAATAAAACAAAAAGGTGTACTTAATAAATTAACAGTCCTACAGATTCAAGAAGCTGAACAAACCACAAACAGGAGAAATTCAAAGAAATTCACACCACGATGAAATTGCTGAAAGCTAAAAATGCAGAAAACATCTCAGAAGCAGCTAGAGAAAAACAATGACCCACAGGGGATTCACAGTTCACATGACTGTGATCTTCTCCTAAGAAACCATGCAGGGGAGAAGGAAGTGGCCAAACACTTCTCAAAGTGCTGAAAAGTAACTAAAACTACAAAAATGACTGTAACTCAGGTTCTGTATCTAGCAAAAACACCCTTCAGGGATGAACGTGAAATGAAGAGATTCTCAGACATGAAAAAAATTAAGCTGACCCACAGCCAGCAGATCTATTCTAAAGGAAATACTAAAAGAAGGAAATGACAACAGAAGGAAACCTGGAATGAAAGAGGACAATTCATCATAGGGAACCAACAATTCTAACTGTGTGAACACCCAATAACAGAGCATCTAAATGAGTGAAGCAAACAAGAGGTCTAAAAAATGAAACACATAAATCCACTATCATAACTGGAGGTTTCTACACTAGTTTTTCAGTAACTAAGGAAAATACTAAAGAGAGTCAGTAAGGATATACAAGACTTGAATAACCCCATCAGCTGTGATACAACTGGCATCTACTGAACATCCCTACCAACTACAGCAGAATGCACATCTATTCAAACTCACACTCAACATTCACCAAGGGAGATCATATTCTGAGTCAGAAAATAGGACTCAAGAAAAATTTTAATTGTAAAAATAGAGCCTCTGACAGTAAAAGAATTAAACAAGAAATAACGGCAAGAAATATTATCTGAAAAAGCTTCATATATTTGAATCCAACAAAATACTACTAGACAACTCAGGCATCAAAGGAAAAAATCTTCAAAACACAACATTTCAAAACGTGTGAGGTCCAGCTAAGGCAATACTTAAAGTAGGCATTCTCAGCAGCAGATCCGTCAAGCAGTAATTGGCATTACCTTGGAAACTTGTTAAAAATGCAAATTCCCTGGCAGGAATCCTGACATGATGAATAAGAAAACCAGGGATTAGGGCACAGCAATCTATTTCAACAATCCTCCAAGCGATTCCTATGCATCAAGTTTGAGAACTACTGGCTTAGAAGGAAATTTATAACAATAAATACTTTTATTTTAAAGAAGAAGAAGAAAAAAAGAGTCTCAATCTCAATTCAATGATCTATTCTTAAGAAATCAGTAAAACAAGAAAAGAAATATAACAAACAAAGCATCAATCAATATGACAGAAAACAGGAAATGGAAGCTGGTTATTTGAAAAGATCAGTAAAATTGATTAATCTATTCATCTTTAGTCATACTGACAAGAAAAAGAGGAAACAACACATAACAGATATAAGAGGAACTATAACTACAGATTTTACAAACACCAAAAAGAATAATAAGGGAATACAATTAACAGCTTTATGCAAGTAAGTTTAACATGTAAATGATATCGACAAATTCCTTAAAAACACACATTACCAAATATCACTCAAAAAGAAATCGATAATTTGAATATTGCTAACATTTACGAGAAAATAAATGCCAGAGTCAAAATCCTTCCCACAGAGAAAGTTTCTGAGCCAGGCAGTTTCACTGGAGAACTCTACCAAGCATCTGAGAAAGAAATAACACTGACTCTGCACAAACTCTTAGAGAAAACAGAATAGGATGAAATACTCCCCAGGTCATTTTACCTTTACCCAGACTCAAACCCAGACTGCAAACCCAGCCTGCAAACCCAGACTGCAAACCCAGCCTGACAGTTCAAGAAAACTCCAGCTCAACAGAAAACTATAGTCCAATATAGTACAGTATCTCTTATGAGTATTAGCATAAAAATCCTTAACAGTATTTTTGCAAATCACTTCTAGCAATATAATGAAAAGGATAATACATTATGGCCCAGACGGATTATGCAAGAACGCAATAATGGTTTAACATCTGAAAATTCATTGTTAAGAAATCAAAAAATAAATAAGTAAAAGAACAAATGACCTTCTCAAAATGCAAAAAATTATTTGCCAAAATTTAACATTGTTCATGAAAAAGACTCAGCAAACTAGGAATAAACGTGAATTTCCTCTACTTGATAAAAGGCATTTAAAAAAACAAACTGCTAATGTAACAATTAAAAGACTGGAGCTTCCCCTCCTACAATAAGGAAAAAAGGCAGGAATGTCTGCTCTCACTACTTCTACTTAATTGTACCAGAGATCCTAGCAGTACAATAAAAGAAAGAAAATAATAAAATGTATATAGAATGAAAAGGAAGAAGAATATTTATTAGCATGAGTGTAACACATGATCATCTACACAGAAAATAAGAAGGAATCTACCAAAAATCTACAAGGATCAATAAATGTGTTCAGCAAAGTTGTAGGACACCAGTTCAATATTAAAAATCAACTGTCTTTCTATATAATTGCAATCAACAATTGTAAACTGAAATTTTTAAATGCCATTTATAAGCACACACGATAACCACTATATTATGGAAATACCCACAGAATGTCAATTTACAATAACATAAAAAATATAAAATAGTTAGGAACAACTTTAGCAAAGTATGTGCAACACTAGTACACTGAAAACTATACCACATTGCTGAAAAAATTAAAGGACAACTAAAAAAATACTGAAATATATGATGTCCATGAATTAGAAGACTCAATATTATTAGAATCTATTTCCCCCTCTATAGATGTAATGCAACCCCAATTAAAATCCCTACATGCTTTTTCTTAATAAATTGACAAGCTGACTCTAAATTTTATACGGCAATGTGAAAGACCTAGAATAGTCCAAAAAGGTTTTAAAAGAAACAAACAAACAAACAAAAGTAGGACTGATCTGCCTCATTAACAAAGCTACAGCAATCAATAGAGTATGGTGATAAACATAACATACATCAATGGGCCAGAATAAAGACCAAAGATTGACCCATACATATACGGTCAATTGACTTTTCAACATATGTACCAAGATGAATTCAATGGGGAATGGAAAATCTTTTCAACCAATGTTGCTAGAAAAATTGTACATTTATTTCTTAAAAACCTCAGTCCTTACGTCACACCATAAATCATCATTAAATAGGCAATAGATATGAGGATAAGAGCCAAAACTAAACATTTAGTGAAAAACATAAGAGAAAAACCTTTGTGACCTTGAGCTTGTCTCCACTTTCAAAATAAATCTAGCATCCAACTACTTTCCCTGCTAACACACTATTCCTCACCACTTTCCCTGCTAACACACTATTCCGAGACAATACCATTATTCATTTGAGTGACTGATCACCAGAAGTGCGCAATACAGAAGAGATTTTTATTTAGTTAATTGTTTAGTGATTTGTGAAAAAGACTGACAAAGGTAACTTCAGATCATTACTAATAAAGTATCAACTATTTGCATTGCTCCCCTCTATGGTGCCAAGGGGAAATTTAAGCCAACCAAGTACCACCCAAGCTGCAGATATGCTTCCCTTACTTTACCTACACCCATAAAATTATAAAGCCAAGACAATCTCCTTTTCCTGCTCTCTCAAGCCATTTCCAGACCTGCTTGGGAGCCTGCCCTGTTAGCCTCAGGAAGCCTCATTTTGTAAATAATAAGTCTTTCATATTCCCTGGGTGTGTATTTTTCATATTTGCTTGGCACTATCAGTCTCAACATCCAAACCAAATAGCGGGAGGCGGGGGGGGGGGTTCCTTCTGTGGGCTGACCACAATACATCAGAATACAATACCCTTTGGCAAAAGCAGCAAAAAGATTACTAAAGATAAAGATCACTACATATGAATTTTAAAAGCGCATTATTCCAGGAGAGTAATAAAGTTTCAAAATATATAAAGCAAAAGTTGAAAGAATTACAAGGAGAAATTTACAAAATCAACATCATCATTGAAAATTTAATATACCCTTCCCAGTAATTGACAGAACAAACAGTCAAAGTATCAGTAAAGAACTAAAAGATTTAAACACAAGTAATTAACTAAGCTTAATAAACAAATGTATTATGCCATTTTGTAAAAAAGATCTGGCGCTTTCTTACATCTTCCTTCCCACCCTGCATTTTTAGGTATTTAGACCTAAGAAAATAAAATCATGTCTACAAGTTGACTTGTACAAGAATGTTCACTGCAATTTTACTCATAACAGTCCAAAACTGGAAACACCCCGTATTCATCAACAGGAAAATGAACAAAGAGCCTGCAATAGATTCATTCATTGGAAGAGCCGGCAACAATAAAAAGGGACAAATTACTAACACATACAACATGTATAAATCTCAAAAGCATCATGGTAAGTGAAAGAAGTCTTATTTTTAAAATGGTAAATAATGTGTGATTCCATCTATATGAAATTCTAGAACAGGCAAAACTATTTAATGATGAAAAAATCAGGAAGCAGAACAGGTATCAACTGAGAAGGAACACAGGAGAACTTTCTCAGGTAACAGTAAATGTCCTATGTCTTGAGATGACCTTAGGTTACAGACAAATGTTTCATTGAATTGTACACAAGATTTATGCATTTCACTGTATGTAATGTTTACATTAAAAACATGAGTATATAAGTTGATTCTGTATACTGTATAGCAAGATATTGGAAGTATATTCAACATCTTATAGTAACTTATGGTGGAAAAGAATATGAGAACGAATATATGTATGTTCATGTGTGACTGAAGCATTATGTTGTACACCCAGAAACTGACACAACATTGTAAACTGACTATACTTCAATAAAAAAAAGTATACAAAAAAATGAGTATATAGTTGTGTTTAGAGATCAAGTGTACTGATGCTTGCAATACTCTATAAAATTCACCAAAAAAAGTAATTGACAGATGGATAGAGAGACGGATATATACATTAGTATATGAAAAAGCAAAAGGTTAACTATAGAATGTAAGCAGTATGTCTATGAGAATTCATTGAACAATTCTTTCAACTTTTATGTGTTTTTGAACTATTTCATAGTAATTTTGAGGGGGAAAGCCTACAGAATATGTTCTGTGACCATAATATAATAACTTAGATATAAATAATAAAAATAACTAGAAAACCCCACGTTTGAAAATTTTAAACTGCACTTCTAAATAATCCATGAGTCAAAGAAGAAATTACTATGAAATTTTAAACACATTTTGAGCTAAATAACAATTTAAATACTACATACTAAATCATGTAAGATATAACTATAGCCATGTTTATATTGTATATGTTACAGCTTTAAACATATACTTTTTTTAAAATGCAATGAGGAAAACCTGAAAAATAATGAATTAAGCATCAATATAAAAAGGAAAAAAGTGTAACAAATCAAAATATATTAAAAGGGGGTCATAATAAAAACCAGAATTAATAAAATAGATATATGAATATATTAAAAATCAATAACCTCAAAAGCTGGTTTTTTAAAAGTACTAAGATTTACAATCTTGTGAAGAATCTGATTAAGACGAAACTTAAGGCCCAGGTAGCCAGTATTAGGACTACAATAGGGACCATGTTTATAAAATATTATAAATTTCACTAAAAGCATATTGTGAAAAATTTTAGGTCAATACATTGGAAGATTTAGATAAAATGGACAAATTCTGAAAATTAAACCAAATTACCAAATCTGAAAAGACAGGAAAAACTTGAGTAGTCTTATAACTATCAGATAAATTGAACCTGTAATTTTAAAACCTTGTCACCAAACATTTTTAGGAAAAGCAGTAACAACTGAAAGTCTTCCAGACAATGGAAAAAAGAACTATACTGGCTAGCAAAACAGAAACCCTTTCTCAAAACATTATCTGTAGAAGAGAGTCTAGCTTTACTCCAAAACCCTAGAGGTTTGCATCGTGAGTCTCCAAAAAAAAAAGTTAGCAATAATTTTCAATATCAGGAAATACCCAGTTAGTGTTCAGATTTCTAATTACTTTATAAGTGTCTTTTTTTCTGAAAGTTTGCTGGAATCAGGATCTAAATGAGACCCACACATTGCAGTTGTCTGATGCATCTATTGAATCTCTTTTAATTTATACATTCTCTGTCCCTATTTTTATTGCCAATAGTCAGCTCTTCAACATTTTTGTCAATTCCTAGGATGAAGGCATAGAAGTTGTACTTATTGACTGACGACTGACTTAATAAAAGGAGCGAATTAAGTCTTTAGGTGCCAGAATTATGAATCAAAAGCAATGATGAGCTGAAACGATTTTAACAATCTATGTCAAACCCTTCACTGAGAGTCCAACGTTAAATTGACAAATACGGGATAAAGTGCACCTTGCTTCCCAGCAGTTACATAAAAAACAAAAACCAATGAACTAAGTAAGAAGTTTTATTGTTTCTAGGATAACTGTAAGTCAACATAATATTAGTATAAAATACACATTTAGGTTACAATAAAAATATTAATAAAATATGTCCAGAACAAGGGAAAGCAAGGTCTTTCATTAGGTAACACACTGTGCTTTGTTAAGCTTGAATACGTCATTACAGAGTACAGCTTGTCCAGAGGGTGTGATAACGTGAAAAAATGTCAACTAAGATAATGGGTATCTTATATTTATATAATCCTGATTTTGCCATTACGAGCTGTGTGATCTTTGGCCTGTTGTGTGAGACATCTGTGCCTCATCTGTAAAATGGGGTAAAAAAGCACTATTTGTGATTAATAGATACACATTACTGAATATAAAACAGACAAACAACAAGGGCCTACTGTATAGCACAGGCAACTACAGCTTCCTGTAATGAGCTGTAATGAAAAAGCATCTGAAAAAACATACATGTATGTGTATGTATAACTGAATTGCTTTGCTGTACATATGAAATTAACATTGTAAATCAACTACACTTCAATAAAAAACAAAAATTTTTTAAAAAGCATAAATTTGTATGTTTGTTTTGAAAACTAAATGGAAAATTTTAAATATATAAAATAATAGAACTGCTACCTTTTAAGGGACTGGTATCTCCATCAAAGAAAGAATGTTAAATAGACAAAATCACCAGAAATTTCTGGATCCTGAATGCACATCTACTAAATCTTTTAATATAACCAACGCATATTTTCAAATGTATGTATAATATTTACAAGGCTTATAAACAGCTTTAAAAGCACACGGTTTAATAATTTCACTTACCAAAACTAGTCTTTTTACTGTGATATTTTGAGAAACGTTTAGTAAATGAAAAAAACGCATACCATCTTAACAGTGGCCTCTTTCACACAAAGCCAGCAATTTATGAAAATATTTTACTTATGATTTTGAAACTGTTTCACTTAACCTAATTAGTTCTGAAAAGTTCCTCACAAATGAAACTCCACAGTAAACACAAAACTTAATTTAAGCACAAGTAAAGTTTGTTTTATGATTCCTACGACTGAATTACTTTTAAAGAGGAGATTTCGTGTATTAAAAATTCCTAATTCCCACCACCTAATATTCCGTTCTGTGTATCTGTATTTTCAGATAACCAGTTTGTCGGAAAGCAATGTCCAGTTTACACTTGAAATTCACCACACAATTCTGAAAAACGTGATGTTAAGAACTGAAGAGAAAAGAATGTCACACAGTATCACTACATTTACAGAAAAAAAAATTACCTTCCTAAACATATCATATCTAATGGTTTTCAATCAAAAGGAAAAAAGCTAACATAAAATTACATTAATAATGGCTTCCCAACTATACCTCCCAAATCCTAAAGGCATGAAAAATAGTACAGCAAAACAGTATTATACTAACATTGAGGCTCACATTGAGATTCTTGGAAAGTTTATGAGGTATTGCTAACTGAAAGTGAAATAAATTTCCCTCAGGACTAACCCAGAAGAGCTTTATGGTCAAGTTAGTAAAACCATGCATGCAATTCTCCTCTGAGATTTATAGAGGAGATTTGTATTTTCCCTAAAAACCCTATAATTCTAAGTATAGCAAAAAGGATAACCTGACATTTGCTTTATTGCCAGAGCAAATTCACAGGAATTCTTATTATCTTCAGTTCAAATATATATCCTATATAACCAACATGAAAAAACATACATCTATTTCCTCTAATCTATTTTAGTGCTTTATTTAGATATAATTTCAAAGATACAAACAAGTTGCAAGAGTAGTCAAAGGATTCTCATATACCCATTACCCAGATTCACTAATTGTTAACATTTCGTCCCATTTGTTCCATCATTAGTTCTCGCTGTCTCTCCTTCACACTTGCACGCATGTGCACACACAGAATAATCTTTCCTATTACCCCTAAATATTTTGGTGTATATTTTAAGAACAAGGACTTTCTTTTGGACATAACGTTACTACAATTATTCAAGTCAAGAAGTTTTACATTTATACTTTTTAATACACATATATATTTCAATTTGTAAACTGAGCCAATAGTGTCTCTCACAGCATTTTTTCGTCCAGTGTAGACTCCAGTCTGGAATCACTGACCACACTCAGTTGTCATGTTTCTTTAGCCTTCTTTAATCTGAAACAATTTTTCAGTCTTTATTCCTTATGATATTGATGTTCTTAAAAAATAAAACTCTCCCGTTTTTAAATTATAATGTTCCTCATTTGAAGTTTATATGATATTCCTTCATGATTAGATTCAGGTATGTGCCAGATCTAGCTGGCCACTCATTTTCATCAATAAAGAAGTATTGGCACACAGGCATATTTATTCATTTACATATTATCAATGTCTTGCTTTCAAACTCCAGTGGAAAAACTGAATATATCAGAGACTGTATGATCGACAAAGCCTAAAATATTTACTATGTAAATCTTTACAGAAAAAGTTTACAGGACTCTGCTGTATGTGATGTTACCCTCAGAAGGTACCATATCCAGAGGTATACAATGTCCAGTTTCCTATGGTTTGCAACGTTAATTCTCATCACCCAGACAAGGCAGTGGTGGATTTTTTCCACTACTTTACCCTGGCACACTATAAACAATGTGTGGGAAAGACACTTAAAAATCACGCATATCTCATCAAAAATTTGTTCCCACCTCCACAGATTGAGTGATCACTGTTGGTTTTTTTCTCTAATCCAACTTTTACTATGATTGTTGCAAAATGATGATTTTTCAGCTCCAGCAATGCCAGTCAGCATTCAGTGTAGGGAAGAGGCTTCCCTTCTCCCCTGTTTGGGTCTATCAGTCTGTGTAAGCTCATGGATTCCTATTTTTTTCAGTGGCTTCTAATTTATTACTGCCCTAAATTATTCTGATGCTCAAAGTGTCCCAGATTTTACCAGTGGAACCCCCTTCAAGCTGACTCCTGTGTTCTTTTGACCTAACCTGTAATTTTCTTGAGCACTTCTTCATTGAATATAAGAGGGTGTTCCAGGCTCACCTTTGTATTTCCCTGCCACAGTCCTAAAATCATCCATTTCTCCAAAGAGCCCTGCTTCTTCTTGATAGGAATATTATTAAAAATTACATCTGGGAATATGCTTACTACTGGGGCATCGTCACTTCTAGACTCTTTCTTAAGCATCTACAAGTGTCTACAACTATCTAGCTGTCTAATCATAAGCTCACACTGATACATCCAACTCCAATCCATGCAAGCAGGATTTTCCCTTGCTTTCCCCATTTCATATTTGTATCTCCTGTTTTCCACAGTGGGAACTTTAGTTCCAAACCATACCAACACACTCACTCATTCTTTCAATCTAACAATTCATCTAAAGTAATTTCAGAAGTGCTTCACCAAGGCCTTCAAAAAACAAACCTTAAAGATTTGTTGGCAGTTCCTCCCCACATCCATGCATAGACTAAAGGCAAACTGTCAAACACCGTGTTAAAAAGTCACTTGGATTGGTCCTTCCCTCCTCCTTTCAGCGTGATTATTCATTTGAAACATGGTTGGGTTCATTTGTTTCAGTTTGCATTATTCTAGAGTTTTCTCTTCTTCCTTTCCTTGTCGATTTAATTTTACATATAGATAACAGATGCTTCTAAAGGCGATATGGTTCTAAAAGTTCAAGCGATTTTTAAAAAATACACACTCAGGGAAATGTAGTTTCGTTTCCTATCCTTTCTACACCATTCTCCACCACCCCTTGTAAGTAACCAACATCACTGTTGTCTGGTTTACCTTTCTAGTGTTTTTTGCTCATATAAGCAGGCATAAGTATATTTTCTGATTTCCCTTACTTCATTAATGTATTAAAACTGGTACATTAAAAATACTGTTTTGCACTTTACTTGATCACAACATATCCTGTAAATTACTCCATTTGATTTCAAAGAATCCACCATTATTTTCTATAAGCGCATGACCACTAATATGAATGTAGCAAAGTTTATCCACCATTCTCATGTTTAGCATTGAAGTAGTTTCCAAACAATGTTACAATGAATAACCTTGTGCATACAGAAAAATGTATTTTTGCATTTCTTTAGATGTATCTGCAGGACGAATTCCTTGGAATGGAATTGATATGTATTTCTCTTAAGATTATTTCAGCACTCTTAAAACATAGCCCAAATTCTCTTAAACTCCTATCACTGAGAAGTGGGACCTATGAACCCTCCCTATGAATCAAAGGGTTTGTGACCTCTTCAATCAAGGGTACAGACATGATGCTATGTTATTTCTAAGACTAAGTCATAAAAGCTATGCAGCATCTCCTTGGTTCTTGTGGAATACTTGATCTTCCAGCGTTCGCTCCTGCAACACTCCTTTTAAAACTCAGTTGGCGTGCTGAGAAGTCCAAACTACATGTAGACCATGTATAAGTGACCTAAAAACAGTCCCAGTTAAGCCTAGCCTTCAGTCATCTCAACTGAGATAATATACAGCAGTCAAAAGCCTGCAGATGATTCTAGTCCCCCACCATTCAAGTCACCCCAGCTGTTTACCCGGATGAGGTCGCATATATCACAGAGCAGAGACAAGCCACCTGTGCTACACTCTGTCCATACTAGACTTCCTTATCTAGTTTATTGTATTCCTGGACTTTTAATATATACTATTGTCCTTCTATAAATTTATGCCACATTACTACCCTCTCACATTGTTCTAATTATGAAGACTTTGTAGCATGATTTAACATCTGTAGGACAAGTCTCCTCACAGCTCTTCCTTCTCAGTCTTTTCCTAGCTATTCTTATGTGTTTACTTTTCCATATTTAGTATCAACTTGGTCCCATTTTGTTCTTAAAAAGCTGATGTTATTTTCATTGGAATTCAATAAATTTATAAATTAACTTTGGGAGAAATTACATTTTTGAGATGTACATATGTCCTGAACAAAAACAAGGGGTGTCTCTGATTTGTTTAGGTCTATGTGACTTCCAGGAATAGTTTATAGTTTTCTTTACATAGATTTGCACATTTCTTGTTAGATTTATACCTAAGTGATTTAGCTTCATGGTAGCTATTCTAATTGTTTTTCTCTTCCTTTATTTCTTCTAACTACCTACTATTGTGTACATGAAAGGTATTGATTTTTACATATTAATGTTATAGCTTGTTACCTTGCTGAATTCTTTTACTGCTTCAGTTAGTCCTATTACTGATTGTGTAAGGTTTTCCAGGAATTCTATTATATCATCTGCAAATAGTTTAATTTCTCCTTACTCAACTGTTACTCTTCTAATTGTTTCCTCCAGTACCTTAAGATGAATTTTTAAAAGTAATGGAAATAGTGGGCATCCTTGTTTTGATCTTAATCTTAGTAGAAATGCCTGTTTTCCCATACAGGATGCTGGCTTTGGGATTAAAATATATATATTTATGTGTTCTCAACAGTAGCCTCTATTTGTATTTTCTCAACCTTTTATTAGGACTGGATTATTTCAACATCAATGGAGATAATCACATGATTTTACTCCCTAAACCTACTAAACAGTGAGTTTTATTAATAAATTTCTTAATATTGAGCCATCCTTGAATTCCTAGTTATATATCTTCCTTGATCACAGTATACTCTTCTTTCATTTTTTTTTTGGTGTATTATTTGTTTAATATGTGTTGGAGTCTGTTCATTTTATTTAGGATTTTTGTGGTTATATTTAAGGGGAAGTAGTTTCAATTAACTTTTAATCATATAGGTTCTATAATTTTCTAATTTCTGTGCCAACTGTAGCAGGTTTAAGTGGCAATGTTATACTTGCTTTCTTAAATAAACTTTCTTTCTTCTTCTCTAAAACAATTTCAGAGTATTGGGGCTATCTTGTTATTAGGTTTGCTGAAACCACCTTGTAAAATCATCTAGGCTTGGTGCTTCTTCTATTTTTCCCTATGGAAATTACTCTATAAACTTTCTATCTCTACTGGGTTCAATTTTGAGACACTGTTATTTTCTAAGAAATCATTTCTTTAAAAATCTCAAATTTATTTGCATAGGTACACAAAGTAGTCTCTTAAGTTTTTAAATTTCCTCTCTAGCAATATTATTTCCTCCTTGTCATTTCTTATTTTGTATATTTGTGGTTCTTCCCTGTAACTGAATGAGCTCGGGGCTTATCTATTTTGTAATCTATAAATTAATCTGTTGTCTTTGTCTTTCATCATTGATTTCAGCTTTTATTTTATTATTTCCTTTCTGGTACATTTTTTATTTAGTTAGTTTGTTCTTTTTCCTGTTTTCTGAGTTAGAGATGTATTCATTTATTTTTATTCATATTAATATAGATATTTAATGCTATAAATATTCCTCTGATACCATTTTAAATGTATCTCATAGACACTTAAATGCATTGTTTTTATTGTCATTATTTTTTGGCAATTTTGTAATTTAAGCTTGTATTTATTTCATCTTTCACCCAATAGAAAGGCTTTATTTAACATTCAGGTATTCAATTTTAATTATTTCTACCATTTGGAAGCTATTAATGTTTTCTTTATACATTAATATATGATCAACTCACTTTTTGTGAGTTTTCTGTGTGCACTTGAGAAGATAACATTGTCTATAATCCGGTGGTGCTGCTTGATATATATACTTTCATCCTGTCAAGGACTGAGAGTAATGCCTGATCTATTTTGTACTGACAGTGATGTTACCTATTTCTCTTTGCATCACCTATAATTTGTTTTATATAGGTGGTTGCTTAGTTATTTGGTGCACAGATATTCTTTTATTATACATCTTACCTTTCTGGTGAATTATGGTTTTTAATATTATAAGGTGTTCTTGCCTCATACAATGTTTTGATTGTCTGAAGCCTACTTTCTCTGGTATGAGACTCATAACCCCTGCCTACGCATTGTATCTATCTTCCTAGATAATCTTTCTTCATCCCTTCATTTTAGCCTTTCTGAATCAAAGTGTTTCAGATGTGTCTTCTATGTGCAGCATAGAGTTGGGCTTTGCTTTATGCACCAATTTGAAAATGTTTTCTTTAAATAAGCAACTTAATCTCATTCACATTTATTGATAATATTACGTTGGATCACAACTCTGTCATATTACTTTATAATTATTATGTGTATTATAATGTATTTTTCTGAGTTTTTATTTTTCTATTTGATGTTTTCTAATTTTGGTATTTAGGAGAGTTTGTATTTTTATTCTTGTGTTTATACCTTTCATAGTGACATTAATTCTCTTCTTTCCTACTTAGCTTTTAACATCTGTATGTGAGTTTTAATCCTAGGTAAACTAGGAACAATAGTAATCAACATTTACTATCCTGTTCAGTGGCCTTTTAGTTGTTTCATGTTATGAAGTCACGTTAAAGATAATTTATAATAAAGCCGCCTTATTAAGATATGATTGACAAACAAAAAAATAATAATTTACAGAACAATAATAGGATAGTGAAAAACTACTTTTCACAAATTTCAATAAGAATTTAAGTACAGCAAAACTTTGTGTCAAATAAATGTGGAACACAAACATAATAAAAGATATAAAAATATTGTTCACTCATCAATTCTTAGGATTGAAAAAATTAGAATATCATTTTCTGAAGATTCACAGTCTGAGATTTAATGTAAATGATCAACTCTATCGCCATCATTATAGGCATAAAATGAAAAATTCTAAATTCCCATCTGTGTTCAATAAAAGCTAAAAATGGGCAACTATGATAGTGCCTCCAGTCTTCTCTTATGCCTCTTTTAAATATGATAAATAATTTGGGTACTGCAATAAGAAAAACGAAAGATGATCATATATTTCACTGTGGCATCATCTTTCTAAGCAACTTATTATCTTGTTAATTTAACTCTTCAGCAGAGTTGGGAATAACTGATGAGAAATGAGTTAATTTCTAGAATGATAAAATCACAAAATGTTTCAAAATAAGAACACCAAGATCTCACAATGTATCTCAGATTTGTAAAAAGGTCCAACAGATCCATCTTGATAATTACTATATAAAATATTTTACTAAATATATTTTAAATAAGTAAATGTTCTCTTTGCTCTTTGGAAGACTTCTAAGAAAGAATGAAATTTATGAAATAACAGTCTTCATAGATAGTTAAGCCTGCTCAAAAAATAAACTAAAAAATAAAACTGGGCCCAACAGACCCTTACAGTACCAAGAATTTAACAGCATCCTTTGATTCCTACCTATTATCTGTGCAACAGTCCATTTTCTTTTTCTGCTTTCCCCTTTTTCTCTTCCTTCTCCTCACATTTTTAGTTGCATTCTTTCTACTTGGACCAAACATACAACATTTGCATAATGTTCATCTACCAACATTCCCACCACCCTTGTTTTAGTCTTAGTTCTAAAATTAAACACATGAAATGTTCTCCATCAGTCTTCTACCTGAAGTGGTGCCATTTATCTCTTTATTAGAAGGAGCTTATTCTCTGGAAAAGGTTGGCAAATTGCAGCCCACAGGCCAAATCCAGCTCACCAACTGTTTTTGTAAGTCGAGTTTTATTGGAACAGGGCCGCACTCATTCATTTATGTATTTTTCATGGCTGTTTGTGCACAGCTTCAATGGCAGGACTGAGTCGTGACAACACAGATTATGCGGCCTCCAAAACCTAAATTATTTATTATCTAGACCTTTACAAAGAAAGTCTGCACATTTCTGCTGTAGTAGAAAAAGTGAAGGCACATACATACAGAATTACCTGAGTTTTGCCAGGTTCAAACTGTTTTCTCCCAACCTCCAGGATCCTAACACCTAAGTACAGATGAAGGACTGTTTAGGTTAAAAGTTATCTTTGAATCTTTAAGAACTAATAATAGGTGCAATCAGCCAGGGTCTTGAGAGGAAACATCACATGCTCAAAATGAGTCACTGTAAAGAGTCTAATAAAAAGACTAGTCATTAAAGTATGGCCAGGGCAATACCCCGGGACTATCTCAGCAGGAAGCCTCTACTACCCTTTGGCATGAAAAAAAAAAAAAAAAAACAAGAGGAGGGACTGGTTTCCAGAACTCCAGGGAAGAACCTCTGACAGATCAGTCTTCGGTAGGGCAACAGCATTAACCCACAAACACCCTGCAGGGAGGGAGCAGAAGGAATAAAATACCTTAACCTCACTCATCCCCCACCTTCTGATCTAGAGTTGGTGCCTCCCACTGGCTGATCCCAGCTGAAAGCTGGAGGGCATGGGAGCAGAATGGAAAAGGTAAAGGGTGGCCCGGGGAGACAGATGGAGAAGACCAAGCACAGCACTTCATGAATCACCACTAGGAAGAGTAACATGTACCGTCCAGAAGCTAAATAATATGGCTAATATATTTTTAAAACCTTCAGGAAATATACAGATTCACTCCTAAGGAATTTTGTTGAAAATCCTATTCATTCATCCACCAATATTTATCAAGCATTTAATACTTGGCCCTTTACTAGAAAACAGACACGCAAAGAGGTATGCAGCAGGATTCCTGCTTTATCTAAAATTAACTTCTTACAAGGGGAATATCAGGACAAAATGAATACCTATCAAAAGCAGTGTATGTATCATATTCATTTATAAGCAAAGAGACACAGAAATTCAGAGGATAATTAAACCACTTCCAGAAAATGGAAAAGGCAGAAAAAACAGCTGTGGAATACCAAGAGTATTTTCATCATTACACCAATGTAAAGGCCATCTCCACTTTGCTACTTAAACGAAAGTTTATAGATCCTTGACTGCACACTAATCTCCTCATTACAGAGTTTCCTGATAATTTCCAATAATTTTTTGCATAAAGCTTGTCGATTACTGTCACTCCCAAGCACTTGATCACCACACACTTTTGGAAGCTGTACTGTAGAGTGCCCTCATAAAGTTTCTCTGCCAGATCTACTCACATGTGCCCCACAGAAGCTATTTTCTGAAATATTCTATTATTATATATCTACGCACATTTTCATATAAATCAAGCTCCACTGAATGGAACAAATCTCCAGCTAAAGAATGGATTGATTTTAGAGAGAGAGCCCACAGGACTCATCAACTAACTAGAAGTTTAGTAATTAAAGAAGAAAATTCCAAAGATTATGTGTTGACGTATAGCCTGGGTAATTTCGTACCACCACCACTGTGGTCGACGGCTTTATCAACGGACTTTTTAATGACAGCCTTCTCATGCCTGCATTACTTCCCAACTCCACTGTTATCTGCACTTTCCAAGTAAAATTTCCTGAATCCTTGCTTCATGGTCTGCTTCTGTGAACAAAATTTTAAAAACATCCTTTATTTCCTGCCAGCTGCTGCTAACTTCTTTGCTCCGCTTCACAAGCAAATTTCCTTGAAAGAGCTGACTCTGCCTGTTGTGTACAATCCCACTCCTCTCACTCCCTCTTAAATCCAACCATCAGGCTTCTAACCCCACCACTCCACAAAGCTGGTCTTGTTAAGATCACCGAAGACCTGCACGGGACTAAACTGAGTGGTCAGTCCTCGGTGATTACTTTACTTGACCCATCAGCAGATCAGCATTTGGCACAGTTGGTTACTCTTCTGTTTAATAATCTTTCATCATTTAGCTTCTAGGTCACTGTACTATTCCTTGCTTATCTCCTCCTCCCCTACCTCCTATCATTGGAACACGCTAGTGCTCAATCATTTTCTACTTTTTATCTACACTCTTTTCCTTGATGATCTGATCCAATCTCGTGGCTTTAAATGCCATCCATATCCCAAGAAGTCCCAAATTTACATCTCCAGACCAGATCTCTCTCCAGAACTCCAGATCCATACATCCAACTGCCTACCTGCCATTTTCACTTTCATGTCTAATAGATATCTCGCCTATAACAAGTCCAAAGTGAACTCCTGCCCTTCAAACCACCTCCACCTCAGACCTGCTTCAGTCTTCTACGTGTCAACTTCATCTCTCCAGCAGCTCATGTCAAAAACCCTGGAATCATCCTTGATGCCTCACTTCTTCTCCAGGCTCTACATCCCAACCCTCAGCAACTACTACTGGTTTCATTTTGAAAAACATATAAAACAAACTGACTGATCCTCATCATTTCTAATACCACCACCCCCGTCTAAGCCACCATCACTGCCCAAATTACTGTAACAACTTCCTAACTGGCCTCCCCGCTTCTGTTCTTTCCTCCTTATTTACTTTAAATAGAGCAGCCAAAATGATTCATTTAAAAATTACGCCCTTGCTCAAAATTTAGTGATGCCTCTCCATCTCGCCTAGAGTGAAAAACAAAGGTGATGCAGAAACCTGATGTTCTTGCTCCTTATTACTTCCCTAACTTCATCCATCAATTTTCTTCTCCCATAGTCTCTTTTCCAGACTCCTTATTGTCCCTTGAACATGCTCTGGGTATTCTTGCCTTTTACACCATCTGTTCCTACTTCTGGGAACACGCTTCCCTCAGAGATCCATATAGCAAACCCCTTCACTTCATTTAATTCTTTGATCAAAATCCATCTCCTCATTGAGGCTCACCCTGGTCTTCCTATTTTGTGACCACCTACTACTCTCAGGATTCTCAGTCCCCTCCCCTTGCACTATTTTACTGAAACTTACTATGTTCCAACACATCATATAGTACGCACACTTACTATATTCATTATTTACTGTCTATATCACTATGCTAGAAATGAATTCTGCAAAAACAAGGAAAAGTATCTGAGGCATCACTGCTGAGAACCATTACTGCACACACACGTCTGGAAACAAGTGGAACCAAAACTGTGTTCCTATAAGCTACTAAGTCAGCCCAACATTTCGAGGTACTCCATAGCTAAGAGATACTGTAAAACTCATAAAATTGCAATGACAGTATCGAAAGACTTTTACCTGCAGTCTCAAGAGTCAAAAAATATTCTCCCAGTATCTTAGATTTTTTTTTAAATGTTAATGTGTAAGGTTCAAACTAAAATAATTAAAGATAAGTTAACCACATAGTTCCTTTGTTCTAAATCACATTATTACAAAAAATCTCAGAGAAGATTCACAGAGTACTAAGCACAGAGCCAGAAATATGTCACAATTATTTGCAATATTATTAGAAATTGAATAAGTGGCCATTTGGAGTATATTAATTGTTAAGTTTTTGTCTCTTTTTAAAATTTCTACATAACGGTGAGCTCAATACCCTTAGAGTACTTCTCAGAGTAAATTTTTATCTGGTCAAATGCTCTGTTTTCATTCATTACTCTGCTATTAACTACCCTGCTATACTCTTTTCAGTTACGTTTACCATAATGCTATTAAAGAGATAGCTGCTTCTTTAATTTAAAACAACAGCAACAACAACAATAACACTTTTCCCTTGGTTTTCTGGAAGCTTTAAACATGTAAGGATAATCAAAGTAAATCCAGTCTACATCTAGGTAGCTGATGCCATTAAAATCAGTCAGGAAAAAAGAGCTTAACGTAACATCGCAGTATAGTCACTCCTACTAAGATCAGAGGGAAAAAAAATCTTTTAACTCTCTGTGTAAAGGTAAGCATTCACCTATAACTAAGATGATAAATCATCCCACTATTTATGTTCACAGCAGCCCTACTTCAGATGGTATCATCCCCTAAAGCAGCACTCATCTGTGTTGCACACAACTTCATTATTCCGACAACACCCTTAAACAGTATCACCCATTGTTTTGTATTTTTCTTCCTAAGTACTTTTCAAAGCAGAAGTACTTGCACATTATTTTTGATACCACATATTTTAACAATAAACAGTGAATTTCAAATGATTTAGCAGTAAATAAAGTAATATGTTAATTCTATTATTGATATAATGTTACAGAAAAGTTAATGAGTTCTATTTTGTACTTAAATAATTTACAGAATATAAAAACTACTCATGTATTTAAAAACTATTCATCTATCATTTTTATAAAGCTCATAAGCCCTGCATTCTTCCCATTTCTACCTAATACTACATTCATAAATACGCCTGACAGGTCAAGCAATTAATAACACAGAAATCAAACTAAAAATACCTTGTTGACAAATTTACTTAGAAATGGTATTTTGGTTACAGAATAAGCCAAAAAAACCTCACAGAGATACACTACCATTTCCCAAAACTCCAACCAACATTCTGTAATCAAATTATTCCAAATGAAAACAAAAACCTATCAGCCAACGAATTTATCAGATAAGAATCTACATCAACATTTACCATTCATAGAAGATTAGAATACATTTATTGTGCCTTCCTAACTATCCCTGGAAAGTAGAACCACCACCATATCTCATGGCTGAATCAGACTATCCTGCAATAAAGGGAAAAGCAAAAAGAGTAAAACATAATCTGTGAACTGTAAACTACATTCAGCAGGGAGATGGGGGTAGGGAAGGCACGTTCCAAGCAGGTGGCCTAGAGGCTCGGTTTTAAGGGCCAGTAGGGCAGGTGAACACACACAGGTATGGGATCAGAGAGCTTCTACATAAAACCAGCACCCCTAAAGGACTATACCCTCAATGAAAAAGTGAGGTTTTTTTAAAATCTGCTTTGCAGAGACAGACAGAAAATAATGATTTCAGCCTTGGCTCTGCATGGAGGAAAAACACAGTTTGGTCATAAACTAGACATCATGCCACTCTGGGGCATAAATTTATCCTACCCACAAGCTCAAAAAAACCACATGCCAAAACTTTAACTGAACTTGGACCTGGGTTGCTAGGCCCCCAGGAGCACACACTCTCTAGAGCAGGGGCAGGCACACTAAGGCCCATCGCTAAATCTAGAGCAAAGCCACGCCCATCTGTTCATGTGCCGTCTATGGCTCCTTTCATGTTACAACTGCAGGATTGACTAGTTTTGACAAAGACCGTATGGTCCACAAAGCTTAAAACAGTTACCATCTGGTCCTTTATAGAAAAGATTGTGACCCCTAGCATAAAATACTTACAATAATGTCAAATGTGTTTGAACCAAAACAAGATGAATTTAAGCAGTAGAAGACAGTAGCCTATAAACTGGAGGCTGATCAAAGAGTAAAAGTGTTGGTAACTTTAGACTTAATCATTTTACAACTTCAAAAGTTATCACCTATAGTTCAAGTACAAGCATGGTGATAGTTTAATTCTGAATCTTCCCATTTTCCTAAGGGAAGACATAAAATAAGAAAAATATGGGGGGGGGTGAAAGAAAAAGGAAATTAAATTTCCAGAGAAACTAGGAATAAAAAAAAAACTCACCAACTCCAAATCAGGTGTGAATGCACAAAAAGCCAGTGACACTAAGAGAACCAGAGACAGAGCTGCCAGAATGCAGAAAGGAAGACAGGAAACACAGAGCATGGAGGAAGCCTAATGAGGATCTCAAAAATTACCTTTTTCATTCCCACAAATAAAAAGGGCCTCACTCTCCCTCAACATGAGAAGAGCTACAATTAAAAACAAAAAGGACAACAGGGTGACTTTAAAAAACATAATACATGCACAGAAAATGTACAAAAGCCAGATGGGATCTCAAAGCAAAGTCCAACTTTCTCTTATATTTAAAACAAAGTGATTCTGAATGGTTAACAATAAAAGGATGGACAAAGGTACACCAAGAAAAGACTGACCCCCTCCCAAAAAAACCAAGAGCCATAGTATTAATAATAGACAAGGTAGAACTCAGATGAAAAAAAAAAACCACTAAACAAACAAAACACTTTATAATATTAAAAGACACAATTTGCAATAAAGATATAACAGTTATGAATATACATAGTAGCAACTTCCTTAAAACACAAATTCCAGAATATACAGGAAGAAATAGGCAAAAATAAACTAATGTTTTTAGACTTTAATAACTTTCAGATGGATCAGTTTAAAAAATCATAAGAAAGGAAGACAAGACCTAAACAGAGTAATCAACAAAGTAGATATATATACATATAAAGTATTACACCTTGATAGGATTTACCTCTTTTTCAAGTATCTATGGAACATTTATGAAAACTGAGCCCCAGGAAAATTTTAATAAATTACAAAAAGTACAAGTACTGCCTACAATATTCCCTGAACACTAATAAAACCAAAAATTAACAACAAAATTAAAAAACAAAACAGTCTTTCTACATAGAAAATTTGTAACTCTTGCTTAAATAACTCCTGGGCCCATATGAAAAATTAGAATGACTCAGCCAATTTGCTTCACTGCTATCATGAGTTTATTATGACAATAATGTATGTAAACAGGCTTATTTAATGAGCATCATTTATTAAGCATTACACTGTAAAATGTTCCTATCACTGGAAGTTCCCTTTAGATTTTTTCTATTTTCTCAGCAAAATAAGAAGGTCATCAGCTGAGATTAATAATGAAGAACAAAATGTTGGACGTTTGAAGAGAGAGAATGTATGAAATGGTCATCTGGGAGAATTGTAAGAGACTGGTGATTATGAACGTAAAACTCAGTAAGTGAGGATGGATGAGAGAGAGAGAGAGAGAGAAACTGACAGGAGGCTCAATGGACCAACAGCTCTGGTGAGAGTGAAGAACTGCCAGAGCCTGGATGCTCTTCAGGAGCAGTAAGAGGGAAAGGGCAGTAGCACTTAAAGAGTAAGATACCTGAAATGGAAATCTGGGGATTCATCGTAGGTACACAAGGTCAAGAGCACAACAATGGGAGAGAAAGACTCAAACAGGATGGAAAACAAGATCTTGGAACAGAGATCAAAAAATTGAGAGGCCAGAATTAGATACTAAAACATCCATAAAAAGGCCAGAATCAGATAATAAAACATCCATAAAAGTATCTGGCTAGTGACTGTGGGACAGGCTGACAGTGAAGTGAAGTGAAGTGAAGTAGCTATATTCTTCTGGGAAGTAAACACTGATCTAAGCAGCAATAAAAGAGTGCAAGAATGAGAAGTAATAGGTGGTATAGTCTGATGACATAAGATTCAAAACTACGTAATTTAAAGAAAGAAGGAGTAAAAAATACAGGGGAAACGGCAGTAAGAACTAAGGAGAACATATATCCCACTTCCAGCCCACCTGTACTGGGGATATGTATGGAAAAAAAAAAAAAAAAACAGATCACTTAAAAGGACTGAAGGGAAAACAGTGGAGTATTTAGAAGGGAGTCTTCCTCTGAGCACACAAGTACTCTCTTGTGCTGCTAATGGTGATCTGCAAATGAGTTTTCTCATTAAGACTGAACAAAGACTCTCAGTAGTTGTATACAGTTGTCTACATACAAAAGAGCCAAAAATGTGATTCATAATACTGGCCAGAACCAGAAATAGAGTATGTTCTTGAATCTAAATAGTGACTATAGTCTATATACATTTGTAGGCGAAGTTTTAAAAAACAAAAAGCTTAAAATTGTTTGAAAATGTCATAAAGAATTCAAAAAATTAAGTACCAGAAAAATAAAGAAGAATATCTGAGTATAGTACAGAAAGTCATATGTAGACTGCCCCAGTCACCTTCACACAGCAGATACAATCTTTCATAAAAGCCAAAAGACTATCCCTGGGAAGCTTACTTTAAAAGAGTAATACATACATAGAGATACAGCAGTAAGATTAGGAGCAGAACTCTGAAAAATAAAAAACCCCGAAATCATGGAATGCATTGCAAAGAGACTGGGTTAGTTTTAGTTCTTGGTTCATAAGTAAAATCCAAAGAAATAGCACCATCTATTGGAATTTCTCATATTTAAAAATACATACTCTCAATTCTTAGAAAATGGGTCTATTATGTACCATTTCCACACATTTGGCTAAGACAAATATTAAAGGAAAATATTTAACAAAATCAAAATGCCTATATTAAAAAGTATTAATTCTTGGCTTACAATTCTAATTTCAAATAACTCATCATTTTGACTAAGTTCATATGAAGATTTTATTATAGGTAAAAATATTCTCAACCAATAAAGAAAAGAGTATATAGTTATATTTTCAAAGTAACTCACAGATATGGTATTCCTGTATGCTGCTTGTATAACCATATATTGCAGAATATCCAAATATTATGATCATGACAACATCTCTACTATCCAACTCCATAATATGTGCTGAATGTCCCTCCACAGCATACTGCTGACCATGTCCAAGAACAGTAGGAGTTTTTGTGCTCCATGACTGACTATGTATGTTAAAAACCCATAATTCATCTGTGACATTGCCATCACTTGTTTCAATTCTGCCTCCATACATAAAGATGTTTTCCTGTAAATTAAAAAATATATATAAATAAACAAATATTTATTTCTTAGCAAGGCACTTAAATTAAAGACTAAATTTAAACATTAAATTGTAGTAATTACAACACGCATAAGACATAGATCTTATTTGTAAAGAGTCAAATAGGAATACGAGTAATGATAACGTTTTTACCTACAAGGGAGAAAATTCCCACTTTCAAAAAGTCACTTTAAGTAGTATTTTATTTAAAAGCTATACAGTGAATTAACCATGTTTTTAATTATCCAAGTTGTTAAGTCCCTAGCTGTTACATTTGAATTTTACCACCTATTTATACTGCTTTGTGCTATTTCTCAATCATTCACTGTTTTCATCAAGCATTGTTCACCGAAAAGGTAGACCACAGTTGTGTATATTACGTGGAGTACATTTTTATTACCACTTCTCATGGCTATGAACAGATACTTTATAGCACGTATAAATCATACAAATAATTTTAATCACATATGATTGAAATGAATGATATATAAATCATTACTATTTCAACAAGCTGGAAAGAGAAAGAAATTTTCTCAACCTAATAAAGAGCATCTATAAAAGCACAAAGCTAATATTATATTCAATGGTGAAAGACTGAATTATTCACCAAGGTCAGTAATAAGACAAAGATGCCTGCTTTTGCCAATAGTATTCAACATTGTACCCAAGGTTTTAGCCAGAGCAAATAGGCAAAAACTGAGTAAAGGCATCCAGGTTGGAAAAGAAGAGCAAAATATTTCTATTTGTAGATAATATGAACTTGTATATAGAAAATCCTAAGACATTAAAAAAAAATCAAAGTTAATAAATGAGTTCAGCAACATTGTAGAATATAAGATCAATGGACAAAAAAACAATTATATACACTTGCACTGAATAATCCAAAAATGAAACTATGTGAACAATTCCATTTACAAAAGCATCAGAAGAATTAAAATATTTAGGAATAAATTTAACAAAAGAAATTCCAAACTAGTACTCTGAAAGCTACAAAACATTTTGAAAGAAATTTTAAAAGAGCTAAATGAATAGAAAGACATTCTGTGTTCATGGGTCAGAAGACTTAATATTGTTAAGATGGCAATACTCTCAAAATTGATCTACAGATTCAATGCAATCTCTATTACAATTCCAGATGGCTTCTTGGTAGAAACTGACAAGCTGATTTCAAAATTCACATGGAATTGCAAGAGATCCAAAATATCCAAACAACTTGAAAAAGAAGAATAAAATAGGAGGATTCACAATTATCAAGTTTAAAACTTACTACAAAGCAAAAGTAATCAAGACAGTATGCTACTGGAATAAAGATAAACCTACAAACCTGAGAGTCCAGAAGTAAACCCATACATCTATGGCTAACTGATATCTGATAAGAGTGCAAAGACCAGTCAATAGTTTCTTTAAGAAATGGTGCTGAGAGAACTGGATAGACACATGCAAAAGAACGAACCTGAATCCTTACTGCACACCACATATAAAACTTAACTCGAAGTGGATCAAAGACCTAAATGTAAGAGCCAAAACTATAAAACACTTAAAGAAAACATGGGGTAAATATGCATGACCTTGGATTTGACAATAGATTCTTAGATATGACACCAAAATCACAAGCAACAGAAAAAAAAAAAGATATACTGGATTCCATCAAAATTAAAAACTTTTGTGCTTCAAAAGACACCATCAAGAAAGTAAAAGTTCACAGAGTGGGAGGAAATACTTGCAAATCATATATTTGATAAGGGACTTGTATCTGGATTACATAAAGAACTCTTACATTTCAATAATTTAAAAATGAGCAAAGGACTTAAATAGACATTTCTCCAAAGAAAATACAAATATCCATTAAGCACATGAAAAGATACTCAACATCATTAATCAACAAGGAAATGCAAATTAAAACATGAGCTACCACTTCACACTCACTAGTTGGCTATAATCAAAAAGAGATAACTAGTGTTGGTGAGGATGTATAGATATTGGAATCCTCATATAAAGTTGGTGGAACTGTGAAATGGTGCAGCCACTGTGGAACAGTCTGGCAGTTCCTCAAAAAGTTAAATACAGAGTTATCATTTGATGCATCAATTTCAACCCCAAATATATACCCAAGAGAAATAAAAGTATATGTCCCAAAAAAATTTATACATGAATGTTCTTAGCAACATTATTCACAATAGCCAAAAGGTGGAAACAACCCAAGTGCCCATCAACTGATGGAGGGATAAATAAAATGTAAAATATCCAGACAAAAGATATTATTTAGCCATAAAAATTAAGTACTGACGCATGCTGCAACATGCCAGTCATAAAGCTACACAGTGTACAATTTCATTCAGAATAGACAAATCTAAAGAGACAGGAATAGATTCATGATTGCTTAAGCCTGGGAGGATGAAGAGTTTTGGTGATAAGCCTGGGAGGATGAAGAGTTTGGGTGATAGCTGAAGGGTACAGGGTTTCTTTACAAGGTGATGAAAATATTCTAAAATTGATTACACAACACTGCAATTTTGACAAACCTGCAAGAGATGATTACTAAAAACCATTCAACTGTACACTTCAAATAAGTGAATTGTATAGTATGCCAACTATATCTCAATAAAGCTGTTACCAAAAAATGAAATAAATCAAAAAACTAGAAAACAAAACTAAAAGAAAATACATACACATACATGTGTACACAAAGAGAGATTCTTTATTTTTTATACATGCATGTGCATAGCAAAAAAAGAGTGATAGTTTATTCTTTACATTTGTCCTGCATTTTCCAAATTTTCCTAAATAAGCACAGGAAATATATAAATTCTGATTTGAAAGGTGTAGTCACAGTCCACAAAACACACGAATCTTTGTTGACTCAAAATAAAAACCAGTTAAGTAGCCTGATTTTAATCATGCTAAATTCATGTATCCCACAAATACATAAAAATAACTGATTACAATGCAATCTCTATCAAAATCCCAATGACATTTTGCATAAATAAAAAAAATCCATCCTAAAATTCATATGGAATCTTAAGGGACCCTGAATAGACAAAACAAACTTGAAAAAAAAAAGTCTGAAGTTGAAGGTCTCCACCTCCTCATTTCAAAACTTACTACAAAACTACACTAATTAAAACAGTGTGGTACTAGCATAAACACAGACCTAGATCAAAGGAACAGAGAGCCCAGAAATAAATCCTCACATATATGATCAAATGACTTTCAACAAGAGTGCCAAGACCATAAATGGGGGAAAAGCCTTTTTAACATATAGTGCTGGGAAAACTGAACAGTCACACGTAAGAGGAAAAAACTGGACCTTTACCTTATACCATAAACAAAAATTAACTTACAATGGATTAAAGACCTAAGAACTAAAACTTTAAAATTCATAAAAGAAAACATAGGGAGAGGACATCATAATATTGGATTTGGCAGTGATTTCTTGGATATGACACTAAAAACACTCGCAACAAAAGAAAAAACAGATAAGCTGGACTGTGTCAAAACTCAAAACCAGACCACTATCAACAGAGTGAAAAAGCCCACAGAATGAGAGAAAATATCTGAAAATCATATATTCAATTAGGGGTTAAAGTCCAGAATATATAAAGAACTGCAACAACTCAATACCAAAAAAAAAACAAAAAAACAAACAAAAAACAAACAAAAAAAAACAATTTTAAAAATGGACAAAAGACTAGAATATATGTTTCTCCAGAGAAAGCATACAAATAGCTAATAAGGACTTAAAAAGATGTTCAGCATCACAAATCATTAAATACAAATCAAAACCACAATGAGATATCGCTTCACACTCATTAAGATGGCTCTTTAAAAAAAAACAAAACAAGTGTTAACAAGGAAATGGAACCTTTGTGCACTGTTGTTGGGAATGTAAAATAGTGCAGCTATAGCTGCTGTGGAAAACAATATAGCAGATCCTCAAAAATTAAAAATAGAATTACCGTATAATCCAGCAATTCTACTTTTGGCTATGTACCCAAAAGAACTGAAATCAGGAACTTAAACAGATAGCTGAACACCCATGCCCATAGTGGCATTGTTCACAATAGCCAAAAGGTGAAAGCAACCCTAGTATTTTATTGATGGATAAATGGATAAAAAAAAATGTAGTAAATACATACAACAGAGGACTATTCAGGTTTTAAAAGGAAAGAAATTCTGACACATGCCAGAAGATGGATCAATCTTGAGGACACTATGCTAAGTGAAATAAGCCATTCATTAAAGGACACATGCCGTATTATTATTCCACTCATCTGAGGTTCCTAGAATAGTCAAATTTGTAGAGACAGAAGGTAGAATGGTAGTTTGCCAGGGTCTGGGGAAAAGGAGAAATGGGAAGTTACTGTATGGGAATAGTTTCAGTTCCGCAAGATAAAAAGAGGTCTGGAAATAATGGTGGTAATGGCTGTAAACAATCTGAATGTACTTAATGCGACTTAGTGAACTCTATTCTTAAAATTGGCTAAAATGGTTTTAAAAAAAATCTTGTTATGTGTATTTCATCACAAATTTTTTTTAAAAAAGTGATTGACTTGATGACAAGCTATAAAGTCATGGATGAAAACGCAATCTTCATTTCTTCTCATGTTCAATGTAGGACGGTATAAAATCTTTTTTTTTTTTTTACTAAAATAGTATATAAGTCTGTGACATCTCAAGTTATTCTGATTCATATGATCTATTGTTCTCATTAAGTGTTTAAAATAAATCTGACATTCAGTATTTTTCTCTCTAAGGTAAACCCTAAAAAAAATGATTAAAATTTAAAATGCAGGATCCATACCTGGTATAAAGCAAGAGAGTGCCCATATCTCTGGAGAGGTCCCCTTGACACAGTTCCCACATTCCATATACTGCTTTCTAAATTGTAACTACAAGCAAGAAAAAAAACAACTTCACAAACTAAGATTCATTTTCCATTTTTAATTTGCACATGCTTTCTTTACTTGTATTTAAATATTCATTAAATTCAAAAATAATTAGAACTAATAAACTCATAATTTCATATGCCATATGAGAAATTTTAATAAAGACTCATTCAAGATATACCTACTCTAAATTAGGATTCAATCATCTAAATGTGTAATATACAGTAACTTGACTAGACTATTTATTACTGGAATTAATTTGTTCAATTGCCTTTAACAGTTTGAACCAGGTGATTAACATAAGCAATAGTGCAATGCACTGTTCTACACTTTTAAAGTCACATGGCACTCCTTGTTGCTTCTTGAAATCTCCAAGCAGCTCCTACTTCAAGGCTTTTGTCTGGCTCTTTTCTCTGCCTTCAGAGAACTGCACTGCCAATGCCTAACCTCCTTCAAGTCTTTGCTCAGTTCTCACTTTTCCCATGAAGCCTACCTTGACCACTACTTTTATAACTGCAACTCCTTCCTCTTTGGCATCCTGATTTGCTTACCCTTGCTATCTATCTATCTATATAAATGGATGTTTTGTGCATATATATAAAATTCACTCATAATATATTCATTTATCGTGTTAATTACATTTTTTCTAATTGCCTGCTTTTCCTCACTAACTTCACAAAGACAGGGACATTTATTATGTCCACTGATAGTACACTAAGTACTAAGCACATAGTGAGAGTTCAAAACAACTTGCTATGCCCATGAATACATGTTAATTTTCATTAATGTCAAGGTACATATGTTCTATAAAATTTTCTCTAATTTAATAGATACTAATATAAAAAATCTATACTATTTACTGAATAATTTGACTTAAATGTAACATCTACAACTCAATTAAATTCTACTATAGAAGATAAGTCAACTTATAACTGACACCATCACTTCTAAAAGCTTTTCAAACATCTTTACCTACACTCAGGCTAATGAAAACATATTCTCTAGCCCGTGAAAACAGCAATAAAATTATTTCTAATCTGATACTTCATAGCTTAGTATAAAACTAAATAAACATGTAACCAGAAGAACCAGGCTTTAACAAAATAAAGTTAAACTACTTGGTTCAAATGGAAAATGCATGTTTAGGAGAGTAGCAAGTAATATTTACCACTTAATTTACAATCTGCTATTCAACTTTTACAGAACACAAACTTCTAAGATTTCCATGTTTCGTTGACAACTATGCTCTTTGTCTTTATAACTATACTTTGCAAATATCACAGTTTAATCCAAAATTCTACTTTATTTTCACAAGCACTTCATTTTCATTAATCATAGTTATTTTCCTTTTCATCTTCACTTGTAAGTCTCATTTCTTCAGGTTCTTTTCATATCTTAATAATTCAATTTAATCCCATCTCACTCAATTCTTTCTACTATCATTTATCCCTCATATATTGTATAACAGAATTCTAACTGTTCACTTAAATATTTACCTGAAATTCTTCCTCCTTCTCTCCTGAATTTATTTTATTTTGCGCTTTAATACAAGTCCTATTCATAGTTTTAAAGCAATCTCCTCTTATTCACAGAATTTTTTAAATCCTCAAAATTACTAGAGCTAATAGTTTTACAAATTTATGGTTTCCAAATAAAATACAGAATGCCCAGTTAAATCTAAATTTCAGACAAACAACAATTTTTTAGTATAAGTATGACCCATGTAATATTGAAGACAAAAACAAAAAATAAAATAAAATAAAATAAAATTACAAGCAGCCAGCACATATGAAAAAATTATTCATTGCTGATCCAAAATTCAAATTTAACTGGGTGTCCTGCATATTCATCTGCTAAATCTGGGCACACACTCTATTGGGTACACACCACTATGGTATACTGTTCAGGGGCAGTTCTGATTGGCTGATACCAAAGTTTCATCAGTTATTACACAGTATGAATATCACCCCTGAAAACAAATTGATAATCAAATTATTCTTCCTATTTCCTCTATTATTCTGTTATTGACTAGTTCATAAAATGCAATCACCAGCTTAAAAAAAATCAGATAAAGTTGACACTCATACAATTCTCATCATCATCCAATCATGCGAAGGACAATAGCTGTTGAAGTCAACAGTAAACAAATAACCTATTTTAAAATACTGGCACTCTCAACAAAAGCTTGTAAAGTAAATGCAAAGTAAAAGTTCAGGTAAATTAAAATTTGAAGAACAAACTGAAATATTTTTATATAAGCAATTACATTTCATTCTGAAAAAATAAAAGGTGGCAGGATTCATAATGCCCAATATAGGCCTGGCCTGGCCTGGCCTTATTTAAAGTTATTATTTTCTTATTCAAAATTTATTAAAGGCACTCTAGGAAGGTAATGAAGTATCCATACAGAACAAATGTATTTGCACAATGACCAATAATTAGCTATGGATATACTGAGTTCATATATTCTCAAGTCAGTCCCATGTGGCAAACAGATACTATCACAAAAATAACCATTCATAAATTTGGACGACAATAACATAAGACATTTGGAATAGTCATATAACAAAAAAATTCCAGTTTAGAAATAGATTGCTAATATCTGGGAAAAAAAAAAACTTACTTCAGGACCATTTGAAAAGAACTGTAGTTAAAAGTATATCCACCAATCACCCACATAAATTTCCCATGTAAAACAGCCTTATGGGAAGCCCGACCTACAGAAGGACTGAAGGGTTTAACATTTGGCAGAATCCAGTAAGACTCAGTGGAAGGAACATTCAAAGAACAATCAGGACCTATTTAAAAAAAATAATAAAACAACACAATGCGTTAAACAAAGACCTTAGATTATAAAAATAGAATATATGGATTAGAGAATTTAAAAGTTCAATGCTCATCATATTAATAAATGTAATGTACATAATAAAGGGTCTGAAATAAAATTTACAGGAAAAATCTAACAGTGAATGTAATGCTTATGGGGGGAAAAATCATATACTCAAAGCTGACTTGTTCATGTTCAAATAAATATCACAATGTGAAAGAATTATTAAAATAATAATAATTTCAGATTTACTTCAGTATGCTAATAGAATATTAGAATGGAAAACTATGTACTCAAATCCCAGTTCTGTCACTTACTAATAATATGACCTTGGGAAAGTCTGTTTACATCTGCCATCATCAAGCCTTCATCTATAAAGTAGAACTAACAATCTATCTCCTAAGGGTTATTATATTTCACTTTTTAAAAGACAGTGAAAATGAAAATATTTATAAATTATAAACTATTAAAGAAATATAAAAATAAAAATTACATTTTTCTTAACATCATTATTATTAAGAAAAACTAAAACTGGCATCAGTAGAGAGGCTCATTATCCTCAAACAGAAAAAATTATTATCCATAATAAAACAAAAACTATTAATGAGTCCAGGATAATTTAAATACTATTAGTTGAAGACACTGCCTTTTCCTATCCATATTCATGATGTTACTCATGAGTCGTGGTTTCCTTCTCTGTAAAGCACAGCAGACTACCTAGATCAGTGTTTCTCGAACTTAAGTTATGGAAGGAATGCCCCTAAAGGAAATAGATTTCTATCAAACCTAAGGGTTCATAAATTATTTTAATTCTAGTGAAACTAGTATGCTCAAATAATAACTAGGCATAAACTCCTTATGACTAAGTTCTTTTATAAACATAAAACCAACATAAACTTATAAGTTACATATAAATACAAACTTATAAAAAAACAATAAAATTAACAGCTGCTTAAAATGATGGATGATGTTGTTCTGCTCAAACTAAATCATTGGTCCCAAGTTGAAAACGATGTTAATTCTTACAGCACCTTTTTTACACTTTAAGAAACCTGTATTATTTTGACAACAGAATTCTCACGTCACTTTTCTTTCATCTACCTTTTACAAACCTTTTTAATTCCTATAATATGCCATCACATCATTTGACCTTCACTTGTCACAAAAATATCAGTACACTCCAGTAATATTCCTTTTAGCATATAATAAGGATACTATTTGGTCCTAACCCAACAGTCAACACAAATGCTGGAAATGCAATCAAGTGGCATTTTTAAACAATTATGAGATCAATCACTTGATGTTAAATTTGCTTATATCAAAAAGTTTTAGATTATCATTGAATCACAAAATTTTAAAACTTCCAAATAGACCCAGATTTCACTAGCCTTTACAGTTTTTATTTGCTTACTTCTTCACTCACCCATACATTATGCATTCATTCATCCATCTTCAAGTCCTTCTCAATGCTTATATTCTATTTTGTATTTTGCAGGTAAAAGTTAGGTAGCACCCTAGATTATCTTTTAAATCAGATATAAAAACTTTAAAATTTCAGAGTGAAAAGACAACTACTCCTTGGTAACCAAAGAAATTAAAGGAGCATACTGATTTTTTTAAAATTTAACTAGAATTCTACACCACTTAGAATTCATTAAACTCAGGTTGGCAAGCAATAGCCCGTGAGCAAAATCCAGCCCACCACCTGTTTTTGTAAATAAAGTTTCATTAGAACACAGTATGCCCATTCATTTAAGTATTATCTATGGCTGTTTCTGCACTACCACAGCAGCGTTGAGCAGCTACAGAAGAGTTGAGCAGCTGCAACACAGATCATATGACTCACAAAGCCAAAAATATTTACTATATGGCCTTTTACAGAAAAGTTTGCCAACCTCTAATTTAACTGAAAAGAAATGAGATCATTTGGACATTATATATATGTAATATATCTGTTGGTCTGAAGAGTGTAATTTGTTTTCTTAAAAAGAAAATATAGATTTATTTTAAATCATGTAAGTCAGGAATAATAAAGCAAAAAGGGTAAAAAGGTTAATAATAGGTTAATCTGGGTAAAGGGCATTTATATATTCTTTGTACTATTTTTATTCTTGGAACTTTTCTATAAATTGGAAACTCTTTCTAAACAGTTAAAAACAGTCTACCACCTAAAGGCACAGAGTTGGAAGCATTTAAGTAATACCTGGGAATTGCCGGGCAGAGTTTGATGAGGAATAACGGCATGTAAAATTCTCAAGAGTTAGGGATATATTTAAATAAACAATATGTTTATGAAGTCTGCACTAAAACAAAACATTTCAAAGCAGCTTTGTGGTAGGCTGAAGAATGATAAGCAGGTCTCCTAATCACTAGAACCTACGGCTGTTACCTCGTCTGGCAAAAAGGACTCTGCAAGTATAATTAACTTAAGGATCCTGAGCTGGGGAGTTTACCCCGGATTAACCAAGGACACTCTGCAGGTGTTCTTATAAGAGAGCTCTGACTACAGAAGGAGAAGCAGTGTGACCACTGTGCTCCTCGATTTGGAGATGGAGGAAGGAAAAAAGCCAAGGAATGCAGGGACTGCAACTCTAATTGCTGGAAAAGTCAAGTATGCAGATTCTTTCGCCTCCAGAGGGAGTGTGACCCTGCCAACACCTTAATTTTTGCCTCCGTGAAACTGATTTCAGATTTCTAAACTGCAGAACGGTAAGAGATTAATAAATATGTATTGTTTTAAGACACCAAGTTTGCTGTAACTTGTTACAGCAATTATAGGAAACTAATACTTAAAACTAAATTTATTAGTTTTATTGATTTATTTATGTAAAATAAATATTGCTATTTAATACAAGAAACTGGATTTTAGAGGTTTTAAAATTTTTACTCTATAATCTAAAATATCTTATTTTCTATGCAAAAGGAAACAGCTGTCAAATTCTTCCAACCCTTGTTACTACCGTATTTCATGTAACTTCTAGCTGTTATTAGGAGAAATGCTCTATAGCCAAACTTTACAAATTGTCTTTATTTTACTCTAAATCAATAAGTTTATAAATAGGGTGGAGATTTACCAATATGACTTACAAGTTTAAGGAAAATTAGATGTCTTAATTTGTAGTTCTCTGCATTCTGTAACTAAAATGATGTAAAGGTGTTAAAACTAAATACTAATTTATAACACAATTAACTATAAAGAATGCTTTATACACACAAAAGGCTTCACCATCCATTAAACATCTAACATTTATATCTACATTTAAGGCTATCCCAAAACTCCCTTTTTATAAAAATGCATCCATGAAGAATGTACCACTTCATTATCTGGCCCCTCATGGAACATCATCCCTGCACAACTTCTATCAATCAATATGGGAATCTCCTCAAGGTAAACATATTACAGCTATCTTGAAAAGGATGTAATAAACTAAATCACATTACAGTGGGTTTCCATAAAGATTTAATATGCTACCTTTTCCACAGGTTACGTATAGTTTAATAATCCAAAGAGCATAAATGAATTTCTAACACTGTAACTTTAGGCATTAGTGAAAGTCTGCTGAGACACAGATTTTTGAGGCTGTTCTATAATCATACAAAGTGGAATTATACTCTGATCCCTCTCAAATTTCTCCATCTCCATCCTCACAACCTCTCTTGAATTCCAGAATCAAAGTCAAACTACCTACAGGACGTTTCCACTTGGATGTCTAATAACCATCTTAAATTTAACATGTCCAAAACTAAAATCTTAAAGTTTCCCTCCCAAATCTGCTCCTTCACCAGTGTTTACCATTTCAGTAAATGGCACCTCCATTCACCCAGTTGCTCAGGGCAAGGACCTTGGAGCTATTCTTGAGTTCTTTTTCCCCCACACCCATATCCAATCCACCAACAAATCCTGGACTGACCATCCTTAGGTATGCAGGAACACAGTCCTCTTTTTCCAATTGTTAAAATATGGAAATGCCTCCCGTACCAGGCCTTCCTCTCCCCTGGCCCCTCCCCTGAGATAATCCAGACCTCTGCACACAGGACTACCGAAGGAGTGATGCCTGCCCGGCCCAGCATGGCTCATCCAGGATCTTGTCCTGAGGCCAGCATCCACTTTGATTGGCTGGTGTCTGAGTGTCTGTACCTTACCAATTATAAACATTTTTAAAATTCTGTCACCTCTACCGGACTCCCACCACTGATGCTTTCTTTTACAACTACCATCCTAGTCCAAGCCACCATCCAGTCTCACCTGGATTATCACAACAGTCTCCAAACTGGTCTCCTTATTGCCAGTCTTGCTCCCTTCCTATCACATTCAACTCTCCACAATGCGATCAGAATGATTAATAATATAAATCCACTTTTATCATTTTCGTACTCAAAATCTTTCAGTGAGTCCCCATCGCACTTAAAATAGCACAGCCATGATTGGCCTCAGTATTCACTTATTGAATAAATGAATGAATGAACATATGAAAATACCCTTAAAGCCATAAAAAATTAAGAGCAAGAGCTATGAAGCCAAATCTCGCTTTCCTATTTATTAGCTGTGAAACCTTGGATGAATCACCTAACTTCTCTAACTTCAGTTTAATCATGGAGATTATACCTAGAAGAACACAGGATTCTGTGAAGATAAAACAAGACTGAATGAGACTGTACTTAATATTTAATACTATAATAAAAGCTTCATAATAGCAGACTTATTATGAACTCCATGCTCCATTTTAACATACAAAGAAACTAAGTATAATTAAGTCTACAGGTAAAATAGGTTAATGACGCCTAGTGTTATTAGATATTGCAAATATACATGCCAAAAGAAAACAGTAAAATTACAAGTAAAAAATTCCTATAATTACAGGTAAAACCAATTGAGAAATAATTGCAAAGGACAAAACCTAGAATAAAGAAAGTACTACAGAGTTTCGAAAGTTTTTCCAAAGCAATTCCAGAACAACCGAATCACATTCTTTCTCCCTTCCCAAAGTACTCTGTTTTGCACTGGAAAAGTTTCTCTAAAGGACTCTATCTCTGATTTTAAATTGGAAATCAGCACAAAACTTTTACTTGCTTTATATAAATTAAGTCTATAAAATAACTTTCCTTCCATAAAGAAAGATAAAAATTTAAAGTTTTCAAGTAAGTGAAACAGCAATTCCCCAATGGTCCCCCAAATTTATGAACAGATTTATATACCAACTTCCGATGTTACTGAAAAAACTGTAAGTGCTATGTACAAAGACGCAGAATGGAAAACTTAGCACTAAAATTTTATCTCCTTCAACAATGAAGTACGAGTTGTTCCTTTCACTAATTAATATTTTAACAACATGCTTGGATTTCTTAAAAAAAAAAAAAGAATGAGTCTGAATAGAGTTTCTTTATATCATTTAAAGCAGGAAAAGAAACCAAAACCTGATCTAGTCAAATAACGAATTTTCAGAAGGAAAAAAATCTCGCTCCAGTTTTAGACCTCTTTGATACAGTTTTGGCTAATACCTTTAATTCATATTTAATCTATGTTATGAAAAAAATATATTTACTTTACAATTAAGGTGGAACTTATTTAATGTTTATTTTCTTTTCACAGTTCTCAACTGAAAATACTGAATAAACACTGCTAACTCTGAACTATACCAAACGCCGTTAAGTGGCATTTCTATAAATAACTCAATACTGATCCTTTAGTATTTTAAATGTCTAATAGTAACAGGTAAATATATATATACCCTCTAACAATATTTCCAGGGTAATAATAAGATTATTTTAGTTGTGAGCCACAGAAACTACTTTTGGCTAGCCTAAGGAAAAATGGGAATTTGTTGACAAAATATGGAGAAACACAGAGAATTTTAAAAAGAGGCTGAAAAATGAAGCTTAAAAGGAGCAGGTAACTGGATTTATCATCCCATCAAGACTACTCTCAATGAGTGAAAGACAATCTCCCAAAAAAGAAATTGAATTCCTAATAGGAAAGGAAAAATATGCTGAGAAGGGAGATTTTGAGGGGTGTATGTAACTGAAGTCATTCCAGAAATAGTTTATGATTTAATATGTGTACTGTCATTGCAAGAGTCCTTTCTTCTAACATCATTAGAAAAATCTGATTTTGTTTCAGTATCCAAAGTACTCTGAACGTTTTCTAGGCCCATAAAACTAATCTCCAAAGGAGAGGTATCAGTTTTAGTGTATTTTAAATGTCCACAGCTGTTCTGACAATATTCTAATTTTATACAACAATGAACTAAGTGAGTAGTAGTCACTAAACTAGATCTGTTCCAGGAATACGTGGTTCTCACAATGCAGGTCAATGATACTACTACAGTACGGAAAGGAACTGCCCTTCTGATAGCAAAGATCAGTGCTTTCCAATTATTACTTTTGAGTTGTGAAAGGCTTGAAACAAAGCTTTAAAAACTTCAGTTCTGATTAGTTGAAAATAAAAAATACAGAGTGAGCTAGGACTGAGAGCAGGATTGGTTTATCCTATTTGTCTAAGTCAGGGGCAACAAAATGAGTGATGTAAGTATTTCAACATGAGGAAAGCTTCTGTAAGGAAGGAAACTATGCGCAGCACAGAGTATTCTCTGAATTGTGTTGTAACCCACAGCTCAGTCCTTTGTTCTATTCTCTCTCTACACTCACTTCCCTCGTGATCTCATCTGATCTCATGGCTTTAAGTATCATCATTTTCAATTTAATATTTGTGAACCAATCACCCCCAAATTGATAGCTACAGTACAAACCTCTGTCCACTAAACTCCAATTAGCTTTTCAACATTTCCTCTTAGATGTCTATAAGACATTTCAAACTTAACATACCAAATTCCAACAGATCTTCCTCCTAAAATCTTCCTCATATAAGGTGAAGAGATTATAGGTCAAGTGGTAGAGCGCCTGCTTAGCATACACAAGGTCCTAGGTTCAATCCCCAGTATCTCCTCTAAAAATAAATAAATAAGTAAACCTAATTACCTCGCCCACAAAAATAAATAAGTAAATAACCCCAAAACAATAATAAACAAATAAATAAAATTATCCTAAAAAAAAAATCTTCCTCATATAAAAAATCTTAAAGCCATCTTTGACTTTTCTTTCTCTCATCCCCTATATCCAATGCATCAACAAACCTTATTAACTCTGCTCTAAAATTTCATTCAGCATTAAGCAATTCTTACCCACGTCGCTGCCTGCCCACACTACCATCACCTCTCATCAGGACTATAATTATAGCGGTAGCCTCTTAACTAGAACTCTGCTTCCACAGTCTGTTCTCAATATAGAAGTCAACAGGAACCCTGTAAAACTAAGTCACACTTCATCAATCTGCTCAAAGTTCTACACTGGCTCCCCATGTCACTCCAGGTAAAAGTCAAAATCCTGAAATGCCCCACAGTGCCAAGGCGTAGCTCCTCTAGCTCCATTCTTCACATGCCGCCATTAGGCCGGCAACCCCTTCACTCCACACTCCCAGTCATCACCCTTGCTCTGTAACTTCTCTGAGCCCGTATCTGATGATCTCCCCACAGCAACCCAATTCTAGGCACACTGGCCTTTTGCCAGTCTTTACACGTATCAGGCATGTTCCTGCCAGAGAGACTTTGCTGTTCCCTCTGCCTGGAACGTTCTTCTCCTAAATATCTATACAGCTAACTCTCTCACTTGCTTCAAGTCTTTGCTCAAACATCAGCTTCTTAATAAGACCTAACTTGACCATTCTGTTTTAAATTGGAACTCTCATGTCCAGATCTATCCCTCTTTCTCAGTTCTACTTTATTTCCATCGCACCTAACCCTTTCTAATATACCATACTTATAATACATATGTTATGTTGATTATCTATGGTCTAGTCTATCTCTCTTGGCTTGAATGTTAGGTCCACAAGGATCTGTGCCTTCTTTGTTTCATGATGTAACCAAAGGACCTAGAATAGCACCTAGCACTTAGAAGAAGCTCCAAAAAGTTACATAAAATGAACAAAAATAAATGAATTAATTAGTAAATAAAGCATGTTATATATACATACTTAATGTTCTTTTTATTTTTAAACAGTTAACTCTCCAAATAGCTTAGGAACAAAAACTTATTGGCTCTTACAAAAAGTTGGATCTGCTGCTTTTGCTAGGTGGGGAGAATGAATAAAAACGGAAGAATTTAATCTAGTATGGTATCTGTTGCTTGTCTCTCCACAAAGTTAAATAAAGTGGAGAGATCACGTTCATTATTATTCAATTTCTAAAGGGAAATGTAAATGATCCTGTAAATTTCTTCAAAGCAAACTTTAGGCTCACAAATACTTATATACACTATTCTGAAGTAACTGTGTCCTAATTTGTTACATGACTAACCCAGGAAAAAATAATTTATGATAAAATATTTATAGCTTTGAGTTAGAAGATTTTATATTTGTCTAAAAAGAACAAGAGTATCAAGTTTTTACAACCCGAATAATGCCGTGGAGTTTGTGTGTGCTCTGGTAGTCAATACTGCCACCCAATGGCAAATGCTAAAATCTAAAAGCAAAGGATGAAACAAATATAGGACCAAGGATCTCAGAACCAGATGCTAAAATTGAAATGGTTCCCTCAATACTTAAAATTATGTTTTAATATATCGATGAAGTTACATAATTTATTGGAGTACTAGTCTTCTAACCAAAACATCTACACTTGAATGCTCACGTGTCACTAAATCAGCAAACTAATACATTTGTAATTCATTCATTCAACAGAAGAAGAAAAAAAATCTGAGTGCCTCCCACATAGCAGGCACTACAGAAGGTGCTGGGAACATAAAGGTGATCAAAACATAATCATTCCCAACTTTCATGGAGTTCACATTCCAGTAGGAAACGTAATCAAAGAATCACACAAACATAAATGCTGTAAATTTAAAAGGTAGGGTCCTATGAAAGCGCACAATGGAGGGATCTGACCTGGTCTGAGAATGTCGATGGAGGGGGGTGTTCTAGGAGGAAGTGGAGACGTAAGAAAGGCCTTGAGATACTTAGGGACGAAGAACACGCAAGGGACTGAAATAAATCCAAACAAAGTGTCACTTTAAAGAATCGGAGATACTATTTAAAAAAAATATCAAATTACCTGATTAGCATATTCAGATATTGACTATTAATCAATAATGTAAAGGCAGAAAAAAACCAACTCCAAATCCTTACATGAGAACGGTGTCTGAAGTGGACTGAAAAGGAATGCTGACTATCCCTAAAAAATATCCTGAAGATGTTTTAAAGGACTGACCCACAGGACTGAGCAGGACATTTTGGAACAGGAAAGTTTCAGGGACAGTTTTTAAATGGTTAAGAAATGGTGCCATCTAGTCTTAAAATACCCTCCTATGCATTTGGGGAAGTGCCTCAAACAGCAAAAAGAAGAAAGCAGATGGTTAAGGAAGAAAGACTTCAATGAGAAAGTTAAAGGGGGTTGAGGGGGAGTATAGTGCTGGCTAAGCAGAAATTTTAGGAAATACTACACAGAAAACCTAAATTTGGAAAACAAAGTGACGTGAAGCCCAGGTGGAACAAGCACTAGAGAAACGTGAGGAAAGGGACTCAAGACTTAACAAAAAGCTAGGCTTCTCCTCTGTGTTCTCTTAAGGAAACCTCAGTTTCTTAAAAGCAATACTTTCTTTTTTGTATACTGGCATAGAACCAAACAGAATAAAGTTAACCAACATAGAGGGATAAAATATAATTAAGAATCCAAAAAAGACTTTGAATCTCATAAAAAAGATTATCACCTCAGCTCTCATGTTCAAACATCTCTAGTCCTTAGATCATTCCCCAGATGTCCTAGAAACAAATCTCTCTCCCATTTCCCCTCAGTGATTCCTCCCATTCTCTGTATCTAAAATAAGAACATCATTTTCCCCCTGATGATATGGTCACAAGCCCACCTACTTTAAGTTACGCTTCCTTAAATATAGAATCAGGATCAGGCTGGAGGCTCAAAGAAACCTCACCTGTCTGGAAAGAAGCACAATCTCTATTTCTTCAAATACTCACAAAACATTCGTATCATTTCAGAGATCAAATTACTTAATTACTAAGAATTAATAATGGTACCAGAACATTTCCGATTTCTCCATAGTATTCTATAATTTTGTTAAGCATTTCACATTATTCTCATTTGTGAAAAACATATGTCTATCTGTGTATCTGTATCTGTGAATACATGTTTATATAAGCTACTCATATCTCCACTTTGCTTTAAGGGTGACCATACCCAGTATTTTGCTTCCCCATCTCCATTTGCTTAAATATATATGAGAGCCAAGAATTTGTGATCTGAGACCCCACTTAAATCAAGACTAAAAAAATGTGAAAGGCCAAAAAGCAAAAGCCAGAAAAACGGAAGATAATACTTTCAACCAGATCGATAGTACAAAACTCCCAGAACATAAAAGCATTTGAAAGTAGGACTAATAAAAGGAAGTAAAGAAGAAAAAAGAAGAGAGAAGCTCACAGAGAATATTATACAAATGTATTCCTCTTTTGCTCTCAAGACTGTTGAAATGAAATGGAGACTAAGGGCAGTTGAAGACCAGCTTGAAAAGCACCAAGCATATAAGCTGTACTTCTGTTTCTCAGGCCTTAACTAACATATTCTTGATGTACTACTCTCTCCATAGAAAAGGACATTATTTTAGTTTCAAGACTGAAACAGAAACAAGAAAAATGATATCTTGAGGCAGTTTTAAGGTCACAAATTAAAATAGCCACTCGACAAAATACATGCCCGTATCATTCAAGATCATTGAGAAGTCTGTATCTGTCACCATCATAGCAGGCAATCAAATTCAGTTTAGTAAGAAATCACTGGTATTTCACATGGTTAGATTAGCTAAATTTTTAATGAGATACATGAGTTTAAGATGGGCACAATTTATACAGTCTAAAATAATTCCTCTAAAATCAGTACTCAGCACACAGTAATTCTTTTTTAATTCATCTCAAGAATATTAAATATGAGGAACATATTCTGTTTGGTTTTTATTCAGATCTGATAGGAACCACTGCTACAAGAGCTACACACGATCATGAATTTACAATAACATAGGACCATGAATTCAGATTATGTGTTTCTTGGGTCAGAGTTCCTCCTATCAGCAGGATTAATATGTTGACACAAAGTAAGTTCTCAATATGTAAATATAATTCGTACAAAGTAAGCTCTGGATAGGTAAGTACTTGGATAACCACGACCTATCTCTTCATTTAATTCCACAATCACAAAATTTATGATTTTATACCCAAATATTTAAGTAAACTAAAACTCTTCAATGTAGTCTAAAATCAATCTTTAATAATAGGTATTTATAAAAGTTGTTTAGAAATTCTTCCCCAGGAATGTTAGTTTTGCAGTAAGAAAAACTTCTACTTTTTTAGTCTATGTTCTTTTAAAAATAGCCACAAGAGGTCAGTCTTTCCTAAGATATAAGTTTAATACAGTCCTGCAGTACCTTTCAAGATGAGCATCTATTTTTGTAATAAACTATTTACGTCACCCATTATAAATCAAATTTGAATGTATCACATGTTAATTTCAGTCAAGTCACCAAATCTTTGGGAATTCAACAAAAAATTACAGAAGATCATAATGATTACACACCTAGAATTTGAAATAAAGGTTTATATATAGTAACTTCACTTGATTCTCAAAACAGTATGTAGACAAAATCTTTACTGACCCTATTTGTGAAGAAGCAAACTATTAAGAGGCTGACTGTCACTGAACATTCTAAAAACAAAACATGAGATCTGGGTGTGCAAACTACAGCAAAACAAATGAGAGTAGAATTTGTATTCAACTACTAGATATACGAATGAACGTTTCAAAAGCCACACGTCCTTACCTTGCCAGCTATCATTGCAGACACACAGCTTTTCTCCTGTTAGGTCACAGTAACCGTGATCGGGGCTGCCGCAGTTGGCTTTACAGTAAGGGATGTCGCAAGCTTCACCCTTCCAGTATTTGTCACACTCACAATACACCTGACTTGGAACAGAGATGCTGGTCGTGCACTTCCCATGACCAGAGCAGTTGTTAGGACAGGAATTGATTCTGTAAAACATATTTCATACATATTCAAATTCAAGATAACTGAAAAAAGAGTTTGGGTTAATATTCCTGTAAACTTTATAATTTTATGTTCTTTCTATGTGCCTCATTTAACACAGTTTCACAATGTGACTTCAATCCTTTACTCTGTATCTTTTTACCCCTAAAGCGATTCAGTTATACATATTTGCCATCGGCCTCAGTTTACTTTGCCACCAAGTCTCCAGATGTCCAAGGACTACACATTCATCTATACAGTTCCAAGCAGGATGTTTTGTAAAGACTTAAGTATTTAAGTGCTTTGAATATATATTTTGCAGAAAAATAATTAAGTTCATGAATACCTGAAACAACATAAGCCAAGATAAACCTCGGTCACGTAATACTTAGCCCGCTCTCACCTACAAGCTGTCTTGGAAATTAAAGGACGTTTATCAAATTCTATTTTAAGGCCCTTTAACCAATTATATTCTACTATATATTTATTCTCCCTTGTGTATATACTTGAGATAAATAAATCCTATAATAAACTGTTGATTCAAGGATATTTAGATTATTTTATTCCTCATGAAAAATTCTCTGGTTATCATTTTCTACATTTCTGAAGAAAAGAAAAAAAAATGTACTGGGTTCCTCTGTGACCATTCCTATGAAAGCATCTCTGGCTAATTCCTCTCACCCCTGGACTTCCAGATATAAAAATTCATACAGAGTGTTAGACACAAGTAGATTCTCAATAAACATTATTTTCCTAATTTTAGAGGGGACAGCGGTATATAGTCACTTACCTTATCTCCTAAGCCTCAATTTCCTCATGCATAAAATAGGGAAAATACCCATTTGACAGAATTGTTCTGAAGAGAGTTAAGGAATGTAAGTACATAAAGTATCCAGTACAGTGTCTGGAATACAGAAGAACTGTGAAAACTCAGCTCCTGTTCACTCTTCAAATCTGGCATAAAATATCTTGGAGCACAGACAGGCACTTGAGGGTTCCCTGCAATCCCACACACCTGCTATTACCAGCAAAGTAACACTAAATTTGTATTTGTTTAATCATTTGCCAACATTTTTAATTCTGTAGTTAATTTTCAACTAAACTTGTTACCATAATGTCCTGAGACTTAGAAATTGTCCTAATACAAGCTTAGACAGTATATTGGGGTATGTTATTAAAATTTATGTCACTTAGGAAGAGATGCTGGATATTTTGGTTTCACACACTAGTCTGCTCCTGGTATGTAAGACATTTATAAAAACAAACAATAATCTCCTCTATGCCAAATTATAAGAATCATTACAATATAAATTTTTCTGTAAAATACTTACGAATAAAAAATGTTGAAGCCAGTTAGATTATATGCAGCATCACTAAAAAAATGTAACAGTGCATAGCCAGATGTTGTAACAACTTCAGGCACAGTTTCATTTCCCCTTATTTCAGGGACTATCAAACCACTATAAGAGAGCAAAATTGAATATTGTGTATTATTAATGTACATGTGACAGTTAATCACACACAATTTACTCAAAAATATGCTTGTCAGAATCACTAAGCATCTATATTAGAATGGACAACCAGAAGAATAAATCTAAAATGAGTTCCTAGTCATTTCTCACCAATTAGCTCTACTACTGCTGTCAACAGACTAACATCAACTCTTGTGCCGCCATACTCCTTTTTCTCTTCTCACCATTTGGACTGCAGTGTCCCATTTCTCCATTTTGTCCTGCTATCCATCCGATCATAATACTCTAGGGTGAACTTTTACTTAACTCATACATAAAACTTTCATTTAAAGCCACCATGGGGAAGAATCAGTATTGCTAAAATGTCCATACTACCCAAAGCAATCTACAGATTCAACAAAATCCCTATCAAAGTACCCATGACATTTTCCGCAAAAACCAGAACAGACAATCCTAAACTTTGTATGGAACCACAAAAGAACTTGAATAGCCAAAGAAATCCTGAAAAAAAGAACAAAGCTAGAGGTATTATATTCCCTGACTTCAGATTATATTACAAAGCTACAGTAATCAAAACAGTATGATACTAGCACAAAAAACGTACATAGATCAAAGGAACAGAATAGAGAGCCAAGAAATAAACCCACACACTTATAGTCAATCACGCTGACAAAACAGGAAAGAATATACAATGGAGAAAAGACAGTGGTGCTAGGAAAATTGGACAGTCACATGGGAAGCAATGAAATTAGAACATGTCCTGACACTATATACAAAAATAAACTCAAAATGGATTAAAGACCTAAATGTAAGAGCAGAAATCATAAAACTTCTAGAAGAAAACACAGGCAGAACACTCTTTGACATAAGTCTTCACAATATTTTTTTGATCTGTCTCATCAGGCAAGGCAAACAAAAGAAAAAATAAACAAATGGTACCTAATCAACCTTAAAAGCTTTTGCACAGCAAAGGGCACCATCAACAAAATGAAAAGACAACCTACTGAATGGGAGAAGGTGATTTGCAAATGACATGTCTGATATGGGGTTAATATCCAAAATACATAGAGAGCTCATGAAACATCAAAAAAAAAAAAAAAAAAGACAACCTGATTAAAAAATGAACAGAAGACATAAATGAACATTCTTCCAAAGAAGAAATACAGATGGCCAACAAGCACATGAAAAGATTCTCAATATTACTAATTACCAGAGAAATATAAATCAAAACTACACTGAGATATCACTTCACACCTGTCAGAATGGCTACTGTCAAAAGATCGCTAATAACAAATCTTGGTGAGGATGTGGAGAAAAGAGAATCCTCATGCACTACTGGTGGGAATGCAAATTGGTGCAGCCACTATGGAAAACAGTATAGAGGTTCCCCAAAAAATTAAAAATAGAACTACCATATGACCCAGTAATTCTACTCCTGGATATATTATCCAAAGAAAATGAAACCACTAATTCAAAAAGAGATATGCACCCCAATGTACACAGTAACAGTATTCACAATAACCAAGATATGGAAGCAACCTATCCATCGGAGGTTAATGGGTAAAGAAGATGTGGTGTACACACACACACACACACACACACACACACACACAGAGGAATATTACTCAGCCATAAAAAGAGTGACATTTTGCCATTTGCAACAACATGTAGGGTATTATGTTTAGTGAAGTCAGGCAGAGAAAGACAAATATTGCATGTTTTCACTTATATGTAGAATCTAAAAAATAAACAAATGAATATAACAAAACAGAAACAGACTCACAGATACAGGGAACAAACTGGTGAGTATCAGCATGGAGGTTGGGGGGGAGGATGGGGAAGGGGATTCAGAGGTACAAGTAGTAGGTATACATAAATAAGATGTAAGGATGTAACGCACAGCACAGGGAATATAGCCAATATTTTATAATCACTTCAAATGGAGCATAATCTATAAAAATATCAAATCACTATGCTGTACACCTGAAACTAATATAATATTGTAAATCAACTATACTTAAATAAATAAAATAAAGCAAGGCCACCTTGGTGCCCTTACTTTTTCCCACGGGTTGCAGATTCTGATGAAGCACACCACGTCGTTAAGAGACTACAATGACATTCTAGTTAAAGTTGTACACTTCCAGTACGCTAATTACATGTTTTCGGTCATCTAAAAGCACACGCTTTTTATATTTCTTTAAAATGTTGTATATTTATGCAAATTACTTTAATATATAATTATTCCAAGAGACAATATTACTCACACAAGCCCATATATACACAAAACAAAATTATGTTTGTCAGGGAGAAATATAAATGTGTAAAAGCAGGAGTTCTAAGTTAATAGTAACTAGAACTTCTTCCTTTTCAAGTCTACTTGTTCATGGGGGAAAATGACGTATCTTCATTTACTTATACCATACTACCCTCTCTATATCTATGAAAACGTATAATATGAGAAAGAAAAGAAGCTGCTAACAACAAAGTACATTACTCAAAATAGTCGATTCCTTTAAATAATGTTAAACTTATGTTTAAGCACCACCTGGAACTGAATTCCCTCATTCAAATCCTATCTGACAGAATCAAATGAAATATTATAGTCAAATAATTTATTCTGTAAACACATTTTGAAAAGCAAACAAATTAAAAAGTGATCAACTCTTGATGCTTTCATAATTATTGTACCTACTAGCTCCTGTCTGCAAAGGAACAAAAGATTTTAAAAGGAGACTGTCAACAGAATTCAAATTCTGTGATACCAGTCATAGTTACATGTACAGATTTTTCATCACAGTGAGATTACATCAAATGAAGACATTGCTAAAAATACTATTCCCAGATCTTTATAACAGATATGGCCAATTCCTCTGAAACAGATGAAAAGAGCAGATTTGTTTGCTCGGCTGTTTGTTTACAAGTGTTCTGAAACCAGTAAATCAAAGAGGACTCCCACTTCCTGCGTGACACACCAATCTGGACCCACCAACCTCCCCACGAAGTGAACCAGAAAAATGGCAAACTGTGTACGAAGGAAGAAATTGGCTTGAAGATATTAGAACAAAGGAAAAGGTGAGCCCAGGAATTGCGGCCATTTCTCCCAATTGGGCATTTGCTGATTTCAAAGTTGGAGATGAGGTTTGAAAGGCTAAGAAACTGGGCTGTTTTACAGAGCCAGGCAAAGAAGAAGCGGAACACAAGGCCCTCCCCTTGACCTGAGACCCCAGGGACCAGGCTTAAAAACGAACAAGTGGAAGGCAGGCCCTTCAGGGGACTGCACTGAAGTCTGGATGTGAATTACCTCAATACCTGGATTAGAATTCAGTCGACTGTGGACTTCCAGTATCCTCAGGTACCCTTTGAGAATATACTATCTTTTTAGGCCTCAAATTATTGCTATATATGGTTTTACAACATGATGTCCAGCACACAATAAGAAAATAACACCTCTCCTTTCCAATCTATTCTCCATATTCTAAAAAGTCTTGCCCTTAAACATAAGATAAGACATCATAAAACCCCTAGAAGAGAACATGGGCAAAACAGTCTCTGACATAATCGTAGCAATGTTTTCCTAGATCAGTCACCCACAGATATAGAAATAAAAGCAAAATTAAACAAATGGGGCCTAATCAAACTTATAAGCTTTTACACAGCAAGGGAAACCATAAACTAAATGAAAAGACAACCTACAGGATGGAGAAAATATTTGCAAAGAATGTGAATGACAAGGGATTCATTTCCAGAATATAAGAACAACTCATACAACTCAGTAACAAAAAGACAGCCCAGTCAAAAATGGGCAGAAGACCTAAATAGACATTTCTCTAAAGAAGACACAGATGGCCAACAGGCACATGAAAAGATGCTCAACATCACTAATTATAGAGAAATGCAAATCAGATTTACAATGAGGAATCACCTCACACTGGTCAGAATGGCCATCAACAAAAACTCCACAAACAGTAAACACTGGAGATGGTGTGGAGCAAAGGGAACCCTCCTACACTGTTGGAGGGAATGTAATTTGGTGCAGCCATCATGGAAAACAGTACGGAGATTCCTTACCAAACTAAAATAGAGTTACCATGTGATCCAGCAATCCCACTCCTGGGCATATGTCTGGAAAAGATGAAAACTCTTAATTCGAAAAGATACACGCACACCAATGTTCACAGCAGCACCATTTCTAATAGCCAAGATATGGACGCAGACTAAATTTCCATCAACTGATGATTAGATAAAGAAGACAAATATTGTATGACATCACTTACATGTGGAATCTAAAAAATGATACAAATGAACTTATTTACAAAACAGAAACAGACTCACAGATACAGAAAACAAACTTATGGTTTCCAAAGGGGTAAAGAGGGGGAAGGGATAAATTAGGAGTTTGGGGTTAGCAGATACAAACTGCTATATATAAAATAGACAACAAGGTCCTACTGTTTAGCACAGGGAAATACATCCAGTATCTTGTAATAACTTACAATGAAAAAGAATATATATATGTATAATTGAATCACTATGCTGTACACCGGCAACTAATACAATATTGTAAAGCAACTATACTTTGACAAAAAAATAAATAATAATAAAAAGTCTTGCCTACAGAATAAAGTCTAATTTCTTTAGTGTGGTATACAAGAAAGCATTACTACAGTAAATGACTATAGCTCAATAAAAAAAAAAAGTTAAAAAAAAAAAAAGAAAGCATTACTACAGTGATTAAGGCATTGTAAAACCTAGGCTTGTATTCTGACTCTATCATTTACTAACTAAGCAACTTTGAGCCACTCACAGACTCTCTTTATGCCTCGATTCTCCATTTATAAAATGGCAAAACTAGTATCTACCTAAAGGGTTACTGTGAGGATTAAATGAGTTGATACACATAAAGAACTCCTGCACACTGCCTGCCACATAAGCAGCATTCCGCAGACGTTACTGACTACCATTTACTGCGTGATCTAGTGCCTACCTGTCCCTTCACATTTCCTGTGACCAAGTTACTCATAGCTACTTACTACTGCCCCAAAATACAGTGTTCTTTAATGTGTCTATGTCTTTGTACATATGTTTTTTCTCTACCTAGAATGTTCTATCTGACTCTCATACTTTGTCTACCATTCTTCTACTCATGATGAAATTCACTATGAAGGGTGGGGGAAGGTATAGCTCAAGTGGTAGAGCGCATGCTTAGCATGCACAAGGCCCCGGGTTCAACCCCCAGCACCTCCTCTAAAAAAATAAATAAACTTAATTACCTCCTCCCCCCAAATTAAAAAAAAAAATACAATAATAGATAGAAATTCACCATGAAGAATTAGTTACTTCCGGAGTCATACAGCACTCTTTTCATAAGCTGATTATACACGTGCTGTACTATGTAAAATGCCTGTTTACATACTGCCACCAGGGCCTAACTTCTGTGTGGTGATGTAGCCTCCAAACCCTTGAAATTCAAGTGATTAGGAATGTCTTTGTTATTCATGGTGGGCTCATATTGTATGCTAATGAGGTGACTCAGGATAGGAGCTGACCACCCCAGAAAGACCAACCATGTGATTAAAGGGCTGGTGCTAAAGCCACAAGAAATCAATCTGACTTCCAGAGAGGAGGGAGAACTAAAGATTGAGTTCAACCACGTGGCCAGGGATTGGATCAAGCATGCCTACATAATGAAACCAAGGAGAGAAAAAAATCCTCTGGACACCTATAACTCGGGCGAGCATCTTGGGTGGCAAGACACACTGATATGTTGGGACGATAGCATGTCCTGAGGACAGAGCAGCTTTGTCCGCGATCTTCCCAGACCTCACCCTGTGTGTCTCTTCATTTGACTGGTCCTATTTTTATCCTTTATAATAAAACTATAATCAGAAATACAGTGCTTTTCTGAGTTCTGTGAGTTACTCTAGGAAATTACTGAATCTAAGGGGGTCAGAGGCAGCTGTGAATTTGTAGTCAGCTAGTCAGAAGTGCAAGTGGCCTGGGACCCCTGAGCTTGCAGCTGGTGTCTGAAGTGAGGGCAGTTTTGTGGAGGACTGGGAACTCAACCTATGAAGTTTGGCCCAACTTCAAGTAGTTGGTGTCTAAAATGATCTGTATCTTATTCCTTATGGCATCTTCCAGGCTTATGATAGTCTCTGGAATTGAACAGGTTATCAAATTCAAACATTTAGATTCAGAACTCTTAGTAAAGAAACACAGTACACAGGCTTTTAAATCAGATTGTCATGTCCTAGTCTTGGCTCCACCATCTATTAGAAGTAAAACTAGCAGTAGCAGTAGCAGTAGCAGTAGCTGTAGCAGTAGCAGTAGCAGTAGTAAAACTCTGAGTCTCAATTTTCTCAACAGCACATGGGGATAACAGCACTTCTTCCATGACATCCTTACGGGGACTGGATGACATTTAAATTGCCTCGTAAAGTGCTTGGAATCAAGTGGATATTCAATAAACATGAGTTTTCCACCTCCCTCAGGATAGCTAACAGGAACTTGCTAATGTAAAGTCACTGGTTCCACCTTCACAGTCACATAGTAACCCCCAGCCTGCTAATTATTTTACAAAAGCTTCCTTTAGTATCAAAAAAGGGTTGGTAAGAGTGTTAATGAATCACTTAATTAATGCAAAATCATCACAACTACTAGAAAAATAAATGAAAAAAGCACACATCTAAATGATGGTCAGTCAGTAGTATCATAAAAATAGAGGGATAATAACAAAGTTATATCTAAGTTGCTAAAAATAAATATATGAACCTACAATCTTATCTATTTGTTCCAATGAATTATCTTACGATGTAAATTAGTTACAAGGCTCTGCTCCATTTTCTATTATCCTTAGATGGTTACTCATGGATGCTCTTTATATAATTTTCAAAGAACTCAAGAAGTAAGTTTTAAAGGTATCTTGAGCAATAGCAATATCACAGAATATGTGTCTGACCTCCCAAGGAGACACTCTGAATTCACTCAGAAATACAAGTCCTTACATGTTTATGCAAAAAAATAAATTGCATTCCTGTTAAACAGAGTATTTACAACATAAGAGTAAAAAGTGAAAAAAGAAAAAGGAAAATTTTTAAAATTGAAGGGAACAATGAGATTTTATTTATATATTTAAATGTATTTAAATTTTTAACAATGACAACACAAAAGAGATACTACATAAACAACAAAAGGCATAATGTAATGAATAACTCTGGTCAACGATCATGTTAGTTAAATTGAGCACAAAATCTACACTTTATGCTTAAAAATTTTTCTAATATATTCTTCTCCTATTCATAAAACATTTCATAATAGGTTGAACATACACACATAAAAAAGATTTTTAAATTGATACTGAAAATGCTGTGATTTTAAAATTAAGTCTGACTACTAACAACAAAATATTTTGAAGCAACCAAAATGCCCAAACTGTGAGAACTGATAGAAACACCTTCTTTATTAACTACACAGAGTATAACTTAACCTTTTTTTACATAATTTAAAATGTTATAATTTCTCTAAAATAAAGACAACTATAAAAATACACCTATTAATTTCTATGTCAGCTAGAACTTTTATTAATCTATTCAAATAGGTATTTCTGAAAACATATTCAAATAATTTTAAAAGAATAAACTATGTACAGTAAGAATTAGGAGTATTTATCAAGAAATCTACATTTCTGAGACAATATTTATCTTTGCTATACAAATGTTTATATTAATACATATACATCTAAGTTGTCAGCCACAGTACACAACAATCTTAAACTATCTTTGAAATTTAGCCATCAATATCTATGCTAAATTTATTTTTGAAGTGCAGATGAGTATATCTTTAAAATTAATAAAGTATAGTTACTTTTCTACAACTGATTGTAAGTTCATCAATTAAACATAACTACTCACCTAAGTACAGCTATTAAAGGTGCATATATTGAATCTCCATCATAAACATACATATGATCCCAGCTACATTCTGTAGCAAAATGATTGAATCTTAATCTTAACACGGCATTTGGACTGAAAAAAATATTAACATATTTTAAAATTAATATGTAATATATAAAGCACAGTCTGAAGAAATCTTAGAAAATTTTATTAAAAACCTATTAACAGATAATTTTGCTATAAATCCTTAAGTCACCAGTACAAAAGACTGATCAGCAATCATATCTAATTTGTAAAAACAACATACAACTTCCCAGCCTATTAACTGGCCATATGTAAGTATCATCTTTTTCAAAACATTTAGTCCACAGGAAATGTTCTCTGTCTTAACTAAGATGGCTGTTACATAAATTATATATATTATTGAAACTTCACTGAGCTGTACACTTAAGATAAGTGCATTTCATTGTCTGCAAATTGCATTTGAATAAAGTTCAACTTTACATTCCACATTTAAGACTATTTTTATTTCTATGAACCCTTAACTAGAGGTACTAATAAAGTCCTCTAATTTGAATTAAAAGGTCTCGATATGATATACTGCTACTTGTTAACAAATACACAAAATGAGACCATAAGTGCACAGGGAATGAATAACTCTGAAGTTTTGAAAAACTTTTAAAGTAGTCAAAGAAAAAAACACCACCCAGTTTTCCAAATACACTCTCTAAAAAAATCATAAAATAGTTCAAAAATAATCCATATCAATTCACTTACGATCCTATTCACAGTATGTTTAAATAAATTCAGTCTCAAGCCCTAGTTACTGAAAAATGCCTCTAAGAGGAAAATGAACTCTCTCTTCTACAAAATGTCCTTTTTTTTAAACACTCATAACTAAAATGCTGAATATAGTATGAACCAACGGTATCATTCAGCATGGAATATTTTTAGACTTTCTACGGAATATTCAGATTCCATAACAAGCTATTTAAAATAAGCCAAAAATGCATATTTGATTTAATGCCACAGTAACATAACTCAAAAATAAAATACAGGTAAAAATTAAACTATTATCACAAGTAAAAGGGTATTATAATTTATATTAAACATGATACCTAGCTTTCTTTTCCAGTGAGCGGCCTGAGGTGACCTCTAAAAATGGTTTGCTATTCACTTGACCCAGAAAACCCCACAAAATCATGCAAATCAAGAGGTTCAAATCTTTGTGTTCACTTTAAGAACACTCGTGAAACTGCCCAGGCCATTCAGGGCATGCATATCTGAAAAGCCACCAAGTATCTGAAGGATGTCACTTTACAGAAGCAATGTGTGCCATTCCGTCTTTACAATGGTAGAGTTGGTAGGTGCGTCCAGTCAAAACAGTGGGGCTGGACACAGGGTCAATGGCCCAAAAAGAGTGTTGAATTTTTACTGCACACGCTCAAAAATGCAGAGAGTAATGCTGAACTTAAGGGCTTAGATGCAGACTCTCTGGTCACTGAGCACATCTAGGTGAACAAAGCTCCCGAGATGCAGTGCAGGACTTACAAGCTCATGGTCCGATCGACTCTTACATGAGCTCTCCCTGCCGCACTGAGATGATCCTCAATGAAAAAGAGCAGACTGTTCCTAAACCAGAAAAGGAGGTTGTACAAAAGGAAAAGATATCCCAGAAGAAACTGAAGAAACAAACATTCCTGGGCCAGGAATAAATTCAGCAAAAAATAAATGCAAATCAGTTTAAAAAAAGAACAAAAAAAAAATCTAAAAGTTGTAAAGCCCATTTTTAAAATCATGAATAATGTTTTCCAATAATAAGCAACTGAATAAACTATATAACTATGAAGTTGTTATACTTTAATGTAACACTGATATAATCACCTTCTTTATCATTTCAGAATAAAATAATTTAACACAAATTGTATACTTACTAGCCTTCAATTAGCCATGTACATTTAGTTTTATACTTATAGTTAATTGGACCATCTGTTAAATATCCAGAAGGTTCTGTTAACCTAGAAAACAAAATCATGAAAATAATTACATTAAAGTAATTTTAAGACACATAGTAGCATACAAATTTTAAAAAGACACTAAACCAAAGGAATGGGATATAGCCACTTCCAAAAAGGAGAATTCATTTACAACTTAGGAAAACCTTCAAATTGCCATAAATCTCTCTACATCTCAAAAGAAACTTATTTTGAATTTTTTAAATTTTAATTCAACTGTTATTTTTTACCAAGTGGAACAATACAGTGAAAGACTGAATATTATACCAATGGGTTCAGTGTTGATGCAAAACAGACTGAGTTAAACTTCCTCTGCACAAAATTAGGTGGAGGCAAAAGAAGAAAGATCAAATGCACTTTGAAAAATGCAGATCTATGGAACAGAGAAAGAGTGTATGTACATACCACTTTGGGAAGTTACACTGTTAGCTGTATTTGTTTTTCATGCAACAGGGCTGCTAAAGTAGCTGTCACAGACTCTACTAGTAGAGTTCAGCTAACTGTTTTTATTATCATTTTCTTTTGTCTACTTTATATATATAGTCCGAGAACTCAATCAATTTTAAAAATAGGGTAAATCAAGGGTTTTGTAATTAGCCTCTATTTTAAATATAAAAAAAAGAAAAAGATAATTGAAAAGCTTCAGATTTTCAGAATTTTTAAATGTTTAAACAAAAACCCAGTTCTACTTCACTTTGTTCTCTTTGGCTCCAGCCCAATTATTTTATCAACAAAAGACAGTATCTTAAACAATTATCTTCCCATTTAGCCTTTATGTATTTATACAGGCACACACATACACACACACACAAACACACATACACACACACACACACCCCCCCCAGGGCTTTCAGTCTTCATATATTCAGATATACATACACACACATACAGATACCAGGATCATTATTTAGTGTTTGGCAAAATTAAATTTTTCTTATAGTATAGTCTTAAAAACATCAGGGAAAAAAAGTTTCATTTACCTACATGAGGGTTGACAGAAAGGTCAGTTAATGTAAATGTTATTTGAAGTCTTTCATAATCCCTGCAAATTGCTTTGGGTAGAAAAGGGGCTAATTCATGCTTAGAAAAGTTTTTAAAGAGCAACAGAAAAATTCCCATGTTTTCAAATTAATGTAATGATAAACTGAGCATTTTCTATGTGTCAGGTATTACTGTAAATCATACTTAAAAATGTCAAAAACCTCATGAAACAATTATTAATTTATTATTAATCTCGGATCACAGATGAGAAAACAGTTTAAATAACAAGTCGAATAACCTGTCCTGATTTTTCACTTCCAATAATACCAAATGAGCTAATTCAGACAAACCTCCACTGAAAATAACTTTAAAAGCTAAGGAACAGTTTTAAAATCTAAGTAACAAAATGGAAACATCTACCATGTCAAGATCCAGAAGTCGCCAATTCTTTCGGAGCAACCAGGCATCCAGAGCTACTTTTGCTCTGGAGAAATCTTATTAGAGATTGCCAAAAGGCTAAGAGTGCTTTTGGAAGCCTTAAGGAGGGAGGGGGACAAATGCTGGAGGCAATAACCTACAAAAAGGAGGGGCTCAAATAAACAACATGACACTCTGAACTGGGACACAAGGATTTGCTACTTAGGGTATGGGTGTACCAGAAACCAGCCTTTACAAGGACTGCAATCCAGCTACAAGACATCTAAGCGGCAGAAAACCTCAAAACCTCCCACTGACTTAAGGGGAGACTAGAAGGGCTGGTGAACCAAGGCTCCTAACAGAAGGTACACAAACACTCTCTAAAGAAGGATAACATTATCCTAGGCCTCAAATTATTTCTACCAATAATTTTTCAAATAAAATGTCTATTAGGACCAAAGAGAACCAGACATATGAAGATAGAAGAGAACAAAATAAGAATCAACAGTATCTTTGGGAAGAGACCTGGAAATATTCCAATTTTAGAGATTACAGGTGTGACCTGTAAAACAAACATGATTTACTAAGTTCAAAAACACAAAAGACAAGATTTAAAATTTTGGCAGTTAATTGAAAATGGTAAAAAAACTAACAGCATATTTGAAAAAAGTGGAAATTCTAATACTACAATAATCAAAAGTATGAAACTACAATAATCAAAATGAAGAATTCGATGGACAAGTTTAACAACACACAGAAAACAGTTCCATAAAAAAATATCCAAACTAGAGCAGGATGATCCAGAGTTCAACCCAATGAGTTTGAGTCATTCCACCAGGTAGGACTCCAATGAGCTGAGATTCTGGCTGAGGGCAGGGCAAATATGGACTGCGGAGCAGAACAAAACCATACATATTGATTACAGTCTTTTAATAAATTAAATAATAAGTACTGTAACAGCTTCCATCGTTTCTACTTGCTGTTGTGCGTGCGCGTGTGTGTATGTGTGTCTTTTCTCTGCCTCACATTTTTATTTTTATATACAAGTTGTTGTAAATTAACTTTACAATTTAGACTTCGAATCATGGAATAGTTAGTGACTCAACATGAAGAACAATTAAATAACCAGTGATGGATACAATGACTCTTGAACCTGTGTGTTTCCTCACTTTGAACAGAGGGTGAGAACGTCTTCACCTGGAAAAAGTGTAACTTCTTAGGTATAAATACAGTGTTGTTGGTTTGGGGGGAGTTCACATGTGTTTAGCAGGATGCAGACAAAAGAAGCTGAATAACTGAAGGACAGATTGTGCCAGTTATCCATCAACTCTCACCTCAAAATTCACACTATTTGCCTACTCCGCAAAAGTGGATGTGGGTCCTTTACTTTTTTTTTTTTTTTTTTTGCCAGATGACATGACGTTAAACTGGCATGCTTTGTCAGCAGAGCACACTGGAGAGACTGCAGGAGACAAGAGATTTGCTTCCTGGCTCCAATGTACTCACTCATTAAGCTCCTGCACCACCTGGCTTCTCTGGCATAGACTTCTACAGTACTTGATGGCCGCCAGCCCCAGCCACCAGCAACGTCCCCCAGCACTTCCCCTCGGGCAGTTTTGCAGCAGAGTGTCTCCAGTGAGACACCACTCCATGAGCAGCTTTCCCCAGCATCCCATAAGGTAACCGTGGCAAGTCCAAAGGGCAGATGTGAAGCAAGTTCCGTAGGTCCAGCTTTACAGCGACTTTTTTGCCACCCAGTAAGCCACAGCCTCCCTCCCAACACAGTCTGGGATCTCAGGCCAGGACACAGGGGCTCTCACTTAAGTGCTCTGTCTCAGCCATAACAGTGGTAGTGGCTGCTCCTTAAACCCACTAATTCTCTATTTGGCAGAGTTACCTTTACTTCTTACTAACCAGTTCCTCACTACTCCAATTCCTGTCACAGCCAATAATTCTTTATATTAAACGTTTCCTATTAAAATTACTATGGGATTCTCTTTCCTGATTGGACCCAAACCAGCCAATAATAGTAATCAAGGACATGCAAAATAAAATCACAGTAACATGCCACTGTGTACCCAACAGAACGACTAAAATTTAAAAGACTGATAATATCAAATATTAGCAAGAATGTGGAGAAAAAGAATTCTCATAGGAATAAATGAGTGCAGCAACTTTGGAAAAGAATTTGGTATTATCTTGCATAGTTGGAAACAGACGTATCCTATGTAGCTGCCAACAGTGTCGGCATTACACTTACCCTCTCAGACCCTCCTACCATTTCACACACTCCAGCCTGACTCCCTCGAGCCCGCATCTTTGTTGAAGGGCTTCCTCTAGCCACTAGAACCCACTCTTCCTGTTCATGTGATGGGCTGAAAGAGCCTGTGGATCAGCATCCTTCCAGGGCAGCCCTTAGCCCATGAATGACTTCTAGAAACCCCAAGCTCCCTCACCTCCGCAGGGATATAACGAGGTGTACTTTACCCCCCAGCTCTTCCTCATGGGATACAGCTCCAGTCACCCAACGTGGAAGCTAATGTACCTCTCTGACTGGCTCCTGCTCTTCTCTATATCACATCTGTCAGTGTCCCTGAGTCTTCCAAATATGCTATATATGCTTAATTCTTGTCTCAGGATCTGCTTTAAGGTGGTGGAGGGGAGAGTGACCAAATTAACAGTACCAGGAAACTGAACTTCAAGATGGGATTCTGGACTTAGATCACTCACTGGCCAGATGCAGCAAGAGCCACACTGAGGGCAGTAGACAGAGTGGCGTGCTATACCATCACCATGACAAAACTGTCACTTGCGCTCAACTGAGACAGGATACCAGAGGAAGGTGATGTACTGACTGAATGCAATAGGCTTATGCAGTATCTCTGATATTTGAGAAATAGAGTAGCAAGGGTAATTATAAGGACTGTGGAGTTAGTTGATTGCTGTTGAAAGCCATTGACATGCCGAGGGAAGAAAACTGCAGCAGAATGCCTATAGTGAGACTCCCACTCATGAACAGATTCCCCAACATCCTATAAGACTCAATCTGCCAACCACCAGTTTTAGATATATAATTACCAGAGGACTCTGTAACACTTAAACACTATCCCCGAAGTTACAGGGTAGATCAAACTGAAAAACAGGCCCAGGACCAGACTGTGAGAGGAGCAGAATTACAGGAAAAGGTTAATTTGCAGCCCCGTCAAGACTTCAGTGCTAAAGACAGCACCCCTAATACTTAGGAGGGCACCAACTGGGGACTTGTACTGAGAATCTTGAGCCCCTAGATATTTTCAACCCTTTGGGGCTGCGAAAGTCCTTTAGAAGTCAAGGCTGACAGTGAGAAAAATAAATCCTTGCCCTCTCTAGTGATTCCAGGCACACCTTGTTTTATCACACTTCACTCCATCACACCTCACAGACACTGCGTTTTTTACAGACTGAAGGTCTGTGGCAACCCTTCGTGGAGCAAGTCTGTTGCTGCCATTTTTCCAATAGCATTTGCTCACTTTGTGTCTCTGTGTCATATTTTGGTAATTCTCAAAGTATTTCAAACCCTCCACCAGCAAAAAGATTGTGACTTGCTGAAAACTCAGATGATGGCTAGCATGTTTTAGTTCAGGTATGCACATTTTTTAGACACAATGCTACTGTACACATAACAGACTACAGTGTAACATAAACATAACTTTTATATCTGCTGGGAAACTGAAAATTTCATGTAGCTTTTTTATTGCAATATTGGCTTTATTGTGGTGATCCAGAACTGAAACATGCACATCTCCGAGGTAAGCCTGTACTTGTCCTTAAGTCGCAACAAGTAACACCAGAACTGAATTAAATCAATTTAATCCATCAATGGCAATTGGCTATAGTAATCATGCATCCAAAAGCCTTGTAATTAGCGGCAGCCTCATATACAGTGACCACGCAAAAATAAAAATCCCCAAATGTTTAAAAATTAAACAACAGAATTCTAAGCCCAAGGATAATTAGAAAAATCTTTAATTTTTAATACTAAAATCACAACATATCAAAATTTATGAGATGAAGCTCCAGCAGTGTTTGGAGAGAAATTTATAGCTCTAAATATATATATATTGGAAAGTTAAAAATCAGCTATCCAAAGCTGCATGTCAAGAAGTCAGAAAAAGAACTATAAATTAAAGCAAAAGAAAATATAAGGGATAATAAAGAACAGAAATCTCAGAAGTACAAAATAGTCATACAATAAAGAAAATTAACACAACTAAAAGTTGTCTTAATGAATGCTAATAAAATCAATAAACCCCTGGCAAAACTTTGATCACAAAAAATATAACAATAATAATGATCATTACCATTATCAAAAAGAAAAATAGGAACATCATTACAAGACATTACAGTAGAAGCAAACAAATACACCAAGAGCCTGTGAGGAAAATCTTGGGAGAGAGATTCTTTTAAGAATTAGGACATGAAAAAGTTATCTAGTGTATGGATGTACACATGGGAATTTGGGAAGCCACATGCATTCCCAAGGAGACTTTTCTGAGACTGCATGCTCAGAAAAGACCTGAGAAGAAGACTGTACACTTCCACCTGTGGCTAATTTTTAGATTCAGAGCAAGAAGGAAGTTAAGGCCAAGGCAGAGTCATCATCAACCTGGCTAACCATCGAAGGAGTGTCCCAGCAGAGTCAATCTGCAGAGACAGGAAGAGTTCTTTATCTTTTCTTGGTTCCAGGCATTCAGGAAATGTACATCAAAACACCAGCTGACCACAAGCTAAAGGAACAGAGACTTTAGAAACCACACACAACAAAGAACACAGTCATTCCAAAAATAGTTTAGAAAAGTCATTAAACAAATACTCTGATTTCTAGAGTTGTCACATTATAATAATCAAATGTCCAGTCTCAAACAAAAAATTATGAAATATACAAAGAAACAAAAAGTATGGCTCATTCACAGGAGAAATTAACAGAAACTACCTGAGGAAACATGGACATTGCACTTACTACATGAAGACTTTACATCAACCATTTTAAATAGACTCAAAAATGCTAAAGGAAACCATGAACAAGGAGCTAATTAGGAAAATGATGTCTCAACAAATAGAGAACATAAATGAAAACTTAGAAATTTTATTATCACAACCTTAAAATCACATATTTCCATTCTCTCAAAAAGCAAGGAAATAAAATAGGAAATTCTGTGTACAAGTTTCCTCTGGATCTAAGCCTCATTTTGATTCCCTCAGTAGGGTCTATTAAGAAATCCTTCTCCCTAGCTTCTAAATGACAGTTGTAACAAACCCTTAAAATCAAAATATTGCTCTAATTTAAATTGTAAAAACTTCCAAAATCAGTGCTGAATCTAATGATACAAACTATCAGACAGAAATAAAGCCTGTGTAATAACAGTTTAAAGCCTCAGAGCCTTAATTTTAGAGAAAATTCTCATTTGTTCCACGTCTCTACACAGCCACTTCTATTTCAATTTCTTCTTTAATGCAAGAGAAGTGTAACATATCCAAAAGGCACAGTAATACATAGCCACAAACTCTACAGTTCCTCTCATAAGAAAACGAAGCTGGAAATTTAAGAGTAGACAGCCTTACAACTATCACCTACAATATAACCCATCTTCCGAGTTAGGAATACATCCCTCTACCACTACTGGGGATTTCTTTCCCCAAAACCCCTCTATTTGTCTACAGCCCCACCTACTCAACTGACCCAGTCCTGTCCTGTTTCCCACCCAACTCCTATCATAGTTTAAAATATATCTCCCTTCTTCTAAAGAAATATATACTCTAGGAGCTGCCACTATAACCCAATCTTCCACCGAAAAGAGGTGATGCGAAGGAACTCCTTGTTTCCCCACCTAGACTACCCAGCGGGAGCACATGAACACCAGCCACTCTGTCCCATCCCCTTCCCCTTCAGAGGCACAATCACACAGACTTACAAGGAAACTCTACTCACCACGGCCCCTGAGCGCCTTCTCTCCCTTCATCCCCAACCCCCAGCACTAAAGCCCCGACAGAGAGCCTCCCTTTGTCTCTGCTCGCTGCACAGAGGTCTCCTTTTCCCCACTTCCACTCTACTGGAAACCTGGGGGACGGACCCCAGCCAAGATAAAAGGAAAGGAAAATCCTTTCTCACCACCGAGAGGTGGGCAGTAAGGGAGGGAAGACTCCCACCACCCCACGACACGGAAGGAGCAATCCTCCCTTCTCAGCTCCCTCACCTCTTCTGCAGCTTGGCCTCCATGCTGCTAGAGCAAAGCACACGCTCTGGACATCTTCACAACCTGAAACAGTTCCTCTTCTAAAACTGAGAAGTCTTACCCTGCAAGATCACACTCTGACCACAAACACCTAGTTTCCAGTCTATTTCTCCACTTCTCACTCCTTAACATCTTTCCATTCCAGCTGCGTAGATATTTCAAAAACCGAGGTAGCATACAGTCCAGCTACGTGAAAGGTAACATAAGCCTCTTACACAACTACTGTCTCTAACGTTGTTTCTACGATGCGTTCTAAGTTTCAAACAATTAACTTTTTTTTTAATTTTGTGGCACTCGTGTTCTTAAATTGAGAACCATACTGACATGGCAGATCAGGGCTCCATAACTACTGGCCTATTGCCTGTTTGTGTGAACAGACTTATATTGGAGCACAACTACACCCGTTTGTTTACATACATCTGAGATTGCTAACAGGCTGCAAGGACACAGCCGAGCAGTGCAACAGAGACCATCCGGCCCACAAAGCCTAGAACACCCACTGTCTGGCCCTTTAGGGAAGAAGTTTGCCAGGCCCTGTCTGGATGCCTGCATGTGTCCACATGCCTTGCCGATGCCTCATCTCACTGAAACTGCCCCATCTAGAGTCCTTAATCAAATAAGCATGCTGAACTGTTTATAATACAAGAATGGACACTACTAAATGCAGGAAAACCAGCACAAAAATTAAACAATACTAAAATTAAATCAGAGTGTCCTTCTCTAGTCTGGCCATGAATTAAAAACAAATTTAAGATATTACAAAAATAAGAAGATGTAATCGTTTTAATATGACAAAGTGTCTGAAACAATAAATCCTGTCTATCAAGGAATATGGTTTTGGTACCAGCACAACCACTGAACAAAGAATAGTCAGGCCCACTGGGCAACAGGCTTTACACAGTAACTGCTGGTCCGTATTTCCAGGCAGGGCCCTTACTGTACGGAAGAAGGTACGTAGAATGTTTACTCTCTGAACTGGCTGAGCCTTGCATGCCCAGTTTTTCCCCCTTAACTCACCAGTCAGAAGCTACTGCTTTTCTGCTGGGTAGGAAACAGGCAAAACTTTAGAAGCACTGCAAGAATCTCAGCTCAGTCACTTAATGGTTATGTTATTCAATCTCTCCAAGTCTCATTTTCCTTGTGTGTAAAATAGTTGTAACAACAGTACTTATTTCATAAGATTGTTTTTAAAACGTCACGAGATAATACTATCAAGTGTTCAGCAAAGTAGAAGAGCAAATCCATGTAATGTTCATGGCACACTGGCAGAAACAGATCTTAAACCCTTATCAGTTTGGTACCAAAACTCAGGTTCTTGAGTACGCTTATGCTATCCGGAAATCAAGAAGACTATGAATTTATAACTAAAGAGAAACTTCGTACTGAAGGGTAGAGGATGGCTTGTTGTGGAAAAAGAGCCAGACAGACAAGTTTTGGCAACTCATCTGTCGCTTAGTAGCTATCAGACTTTGCGTAAATAATTGCTTCAGGTCTCTCCCTCTCTATTCCCACTGTAAAGTGAGAATAATATCATCTACCTCACAGAATTCTCATCAACAACAAAAAAAGGCAATACTTGTAAGAGCTCTTTTCACCACATTAGATCACTGCTCCTCTAAACTCATAATTTAACTTGTGAAATGCTCTTTAATGCTATTAATATTAATCTTACATGAAATAGAATAAGTTCTATTTTCTAGAAAAAAAAATTCCCTATTAGCATAATTACATTGCCATAAAGTACAAATGAAGCCTGGCATTAAACTTAATACATCAGAACACGGAAAACGCTCTTTAATTTTCTATTTTTTAAGAGACACAGGATCAACTTGAAAGTTCCTGATTTACACAGAGCTTTTATTTTCTAAATGCTTCTATTTTCCCTATAAAACAAGTAAGTAACCCTCCTAGCCCACCGAGGGAGGATGCAGGGGTGCAGTCCCTTCAGCCACCCCTACCCCACACTCAGCACTCATCTGCAAAGAAGCAGCACCCTTGCCTCTCACCACTGGGGGGCGCAGCAGCTGCAGAGGCCGCGTCGGGTGGACCATCTGTACCCTGCACTTAGGCAAACGGCAGCGGACTCAGTACCCCTGTTCCTCCTAACTAGAGAATGGGAAGAAATTACAAAGATGAGGAAGGTGAGAAGGGGGACTCTTTGTATGGTGTATGAAGGTGTATGAAGGACTAGGCACACCCTCAGGTGGTCCACGGTCAGAATCAACACAGCGAAACTTTTAGAACGGAGTACCACCTGGGTTTCAGAATGGTCTCCAGGAAGCGGACAAGTAAGGCAGAGCAGAATGGTACAGCCAAGGGTCTCAAACTAAACTGGCATTCAAATCTGAGCACAAAAGTGAGCCAGCACACTCCTAGTACATACACGAGAAATTAAAACATATGTCCACGCCAAAATTTGCACACAAAAATTCACAGCAACGTTATTCATAATATGAAAAAGACAGAAACAACCCAATGTCCATCAGTTGATGAACAGAAAAATAAAGTGTAGAATAGCCATGCAATAAATTTGACAACATATTAAGTGAAAGAAACCAGTGACAAAAGACCATATATTGTATGATTCCATGTATATGAAATGTCCATAATAAGTAAATTCATAGAGGAAGAAAGTAAATTAGTGGCTGCCTAGATTAGCAGAACTGGTGGGTAGGGAAAATGGAGAGACTGCAAATGGGGGTTTTTTAATGGGGTGATGAAGGAGTTCTAAATCTAGAGAGTGGTGATGGTTGCACCACTCTCTGAATATACTAAAGACCACTGAATCATACAGTTTAAAAAGGTATTATGGTATGTATGAATATTATGGTATGTAAATTATAACTCAAGAAAGCTGTCATTTTTAAAAAGCGAGCTAGGTCATATATGACAAAATGAGTTGACTGCCTCTATAACAGAATATTTAAATAGGAACCAGAGTCTCATACACAAGACTCAAGATATCCACAATACAATCCAAAATTACCTGCCATACAAAATCTCAACTCACTTGAGAGGAGATAACCAGCAGGTACCATGACTTTCATAACAAATATAAAAATTGAAGTTTCAGCAAAGCAAGCAAAGAAACTGAAGACATAAAGAATAACAAAATGGGAAACTATAATAAATAAAACTTTTTAATAAAAACTCACAAGATGGGCCCGAGAGCAGAATGGAAGAGACAGAGGGAAGAATCTGTGAACACAGAGATATATAAATAAAAAATCATCCAATCTGAATAGAAAGAAAACAGACTGAAGGAAATGAACAGAGCTTTAGTGACCTGAAGTCAATAACAAAAGATCTGAGTCACAGAAGGAGAGAAGAAAAAAGCCTGGAGCTGAAAAAATATCTGAAGAAATGATAACAATGTTTTGCAAATTTTGAGAAAGCTATAAACCTACAAAGCAAGAAGCTGAGCAAATAACAAACAAGATACACTCAAAGAAGTCCATATCCACACACATATAACCAAATTTCTGAAAACCAAAGAGAAAAAAAAAGAGAGAGAGAGAGAGAGGAAGATGCCACACCATCTAGAGGAGCACAACAACTTGTCTGACAACAGATGCTTCTTCAGAAACCCTGGCATCACTCACTACCTTAAATACTCCAGCTCTTAGACAAGAGAGAGATATGATCAAATTTTTGTTTTATAAAGCAAACTCTGGCAGCAGTAAAGGCTAGATTAGCAAGAGAGAGAAGAAAAAAAAAACAGAAGCAGAGAGATCAGTTAAAGGGCTACTGCAACAACTCAAGAAGGAAAATTTTGGGACTTCACTAAGACAATGGCCACAGAGATGGCAAGGATGCAAACCCTGAGAGACCAGCAGCAGCACATGCATGTGCAGATCAGCTCTTAAGAGAAACTGTCTCTTTAGCAGCAAGAATAACTGGGGGAAAAGAAAGTTCGGCCCCTTCAAGCCAGAGAGTGCGGGGAAATTGCAAGGGAGAGCTGAAAATGGAAATACCCTAATTCTTATGAACACACATAAGACTCAGGCTCAATCTGAGCTGCTCATGTGTGGGGCAGACCCAAAAGCAGCTTAACAAAGGCTTTCAGAACTGAATTAAAATTTAAAACATTGTACAAGATTCAGACTAATCCCTGAGTGGCATGTGTGCATTCAGAGTCAAAGGTTTTAAAAATGGAACTGAGATTAGAACCACTGCCCTCAGAAAGCAAGACGGAGAAGTTGCTACTCAAACCTAACTGGTCAGTTGCCTACTAAATAAAAATAAATAAGTAAACAGATTTTAAAAATCAACATTCTCCAGGGAATAACAGGACCCAGAACCCACACAACATAACATTCACAATGCCCAGAATAAATCCAAAATTACTCAACATACAAAGAGCCAGGAATAAGAAATGAATTTTCAATGGAAAACGTCATCAACAGACGTCAATCCTAAGAAAATCTAGAAACTGGAATCATCAGACAAAGATGTTAGCTATTACAACAGGACTCCACGAGGTACGGGTAAAGACACTTCAATGAAATGGGGAGAGAAGTTTTCACCAGAGAAACAGAAATCATAAAAAAAAAAAAAACAGAAATGTTAGGAATGAAAAATATATCTTAAATTTAAAAATGACTGGATGGGTTCAAAAGCATAATGAAGGTCGGAGAGGAGACAGTCAGTGAAGTTGATGATAGTTCAACAGAAACTGTACAATCTGAAGAAAGAAAAAAAGATACAAGAAAAAAAAGAGAGCTAGCAGAGCTTCCAGTTCTGTGATGCTAAACCAAAGCATAACATTAGCATCGCTGAAGTCCCAGGAGGAGAAAAGGATTGGTGTAGAAAAACGTATTTGAAGAAATTATCTTTTTTTTTTAAATCTTATATTTGGTAAAAGACAGAAATAAAAACTCAAGATGCTCAGCAAGCCGTAACCAGACTGAATTCAGAGAAAGCCACATCCAGATACACCAGAATCTGACGTGCTGAAAACAAAAGATGTATAAAGCTTGAAGGTAGCTAGAAAAAAAAATGACATTCTCTATATATGAAGAACAATTAGAATGACTGCAGATTTCCCATCGGAAACCATGGAAGCCAGAAGAGTGTCAAGCAACATCTTTAAAGTGCTGAAAGAAAAGAACTGTCAACACAGAATTCTGTACTTGAGAAAATATGCTTTATTAAAAAAGACACAGATACTCTCAGAACAAGGAAAACTAAGAAAATACATCAGCAGCAGTCATGTTCAAAAAGAAATGCAAAGGAAAATAATCCAGACAAAAGGGAATGATGCTACGAGGAAATGTGTATCTTGAGAAGTAAACAAAGAGTAAAAGGAAGAGTAGATAACTGAGAAAACAAAAAAGATTATTTTCCCACAAAAATACAAAGGATCGTAAGAGACTACTATGTGCAACTAGAGAACCTGGAAGAAATGGACAAATTCTTAGAAAAATACAATCTCCCAAGACTGAACCAGGAAGAAATAGAAAATATGAACAGGCCAACTGCCAGTAATGAAACTGAATCAGTAATTTAAAAACTCAACAAACAAAAGTCCAGGACCAGATGGCTTCACAGATGAATTCTACCAAACATTCAGAAAAGACTTAACACCTATCCTTCTGAAACTATTCCCAAAAATACTGCAGAGGAAAGAACACTTCTGAATTCATTCTGTGAGGCCACCATTACCCTGATACCAACACCAGACAAAGATAGCAAAAAAAAAAAAAAAAATCACTAATGAACATAGATGCAAAAAAATCCTCAAGAAAATACCAACAAACCAATAGCTAAGACATGGGAAAACCTAAATGTTCAACAGATGAATGAATAAGGAAGATGTGGTGTGTGTGTGTATATATACACACATACATACACACACACACACCACATCTTATATCTGTATCTATCTATCTATCTATCTATCTATCTATATATATATAAACACACACATGCACACTCATAGTAAGAATGAAATAATGCCATTTGCAGCAAGATGGATGGACCTAGAGATGATCACACTAAGTGAAATAAGTCAGACAAAGACAAATATCATATGATAACACTTACATGTGGAAACTGAAAAAAAAAAAAGATACAAATGAACTTATTTACAAAACAGAAATAGACTCACAGACTTAGAAAACAAACTTACATTACCAAAGGGGAAAGGGGAGGGAGGGATAAATTAGGAATCTGGGATTAACAGATACACACCAGTATATAAAAAATAAACAAGGACCTACTGTATGGCACAAAGAACTATATTCAATACCTTATAATAACACAGAATGAAAAAGAATCTGAAAAAGAATATATATATACATATGTACAACTGAACCATTTTGTTGTACACCTGAAACACTGTAAACCAACTATACTTCAATTAAAAAAAAAAGACTATTCCCCTCCTTAAGTCCTTTAAAATATGTATGATCACTGAAAGCAAAATTTGTAACTTTATCTGGTGAGACTTGCCATATGTGTAGATGTAATATATATGACAATTATAACAAAGGTCAGTGGGTTAGGATAAATGGAACTATATGATTCTAAACCTTCTTAACTTTACTTGAAGTAATTTATTATTAATTCTGAATAGACTATAAAAAGTTAGCTATGCATAGTGTAATCTAGTATAACTACAAAAATAATAGAAAGACATACACCCAAAGGGCCGACAGAAAATTAAAATGGAATACTAAAAAAATTCAAATATATTAAATGTAAGTAGTCTCAACAAACCAATATAAAGACAGAGATTATTCAATTGGATTTAATATGTATATATATATATATATATATATATATATACATATACACACACACACACACACACACACACACACACACATATATACATGCATACATTCGTACTCACACACACTATTCTGTCCAAGTCAAAAAAGATACATCATACCAATAATAATCAGAAGAAAGCAAGAGTGGCTATTAATATCAAACTAGACTTCAAAGCAAAGAAAAAGAGATACGAAGTTATATTATGATGAATGGATCAGTTCACCAAAAATACTTAATTCTAATTATGTATGCATCTACAAAAAAAGCTTCAAAATACAAGAAGCAAAACTGATAGAAGTGAAAGGAGACAAAGAGACAAATCCGTAATTATAGTTGGAGACTCAGTACTCCTCCCTCAGTAATCAACAGAATAAGAAGGAAGAATGAATATAATCAGGGATATAGAAGATCTGAACACCACCAACAACCAACGTGGCCTTCCAGACATTTCTGTAACACTCCACTCAATAGCAGAATAGACATTCCTTCAACTGCACATGTAAAATTCACCACAATACACCATATTTTGTCCAAAAAACAAGTCTTAACAGATTTGTAAGAACTAGAATCACACAAGGCACGTTCTTTAAACATAATGTAATTTAACTAAAAATAAATAACAGAAAAATCTCTAGTAAATTCCCAAATATTTGAAAATTTAAAAAAAAACAGTTCTACATAAGCCAAAGAGAATGTCTCAAGTTCAATCACACTAAGTAAAAACCAAAGTATTGCATATCATAATATGCGAGATTCAGCTAAAGCAGTGCTTAGAAGAACATGTATAGCATTAAAATGTTTTTATTAAAAGGAAGAAACATCTCAAATTAATTATCTAGGCTTTTCACCTTAAAAAACTAGAATAAGAAAAGCAAATTAAAAACCAAAGGAAACAGAAATCAATGAATCTGAAAACAACAACAAAAGAAAAAAAATAGCAGGAATCAATGAAACCAAATACATATTGTTTGAAAAGATCTGTAACATTAATAAGTGTCAAGCCAGACTAGGCAAGGAAAAAGAAAACATAAACCACAAATGTCAGAAACAGAAGTAGAAATATCACTAAAGACCTCACAAACTTTAAAAGGATAAGGAAATATTATGAACAACTTCATGGCCATCAATTTGAAAACTTAGATGAAATGGACCCATCCTCTGTAAGATACAATCTGCCAAAACTCACTCAAGAAATAAATAAAATGAATACCCCTACATCTATTAAAGGCATTGAAGTCACAGCAGCAGGCCTTCCACACAGGAAAAGCCCAGACCCAGATGGCATCACTGACAACTTTAGCAAACATTCAAGAAAAACGTAATAGCATTTCTACCCAAATTCTTCCAGAAAACGTAAGAAGGAGGAACACTTCCTAACTCATTTTGTAAGGCCAGTATTACCATAATAAAACCAAAGACATTACAAGAAAAGAAAATGACAGAGCAATATCCCTCATGAACATAGAAGCAAAAATCCTTAACAAAATATTAGCAAATTAAATCCAACAATATATAAGAAGTATAATACATTCTGACCCAGTGGGGTTTACCCCAGGACTGTAAGGCTGATTAAAACATTTGAAACGCAATTTAATTTTCCAATATCAACAAATTAAAGAAGAAGACCCAAATGACTATCTCAATAGATATAGGAAAAACATGATAAAATTCAACATCCCACACATGATTGTAAATGGAAAAACTCAGCTTTTTTTTTCTCCTGTGTAGGAAAAAATTCAGGTCTTCCCTACTGTGGGTTTCTTCCCTGTGAGTCTCCTTTACTACTCACACAAACCCTTCACTTCTGGTCACCAAACATATGGAGGTTTTTCCCCACCACAGAGGAATTTGCAGACATCAATAAGATGTCCAAGAATTCAACTCAGTTCTTACACTGTCTACCCAGAGATAGCATCCTATTTCACAGGTTAAGGGTTCAGTCCTACAAGCCTGCCCCTGCCCCACCCCACTTCAAGCACCAGTTGCAAGCCCAGTTATTACCTGTGCTTCTGACCAAATGGCCATAGACTGGGGGATAAAATGATCCCCTCCTTGGGTTCGATTAATTTGCTAGAGAGGCTCCCAGAACTCAAACATTTTATTTACTAGATCACTGGTTTATTATAAAAGGATACAATTTAGGAACAGCCAGATGGAAGAGATACACAGCAGGTATGGGGGAAGGGTTCAGAATGTCCTTGCACTGCCCAGGCCCACCTCTCTCCTAGCACTTCCATGTGCTCACCAACCTGGAAGCTCTCAGAACCCCGTAAGGGGATTTTGTGGAGGCTTTATCATGTAGGCATGACCGATCATTATCTTCATTTTCAGCCATTATCCTTTCTCCCTTCTCAAGAGAAAGAGGAGCAGGGCTGAAGATTCCAAGCTTCAAATCATGACTTGGTCTTTCTGGTAACCTGCCCTCAGCCAGGAGCCAGCCAGGAGCCCACCCACAGTCACCTCATTAGAATGAAACACATTCCTGTCACCGAGGAAATTACAAGGGTTTCAGGAGCAATGTGTTAGGAACAAAGGTAAAAGACTAGTATTAGAACAAGAGATGCTCCCAATGCTCTTATTACTTAGGAAATTATAAGGAGTTCTGTGCCAGGAACTGGGGCCAGAGACCAATGTATATTTTCTATTATCTCATATTAATAAACTCACAAAATAGGAACAGTGGGTAACTTCCTTAACCTAATAATGGGCATTTACAAAAAGCCTCAGCTAACATGATACTTAATGTTTAAGGACTGAATGTCTTCCACCTAAGATTGGGAACAAGGCAAGTATATCCACTCTTACATTCTTATTCAATTGAAAGTCCTAGTCAGTACAACAGAGCAAGAAGAAAAATAAGAGCACATAATGCAAAAAGAAGAAGTAAAAGAGATGACACGATTGTCTATGTGGAAAATCCCAAGGAATTACCAAAAAAAAGCTACTGAAACCTAGTGGGCTTAGCAACATTGCAGAATACAAAGTCAATACACAAAAATCAACTACATTTCTACATAATTAAAAGAAACAATTGGAAACTGAAATTAAAAGAAACACTATCACTTACAATAGCATCCAAGAACACAAATTATTTAGGTACAAACCTAACAAAATATATGCGGGATCTGTATCTGATAAAAGAAATCAATGAAAACCTAAGTAAATGAAGAAATACATCATGTTGATGGACTAGAGAATTCATTATCCAGATGTCAGTTCTTCCCAACATGATCTCTTGAATCAACACAATCTCAATCAAAATCCCTGTATGATTTTTTTTAAGGAACTGACAAGTTGATTCTAAAATTTATGTGGAAAAACAAATGAATTGGAATGAACAAGTGAATTTTCAAAAATAAAAACAGTCAGAGAAATCTCACTAATTTCAAGACTCAATATAAAGATTCAGTAGTCAAAAGAGAGGGATTCCCTAAAGGATGGATACATGCATCAATGGAATAGACAAAATTAAGAAACAGATAAAGAAACAGAGATGTCCAACTAATTTTCAACAAAGGTGCACAAACATCAATGAAAAAAGAATAGTCTTTTCAACAAATGGTCATTTCATAATGAAAAGGGGGTCAATTTACCAAGAGGATATAATAAAAAATTTCATACAGCTATAAGAGAGCTTCAAAATACTTGAAGCAAAAACAGTTAAGACTTCAAAGGGAAACAGATAAATATAAAACTATAATTAAAGATTCCAATACCCTCTCTCGATAACTGATAGAATAGACAGAAAATCAGAAAGGTTTTAGAAAACTTGAACAAAGTCATCAAACAACCTGACCTAAATGAAATTTACAGAACACTCCACATATCAACACCACAACACACATTCTCTTCACATACACAAGGAATATTTACCAAGATAGTCAATATTCTGGCCAATAAATGTTAATAGATTCTAGTCACATAGCCCTACATATATTAAATAAGTTGAACTTGTAGTTATATCTACTGAATTTATATTAAATAAGTTAAATTTGGACTTTGAAAACTCCAGGCCTCGAAGGCTTCACTGGTGAATTCTATCAAACACATAATGAAGAAATAACGTCAATTTTACACAAATTCTTCCAGCAAATTAAACAGGAAGGTAAGTAAGGACATAATAAGATGCTCAACATCATTAGTCATCAGGGAAATGCAAATTAAAATTACAATGATATATCACTACATGCCTATTAGAACCGCTAAAATTTGAAAGACTGACCACACTAAGTGTTGGAGAGGATGTGAAATAACTACAACATTCATACACTGCTGGTGGAAATGCAAAATGATACAACTACTTTGGGAAAGAGTTTGTTATTTTGTCACAAATCTATAGTGAAGGGAAGCAGCTCAGTAGTTGCCTGGGGGTGAGGAGAAGCAGTAGAAAGGAGAGCGGAGTTACAAAGGGGTACACGGAATTTTTGGGTGTGATGGATAGTTTTATGATCTTGATTGTAGTGATAGTTTCAGAGGTGTGTACATAAACTAAAATTTTTTAAATCGTACAGTTTATTGCATATCAATTATCCATCAATAAAACTCTTAAAATAATTTAAAGAAAACTTACAATTTTAATTAAATAATTCATTCTGAAAGTACTAAAAAGGAAAACTAGTGCTTCAAGAGTACATAGTAAGAGGTAACCCAGTCTGAAGAGTCAGAAGAGCTTCCATGAGATACTAGTAGAAACTAAGATTTGAAGGATGTTTAGTAATCAGCCAAGCAAAGACCAAATAGAAAAGAGGGTTCAGAGAGATATAACAGCATATGTGAAATGCCTTGAGTCCAAAAAAAGTGACATTTTTAAGGAAGTTTAAAAAAACTATGCAGGAAAAAAGGAGGGGTGAGTCTAATCTTCCACAGGAGCCAAATCATGCAAACATGTGGTCCTGAAAACCATGCTACTACAAGTAACTTATCAGTTTTAGATCCCAGAAATACTCAATTTAAATTACCTGAAAATTCTACTCTGTGATTTTATGGTTTAATAATGTAAAAAGAAGCCATGGATATAAATGATACATCACAATCTTAATTTGAAATAATGAAGATCCAGGGACAGGGAACATTCAATTTAACTTTATAGCTACTGATAGCTTCCCTACTATTAATAAAAAGAATTAATATAATAATTAATATAATAACATAAATATGTGAGTGTACACACTATGCTGGGAGTTTTTAAATAAAAACTTTGGGAAAATATTTATACACTTAACCCTGCCCCTTTCTATTTGCAATAACAACCTCACTCCTGATATTGTATCTTCATTTTGCTGTCAAAACAGAAATAGATTTCTTCCATTATAAATGTGTGAAATTCAGTATCCATATCTGACTGACCTAAAAGGTTAAATAATATCTATATACACTGAACATACAATAAGACTGAATAGATGATTTTAGGGAAATATTCAATAAATGTGTTTTTAAAATAAATTTACATTTATAAAATAGTCATAATATATTTTGCAATCTCAGAATATTAATTTCAGTTATTTTGTTTACCTAAGAGAAATTAGAAGTCTTAGGTTCCCAAGTCACATTTGCAAGAAAATGTCCAAGTTTGAACTCAAAACATAAATTTATACAAACAAATTACAACTACTCCACAAAAATAATTCTAAAGAACTAGCTTCTAAAAGAGAATGTTATTCATTCAAATAGAGTTTATAGTAAAACATTTTCTAGCCCAATGTTATACGAAGGTGTTCAAGTAAATGTCATTCAGATTTGCATATATCAGATCCTTGATTATTATATTTCAAATTGGCACTGTCCTTTCTGATTCTCAGTCTTAAGTCTTTCAGTCTAGCTTTAGCTGAAAATCAGTATTCATTTTGTTTTACCTATGTGAGAAGTGGCTTGTAATTCTGAAAGTTTTATTCTTTTCAAATGGAAGCAGAATACTGAAGTCAATCCTAAGAGGACTGAAGTACCACTTTAGATACCATATTTGCTTCTGCATTGCTCCCCCCAGGCATCAATCTTCCATTCGAAAGAAGCATTTGAAGAAGTATTCATTCCCTAGTGAAATCTCTATAGTAGAAACAGGGCTAAGTTACCATGGAACCAGCCAATTAATTTTGACACCTGCTCACCAAGATTGATCATTTTTGATGTCTGTTTGTTAGGTTGCTATCCTTCAGCTTAGTAAAAGATTTTCAAGATAATTAATGAAGTGAGAATTTCCAGTTAAAGTCCTTCCCACTGTGTTATTACTTCAAATACTGGATAAAACAAGCCACCATCCTCAAATAAACCTTTCTTAGGTTACCACGTACCAGGAAGAACTCTTTTCTTCTAAACTGACTTCTCCCTTTAACATTAAATACCATGTTTTCTTACCCTAAGAATATACATAACAAAACCCAGAGTTGTACCAGTTATATTGACTCTAATTAACAGTTCGTATTCCACAGAGAAATGAGCAAGTACTTACTGATAAGAGTACAATGAATCACAGGAAATAGCTTCCAAGGAAATGAATATTCAATGATTAGTTCAGGACCTATTGTTATTTAACTATATCTACATTTAAAAAAAAATTGTTCCTCTTTTACTCATTGTTTATGAAAAATCATCTCTCTATATTGTTTAAGCTGGTTTTAACTTGATCTGTGCGCTCTCCTACTAACTGGGACATCTGTCAGTGAGGTTACAGGCTGCTGATCTAGCTGATTAACAATTCCACTACTATAAACTGTACACAGAAGCTTCCCAGGACTACAGCAATTTTTGTCCTCTTTAGACAGAGTAAATCCTACCACCCAAAGGCCAATATCCCTAAATTACATATCAGTCAGGCAATCTTCCTATTTATGCATAAAAGGATGTAAAAAAATGGATGTGGTTTTTTTTCATTGTTGGCTACCAGTTCTTATGTTCAAAATCCTCACTTGTTAGGTAAAGAAACTGGCTGCTACGATCACAGCAAAAGTTTAAAAACACTTAAGTGAAAAAGGATACTAACAAGCACAAATCAGTAAGATAGTTTTGCTGAGCTTGAAACACTTTTTAAAGCTTTTAATTGGTACCTCTACCAATTTTTTAAGTATTAAAAAAAAACTACAACACTAATTTGTGAAAGTATAAAGCTAGGAAACATTTCAAGCTATTGCTACAAATGAATTTCATAAAAGTTCATTCTGAGATTTCACTTCCAAAAACTTGCTGTACATTAAATGGTAAGAGCTACTTAAATTTAAAAGTGCCATTTCAGAAACTATACTTTTACAATGAGCTTTAAGCAGCACTGTCTTAACCAAGAAGTTTGAAGAAAGAAAAAAAAAAAAGGAAAATGAACTATTTAAAATTCCCAGGAAATTGTCCTTCAATATATCAATAAGATGAACCATAATCCTACCTTTGCTTTAGAGCCCAAGAGATATTTCACTTAGATTTTGCCATCATCTGACAGTAAGTATTAGTAATCCACATAGTGCAATTTCAGACCCACTAACCCAGCAAGCAAATTTCGTGTGAAGTATCTACAAGACTAAGAAGTTGATTGACTTAATGACTGTTGTCCGCAAGTTGTCAGATGAATACCCTATTGGCTTCAACTATCTTATTTGCCGCTCCCCCACATTCACCCATTTCTTTTCATACTAGGCAGCAACCAATAAACATCAACAAATAAACAAAGTATCTTCACTGTTGTAAAGCAAACTCCTTAGGGCCTTGAGCTTCAGAAAAACCAAAGGGATGCTCCCACACAACTGACGGTCAAATAACCAGTTAGAAAAATCTGTTCTCTCCATCTCATTAAAAAGTCCAGGTATTTCACCCTCTTACCTAACCCAAAGTCACTCTTGTATTTCTCAATTCAGGACTGTCCTAGCAAATTGAACACAGTATACTGGCTAAAAGTAAACGTTCTAGGGTTAAGCTGGCTGATTGGGAATCACAACCGAGCCAATAGTACTGCGCAATCTTGGGCAAATTACTTAAATTCATTGCTTCGATTTCTCTCTGTAAAACCAGTATAATAATTCTAGTAATTCATAGACTTGTGAGGAACAAATGTGATACCCACGTAAGGCGCTCAGAACAGTGTGTGGCAAACAGTAAAGCCATCATAAACTCTACTTATGATCACCATCACTAAATAAACTAACACGTTAGCACTGGTTACCGCTAGAGAGGGCAGTAAGATGAGGCGAGAGGGAGGTACTGGTATAGAACATAACTTTTAACCTTTACATTTCTGTATTGTTTGGATACTTCACAATGCGCAAGTGTTTTACGAGTTATGCGCATAATTTTCGGTTAAAAAATAGTGTCCTAACAAAACGGTTTTTGCACCGTAACTGCGTGTGGAAACGTTGATGAGCAGGGGACCGGAGCCGCTGCGGACGTTTGGACCATCGGGAAAGGCTTCACGTCCACGGCGGTCGCTGAGGGGTCAAGGATCCCCGAGGTGCAGCGGCCGGAGGGGAACAGCCGGGGCCCCGCTCGCGCGCGCGCTGCGGGAGGCTCTCAGCCCCGGGCCCCGAGGCCGCGGGGAGGGGGAGGCCGTCACGAGTGCGGGGCAGGGCTGAGGTGCGGGGTCCGGCGAACGCACTTACTTGAACCTGCCCTGGCAGTGCTGGCACTGGTCCCCCACCCAGCCCGGGTCGCAGAGGCAGGTGGAGTTGACACAACGGCCCGAGAAGCAGGAGCCGGTCCTCTCGCACGGCTTGGACTGGGACACCTGCGCGTAGAGCGCCAGGTAGAGGAAGCCATAGCACAGCAGCCAGCTGTTCCCGTCCAGCAGCCAGGAGGAGGCGCCCCAGCCGCCGCCGCCCGCCGGCCGAGCCCTCCACGGCCCCGGGGCCGCCGGCTGCGGGGGGCCAGCGCGGGCCCGGCCCCCCGGCTCCATCTTCCCAGCGCCCCTGCCCCGCGGGGCTGCGCTGGCGGGCGCGGACAGGGATGCTCCTTGGGGGAAATCCGGCCGGAGGGGACAGCACCGCGCCGCTGCCGCCGCCGCTTCTCCTCCTCACCGGCGTCTGCCCCAGTCCCGCTCCGCGGTCAGGGGGGACAGATGCCAGCCGCTATCGCCTCCGCTCGAGTCCCTCCGGTCGCACTCGGGCATCGCCTCCCGGTCTCCTGACCTTGTCCGCAGCAGGCCGAGCCCACCGCCGCGGCGCCCCGGGCCGGGCCGGAGGCGGGAGCCGGCGGCGCGGGCTGCGCGGGGCGCTCCGGGGGGACCTGCGGGAGGGGGAGGGGGCCCCGCGCGCGGCCCCGCCTCGCCCGCGGCTCGCGCCGACTGCCTCGGCTCCCAGCCCCGCGCGCCCGGGAGGGCGGGGGCCACGGGAGCCCCGGGGTGGGCGCGCCCAACGCGGGAGGGGGGCCCTCGGGAAGCAGAGTTCAGCCTCGCCAGGCCGGGCCGGCGCTCGGTGGCCCCCCAGCAGCCATGTTCTCCCCGGTGCCTTTAGCCAGCCGCCAGGGCTGCAGCTGGAGCCCGCGGGGCGCCGGGCCGCCTCCCCCACTCGCGCGTGCCTCCGCTCCCCCCCACACGCCCTGCGCGTGGTCTCGCCCCGCCCTGACGGGGACCAGGGGCTGCCCCGCGCGCGCCCACCCCGCCCGGCCCGCGGGCTGAGGGGACAGCCGCCCCCCAGGTGCGGCCCGCTTGCCCGCGGTGCCCTTTCCCCGACGCGCCAGGGCAGCTGGCCCCGCTCGCCTCCGGAGCCCCCAAACGAGAGGTCAGCTCGGGACCGGCTTCGCAGCTTCAGCAGAAAAGAAGCCCTTCCCGTCCGCCGTCTACAGCTACAGAAGTGCAGCGCTTTCCCCCCAGCGCTCTCCCCATCCTCCTCCCCGTCCTCCAGCCTATTTCTTCCTTTTTTCTTAAAAGAGAAAAACTCCAACAACACACAAAGAGCTGAGCATGTGCAGCAGGCAAAAATCTTAAAGGCACCGCAGTCCGACCACGTTGTGGGGTCTGCCAGCACCGGGAGGGGCGGGGGCTAGGGACTGCGGGGGTCGCGGAGCCGGTTCCACGGAGGGACCTCTCCCAGGGGGAGCCATTTCTTCCACGGAAATAGTAACTCCCCCGCCCCCAACAAAGAGCTGCGAGGTTCTGAGCCCCCGACACGCCACCCCTTTCCGACGCTGCCCCGGAACCCCAGGTATCTCTTCTGCTTGTCAGTGTTTCCTCCTCCATCTGGGACAATATTCTGCCTTGAAAAATATTGCAACATCGGGGCTTTTTTCAGAAGAGCAGAGATGATGCCCAGAAAAGAGCCGTGTTCCTTCTTCAGTGGCAATCTTTCCTCCTTTAGATGATTTTCCAAGATTTGATGGCATATGCTGAAATTTTTGCTTTGTACTTTTGTGCCTCCTCTAAACAGGCTGTTTGAACCCTTGAGAAAGGAAGCCGAACACAAATTGCAGCCATGTATACTCGAGTTACAGCACTGTTACTGGATACCCACCAGAGAAGAGCAGGCATTATTAAAAAGAACTGAAATCTTCCAAAGGCATTTCTGACAGCAAAAAGAGAAAAAGTTTTTGTTGTAACCACACAGTCATAGTATTATTAAGCTTCAACTGATGTTTGTGTGGGGCATAATGTACCCACGTCATCTCTTTTAATCTCTGTTATCCCCACTTTGCAAATGAAATCCTCCATTAACCCCATTTAGCAGATGAGGAGAGAAATACTCAAAACGGTTGATTTGTCAATGACAGGTTAGCAGGAAGTAATGAACAGAGCTTTAAACACAAGTCCTCTGACTTCTGCACTTTTTCCACTATTTACCAGACTGTTTCTATTAGCAAATGCTTTGTTCTAGTTTGGTGAATAAAATGTAAGTGTTGGCTTGGTTTGCAAATACCTCAGCAGTGACTTAAGGAGGGGAAAAAAGGTCCAGAAAGAGGTGGCTCCTTCGGCAGTAAAATAAGACAAAGGAAAAGCATGATTTTCATTTATGTGACAAACAAGTCACAACTCCCCCAAAACATCGATACCGGAAATGTCATCCTCAAAGGTAAAAATTAGGACCGATCCCTCCTCTCACATCTTTTCCATATCAGGATGCCCCTTAGAGACTCCTCAGGATGGAGGAGGGGGGCAGTGAAGGGGAGGGAAGAGAGGAGAAATTTGGGGAAAACAATTAAAAGGAGGATATTGTTCTGGATCATACCTTTGAATTTCCATGACTGTAAAATCCAGAAGAACTCTTTCTAGTATTCATCGTATATGAACAATCCCCGTTGCCTTCTCCATTCTTCTCATCCCAGTAGAAGTTTAAAGTCAGCCACATCTTTCTCACATCTCATGTAGAGTCGCTTTCAGACATGTGGAAAGTGGCCAAGCTCTTAAAACCTTCACTGAGGGCGAAGGTAACTCAAAGGGTACACAGGAGCCACTTTAACAAGAGAGATCACTGCTCAGCCACATACTGACTGGAGGCTATATTTGAGCAATGGGTTTGCCCATTAAAAATATATATCTTTTAATCTTCTAACCACTATAATCAGCTCAGTACTTTACATTACACTGAAGAACATGCAGTCCCACAGGCCTCCTCTTAACATTGCCTTTAGAATCAAGCTGAATATATTAAATGTATGTAAAATTATTCTCATAATGATCTCACAGGATTTCCACTTGCCCTATATCCTATTTTTCTTTCAAACTCTTTCAGTCAACATTTACTGTGTAACTATTCTGAATTTCAACAAGAAAAAACAAAGATGAATAAAACATGATTCCTATCCCCGGATAAGCTTATCTCCCATTAGACTCTCTAGATGGGGAGTTCCTTGTACAGTTGAGTGTCACATATTTTACAAATGTAGACACAGAAAACTTAAGTGATTTATAGTGGTTGCACAAAAAGTCAGTGATAAAGCTTGCCCGGAATCTTGACTGATGTTTCAATATCTTCCTTGATCAAGAAATTTCAAAACTTCAACACGATGTTACCTCTTTTTTCCAAAGAAGTAGAGTCAGCATCCTAGCTGTGCTACACAGCACTGCAGTAATTCACAGTATTGGTAATAGCAGTCATAAATCCAGCAGAAAGGTGAAAATTTACTCCCAAGAGGTGGTGGAGGAAAAGTCAGTTTTACTGAAGTAAGATGAAATGGTTAAGGTTAGAATTATCTACTAAAATTTCTTCAAAGGGAAAGATAAGAGAAGTATATTTTTTCTTCCACAAATAGCCTTATATCAGGACCATTAGATATTTGGGGCAGTGTGTTCCATTTCCATTCATACCAGTTAACAATGGTACTATATAAAATGAAAGGCAAAAAACTAAGACTTCACATTATCAAATTGTTTGAAGGAAATTCAAGTGATTTTTTTTTAATAACAAGAGAAATGATAGATCCACTGATCTTGTGATTGCTATTCAAAAAGTGAAAAGATCCTATTTGGACTAATGAATCAAAGCAGCCCCTTCTCAGTTGCTTGACTAAAGAATCATCTCTACTCTGGTTATCATTCATCATTTGGCTTGTATGAGGCTTCTGAAAGCAGCCAGTCAGAGCTACAGACAGTGGGGCCCAGAGAGCCAGAAATGTATTCATTCAAAGGGACGCTTAGTGCAATTGGGGCAATATTTTCAAGACACTGATAAAGCATGAATGGTCTGTGAGAGTAGACAGTAAAAAAAAAAAAAAAAATCACTTTCAGCTACTCACTTAAAAATTATAGACGGTATTAAAAATGTTGAATGGCTTTGACCTGAAACTCCCCCTCCCCTACCACCACCAAGATCTAATGCTCTGCTTTCTCTTGGATTCATTCTTTTCTTCTATCAGTTTCTCTTGCTGTCACACTTGCAAATACCCACATACACTCTGATCCTGCCAATTTTTCTACTTAGCACATTTCAAACATATTGTTCCAAGTAAATCCAAGGAAATAAATCCAAAGATTCTAAATTCACTATGCTGGGCTAATACAATTTTTTTTAACTGGGAAATAAAATGAGCATATTTAAGCTTTTAATTTTGAATATTCAGACTTGTTATCCAAAAAAAGATGATTGCTAGCAGTCAACTGCAAAAATTTGGCTTTTATGAAGTTTAAGTCAATAAAAATATGGGCTCCGACTTCCTGTTAAACATATTGGACTAAGTATGTGCATGTACCGCTGCTCCAAACTCTACTAACACGACAGGAAAAATAAAGATTAAAAAAAAATTTTTTTAAGACATAAACTCACAGTGGCAAAGAAAAAGAAAAGAACCAACTAGTAGATGAGAGGTATCAATGCACTTGGAAGGTCATTCATGGGAAGGAGGAAAGTGAATGGAGAAGTGGTATCTAAAACATACGTGCCTGCAAAGATGAATCACAATACAGAAACAAGCCTGTTTCTCTTAAAGAGCCCAGGAAGGTCTCAGGACTCAGAAGCAAGAGTTACCATGGAAGATAAAGGTGGGGCTTTAGGATGAAAACAAGTGGAATGGCTGAGGGCAGTGTAAGGTCCTACTGTCTCCTTCCTCACCCCAAGCAGCTAAAATTAACCCAGACCCAGCTGTCACAGGAGGTTAACTCTCTTGAGAAGTTAAATCAGGGAAGTTCCAGACTTGGGGCACCAGACATAATGGAAAACAGGAATATGTTATACAGCTGAAAACAGAGATTAAGTGAAAATCTATATATTGAATGGTAAGATTTCCCTGCTTCCTTTTCCTACCTGTTCCCAGAACATCAATAGCCAACTGAATAATCCACAGGCAGAAAAACTGAAGAATACTTACCTGCAAAACTTGAATAGTCCAAGAGAAAAGATACTGTCTTTTGGGGTCTCCCAACCAAATGGCAAGCCTACAATGAATGAAGCCAAATGGCTTGCCCTACAATGAAGTCTGCTACTCAGTTAGACCCACCCAATCATTTTTTTCATGACTCTCTCTTAAATAAAAACAGTACAAGTCCATTAGACATAAAATATAGAAACCAACAGAGAAAAAGGAAATTAGAGAAAACACAGGCAAAGTAATAAGAGAAGTTTTGCAACCATGAAACAATAACGAGATACTCTTTAAAAAAAATCAAAGGACACTCAGAGAAAAAGAAAAAAAAGAAACAGGATAGCCAAGATTAAAATGCAATAGAAGGTTAGAAGATAAAGTGTAGAAAATCTTCTAGAAATTCAAATGAAAAGACAAAGAAAGTTTCTCCTCTTATGGAGAAAGAAAAGGAGCAGATTTGTTAATGATGAGGCATGACTATAAATTAAGCATTTATCATATGAGTACACTTATTAATGTGACAGTACATTAATGTCCAGCTCCTATGTAAAAGCAGACAGAATTTGTCCCGATTAATTTCTTCAACATGAGAAAATTTCCCAGTACTGTACTGAGCCCCCAGTTGCCTAAAACAATGAGTTTAAAAAGACTCACAAATGGGGTTAGAGGAGAGGCAAATGCAACGGTCTTCTGAAGTATGAGGGTAAAGACATTTTCAGACACATAAACCCTCATTAATTTTATCTCCTAAGGGACCCTTCTTTAGGAAACTCCTGGAGAATTAAATAAAGGGAGAAAAGGCTAAAGGTAAGACAACTGTGAAGGGATATCCTAGGATGACAGACAGCTGTGCCCCAGACTGACAGCATCCAGTCTGAGCTGGAACTGGGGCTGGGGAGGAGGCATCTAGGAAGGTAATGGGTGTGTTACGGTGCTTGAAATTGTTGGAGCTTACGGAAAAAATATTAACAATATGCGACAGATCTTGGAGTATCCAGGTAGAAAATGGAATAAGCACACAGAGATGTAAGTGAATGAACAAAATGAAACACTTCTTGACTAGGGAAAAAAAAGAAAAGAAAACCTATATCAAATGGCTCAGCAGGATACAATACTTACCTAGTCGTAATAAGGTAAACACTATTTACCTAACCCAAATTGTACTACATTTCTGTATTAAAAAGAGGAGAGGGGGATAAAGATGGATAATGCTAAATCTGAATTCCTTGATGAGAAGTAATTGCAAGTCCGAAAACTGACAAATCCAGAAATAGCAGGATAAGCATCTTAGGCTGAAGAAAAGAGTTGGCAGCTGCCTCCTCTTAGCAGGTAACGGAAGAGGGGCAGGAGATGCAGCATTTTACGATAAGGCTTTTAGTACTCCTTGATTAAAAATTAAAAATCACTCCTAAAATACACAGAACTAATAAATAAATAAATAAAAATATAGGTTCACAAGAAAAATACAGAAGGTGGCATGGGGCCTAAGACTCATAAAAACCTGGGTTCGATTTCTGATTCTGCCACCCATATGTTGGTTTCCCTTACATGATCCATGAACCTCTGTGCCTCAGTTTCTCGCCTGTAAGTTGAATAATCAAACTGCCTGTCAATGCCCATTTCAGAACTGAGATGATGATCCAGAGTAATATACGAAAGTACCTAGTAAATGGCAAAGCGCTATGCAATTCAGTACTATATATTAATATAGTAGGTCCTATGTTGTGTAGTATATCAATATATTATATATTAATAATATTGATATTTAATGTTCAAAAATTACTTTTAGGAACAGAATTTATTCTAATCCCCCGTGAAGGAAAGGATTATCGAAAGAGATTTGGTCAACACAAAAACACAAAGAAAGAAGCAGAGCTATAAGAAAACCACATTATTTCAAAGATGAATCTAGTCCAAGTTCTTCATTTTGCAGATGAGATGCTGGGGCCCAGAAAAAATGGAGCCTTATGCAGGCTCACACAGTGGCAGAGCTAAGTCTAAAGCTCTAGTTCTCCTGAAATGTAGTCCAGATTTCTTTGCCCTTTACCATGCCAGTTCAGGCTAATAGGAGAAATTTTCAGATTAGTCATCCATGCCTAGCTCCAGAAAGGCCTTCCAAGTCTCAAGAAAGTTAAGTGACTTGCCCAGCATCACATAACAAGTTAGTGAAAGCAGAGGCAAAACTAAACAAAAGGACAGCCAGCCAGAGGATGAACCTTGCATCAAAAACTTGGAACTGAATGAAAATTCACCAGCAGAGCTAAAGGCAGACATTGAAAGCCCAGTTCAGAGTCTGCAACATACACATTATCGATTAATATTAATTAACTGGCTGACTAAAGTTCCTGCCTACGAATGGAGAGAAAAGTCAGAAAGGAAATAGGTATACTTTAAAAAAAAAAAGGCAATTAGAATAAGCTAAGTCAGTAGCAAAATTTCTCTTGAAAATGGAGATGTAAGAATTTGACTTACTGAATGGAAGAAGGATGTGAGAAACAGAGAAGAAAACAAAGGAGGAAAGGGGCCTGGCCTAGTGATGGACAAAAGGTGTCAAGAAGGGGTACCTAAAGTGGGAAATCTCCAAGCTCTTCTAAGACATCTAATAGGCCCCCCTCTTTTCTCCTTGCTGGGAGAATGTTGAATGGAATGAAGGCAATGGGGGGAGACAATGGGGAAAAGATCAGGGATCTTTTCTCCATTCCTTTCCTAGGATATCATTGGCTGGCACTTTCCTCCATGGAAAAGAACATAACTCTTTTTTAAAAATACAGTTCTATCAATAGATACAAACAAAATTTCAATTTGAATCAGGTAACAAAAAAAGAAATATTATACTCTTTCATTTTCAGAAGTCATAATTTTCCTCAAAAGATAATTCTAATTTCTCAAGATGACTCGTTAATAATCACAGCATTACGCTGTATCATCTTATTTACAAATAAACCAACTTTAACAAAGATCATACACCGAAAAAATAGTGTCATTGGACACAGAGGTACCCGTGATTTTGAGGAATAGAAAGAATTGCTTTAGCTGTGAGAAAATCTTGACAACCGCGACACACTCGTAAGGCATTGCTCACGTACGAACAGGTAGAATTTCTACAAACCTTCGTTTAGTTAAGTTGAGGTTTGTTTCATGTTCCCTGTTTTAAGAAAAAGTGAGTCACAGTAAGAAAAACAGGAAGTACTTAAAAAAACAAGCGCTTCCAAGCAAAATAAACAATTCATATGAACAATAAATAACATACCAGCTTTCAGAAAGCTGCCTGAGGTCCTGACATAGGAAAATATGTTTGTATTTACAAGGAAAAGAGCATGAAAGAGAATTATGGACCCTCTGATCAGGAGACTCTCAGCCATCGGGATACAGTGAGGTTTCCTTGAACAGACCCCAGACACAGAAAAGAACCAGAAAACAGCTCACGTATAAAAAAAGAAAACTCTCTGACAAATGATAGCCCCGCTCCACAAATCCCGATAGCACGACATTCTGCTTATTAAAAACATCAGTCTTGGAAGACTCCAGGCACAGTAATTTTGAAAATGTACACAAGTAAATTAAAACCAGCCTTATGATTCTTCTGATTGTAAGTCCTTCACCCATATCCCTCTGCAAAGCTGATGTGAAATTTAAAATTAAATGAAAAAAAAAAGTCAACATGAACATTGCTGATTTCAAGCAAGAACTCCAAGTTTTCTATTTTTAAATTAGAATGTAGTCAGAAAGTCTTTCTGCACATGAAGAGGACATATATTTTACTAGGAAAATTGCTTTTATAGTAAACAGACAAAATGTTATACCCACATCTAGGAAGTATTTGCAAGAGTCGTATTTATTAAATTATCTAAACTACTTGGTAGCAGACATCTTCGGACAGGCTTTATGACCATGCTCTTCATCCCCAGACACCGTCCTTTAGTTTACGGAGATGGCACAAGATATTACCAAGAGACCCGGACAAAGAGCCAGGAGACCCAAACTCTACAACTGAACAGTATGTGCCTCACTCACTCTCGGCTCTTGCATTTGTAAAACAGCAAAAAATATTAGCCCTCCCTGAATGTTATTGGGAAAATCAAAATTCCAAATGAGATAAAATGTCAAAGTTTTGGAAAAACTGTGAAGCCCTATTTATGCCTCCTTTTATTTTTCCAGGAGAACACTGCACAGGGACCTACTGGGGCCATGTGACACTAGAGAGCCACAGAGCAAGCTCAATCAGTCCTCTGCATCTTGATCCCCCATTGCAGCAACTTAGCCCATTGCCTTATGCCTCAGTGAGACAAGTGGCCACACTGTAGGTGACTGCAGTGACCACTGGAAAGCCCCAGGGAACAAAATACACTACCCCCATGCTCTAGCTGAAACTTGAACTCAAGCTCCATGATTTTACCTTTTAGCTTAAGGGGTTTTGGCACTTGCTCTATTGCAAACACCTTCGAAGGGCTATCATGCTTAGCTCGTATCAGTCAATAATATCTTAGTATGAATGACTTTGTGTTCCTGAGAATAGTTTTGATAAGGAATATAAGAGAAGTATAAAGGTGTATCCCACCCCACCCCCAACAACCCATCCCCCCTGCCCAGTACACACAGAACACACGCAATGTGAACCTCTTTGACTACTGCGTAGCCTGCTCAAAGGAAAATGAATCTGAGATGTCAGTAACACCCTTTAGTGATTTTAGTACAATATGGTATCCATGGCAGGAATGTTTGTTTTTTAAAACAAGTCCAACAAGGGAATGAACATAAAAGAACTAAATACTAATGGTGGGATTTTAGACAGAGTGGTTTCTGGATGAAAGATTTGCCATGTACCTCAAGTCAACCATGGTGGGTAGCTACCTGCTTCTAAGTGGAGATTGCACCAGTAGTGGGGTTTTGGCATTTCTGACTACACAATGAATGAGTTTAAGGGAAGAATTAGAATGAACGGTTAGGTATTCACTGGGAAACACCCTCCCCAAATTCAATTCTGGCAGGAATCATTAGCAGAAATCCTGACTATTTTTAATGGCTAGGAGGAAGCTTAAGGAAATGTCAGTCTCTAAGATTACCCAGGTCTCCTCTGCATAAATGATAACATCATTACCAACAGATTCTTAGCTCAACGGATTGTCTTTTAAACATGCAAACTAGTCAAAACGAAATACTTATTAGAGAAGGATTGGAAAGGATGAAACTGGAAACGATCACTCAAAATAAGGAAAAATCAACCTCATTAACAGGGAAAAAATATGGGCCTTCTGAGCTAGCCAGACACCAAAAGTATGTATGAATAAACAGCGAGGCAGCAATACTGTGTTGGTATGACGCCTTTGAGGGTGCAATAACTCAAGGGGAAAAGCCAGCACATGCTCCGAAAGCTTGCAGATGCCCGACAGTCCCAGTGGGTGGACAACGTTCCATCAGGTGGAAACATTTCCTCCGGCTTATGATCAGTGTGTGCCCTAAAGCCTCAGGACTTGTTAGTGCTCATTAGTTTTATTCTGTGTTGCTGCAAACATTATCCTCATTCATATGAGTGCTTAATCTCTCTGCATCATCCTAAACTATCTGCAGCAATTAGCCCATGATTAAAATTTCCAAAGTTAATTGTTAAGTTAAAAAAAAAAGACTCTTATTAGTTCAAATTTTTTCTGCTTTTTCATTATATCAAGTGTCCTTTTAGTCCTTAATTATTAGAAAATATAAATAAAAGCCTTCAATTACCCTTTCCTTTAACATTGATCATTTTATCGCTCTTACCAGATTTCTTCATTTTTCCCCCCAATTAAAAAGTCCTAGTCATTCATCTCTGGGTTCTATCATGCTATACGAGCTATAATTATTGTAGCTGACCTTGTCTAAATTATTTTTTTATCTAGTTCAGTCATTTTTTGAGATGAAGATAAACCGAAACAGGCCATTCAAAATTAGGATGTGCACTTTGTAAAAGTGAACATAGGTTTATTACAATATTTTCTATTACCCTCTTGCCCAGGATGATTTCTTATTACTTATTTGATGACCATTGCTTTTTAAGACGTATCCTTTGAACTATTCGTGACGGTTATCAACGTACTTATCCAAAAGGGTTAGAACTAATTCAACACCCATGAGAACATTTTTTCTTTCTCTCTGAGATGCATTAAAATCACAGAATCTCAAGATAAATGTCTATCTTTAGTGTGTTCATCTACTTGGTTAAGTAAAGTGTCTGGGTACTTCTGGATTTCCACGATTGTGGGTTTTGAAAAATCCATTACTCCTTTACTAACTGCACTAGATAGTTACGATTGGAGATGAGCCCTCAGCTCCTTCTGAGGAAAACTATCTTTCCCATAGCCCCCTCTGATAAAGCCCACTAAGGCAGCCATGTTTGTACACGTGCCTCCACTCTCCTTAACTACCAATTGTTAGCACCGAGGCATGCTCCAGCCCGGGGGGGCAGCCACTCCTTAGGCCTACCAGCAGCTGTACAAGATGACCTGATGCAAAAGCTCTCATCAGAGATGGACTGGGGAAATCAAACTCTCACATTTGGGAATTTGAATTGGGAAATACAGAAATAAGTAATTCAGAGCAGGAACTCATGTTGAAAATTTGTGCAGGAAAAGACAAAGAGATCATTGGGTAGAAGAGGGGCAAAAAAGAAAGGTATAACAAGTTATGGGAAGGTCAAAATCACGAATAAGGAAAAATTATAGACAGGTAACAACTCTGACATAAGCCAAATGTTAGAGTAGAAAAGGAAGAGATTTCTCCCTGCTGGTAATCAAAGAAAGAATCGGACACATGGAGAGCTGTTGAGTCACATTGCTAGCTAAGCAGTAGAGTGAGGAGCCATGAACTTCTGCTGCTGGGGAGTCTAGGGCTGCCTGAGGTTCAAAATGGCCACTGAGTTCCCATCTCCATGGCTCCCGTTCATGGATTTTCATGAGATCCCATCTTGTGTATATATTTATCCAGTAACTCCATTGCTTGAGCTGGCTTGAGTGAGTCTCTGATCCCAGAAACCCCAGCAGTCTAACTATGGTGCTCACTCTGACCCATTTTTTTAGATCAGGCCACCTTCCATTACAAGCACTTTTTCCAGATTATGTCACCTGTCCTTGCCTTGTGCTTCCACTCTGAACTCCCATAATGCCTTCCACATACCTCTGTGACAACATCTACATCACTTCATGTTGTGTGGTCTCCTTCTCTAGCCAGTGAGCCCATACGAGGCAGAGATTGCCTTGTTACAGTGCTAGGAAATAGCTGGTACTTGATAAATATCTGGAAACTAAATGGATAAGGGAATGACTCTATAATCTATACTTTAATATTTATTCTCTCCTCTAGATTACTAATAAATATATTAAACTTAGAAGAGAGCATTGGAAAACATTAACAATCCAATTAAAAAATGTGCAAAAACTTGAATAGAGACTTCATAAATGAGAGTGTCCAAATGGCCAAAGAGCATATGAAAAGGTGCTTGACATCAGTAGTGATCAGGGAAGTGCAAATTAAAACCACAATAAGATACCACAACACAATGATCAAAATAGCTAAAATTTAAAAAGACGAATGCCATCAAACATTTCCAAGGACGTGGAGCAACTGAAATTTTCATGTATTGCTGATGAGAGTGTAAGTTGATAGAACAGTAGTTTAAATACCCACCTGCATACATACATACATATATATATATATATATACACACACACACACATTTACTTATCATGGTACACTTATGCCATGGAACATTATAAAGCAATAAAAAAAGAACTACAGATATATGCAACACCATGACCGACTCTCATAGATATAATATTAAGTAAAAGAAGCTAGGCACTGCCAACTAAATAATGTATTTTTAATAAAGTTTAAAAATGGGCAAAACTGCATGTATATACAGACATCAAAATCATGGTAACCTCAGGGTGAGGCTAGCTACTGGAAGGAAACTCCGAAGTGCGGAAAATGCTCTATAACTTGGTCTGAGTGGGGGTTACACAGAAGCATACAAATGTAAACATTCATTGAGCTATATATATTTAAATTTTGAGCACTAAACTGTACGTATGTTATAACTCAATAAAAAAAAAAGGGGAAAAGTGAGCATTGGGAAGCAGAAAATATACTCTCCTAGAAATGGACTCTTTGCCAGTATGCTTTGTGAATTTACTACATGTATTAATATTTAAACCTCAGAGTGCATATTTTGATCAAGAACATCACTGATCCTTATAGCCAATAACATGGTGTATTGGGAAGATTTGGGATTAGAAGACCTGAGTTCTCCTAGCTAAATAAACTGATCAAGTTAATGAGTCTGAACTTCAATTTCTTCAGTCTTACTTCACTGATCTAATGAGAGGAGCTAATAAACAAGTAAGATATACAGAGTGCGAACGAGAAAAAGAAGTCAAGAAAGGGCAACGGAGAGGACAGGAGCAAGAGGGAACTGTGAATTTTGAAGAGAGTCATCAGGGAAGTGCCTACTGCTAAGGTGACATTTGAACAGGGGTGACTGAAGCAGACGCTTAGAACAAGAGGGTCCTGGGTGAATAAACAGGAAGTGCCAAGAAGCTGAGGCAGAAATGCCTGTGGCACACGGGAGAAGGCCAGGCTGCCTGGAGCAGACTGAGTTGAGGGATAGCACAGCAGGAGATGAGACCAGAAGGTGGAGGGTGGGGGTAGATGACACAGGGTCTTACAGACCAAATGTAAGGACTTTTACTTACAGGAGAAGCCATCGGGAGGCTTTTAATAAACCTATAACATGATCTCGCTTAGGATTTTTAACTTTTTTAGGCAATCATTCTAGCTGCTTCACTAATATGATACTGTAGGGGGCATAAGAATGGAAGAAGGAGAATAAATTAAGGAGGCTATTACAATAATCCAGGTAAGAGATAATGGACCAAAAATGGTAACTGCAGAGGTGGAGAAAAGTGGCCAAATTCTGGATGTATTTTGAAGCTAGAGGCTTCAGAACATGCTAATGGATTGAATGAGGGGTTGGAGAAAGAGGAGCCAAGGATAAAGCCAAGGTTTTTGGCCTGAGCAACCCTGGAAGGATGGAATTTCCATTTACTGAGATGAGGGAAACGGCGGGAAAGGCAGGTTTGGGAGGGAAGAGCAGAACTTCGCTTCTGGACGTAACAAGTGTGAGATGCCAATTAGAAATCCAAGTGAAGATACTGAAGAGGCAGCTGGAAATTAGAGGCTGGAGTTTAGGAGAACGATCAGGAGTGAAGATACACGTTTGAGAATTGCGAATACATGGATACAGTCTATGTCTATTATGCAATACATGTGTCGTACAGTATATAGTGTAGTATTTACCAAGTTTTTAAAATGATGAAACAGGATGAGATCACTCAAGAGCGAAAATAGAGAAGTCATCCAAAAATTATAGAAAATAATACGTATAAAATATAAACACAGTAAGTGTTGGCCTCTGGGGATTTGACACACTTCCCAACTCCCTTTTGAAAATCAGGAACTGTAACCTGACTGGTCAGATTCTGGGACACTGATTATTTTTACTAGTGTTCAGGATTACTGTGTGTGTAAAAATGGATGTCAGTCTTTTTTTTTATCCCCTGATTGATCTGATCAACCAGCTAGAGCAAGAGGAGGGCCCGCTTCCCCAGGAGAAGAAGAGGTCATCCCGTCCAAGGATGTCCTCTTTGACCAAGTGTGCTTGGATTCTCTCATCATTTTTTATCTCAGTGGAGTGGCTGCAAGATTTAGATTTAGGCTTAGAAGGAAAGAGCTATTTCCCTCTCTACTTCCCATCCCACCTCTGTGGGCCTTGTCTGTAAGCCCTGTAATCCAGTCCATTTTACCAGCAAGTTCTGCATTGAAGTTTGGGGCATAAACCCAGGTAATAAGAAAGTGATGACTTTGATTTTCTGCTTTCCACTAGTCCTTGTACTCCATCCGTCCGACCTCAGGAACTTCAAGGGCAGGGGTAGCTGTAGGTTAAGGTAGGATTTTAGCATTCCTGAATCCCAGGCCATAATATCATCAAACTAACATTAACCCCTATTTGTAGACACTTAATATGTATTCATTCTTTTCCTTTAACATTCTAATAATTCCTATTACACAGACGCTGACCCAGAAATAAAAGGGAAAGCTTGTTAATAAATAGGACAAATACTATTCCTTTTGTCCTTCGTTGTTAGAGCAACCCTCGTTCCCAACTTGCCTCCAGGGTCAGACACCAGAGACAAGAGGGAAAGAGGGGAGTGATGGGTACATGTGAAAAAATTATAGGAAAAATAGGGAGGTGGAGAGAGACAGCTCTGCCAGCTTGTCTGATATGTTCTTCTAGTAACTTATACACACGAATATGACCAAATCTGGAAAAAGAGGTATAAGAATCATGGGAGAAGGGTGTAAGGAACGCTCTGAAGGACCCCTTTAGGAAAAGTCTCCCATCAAGGGACTTGTATGAGCATCAGCAGCGAGCAGAGGGAGGGGCGGCTCCGCTGCTCCTGCCAGCCACTCCCAGGGTGCCTACCGTGATGACTCCCAGGAGAGGCATCTTGCCACCTTCCAAGGTTGTCTCCCCAAGCACCGAACTGCCTTAATCCTGTGCAAGCAGAATACATCACGGTCCACACCCTGGTATCCAGCATTGCTGCAGACCTAACTGGGCCATTTCAGACCCGGTTTAACTTTCTGTGGTTCCATAGAGTCACTTAGTCTAGCTTTTCATTCTCAGTGGGCTACCAGTAAGCAAAATAGTTTAATATGATTTTTCAATATGTCCTGTATGTAGAGCCATTCCAACGGCCCTTCATTCATGGAATATACTCGTCATTTATGTAGCCCCCAGGCCTCGATCGCTCTTCTAGGCCTGAATCTCCCCACCCGTGGACTCAGCCCTGCCCCCTGGATGCCAGCTTCCGCCTCGCAGCCTAGGAAGGTTACACAAGTTAATTTAAAAAGCAGCGTCCCGGCAGTGATCACTGGGCTCCGGTTTTTAGGTGGGCCTCGGTGCCACCCAGCCTGTCGTGCCGAGACGAGACCTAACCAGACCCAGCCAGCTCATCCTCAGTTGTGCTCAGTGACAGATGGGTGAACTGCCACGTCCAGTTGGCTCACAGGACACTTGTGTTTCAAATTCAGGGCCAAGGCCACGTATATCGCTGAGCTTGCCGGGACCCTGCTTACCTCCCAGCTGGAAATCCCACCAATTCCAACATCTCGGGTACGTTCCACCAACATAACTACCTAGGAGCTGCGGCAAAGATTTTTCCATCCAAGAGAATTGACATGTTTGCTCTTGAGCCTAGATTTAACTGTACATCCCAGGTAGCTGTCTGAGTGCTCTCTCCACTTGTGCCTCTGTCTACTAAATCCAGCTGTTCCTCATAACAGGTTTTAGTCCTCCAAAGTGCTCCTACTCTCATCTTTCCTTTGCTGGCATCATCATCATCATCATAAATATAATAATAATAATTTAAGGCAGTATTTGTCTAATTTCTCCTGTTCAAAAAAAAAAAAAAACCTGCTATAGGCCCAGAATAAGAAATAATGAAGAAGAGTTTTTCTTTTTTGTGAAAAAAATGTCAATGTTTTCAAAGTTGGCTAAAATGTCGATATATGAATCTTAGATTTAGGGGTTTGGATGGGGATGGTTCCTTGTCTTTTCTCTGAAAAAAAGAAAAAAGCAGTTTACTTATGAATCATATTAACTAGTTTTTAAAAAATAAAAATGTAGACACCTCTATATGACCAAAAGTCATCTTGCAATGAGAAAGAACATTTCAATTACTTGAACTTTGAATTTTGTACAGGTTGAGTAGTCAGTCATTCCAGGGTCCTTTTAGATAAATTCTATTTAGATTTTGATCATCTGATGCCATAGTTTAAAACATCTTTGACAAAAATGCCCAGTATAAGTTATTTAAATGCAACTTAAGTTCATGCATTTGAAGGGCATTAATAAACACAGTGTGCTTACCAGATAGTCTTTACTTTTGCCACTTGCTGTCAGCTCTTTGTTTGTTGATTAAACCTGTGGTGATGGGCATTAGACATAATTTAGAAAGAATGTTTGAGTGTCCAGCTGATTTATGGTCCACTTTGGCTGCTGTATCTAAGGTCTTTCTTCTTTGTCAACACAGAGAACATTTTCCAGCCACGGTAGGGGCTGTGTCAGGACTTGGCTAAAAGTAACGTTTTAGATCAAATTCAACAAACAATAAGAATCTTTTGTCTGGCTAAAAATAGAGATAACCAGGACTGTTCCAATAAATTGTAAAAAGAAAAAAATCTCCAGATGTGAACTTGACTTCAGAATACAGTCTGTTCCTAATTTTAAAGGATTTGATTTGTTTTGCTTGTTTTACAGCAGAAAACAAATTTTCCCTGACAATCAAGGTTGATATGTTCTTAAATTATTTTTTTCTTAATTTTTTCCTGTGAAGGCAGAATTATTTTAACTGACATTTATCAAAAGACAGAATAAGAATTATTTCAGTTCTAAAATTTTGGAAGAAACATTTCCCATCTGTTTCAATAACCCAACTGGCTAATTATATTGCCAAGAATAATTTGTCACAAACAGAAAGACCATTCTTTGGAGGAAAATGCTTACTGCTTTATCTTACATTACGTACTGATTGATGAGCAATTTATAGAAAACGTATGATACTAACTTAGGCCATGGATTTATTTCATGAATTAGATTCCAAAAAGAATCTCACAATGCTCGTTAATAATTTACATCGCTTTAAAAACAGGGGATGGAGTCTCTGGGTTAGATGAAATTACATCAGGGAAGTTACATATATTAGCCATATTCTGCTTTTAAAGTGTATTCGACTGGAGTGTGAAAGGATCAGCCTAAAAGGGAGGAAATAAAACACCAGCAGCATATCTGCAATATGATCACCACTCTCTCCGATTTCAGTATTCAAGTATGGGCACTGATGCTAGACTGTGTTTGGATCCCAGCTTGAGCACTCACTTGCTTGGCAAATTATTTAAATTTTTGGTTCTTTGGATTCCTCATCTGTAGAATGGGCACATTAATATATGTAACTATATATAACTATATATATAATTAATATATGTAACTATAAATTAGTAATAGTAACTATCTTATAGCGTTGTTGAAAATTAAATTTGTTAACACATTTCAAGCTCAGTGATATGCTATTCATATTAATAATATTATTGCTATTATTACTATTATTGTTAATGTTGGTATTATATTCCTTTGGGTGTTAATAGTTTTCTGCTCTTCAAAATCCCCAAGAAAAGCAAGTGCTCCCTGGGAAGCGTAAGCCCTTGAGCTTTAATTATCAGTACGGTTCTCAACTCTGGCTGTACATTAGATTCACCTAGAAAGTGGTGGGGGTGGGAGGGGAAGCAATGCCCAAAGTCCACAGGAAGAGACTCTAAATTAAAAAATCTTGGAAAGGGCCCAGGCACCCTGTTTTTAAAAAATTTCTCCTTCTCCAGGAGCTTCCTAATGTACAGTCAAGGTTGAGAACTCTTGACTGCTGAATCTTACCCAGGGGCGGGGGGCAACATTAGGAAAAACACGCTAGCACCAGAAAGGCAGACAGAACCAAGATGCACAAAACCAGGAGAGTAAGAGCAATTGCTGGGAGGACCTCTCAATGTAGCCCAGGAAGAGCCATGCTGACATGCTGGCATCTTACAGCTCATTCTAGCATAATTATTTCTTGATGTGGCCCCAAGATTAGGCTTGACCAGCAAGTCCCCTGGTGACCTCTGCCCTTTTCCTCTGCCTTTTCCAGCAGAGCATCTTACCTTTTGGTGCCCCCATTTAAAGAGCACCAGAACCTTTCTTTGGATATTCACTTTGTAAATTCCAACAAGGAGCCTCATTTCTTTAGTGATAACTTAAATTTCACACAGATGGAGTTTAGTTACCATGATGAATAGTTTCAGCTCAAGGGACTCTTAACTACTCAATAGATGTGTTTGTTCTTTTGAAGGAATGAGAGGCTCCAAACCTTTAGGATGAACTAGGTTATTGTTGTTTTGTAATAGCTTCAGAAGCTCACTTTGCTTTTAACTAAAAAGAGAAGCAGGCGGAGAGGATGATAAGCATTAATATCCACATTCAAAGAGTCAGAGAAATGGGCCACGTGGAAGAAGCAGAAGGAAGTCTTACATTTCTGATGTTTTCAAAACCTGAAGTTCTGAGTGATCTTATCCTTTCATTCCTGTCTTCACTCCACACACTCATGACAGAAAGATTTCAAAAAGTAGTGAAAAGCACACAAAGCAAGTTAAAAATGACTCATAATTCCAATACTTTTCTCTTTCCTCTATTTTTTGAATATGAAGAGTGAAAGTCTGCACTCCTCTATTTCTCCAAAGGTAAACACTTACCCAAATGTTTTCTGTGTTTCGTAAATACACCTTGGCATTCTTATGCTTCAGTCATATAATAAGCAATGTAAGGGAATTATCTCATTTAATCCCCACAATAACCCTCAAAGGTAGATCACTATTCATGTATTTTTCCCCCAACCTCCATTCGAGAGGTGAGGAAACACAGTCTTAGAGAAGGTACCTTACCCAAATTCATCTCTCATTTATTCATTCACTCAACAAATATTTATTGAGTCCTTTCTATGTGCCAAGCACTATGCCTAGGCATAAGGGATATACTGGTAAACCAGCTAGACATACCCATAGTCCACCTCCTACCTCCTCTACTGCTGTCATCCATGTCTAAACCACCATCATCTCTCACCTGGACTGTTGTAACAGCATCTAACTGGTCTTCCCACCTCCTCTCTTGTTCCCCTGCTGTCTAAACACAAAGAAACCTCAGGTTCAGAACTATAAGTGCTTATGCTTTATGTTAAACATAAAAAGTGCAGCATTAGACCTCAACAGTTGACTTTGCAATGAAGCTAAAAGCACCGTTTAATGATATGGGGCAGGAAAAAAAGATTAAATTTAATGCCCAAGAACCGAAGTGCTTCAATGACGGTACAGATTGTTCTGAGAACTTTCCGTTTAAACATAGCACCGTGCGAAGGATGCAGACGGAATCATAGTTTACATGGAATATGTTGAGATAAGCCAAGATGCATGAGCATATAAACTAGGTTTAGGTCTTTTAGCGCTGATATCTTTCCTTTATTGTTGATTTCTTTTTTATTGAGGATTTTCAGTTGCTGATTATACTAAAAATACATTTAAGAAATAAATTGGCAGCACAAGACAAATTGGATATCCTGCTTCTCTTCCAAATTTTTATTTGTTATGGAAACCATATTAACATATATAAAAAGAAACTTCAAATAAAAGAGTACCATCCATAATCATACTGTCAAAGCCCAATCGTTCTTCTCATTTTTCTGTGCATCTGTCTAGTCATTGTCTATAGGCTCACTCTTAAAAACATTAATTCCTGTTTAAAGAAGAATTGGATCACTCATATAGTTAAGTTACTGCTGTATTTTTTTCTAGGAACCGCTCTAAACAGAATACTTGGTGTGCTGAAATCACAGCATGGTAGAGCTGGAAGGGGCCTTAGAGATGATCTAGTTCAACCTCTGCTTTCAGTGATGGCTGCGTCGTCAGAATGGTCAGTCTTAGTAGTTAGTCATAACAGCTGCTGCCATTCATTCTCAGGAATGTGTACCAGGTACTTTGCTGTATTACTTCTAATCTTTCTGGCAATTATGCAAAGAAGGAGTGAGTCCAGCTGACCTGGGTTGGAATCCTATCCCATGGGGACAACAACAGCACCAACCTCCTAGGCTTGGAGAGAGGACTAATTGAGGTAGCACGTGTAAGACACGTGGCATCGTGCCTCCCTATGTGTATTTTCATTACCCATTTTTCAGTTGAAGAAAGGTTAAATAACTTGGTCGCATAATTTGTGGGCTTCAGTCTCCCACACAGCCACCTGAGCCAGTTCCTAGGACATTGTATTACAGGCATACTCAGTGGACAAGATGCTCACATGTTGTAACGTCACCTGGGCTGCAGGACAAAAATTGAGTGTCCTGGGCCCCTTCCAGTCAGACACTCAGTCAGACACTCTGGAAGCCGAGACCAAGAACATGCATTTTAGAAGCCTGTAGGTGCCACCATGCACTAAAATTAAAACCACTGGTGCTCCACTTTCCAAACTCACCAGCCAAGTTCTTGGGCTCTAGTCCAAGTTTCCCATTCTGGGAAATGGGAATAAAACTACTGCCCCTCAAACTAGTCAGGAGGATTAAAATAGTACATTCTTTAAGAACGTGCTTTGTAAACTGTACCAGCATGATTGTTTCTCTCCATCTCAGTTCAGGCCGTTGCCAAATAAGAAAGGACAACATCCAGCATCTTCAAATGAGTGGCACCATCACAGACGCAGTTCAGGCTGGACCTAAGAAGACAGCCAATGAAACTGCACTTCGTTTTTCTCCCATAATTTAACGTTTGCTCTGAACATGTAGACACTGCTCCAAAGACTTGATGTCACCGTCCTGTATCCCCCACTGCCATGGTCTTCCCAGACAACACTGGACATTGCTACAGCTGATGGTAAATACTCTTCTTCACCATGTTCTTTCCTTGCCTGTTCCAATGGAATTACGGTCCCATTTGTCTGTGGGCAACGAGGAAGCCTGCTTTGTACGCCATGTTTTATATCCTGAGCTATTAAAGTGTGTCTGACATTTTCTTTTCCATGTACCTGATTACGAGTTAAATCAGCACATCATCAAACCAGCCCACTTGACTAATCTCCCTCTTTAATAGAAGAGCTTTAAGGGAGGGAGTATGAGCAGCATGCAAAGAAAAGAGAAAATGCCCAGCGGCCACAAGAACAAGGACTAGCATGTGAGCCGTGGGAGGGACGGGACTAGAGTAGCAGTGAGGATGTGCCCCAATGAGAAACAGCAGGCACGGTGCTCTTCCTACTCTCCCGCGAAGCTAGCTTCTCCATGGAAACTCCTCACAAAGAGAGCGGAAAACTTTAAGCTCGAAGAATGTGGATTTTCATCCTGAAAAGAAAATGCTTAGGCCATCTCAGCCCTGGATATCTGCTTTCCTAGAACCACGTACTACAAACTCAGCAGAGATCTGCTGTTTTCCGTTTGTCTGGTTCCCACTTCGCTCTGCTCTTGTGAGTCTTGTGGAACTACCGCCGCTGGTTGGAGTCCCCACCTCAAAGGCCAGGGTGGGCCAAGTAAACTGGGCCTAGTCAACAAACGGTCTGCCCTGGGATTCTCCTCAGAACGTGAAGCCAGAGAGGAAGGAGCCTTGCAGTGCTGGTCACAGAGCTGGAGAGATCAGACTTAAAGTATGTTCTTGGTTATCGCCAGCATGGGTAAAAGTCTGTTTGCAGAAAGAGAGAATAAAGCCTTACAGAATTCAAGAGAATTGGGAAAGAGAGGAGACACCTGCTTCCTGGTCCCCGCAGTTACCCTTCTGATAAGTTCTCTATGACTTAAACCAGTCTGGACTAGCTGTCATCGCAAACCAAAGCGTTCCCAGGAAACACGACCAGGCCCTGCCCCGGTGCCCTCCTGTCTCCTCACGCTGCGCTGGACACACAGCACTCCTCATTTCCAGACCCCAAGTCTGCAGTCAGTCATCTCTACCTGTTTCTCGTCTCAATGATCCATCCTTTGGGGAAGCAGCATGAAAAGGCTGGGAAACTCATTCCCTCGAGGTAGTTCGTGACGAATCCTGGCTTCACGTGCTACGTTTCCCAGGCTAGCGTGCACCTGACTCCTGCTCCTGCTGATGATAATAGTAACTGCAACAACAACCACAGCTGCTGTTAACTGGGTGGGAGGGACTGTGCTAAGCGTATGTATGGACTAACTCGTTTAATACTTACAGCAACCCTAATGTCTCTATTTATAGGTGAGGAAACTGAGATGTGAGGAGGTGGGAGGGGAGAGAAAGGAGACTCTTCACCCAAAGGAATAATCCTCAACAGTATAATTTCAGGGATCATAGCTAGGTTATCTGTCTACCCATCCTTAAACCTGCGTCACCACCCATACTCTGCAGCTCCCATGGATAACTGATCAGAGATAATGGGTGGGCAGGGCTGGGCAGGGAACCCCATGTTTTTCTCTCAATTTAGAGACTTGATGGCTGAGAGGCCAAAGTTCAGCATTTGCCAGCAGAAAGGAAGGCCACGTACTCTGTGTCCAAAACAAGTAAGGGGCAGGCTGGAAGCCAAGGAACTCTGGCCAAAGAGACTGGGGCAAGAGAATATTTATTATCAACTATCACCCACACAGTGAACACATGACTGAATAACTCCCCAGAGGGAAAGGATCAATGACATTGGGAATGTGGTTCAGAAAGCTGAGCCAGTGTTTTCTGGCCAAGCCCCTTGCAAGATCAAATCTTGCCAAGCTTAGGAACAGGACAAGCTCTGCCCCAAAGTTAATTCTCCCCTGACCCTCCCTCATTGCTTCTTCTGTCCCTCACTCCCTTCTTTACTTCCCTTCCTCCTTCCTTTGTGTACTGAGACAGACAGGCAATATATCTTTCCTTTCTTTAATAGATTTTTAGTGAGCCTCTATGACACAGGAAGACAAGATTCCTGCCCTTGGGGAAGTTATAATTCACAGGAAAACCAGGGAAGAATGCTAGCAATAACAATAGAGCGTGGAGTGTGTGGGGCGATAGTATAAAGAACATAGGTTTAAGAGCCAAATGGATTTAGCTCAGAATCATTACTCTGCTTCTTACTGATAGGATCTTGGGCAACTTATTTAACTGTGTGTGCCTGCATTTCTTCATTTGTAAAAGGAGGATAATAATCATCTCTATTTCATAGGGTTGTTGGAATGATTGAATGAGGTATATAATCCATGCAAAACACTTGGCGTGGTATCTGGCAAATACTTAGCGTTCAATCCATGTTTCTGCTACTTCTCTGCAAGTGTGTGTCCTGAAGAGGCAAGCTGGCAAAACAGCTCTTCGTTGTTTCTGATTTCATTCCACAAGCATCCTGCATAGCCTACCAGCACCCTCGTAGGTAATTCAAGGAGGAAAAAAAATCAAACAATATGGACTCAGTCCCTATCATCAAACAGTTTGCAAACTAGCAAGAGAACAGGATAGATGCACAGGAAACTGTGTGTATTTAAATGCTAAGAAGTGTGATTCTAATAATAAATGTCCCTGGAGAACTAGTGTGGTCAGAAAATGTTTCACGGAAGAGGTGGGTCTGGAACCGGGATTTGAAAGGAAGATGGGGTCAGCAGAAGGAAGGTATCCCAGGTGGGGAAGTAGCCTGAGTAAGTGCTATTTGAGTAGGTGCTAGGGGATGAGCTAGAACAACCTGCCTAGCATTTGCTTCCTGTTGGGACTCAGCAGATCAGAGGTTGGAAAGGTCCCAGTGGGTTCCGTATACCAGGCTGGGGACTGGAACTTGATCCTGACGTCAGTGGGCAGCCATGAAGGTCTGTGTGGTGCAGAAAGGTACAATCTGAGTGCTAGTTTGGCAACATGAATTGCTTCATGCAAGCAGGTAGACTGCTGGGGATCAACTTCCAAGGGGGTGGAAGTGGAGAGACCAATTTGGCAACTACAGTTATCCATACTTGAAGAAGACTGTGGCATTGAGGAAGAAAAGGAAGTTGACTACACAAGGCAGAGTACTAACCACTATACGATCACGGCGCGCCACCCGCGAGGCGGCAGGAAGTTGACTACAAAAGACAGTTTTAAACTATTTTTTCAAAATTGTGATAAAACACACATAACATGAAACATACCTTCCTATTCATTCTTCAGCATACAGTTCGGGAGTCTGAAGTACATTCACACTGTTGTGCAACCATCTCCAGAACTCTTTCATCCTGCAAAACAGAAATGGTACCCATCACCTCCCCATCTTGCCTTCCCCGTAGCCTCTAGCAACCACCGTTCTACTTCCTGAATAACAGACCTCTTACATCATTAAGAACTCTTGGTTTCAAGAGCAAAAGAACTTAACCTAACATGCAAAGAGGGTGGGAAGGGATGTATTATAGATTTACACAGAGGATCATGTTGCTCCCAGACAGGAATGCAACTGGGCCTCTGAACTGCCTGGAATATAACCAGAAAGGTATCAGGCTCCTCTGAATTTGTGTCTGCTTCTCTTTGCTATTTCATTCTCTCTACGCAGGCTGGTTTCCTCTGGCTTACTCTCCACTTCTTAGAATATTGCATCCCTCCAGCTCTGAGCTCATATGTTTCGGTTCTATCCACCTGCAGAGACTAAATGATTGTTTCTGTATCTCAATTTGAAATCTGAGAGAGAGAGAGAGAGAGAGAGAGAGAGAGGACTTGATTGGTCCAGCATGTGGCTGTTGTTCATCACTGTTCCAATCAGCTACTGCCTTTGAAAGAGTCGTGCAGTACAAATATGGCTGATTTCAAGAGAAGACAGTGGTCCTTGGGAACTGGCTCTCTGAATGGGATCTACAACACATTTCAGAGAAAGAATTAAGATGGTTTGGTAACAAATTGTTAGACTCCTGCGGCATGGGAGTGGCTGAGGAGATCGGGGAGGATAAAAATTATAGGTCCTGCCTTAAGGAGCTCACAACCTAATTGGGACGACAGGTTGTACAAGCAGCCTTCAACTCAGAGCTGACTACAAAGAATTTTCTAAAGCAGCCATGGTTGTTACCACCTTCCAGAAGTGCTGATACAATCTCATAAATTTAACAAGGTGTCACAGGACTGGGAAAGCAGGCTTTTTAATACCATTTACATTCTTTCATGAGAAACAGAGAAGAGAGCCCCACCACTCGGGTCGCAAAGGAAAGCAGACAGACCTGAGGCTATAGTCTAAGGGATGAGAGTTATTGGTCCTGATTTATGAAACCACCTCCAAGGTCAGGGTAGTTTCAGTGGCTTTTTTGTGGCCAGGCTCCTGGGGAGATTTCTGCAAAGACACAGTGTGTTCCTGCTACTGGGGACAAAGAGACAGAAAAGGCAGAGTTCAGAGAGGACCCAAAATTAAAAATAAGATTCAAATTAAATCAGTCTCTGATACATCCTGAGAACCTCCCACAAACCATTCCAGACTTTGTTATCAGCAGATCAGTGACTCCAGCTGTACTTAAAATGCAATAAACAGAATCAAATACAGGATTCAAAAGGATAAAAATGATATAATCACAAAGCTACTGGAGGTTTCCTTTCTTCAAAACATTTAAGCTCTAGCTTCTTTAAATTTAATTTCACCTAAAAATTTCAAGAGACCCGTTGACTTCTTTGCGATTACTTATTCTGTTTTAGATGAAAGCTGAGTAGTTCAGTGAATTATATTCCAACTCATTTCTCTAGACATCAGTTACCAGAAACCTTTTTAAAGAAGGCTTTGAGGACTGTCTGTCCATTATGCTGCTAAGAAGCCTGAGTCAGCAAGCTCATTCAGATTTAAAAATTTAACTGGCCCTCATCCAACCTTTAATCAAAAGCTAATGTACTTTTCCAACCTAAGTCTTTTACATTCACTGTCTATGGAGGATATTGGATAAAACGTTTTGGGAAAACAGCTGGTTCAGTATGTAAACTGCCATCACTGTTGTTTTGCAGTAATATTGTATGTGTGCACATGTTATGTATTTTTTTAAAAAAAGAAATGACCTACAGAAGGTCCTTACTGCCATTGAGCATTGATGTGCCTTTGTAAGGTCAGCCTTGCCACAGATGCATTTTTCCAGCACAGAAAATGGACAAGGAGATGGGCATTTCCTTCTTAATTGTCTTCATAATTTGTGGACAGAATAAATAATTGAATGGGTTTGAGTAAAGGAAGGGAGGATAGTCTACAAAAATCTAAATTCTTTCCCTAGAAGATCTTCACAGTAAGGCTGAGTATATCCTGGAAGGCAAACTGAACCTTTGTATACAAATATTGAACTATAATGCTGTACCTGACACTTACGTAATTAAAAAAAGAAAGAAGCTGCACACTTAACTCCCTATGTTTAAATTGATCACAAATGAGAGAAAAATCATCAGTGTCAGGATGTGGGGCAGCATTTAATGAATTGGAAAAGGTAACTAGTAGGTAGAACTCTGGCAGAATACTTTCCCAAGGATGGAAGAGGTGTTCTCACACAGGGATTTGTTTATTCTCTTTCGTTCACTAAAATATAATGCAGAGTGCTTTTGAAAGCAAGCCTGGGCACTTATCTAGATACTTGTGCCAAGTGAGATTTTAAAGCAAAGCCACCATTCTACACAAATACAAAAGGCCAGGGAGGTCATAACTGACCACTTGAGTTAAGATGGTTCTCATCACAAGGAAAAAAATCTTTTTTAATAGATGATCAATGATCTGATTAAAGAAATACTGTCTTTCATGCAGTTTCTTTAGTCTTACTTTTATTTCAGGCAAAGTCAGTCTGTTCTTTTAATTGCGTGGATTTTATTTTTTGTTCCTGAGTTAATGACTCCTTTGTTATAAGTGAGCATAGAAATGGACACAGCAGTCTATTTCAGCAATCCAATGAATTCTGTACATATGAATTCTTTACATACTTGGTATCATAGTGCTCAATTTCCTTTGTAGGTAAGCCAAGAGCCATAACACATATAAAACATTTACACTTGAGAAGCACAGGTCTCATTAATAGGTATGTCTGAGCAAAGCCAAGTGTTGCATGAGAGAGGATTGTGTGTGAATGACTTATAGGATAATTGCACAAATTATCAGTGGATTCAAAACAACTATAAAATAAAATGAGGGGGCTTGTGAGAAGCAAGGTTTATCTGAAGAGCTCAGCTTCCTCATTTCACTCCTGTAACCTATCGCGGGCTCTGCAGCTCCAGCCCTGAGAGCTTTCTGGGACTGTCAGGAGCACTTACTACTCCGGGTGATGGTTTTGAGGATTCAGGCACTGCCTTTCCTGTGGAGAGTCAGCAGAAATCACCGCTGACTTTTGAAGGAAGGACGACTGGCCACACAAAAGATTGGCTCCACTTCTGAGGCTGAATCGCAGGAGACCAGCTCCACGGACATGACAGACTCCGTGGTGTTAATTTCAGCGCTGTGCCTTAAGCAAACCTTTTGGAGAATATATTCAGTGCCCAAAATACAGCTCTCTAGAACGTTCCACATTCAGCCCTCCCTACAACCCAGGGACAGTCTGGTTGGTGCTGCTTTCACTAGGGTAATGCTTTAGTTCCAACGTGTGAATACTTTTGTGACATGTCAAAGACAATCAGATTCTGGAATATCTACTGTGAACTAGGTTTATCCCTTTCCAGGAGTACGTGACCTACAGGAGGGCGAAGGGTGCTGGGAGCATGGCCTGGTTGGAGGAGGGAAAGATTGTAGCCCAGTGGCTACAGTTCATTTAGTTTGGGGTAATCTGAAGACGTCATCCTCCAGGATGAAAACAAAAGCAAAGTCAGGCGGTTCATGCAAAGAAGTCATCAGTCCCCGGGGTCAGGAAATGAGGAAGGTCACTGGTGTGGAGGGAAGGGACAGAACCATATGAGACGCCCAGTGTGGGAACAACCTTGCAGAAACCTTTCACAGAGAACCTGCAGCCTCAGGGCAAGGCAGTGAGTGAGCTGTTCAAGGCCAGCACCAGGCTTCTTAGCACCCACCAGGAGAGTCCCTGTGTCCTTTTCCCTGCATGCTGCTTTGTTGGAAGCATCTCCAAAATTTAGGAAGACATCAGAATAGTATGGTGGCCCTTGTGCTTGTCAGCTTCGCCCTACCCCCACTCTAACATGTACCTCTTCCTCTACTGGACTCCACTGTCACTGCTACCAGTCCACACTGGATTAATCCTAGCATCCCAGTTCCTGAGGCCCTGTCCACCCTGACCTCTCTGTTATAAGGTTATATGAGCCAATATGTTTTTTTTCTTTTTGACTCAAGTTCATTTGAATAGAGTACCCATCACTTGCAATCAAGGAGATCTGAGTAATATACACAACAAGATAGTCTGGATTTTACTTTTTCTTTTTCTCTCATGCAAAGAAAGAAGTGATTATCATAAACACACACCAGAATGCTTAGTATTTGTACTTCTATGATTAAATAAAATAATTATTATCTCTACATCTGGGCTCTTTAATCTAGGGATTTAGTCCCCACAGGGGGTCCAGAGTGGGCACACAGGGTGGGTGCAGAAGAGATGATCAAAACAGCCCCCCACAAGCTCTGCTGTTGGTCATGGGGCTTCAGAAAGCTGGGGGCCTGATGCCAGAGCAGGACTGAATTTGCCTCTCTGGGCTCTCGTGTATCTGCTATGGAGATGGAACCATAGCTGCAGGTCAAGCTGAGTGCTTTCTCTGGTCCTCCTTGGAGACGTTTGACAGGACTGGGGAGTTGCTGAGATAAAGAAGAAGAAAATGGAGCAATCGATCAATAAATGTCTGTTGTGTACTTCCTTTGTGAAAGGCACTGCTGGGTGCCGTATGACACCTGTGGGTGAGTGGAACACAGCCCCACACCCTTGAGAAGACCACATTTTCTCTGGGGAGAAAAGAGATACACACAAACATACACATATAGATTCGACAAGAAAGGATGAGATGGGAAAAGCTGCACACGTTTTGCGGCAACCACAGATCACTGAAAACTGGTGTTTTTATTGGTCCTTTAGTTGCAAGGAGACTCTGGCTAACTTAAGCCTAAATAGGAGTGTAATGAAAGGGCAGCTCACAGGACTGGAGAGAGAGCTGGACACCTGACCTCTGATGGACAGGAACGAGGGTCGCCCTGCAAGACCCCCTTAGTGCTCATCACAGCGGTGCAGATGAAGAAGGGACTGACTAGAAGGCAGGCAGCAGGAAGGAAAAAGGAGCACAGAGAAATTTAAAAGTTCTCAAGTCCTCAAAACCTCGTAGAATATGTCCTTATCACTCTTGGAGACGGGAGACAGTTGATCAGATATAACTGATTCAGGGAGCTAAAAAACTAGAGAGAGATTTGTGCATATCAAGGGCAAAAAAATATCACAGTAGAATCTCAGCCATATCTAAGAATTCTCCAGACCCAGATTAAAGACCAGCTAGGGGTTTTAACCACTTGAGAACCAAAACTAATATTTGAAAATTGACTGCCTGGAAAATGCTTCTGCGCTGAGAAATCTGACCCAGCAATTGGTATGCGGAAGGGAACCCTTGGCCTTGTGGCTTTATTGAGCACTATTGACAGGACCAGGCATCCATGACAGCGAATCACAAAATTCCAATTAGCTCTCATCTCCTCACGCCCTTCCACGGGGCTTCTGCTGCCCAAATGAGGCTGGCACACACTTGGACCTGGAGGGGACCTCAGAGGGAGACAGAGAGAGCAAGCAGCCCCAACGCTGCAAAAGGGTCACATCAGAGAGCAAACAATGCAGGCATTCTGCCAGTGATCTGTATTTCATAGGGGAGGAAATGCATTTTATTTTTTAAAAGAATAATTTGAAGGGATTCTTATGGCCACATGGTGGGGAGATAAGGAGTGGGTGTGGGATTACAAAGTTGACAAAAATCAGATGGCAGTAGCTACAGATGGCTCCCTTCAGCCCAGCCGCGTGGGAGGCAAAAAGAATTGAGGAAGGTCTCCCTCTGATCTTTGTCTTCCTATTACTAATAGAGATGGTGATTCTTCACTCTTTTAGGAGGGAAACTTTATTCCCCCAGAACTCATATTTCCAGGTTTCCATAAAGATCCCCAGGAGGGTAAACCTTGGGAGGAACTCTTGCTTCCTCTGTGTCTACACCACCTCGCTGGCTTTGCCTGGAATGATGTGATCATTGACTCAGCAAGGAGGACCCGACCAGCTCTATCTCAGTGTCATTCATGCTCTGCTTTTTTGAAATAGCCTGTCCTCAGTCAGTTTTCTCCGTCACAGGCAAGCAGTAAGAGGTTGCCTGGTGGGAGAGACACAAAGTGTCCAGCTCCACCAGGGTGGGTAAGTCCGTCTCTTATTCAGGCATGAAGTGTTGAGAAGCTCATTGTGGCCACACGCTTAAACTACATCCCAATCCAGCTAATAATCTCACTCTCATCTTTAGACTGCTTCAGAACTCGAGGCAGAAAGAGAGGAGTGCGTATCCCAAAGCTTCAATATTCTGCACGACCTCTTAACAGAGGTCAGAGATACTCTCTGTAGTGTTCACGCCTCTGAGCAGTCATGCTGATACTTGACATTTATACAGCGCTTTCCCACATTGTCTTCAGGTGTCTCACCAAGTCCTATGAAACAGGTAGAGCAGGCATTATTACTTTAGTTTTGTAGAATAGAAAACTGAGATTCAAAGAAGTGGAGTGAATTCCCCAAAGTTATCCAATTATTATGTGGTGGAGTCAGGAGTCCGACCTGGCTTTCTGACCCCAGGTTCGGTAGGAACAGAGGGTTGGGAGGCAGTTTTATAGTCAGGTTAAGAGCCACATGATTTGGGGTCTGGCCCCCATGCAGCCTTTGGGAAAGTTAATCAAGTTCTCTGAGCCTTCCTTTCCTTACCTATAAGATAGGGTCATTTCCTTACCTATAACAGTAGGGTCATTTTGAGAAGTTTATGGAATAGTGCAAAGCCATTTGCAAAGAATATGTCAAATATTCAGTAAGTGTCAGCTTTCTATTACAGATTTCAGTCTGCTGAGTAAGCAATCTGTTTACTATCCTCGTTTTGGTCAGATCAATCTATAAACGTCTGTTTGGTCATAACACTACAAGATTTCATTAACAACCCAATGAAATTGTTTGAAAATTAAACTGAAAACACTATATTCCTATATCAAGTAGTTTCAACGCATTATCTATTACAAAGTATCTCTGAACAGAGAAGCACATTTTTGTAGTATCTTTCAGTAGTACTCTCTGTAACATATAATATAAAATGTAAATTAGTATTATCCTCTTAAGAAACTTTTGAGCAAATTAGAAAAATGTTCATATCTTTTGATTAAGTAAGTCCACCTCTGGGAAATTATTTAAAATGTATAAAAAGCCATTATACACACACACACGAGCATGCACACAAAGATGTTTATAACAGAAGTATGCAAAATAGTAAAAAATAACCAAAAATGCCTAGCAACAAGTCTATCATTTAGAATTCTTTGGTGGCAAAGAACAGAAAACAACTCTAACAATCAACAAAAAGTAGAAGAAGGGAAGAAGTAAAGGGGATGATCTTTTGCTCCCTCCTTCTTTCAAACCTTTTGTGATGATTTTTAAATTTTATGTAAATAAGGAGTATTAAAAAAAGTTATAGTTTGAAATTGTTGATTCATTCTATTTGTTTTCTCCTAAAAGCAGGACCTCTATTAGTCCAGTAAAGGAAGCTTCACATTTGGAATGTGAGAAGTCTATTAAACTCAACTGCTATCAATATCCCTGAATTGTAAAATTTTACTTGTTTGACTTACAACTTACCTAGCTTTATCTGAGTCTCAAAATGCAATCTTTCTATTCTTCTGTAACTTAATGATCCAAGAGGAAATTTTGCTTCTGCTTAAAAGTAATGACTTCACAATTTTCTCTTGTAGGTTCAGTAATCTGTTTGTTTTTATACCTCCCCAAAGATTCAGGAATGAAAACATTGCCTAGAGCTTTCTTTAAAATTTCTACAATTTCTCCCTTGATAATATCAAGACAAGGAAACTGTGAATAACAAATTACCTTTCCCAAAGAGAAGGGCCTTTTTGCAAAACGAAGTGAAAAATAGGGGGCTTCAGAATTTCATATGCTTGATTGGGGATATGGCACTGCTCTTTCATCTCCGCATGACAAAAAAAAAAAAAAAAAAAGGCATTGCCCCTGGTGTCACGCAAAGAAACATCTAAATTTCCAAGAAGGAAAAAAAAACAATCTGTAGAGAAAAAATATTCATGATAAGATACAGATTTTTGAGGACATTGAAAAAGAAGTTTTAAAAAAAAGGAGATGTATATGTGCATATACATATACATATACATAAATACACACACACACACACATACACATACCGCTTTCTGACTGCTGATATTCACATTTTGAAATATATATTCTTTACAGCAGGAGGAAAAAAACCTGTCTTTTACAGAAAGACTGCCAGTCTTACTGTACAGAGCAATTTAACACTTCCATGAGGAAAGATGGGCCGAAAGTCAAAAGAGCTTCTAAAGTCATATCTTGAAACTGTCTTTAATTTAAAACTGTATCCTCTAATCTTTGATATGTCCTTCAACCACAGAAGTTTTTTTTCTTTTAAAAAAATCTTACAGAATATCAAGAAATACAGGTGATGAGAGAAGAAAGAAGCTTGAATATGCACAGAATCCTTTACAGGGCTGAGAAAATCTTGAGAAGAATCGCACACTTTAATCTTCCATGCTGTCATCTTTTCATGGTGAGAGCTTAAAACCTTCAAATCCAAACCAAAGTTTCCAAGGAAAATTAATTTGTTAAATTAGAAGGGAAAAAAACCCCACAGCTTGTCATTTGAAATAATGAGCGCCATAATTCAGTGCTTACATGATACATTTTAGACGTAAATACGCAAATAGATCCATTGGGTTTAGAATTGGACTTTACTGTTAGTTGAGCTTTCTTCTCTGAAAAGGAACAGGAAAGACAGAAAATGCTTTTTCCTGTGTTCCACAGGTCTGCATGTGCAACCATTACAGTGTTTGAGTTTTTAAAGCCTCTCACTGCCCTTTAAATCTGTTTTAGGACCTCGTACTTCCCCTGCCCTGCACGAACACTCAGTCAGGCCCCCGGAATTTTCTGCATGCCCTTAAGTAGAAAAAAGAATTCTTTTAACACTTCAACCTTCAAAATATGGTCTTGGTTTAACAGTTCAAATATCCAGTCCCACTATAATCAAGATATAAAATGCTGTTTAAAATTTTTTTCAATTTTTTAATTGTTTGAAGGGGTAATTAGGTTTATTTATTAACTTTTAGAGGAGATACTGGGGATTGAACCCAGGACCTTGTGTATGCTCTACAACTTGAGATACACCCTCCCCTCAAGATATAAAATGCCTTTAAATTAAATCACAGCATCAAGTTTTTAATTTTAAAAGGAAAACTTCCTTCCCTCCCCCAGCCCAAGCCTGTGGCAAAGGAGGATCCCACAGTCGAGGAAGGAGGGAAAGCTTCCGGTCTTTTTTTGCCCCTCAGGGTTGCTAATCCTCCCCTCCCCTTCTTGAGAAAACTGAAGAGGAAGAGGTAGGGGGACCAGGAAAATTCTTGTTTTCCAGGTATCCTGGTGGTGATTTAGCATCTGTGTTTTCAAAAGCTTGGCATGTGTCTGAAACTGACTGATTGACTGGTTGTGTGTGTGTGTGGAGTGGGGGGTTGAAATTGTTAGAGGTATCCCCACTCCCTGTTACTGCAGTCTCTCCCCTGTCATTCTCTCCACAGGGTGAATGAACTCAGTCCCAATGGGTAGCTTACTCTTCCTTCAGCACGGAAGGTACCTCTGGCCTCTCTCTGATGCTGTGTGTTCCTTCCTCTAGGGGCACCTGCTGGACAAGACCGAAGGCAACATTTAAGAGGGCTTCCAATGCGAGCAACCTTGACTCCACTATCAAAGCAGCCGGCCAATGGGTCTCTCCTCCTTTCGCTGAGAGTCAGAAACCAGGGCACTATGTTCCCTAAGCCACAGTTTTCCCATAGTAGGTTCTTGAAGAGGTCTTGTTGAGAGCCCTTTCCAACCATGCTTGAAGGGAAGGAGAGGGTTCCTATTCTATCTCCACTGAGGGGTGGGTGTTCATTCCTAGCAAACCAACACCTCTCTCCAAAAATGCTCTCTTCTTGATTTCCAGCTTCCACACTTGTATACTCTCACCAAGGGCGAAATACTTAGGAGCTGAAAAACTGATTTTCTTCCATCTCTCCCCACCCCCAACACATTAAAAAAAAAATTCTGTATTCTGGCATTCATTTTGGAATCTGATATTTTTACTGTGTTCAGTCTTAGACAAGACTTCCATTTTGATATCTGATATCAATGTTCACAGGAATGTTCTCGTTCAGCCCTAAGACTTCAGAGACTGCAGATACGTGTCAGGTATTGGATGCTCCAGATTTTTATAAAAGTTACAGATCCTCAGTGTAATGCAAGGTAATACAAGCGTGACTGATTGTAAATTCAATCATGCAAAAGAAAAATATCAGAAAGGCAACGCCTATGAGCTACTGATGGTTCTGCTATTGTCCTATTAAGCAAGTTAGTATCAAAGAAAAGATGTTCAGAACATGTTAGCTGCAGAAATTATTTATTTTTATCTAACAGCCATTGTTTTCATGCCTGTTCATCTTCTTAACACTGTATTTGCTGCCTCCCCAGAGACAGCGTAGTCAATTACATGGTCTTCCTTTCACACTTAGATCAAGGCCAAGAGTAAGCTGTTCCAAGCACAATGCAACAGCACATTTCTTTTGAAGCAAAAAAAATAGGGCTATCATTTCCAACCTTTTTTTTTTCTTTTTTTTTTTTTTTTTTGCCTGAAAAGTGACAGGATAAGAATTAGGCTAAAGAGAGAAGCATGAAGAAACATTTTCTTCCAGTAGGCTGAACAGCACAGTATTAACAATACACCTCCTGATGGGTGAGCAGTGGGTTCTTTTGTTTATTAAAATACCTCAATCAATTTTTCTTTTCATGACTTTCATCACCACTCCCTACACATTGCTGAAGGACACTTTCAGTCCTGAATCTTATCTTCCCTCATGTTCTGTATTGTTCAGAACAAGCACACACACCGTGGTCATGTGATATTCCTTATTAGCTGTAACTGAAGCTTAACGGATATAATTAATGGATTATTCCAACCCTCTCTTTAGTTCCTCTGTTCCTTTTATTCTTAAAGAGATGAATTCTAATAGTGGCATTATCAGATTCTACACACAGTAGCGACATATTAGAAGAACAAAATGCCCCTGTGACTTACCATGGAAGCACCCAATTTGCAGACAGAAAACTCAGTATTTGACCTGAGTGTGTACAATAAGACAGATTTGGTTCAGAGCTTCCGTTTCTTCATTATTCCTCTCTAAGACTTACTGACTAAAAGCTAGGTGGGGAGGGGGCAAATATAAAAACCTGTTAAATTAGCTATTTTTATAATTAACTGGTTTTGGCTGTCATTCTAATTTAAAGGCATACAGAAATTTCATACTTTCTTTTTATTCACAGAGATGGGTTTTTCCAGTTTCTGTAAATCTTACACATTAACCTTGAAGCCACATGCTTTTCTGACATTCTTTGAATTCTTTAAATAGATCTAGGGGGTTGGACTCAGGGCTGGCTTTTATTAGCATTACACTCTCAGCAAATAATAGCCACTTTGCTTTCTTTTTTAAAGAGCATTATTATTGGATCCATTCACAGGGAAATGCCCACAGCCTGCATTTGATGATCCACTCAAGACAAATACAAGAACAAATTATACATATATGAAGCCATCTTCCTGATATTTATTAAAACACTTATGAAAGTATTGTTTTAATCTATTCATCCATTTTATTTTAAAAATACTTATGGAGCCCCTGCCATGTGAAAGGTAAAAACACCATTAAGTGAAATGACCCATCCTTTCATGTGAATTTATTCTTTCCTTGTGATATTAAAATGATTCAACCTTTTAAAATTTCTCTAGAAACTGCTGGGGCAAGAGATTGTTGGATGAATCCTCATGCTGAACAATTGACTAGAATGGGAGAGAAACAGGAAGCTAGAGCAGGGCTTCTTCACTTTGGAACTACTGACATTTGGGGCTGGATAATTCTTCACTGTGTGGGACTGTCCTGTGCTTTGTAGGATGCACAACATCATTCCTGGTCTCTACCCATTAGATGCAGTAGTACTGCCACCCCCCCTCCCCGCAGTGTGACAACCAAAAATGTCTCCATCCATCCATCCATCGCCAACTATCCCCTGGACTCAAGTTCACCCTAGTTAAGGACCACTGAGCTAGAATGATTCCCTCTGATAAACTGCCAGTCTCTGCTCAGAAAAGTTTACTCCTTTTGTTCTTAGAGATGATAGCAAAACCCACGCACTTCAATCTGTGTACGTTGAGCTTTCACATAAAACAAATTTCATTCCTTTGTTTCTACCTGTGTCATCGAGGGTAATGAAGACAATGGGTGGTCCTTTCTTGGAAATGACTGAAAAGGAGACTACTGGCCTGAAGTCAGGGTTAGAACTTCACTCTCCTAAATCAGAGGAAATCAGAGTACTTACATGTATACAGTCAATGCAATCTCTCTGGAGACTAGTGTGATGTGAGGGGTGCAGGGGACTGTGACTCAGTGCCTCCAGGAACTTAAAAATACAAGTGCCTTGGGAATTAAATCCAGAAGCTAACGTTTTTATGTACTGAGTGGCTGTGCAAAGAAAGCAGTGGTCCTCACACTGTAGTGTGTATAGAAATAGCCTGGTAGCTTGTTGAAAATAAGATTCTTGGGTCCCAACGGCAGAGACTTTGATTTAGCAAATCTGGAGAAGGCCTGAGCATCTGCATTTTAAAGATACACCTAAATATCCTGATGCTTATGGTCCGTGAACTTCCCTTTGAAAAATAGCGCCTTGAGGTGAAGAACGGCTGCCTGGATTTGACTGTAACCCAATGGGAAGCATCACCGTGTGTTACGAGGGCTGAGTTTACCAGTCAGGTGGAAAGGCAGCATTGGCTACAAACATGACAAGAAACGAGAGCCCCTGGGCTAAATGGACAGTGTTCATCTAGGGTTCAAGGGAGAGTGTGGCCCTGCCCGAGGACTTGGACTGTCCCTTCCTTAAAACAGCTGGTGTCTCAGTGGTGGAGATGGATATTCTGTGTCATCTTGGCCTAATATCATGAAACATTCAAAATATGTAACTGGCGCTGCCTGCCTTCCCTTGGGGTGTGTCCTATGGCATCTCTCCTTGCTGTACATAATAAATTGATACTCTGATTGTATATATACACATGGGTCAGTCTGTGAGCTGGGTAATAAGAGTCCTCAGGAAAAAAAAAAAAGGCTCTATTCTCAGCACACTGACAAATCTGGGTTTCTAAGGCTGGAGTCAGAACCTGGACTGGGGTAAATTTTAAAAAGTAAGACCACTGGTGTGTTGGTGAATTTTTAACAGACAGCAGCACTCCAGGGGGATGGGGGGCGGTGGATAGCACCAATCTCTGTGACATAAATACTCACATTTCCACCAGGGCCAATTTCAAGCTACGAGCCGAATGTCAGTTTGTGTGGAATTGGGGAGAGAGCACCTCATAATAAAGTATTATCACCATATATATGTAATAAATGTAAATAATCTTGGGGCATGAATAGTAAAATAATTATGAAGGGAAGAGTATGTGGTCTTTATTTTAATTTATTTTACTTAATATTATTGTAAGTTTATTTATATAATTTAATTTAATTTAAAATAATAACTGTTTTTGACAACCAGTTTACAAAATTCCTGAAAATTTAACAGTTGACTCTCATGAGCTGCTACAAGCTGGCTCCCACATCGCACTGGAGGGCTGATCTTTATGGACCAGTTTGGGTGAACAGATCACCTCCCACAGATGACACCTCTATTTCAAATTTGCATATTTTTTTAGACTTTCTATTTAGACACAGAACAGGGTCAATCTTACTACCCAGTGGAATTTAAAAATCATCAACCTAGTCTCATTAATCCCTTCAATGTTTCTAACCTTTTTATAGTATTCAGAGAGCTGCCATGCACAGAATTTTAACGGATTCTTTATAACCACTTCATGCATGGAGTATAACAGATTTTACAGATGAAGAAACTAAACTGAGAACAGCTAAATTACTTGCTCACAGTTAACCAACTAGTATATGGCAGAGCAGAGAATCCAGAAAACTATCATCTGTCAAATGTCAACTGTAGACTAAACTTTGACATCTTGGCTAATGTTTAAAGCAGTCTTACAAAATAAATATAATTGAGCCTATTTTAAATATGAGGACACTGAATTCACTGAGATTAAGTAACTTTTTCAAGATCATGTCCCTGGTGTGTGCCAGTCAGGATCAACTACACAAAGCTTCCCAAACTCTAATATACATCAGAAACATGGGAGAGCTTGCTAAAATGTAGACTTCAGGGTCCACACTGAGAGGTTCTGATCTAGTGGGTTTAGGGTCAGATTCAGGAGTCTGTATTTCTGCAAAGCTCCCTGGGATACACTGATGTGGTCTGGGGACCACTCTGAATAGCCCTAAGTGTACCATGCAGCCTGCCCTTCCTGGGAACCCAGGTGTCCTGACCTCTAGCTCTGTACTCTGTCCACAGCAACATATTACAATACTTTATTCTAACCTCTAAACTAACCAGACAAAAGATGATATTGTATATATACTTGTAAATATTTATTACATATAAATTAATATTCTCATTAATATTTCATATATGTATCTTTTAAATCAATCGACATAACACATGGTGGTTCTGAGCTTTCATATGAACTGATATTACACTGAAAATTTAACTGTCATGAAAACCATTAGATGAAAACATTTTAGAAACCTCTCATGGGGGCTTATTATAAAGGTTCTGAACTTTCCTGGAAATAAAAATTTTAAGTCAACTTTTATTACCAATAGGCCATGTAGGAAAAAATTGTGAATGCATTGGCAGGACGTTTGGAATCATATAAGGCAGAAATAAACTCCTCAAACGTGCACTTTCAAATTTCATTTTTGCTTCAGGGAAAACTGACTTCTTACTCAGCTGATACTTATACTTGGAAGATCTGCACTGAAGCAAGACTTAGGGATAACATTAATTACAATATTTATAAGACATCTTTCCATGAGGCTCTCAAATAACTGCATGCAGTCATGTAATCTTTTTCTCAGTGTGGGCTCAAGATAGAGACGGAATTATCAACTCCATCTTAGAGATGACACGCCTTCAGTTCTGCACACACCTCGGGTGTCTTGCTGAAGGTCGTCCACAACTTAACAGTAAAGAATCAGAACCCAGGCCTAGGAAATCCTAGCTCAGGAGAGCGCCAGGTACACAACCGCTCTGATGAAAAGCCTCTGCACAGGAGGGTCGCGGAAGTGGTGACTACAACAGTGAGACTCAAGTCCACCGGCATGGTTACTTGGCAATGGCTTCGGGAGAAAGGACAGAAGAGGAGAGTCAAGCTATTGGCTCAAATTAAACCATTGATGTGAATTACTCATTTCTCTTTATTTTCCATTATCATGGAAAAAATATGAGTGGACATTTGTTCTTTAATGGCTTATCAAATCTGACCTGGGAGAACCGACTACAGCTTCTGAAAATTGATGTTTTATTAAAATAGCTGAAGTTTCACATATCGGAATTGCACCCAAGCAATTAGGAGGCAATTCATTCTCAAATAATAAGGGCCTCTCAAGTGCTTAATTAAAATTATAATTTCATTATCTTCAATTGCAATATATGATTGGGGGAAACCTTTTAAGTGTTTGCCCCACCCCCATCATTCTTCCCTTTGCTGTCCTTGTAAAATAACCAAGTGTTCCCAGTGAGTACTTAAATTGCCCTGCTCAAGGGTGATGCAGCAACTCGCTGTATCTCCCCAGAATGTTCATTTCATGGCTGACTGAAAATAGCGATGTTCACTGTACTGTGGGTACTTCACCACTTCCAAATGATGAGTGGCTTCCTTCATGAGTTGAGGAACTTGGATTCTTTTTGTGGTTCAGACCTCCACTGTTATTAGAAAGCCAGAGCAACAACCAGACAGAGAGTTCCAAAGGCCAGGCTTTGCCTTGTACGGAAGGCTCCCCATTTGTTAGGACCTTGGACCAGTCCTTGGAGGCGCAGGAAGAGCCTGGAAGCACATCCATAGGTGCAACACTGAGTCTGAATTTGGGAGGAGGCTGAGTTGTCAGGCTTTGGTGGGAATCTCTGTCAATCCCAGCCCCTCCTTTCATCCCACTGACAATGAACTAGTCCAGGCTTCCATCACCTCCAATGCCTGGTGCACTCTCTGGCCCACCATCAGTGCTCACGGTAACTGTGGTTGCTACTGTTCGGCACTCTTTTAAAATTGCCCTGCTTCTCTCACCTCTTATCAAGTTTCCTCTGCTCCAACATAAATGTCCTCCAGTTTCCACCCTGCTTAAAAACCTTCAATGGCCCTCTATTAATTCCACCAGTTTCTCTCAAAGTACATCAGAATCGCCTGGGCAGCTTTTTAAGCAATTGCAGATTTTCCGGGCTTCACCTAAAACCTACTATATCAGACCCTTTTGGAGTCAAACCTGGGAATCTGAATTTATAACAAGCTCTTCAGGTGTTTCTTATACATTCTATTAATAATTTGAGACTTACTGACCTATAGGATAGTGTCCACATATTTTGTGTGGCTTTTATTATTCTTTAAAACTCAGCCCAACTATTTTTCCCAGTCTCACTGTTTGCCACAGAAAATCACCGATACAACTGGAAAATTGTGAAAGGCTTTGAACTGAGGAAAAAAAAAATCCTAGGTGTCCAGTCTAGGATACCCTTCTGTGTCATTTCTGCCTTTCGTTGTTTTCGAGCTATTTTACAACTCTGTTAGTTGCAGAAAATTGATAATGATGCAAACAATTCCTGTCCCTAGAAATGCAACAGAATCATGTCCGGTAGGATGTAATTGATCACTGCTCTACAGACAAACCAGCCATGCATCTATTGGTAAATTCATTTCAGCGTTCCTCATTGTCCACATACACATGGTTCTTTGAATTCTCCTTTGAACCAGTTGTAACATCTTACTGGTTCCCTCATTAATAAATTAATAAAATCTTTGGTATGTGATCATGTTATATTTGTATGAGCTCATGATTTGACCTTTCAAAATTGTCCTCTGACACCCTGGACATGCCATAATATCTTCAGTCTCTCTGTGGTGGTCTGGTTTCTTCTGCCCCTTTGTCTTCTCCACTCCCTCTCCCCATGCCCACCAGTTTCTGTGGTAAAGTCTCTCTCACCCTTCAAGGCACCAAAAATGTTGTTAAGTGTCCATTTCTCTGTCAAACTTTAAGCCCAATCCATTCATCCATCCATCCATCCATCCACCCATCTCCAACCACCCAACTTAGTCTCAGTGCCCCTCAGTTGCTGGCTCACACGTTGTTAGAGCATTTCTCACATCAGATTCCAGGTAATATTATAGGAACTGCTAAAAAACTGAGGGTACAAATATGGCCACTTCTCTACTTAACCTCTCTTGACTTCAGTGTCCTTAATCTACAAAATGGGGATCATGACAGCACTGACTTCACAGGGTTGTTGTAAGGATTAACTGAGTTAATCCATGAACCCACTGAGAACACTGCTGGTTATAGCTGACCCTTGAACAACATGGAGGGTAGGGGCGTGACCCTCCTCACCGTGGAAAATCCATATAATTTATAGTCCATTTGTCTGATTCTTTTGTATCCTTGGTTCCTCCATACCTGCAGTTCCGAATTCACATCTGTGGGTTTAACCAACCTCAGATTGTGTCGTACTGTAGTATTTACTATTGAAGAAAATCCACCTGTATGTGGACCTGCACAGTTCAAGTCCATATTGTTCAAGCTCAGCTGTACATAGTAGCTTTGAATAAATGTTAGCTATCACTATTTTTCGTTATATTTTTCTAACTAATTGCTTGAGATCCTCTATATCTTAGGTAGCAGAAACTACTGCTTGTTCACAGAATCTGTTTTCCTTAGACTATATTTCCATCCCTCCCCTTCAGCTAAATATGATCAGAAATTGTATATGTGCATTTCAAGTCTGGCCCATAAAAATTCCCACATGTGCTCCTCCAAGTTCTCTCCTCTTTCATAGGGGCTGCAGTAGAGCCTTCAATGACCAGAGTAACCTTAGAACAAAACGTTAAAAATGGCAGGTGTGTTGTCAGCCTGGGTTCCTGAATGACCGCCTGAGGCATCACTCACCCTTCCTCTCCCACCACCACCATCCCAGAGATTGCAATAGGTTCCTCACAAGGATTCCATCTCCCAAGAGTTGTTGGGGGTTGCTGAGCACAAAGATGGATCAGTCTTCTTCCAACACCAAAAGGAAATGGGGACTCTTTGGGATACCACTTCTGTAAGATGTCACATGCTCTTTCGTGATGTCTTTTTACTAGTCTGATCATGCCCTTTCTAGCCTAGACAACAGCACAGATGCAATGGTTCTCTGCAGGAGGAGAGCCCTCTCTGTCTGGGCTCACCTTAGCCAATGATGTGCACACTTATTTTCAAAGTTACACCTGTTAGTGATTAGCTCTCACAGCTCAGAGTCACGGGCATGTGGGCTCCAAGTGTGGATCTCATTTCAGCGTCCTAGAACCAGAAGTAATAACAGGCCCCCTTTACCTGGATGACCGTTACCTGGCCACCTTTCACCCAAAGAGTGAGGCCGCTTTGGGAGTGCCAGAAAACACAAAGATCTCTTTACACTTCTCTTGAAGCCTGCTCATCCAACATTTATATAACAAAGAGTAGCCATTTGCCTGGCTTTTCTTTGAATCAGGCAATCTTTACTCTGGGTTGATGGGAAGCTGGAGTTTTTGGTCCAGCCTTCAATGGGCACTATGTTAGATCATTTGATCATGTCTTGACTAGCATCCTGTTACAGCATTATTTTTTTTTTTGCTTGATTTTTTGTTTTGTTTTGTTTTTTGCTTTGGGGGAAGTAATTAGGTTTGTTTGTTTGTTTGTTTGTTTGTTTTAATGGAGGTACTGGGGATTGAACCCAGGAACTCATGCATGGTAAGCATGTGCTGTACCCCTGAGCTATACCCCTCTCCCCATTATTACTTTTTAAGTTTTCATTCTTCTGAAATTCCATCCATCTCACTTGAGATAGAAGCAGTACGTGGGATTTGGCTCCTGTGTTTGCAGGAGCCCAAAGAGGGTAGCTATTCTAGTTTGTCCTTATTGTTTTTGGCTCCATGCCCACTCCTTTCTGATAACTGTGAGGACTAGATGTGATTATACAGTAAAGCACTCAGCACAGCCGTTGGCACGTATCGAACACCCGGGAGATGTAAACTTCCATTATAATTCTGGGCGGACAGCCATGTCCTCCAAGCCTTCCCTTCGCTGTTGCCAGAGCAAGAGTGCTGACCAATACACAAGGTACATTCCGTGTGTCTACGCGGCAATAAATACCTCAGCCTGAAGAAACTCCTCTGATACCTGCAACTGGTCCTCGTGAACTTTGGCCAAGTTATTTCAGAGCCGTTACCAAAGTGGGAAAGCAGTTACTAGGCGGGTAGCTCCTTTATGTCATGGTCAGAGCAGCCAGCCTGACCTCCACACACATTTATTTCCTCACCCATCTTCTCTTCAAGGGGCCCCGCCCACGGATGCCTGCTGCCCAAACTCCCTCTCTGCTTCAGAAGCCACGGGAGTGGGGGAGGGGAGAGAAGGCTGCAGATTTGCCAGCTCCTGGCAGGAAGCTATTTTATTTCATTTAGAGGACTGCTTCTCCCAGGCCATTTAGCCGCGCAAAGATAAAGGCAGGTGCAAAGCATTGTCTCCACGATTAAGAGCAAGGTTAGCATGGTTTTCATCAGAATGGGGTTTCTTTCCAAGAGGAAAAGAAGCAACTCTATTACTGTTGGCAATGAGAGGGGGAGAGAGGGAGAGAGAGAGAGGGAGAGAGAGATTGAGTGAGTGAGTGAGTGTGTGTGTGTGTGTGTGTGTGTAGGCAGGTGGGAGAGGGAGGGAATAAACATGCTCCCTGCAATGAAAATAGGAGACATGAGTGATTTTTCACAATCCAGTTCCACATCTAAATACTGTGTTATGTATGAGAAGTCAGATTTTCTGTTTTTCTCCCCTGCGAGCATTTCATTTCCTCAGTCTGCTGGGCAGTTACTTGAAGAGCGTTTTCTGAAGAGCGTTTTCCAAAGAGGATGACGCAGCACAGTAAATGGCCCAGGGGACTGCTCTGCTCAACCCTAAATCAAAAGTCACTGACACTGTCTGATGGCTACTTGGCGGCCTCTTGGGCTCCTGACAGCTCCAGCCCACTGACCAAGTCCGGACTGACCTGGCTACGATGCAGTGGGCATTAAAGGTGACCAGGTGAATCCTGATCCACAGCGGCCAACCCTGCAGAGTCACAGCTTCAGAGGCTGCACGTTCTGACCAGGACCTGTGGCCTGACATGCCCAAGCCAGAGAGTGTGTGTCAGCGAGCTGGATATTTAGGGGCATCAGATTGCTGGGTCAAGCGTACTTTCTGGTGTTACTGGGTATTAGGGAACTTGTCTTCATGCAAATTCAGGGTGTAAATCTGGGGAAAGCAGATTTCTTTTTTTCAGTAGTATTTTAGTAAGACCATTTTGATTATAACTGATCAGTATTTTTTTTTTTGCCAAAAAATGCCTCTGAAGGGGTCAAATATGCATGATATCTTTTCAGAAATTGCTCCATCATTTGGACTCCCAGGGATATTATGAAATACACAAGGCCGTCCATCCAGTCATCATCTAAGGGGAAAAGTGTGTGACAATCAACATATACTGGGTCCCTTTATAACCGAAGAAGCAGTTTTTATTTTTGCTACCGTTAGAATGTTCCTACGTAAGGAAGCTAGGCTAAAAAAGCTAGCATTTTGAAGAACCACTTCCCTTAAGCATTGACGCACAGCAGGCAGAACCATTTCTTTTTTGGAAAACGCAGAGCATCTAACAACCGATGGATATTTTTGCACCGTGGCCACAGTCCACCTCCATCTCCCCTGCCATGAGCTCCTGGAGGTGAGGACGTTCAGCTTTGGTAACTTGTTTAGAATTGTATTTTCTTATTTTCAGAGTTAGTGAAATGAGATTCATCTCACAATAACAATGTTAACGTTAAAAAAAAAATCATCCTCTGAAAATACAGAAAAGTTAGAGAAGGAAGCTGCCAAGTGAGTCCAGCAAGATTCCCATCTGACCACGCCAGCGCGGACCCAGCCCCGCGCCGGGGGAGGCTGCTGCCGCTACGCAGGGCGCTCCCGGCCAGTTACAGAAGAGGCCCAGCCGAGAGAGCGGAAATTCCAGAACAAGACCTTCGACAAAAGGCCTTAGAACCTCCTTCTCTCGTGTTACAGACACGCCAGGTAAGAAACGGGACGCTTCCTTGTGATTCTGTTTCTCAAACCTCGGTCCTCAGAATCACAGAGGGTGGGGGGCGGGGGCGACGAGATGCTTCTTTGGAGTGAAGATTCCTGGACTCCAGTCCAACCTAGTGAATGAGAATCTCTCAGGATGGAACCCCGGAATATGCTCTACTTGAGATGCTACCCATGTGATTGTTAGATTTCCTCAAGTTTGAGAACCACTGTTATTGCTTTTCTTAGATGGATGTTTTTGTCTATTTTTAGTTAGGTGATAAAAATAATGGCAATTAGTGCTTACTCTGTGTTAGTCATCATTCTAAATACTTCTATGTATGTATTTACTAATTTGACCCTTTTGACAACTTTATGACACAAGCCTATTATAATCCCCATTTTATAGAAGAGTGGACAAAAGCACAGAGAGGTTAGGGAACTTGCCCAGTATCACACAGCCAGTATTCAAATCCAGGCAGAGTCTGGTTTCAGAGTCCACACTCTTAATCCTAGACCAGACTATTTCATGCCTTGGCTTTCTGTGGTGTGATCACAACCCCCATGTCCCATTCATCTGGCAAACACCTCTTCTTTCAAGGCTAAGTTAGCATTTCTGCCTCTGAATGCTTTCCGTAACCCCCATGAGGTAGAATGCCTCTTTTTATTTTGTGTGAGAGGACAGAGGGGGGCACAGACGAGTGGCAGAGCAGCAATCTTGCCTCTTGTCCTTCCCCCTGACCCTGTGACATTTACCACTTGCTAGCATAGGCATAAAACCATAGTTCTTAGGTTAATAAAAGGAACTATATCCAACAAGATTCACTGGCACTGAATTTACCTGTCAATCAAACTGTGAAAATCCGTGTCAGATTTCCAAGTGTGAGGTGAAAATTCCCCTCATTTACTAACCAGAGCAGGTCCAGGTGAAAGGCTGACCTAGGTCATTGTACCAGCGACCACCTAAAGCAAGACCGAGCCTTACATCATATTTCCAAACGCCCAGGACAGTGCAAGAGTTCTGTGGTGTTTGTTGAATGAGTGAATGAATTCTGTATGACCATGGACCACTTTCTGTTATCTCATCAGTAGAAACACCCATGCCTAGGGGACACTTCCTGTCCTTATCAAACCTCACCCTCTCCAAACCAGTGATCCCACTTTGCTATAGAGGACACTTACCTTTCCTTAGCAATTGAAAATGTGCTGATTGACATGATAATGCCTCCTATTTATGTAGAGCATTCACCCAAAATAGACTGCAAAGCCTTTTGGATTGTCTGATCCATCCTACAATAGTGCTGGGAATTGGGCTTCGTTATCGTCCTTGTCGTGTATGCAGAACCCGTAGAACTGAAAGAAGGTTAATGACTTACCCAAGGTCATCACATGTGAGAGGCTTAGCCGACCTCAGAAGTAGGTTTCCTAACTCACAGGCTGGCCCTGTTCTGTCCTGGGGTCCCTCCTGCTTCCTGTGACTCCTAATGCCTTCTACCTCAGTGCACATCTTTGCGCTCTGGCCACGTACATGTTTTCCGGTATCTGATTCTCTTTCAATCCCCACCAAGTGCATTTCCAGTGTGACAATTACTCCATCAGCCACTCCAAGCAGGAGGATTTGAAAGGAGGGCCGCTATTTTCCATGGGTACAATTATTTATGTGCACAAATAATTGTGCACATAATTGGCTAATGGAGAGTGCAATCGGCCACATGTGGGCATAATTAGCCACTTGCCCCTCATTTGGAGGGTATAATTAACAAAGCAGACAATTTTGTATCTGTGGATAATTGTACGTGCAGAAGAGAATGGCGGGTAGGAACTCCAGTCCTTAATTACTTCTCACATCATTATTTCCAGAAAAGCATTTTAAGGTAAAGGTAACTTTCCGTTTCCAATTGCCGGCTTGGATCAACCGTCAGATCTAGCTGTGGGGAGGAGGCAGAGAGCAGGACTTGGGGAAGGATGAGCCAGGACCTGGGTGCCAAGCTGAAGTCTGAATCGTCCTTGCCAGAAAAACCCCAGCAGCCAATTACCCTGGACACTACACTGGAGCCCACCTGGTGGTCAGCCATCTGCCCACGCAGACAATAGAGCTCAAATTTTGTCTTTCTTCACTACTGTGCATCATTTTTGCTTTAGCAGTTTTAACGTTTTCCTCACTTTGTGGTTTTATAATCTCAGGAACGCCAGTTGGCTTGGCACAGTAAGTGATTTTGTTCACTGCTGGAAGTGGGTCATTTCAAAAGCTTTAACAATACCTTTAGCTAGTCATTCATCTGGGGATGGACACAGAATAATAAATCGAGAACGCATCTCTTGGCGGTTTTTCCAAGACCTTAGATGGCAGAGATTTCACAGTCTGCTGTGCCCCCTGCATCCTGGCTTAAACAGCTCTGCAAAACTTTTCCCACTCTCCCACTCAATCACACAAAAATACACTTGCTAACAGCAGATCCTAAAAATACATGTCACATGCGAGCACAAGGGAAATTATTTCTTAACATGAATTGACTCTTTAGGAAATATGCAAGCTGAGTAATTTTTTAAAAAAGAAACGCCAAATCTCCTATTATACCATCCTTCATCTCCATCAGAGTATTATCTTTAAGGATTGGGGAGGGTGGTGTGCACAGTGGTTGAGGGAACAGACTTTTTAACATTAGAAAGTCCTGTGTTCCAGGCTTGGCTCTGCCACTTGCCAAATGTGTGACCTTGGACTCAGTTTCCTCATCTATGAAATGGGTTGTTCTGAAGGTTAAATGGAATACAGGTAAAGTCTTTAACATGACGCTAGGCACATGCTAAGGGGGCTGATAAGTGGCATCTATCATTAATATTAAGAGCCTCATCTTTCAGTCTATAGCATACCTTATCTGTACCAGTCACATGACAGTACATATTACCATTTTACTGGCCTTATCTCCCTACTAAATGGACAGGAATGTTGTCTTACGCAACTTTCTAAACTACACAGTGTCATGCCCATAAAATAACTCATAACAGACAATGAATGGTGGTCCCCAACATCACATGAGACCCGACTCCAACATCCACTGGCTTCCAGCACAATGTCACACTTCCTTCGATGGCTTCTGGACCTGGATCATAAACTCCATCCTCTACCCCATCCATGGCCACCCTCATAGATTTAGGGCTCCATTCTAATTTCTGCTCCCACTTCTTCAGCTTCATGTCCTGTGTAGTCCTTCCTTCAGACACCCTCAGCACAGCCACTCTAGACTTCGTCATTCCTCAGACCCGAGGCACCTTAAGACACGGAGTTTTCTTTGAACTTGTCGATTTCACCTTCCTTCCCTTCCACCTTAGGCTGGGGACCAGTTGTGCACATCTCTTCCCAACTCTGCTTTCAGTAACTTCACAGTGATACCTTGAAACCAGTCATAGCAGGAATATTTACACCTCAAAATAAGTAAATGCTGCAAGTCAGGATGTCATTTCCAGGAGAGCCAGTTGCTAACCATTTTCCAGTATAACACAGTGTACACCTACATTATAACACCCCCCCACCCCCACCCCAAATCCCTTGAGACAGGAAGGAAGGGGGCAGGGCACAGCCATTCAAGGAACAACACAGCAATTAACAACAGAAAGGCAGACGATTCAATTCCCAGTAGGCCTCGAGGCTCAAGATGATGGGAGATTTGACTACCTTGAGCTTCATTATACGCCCTTGGTAATATTTTAGCGCTGTAGACAGTCTCAAGGCTAGCCACAAAATGTCAAAGTGGGAAATGGCCGACCTCCCGGGAATCCCAGCCCCTTCCCCAGGGTAGTTAGGCTGGCCCTTCCACTTACTAGCATTTGAAGCTACCGAGCCCATAAAAACTGGCAACACAGTGCCTCGCAGCCGACTATCTCCCTCCTCTTCTGAGACTGCCCGGCCCACACTCTGTCTGTGGAGTGTGTACCTACTTTTACTCTAATCTGAGCACCCAACCCCCACACCTTGTGACTTTTCTCTCGCCTTCTGAAACAGCCTACGCTCTATGCATTATGTCTTTCTAAATAAATCTACCTTTACTCAACTGTGGCTTGCTCTTGAATTCTTTCCTGTGCGAAGCCAAGGACCCACACTTGGTGGGGAATGTCCCAGGGGCTCAACCGAGGCCTGGGACACAGCCCTCCTCACGCCCCACGTCCGTTTTTCCTGCATCACCTTCACGCCTAATGATTCTCCATCATCCCCTATTGATTTCACTTACCTCCCTATTTTATACCCCAAAGTCAGCTCTTGGAGTGACACGTGTAACACTGCTCCTTAGTCCCATGCCCCTTGAGGCTCTGCTGATTCTACTTCTAGTCCCCGTTCACAGGTAACTGGAACAGTCTCTTCCTCAGCTCCCTTTCAGCCCTCTGGTCACTCATCTCTCACCGACTCCTAATGTGCTCCCCACAGAGGATATTCTTAACCTTCAGCTCCTGATGCCTGTATCATAGGCAGTGTTTTAAATACAATAAACACCTGTCTGTATTTCTTGTTCTGATAGTCGCATTATCTCTTGAAGAGAGGGAGAGGGAGTCGGGGAAGAGAGAGGTCGTATGCAGGTCTTTTCACAGCTGGCCCATCAGTCCCTTTAGAATGTTATTAACTCCGTTTTAATACTAATGGAACTTTTTCAGGCAGTGACTTTCACGTGGCATTTGATGCTTCAAAACGGAATTCGTTACCACGCATCCCGCATAACTCTCTCCAAGGGTCTCAGCCTTGAAGTGTTTACCCAAACTAATGGAGCTCTTCCCTGAAAGAAGCAAATCATAAATATTGTCTTTTATAAAATCAAAAATCCAGAGTAAGGTACTTACCACAAGAGTAATGTAGCTCAACGTAGTTTATACCGTGCACCCGCAGCTGACACCCAGGGCTCCTCTTTGGAATGTTCACAGAGCGGGGCCTGGGGCCCGAGGGGGCCCGAGGGGGCCCAAGGGGGCCCGAGGGGGCTGGAGGGAGAAGGAAGGTTACAGGGAGGCAGGAAGGAGGAAGGAAAGAAATGATTCCAAGGGCCTTGTGCACTGCTCTCTGTGACCGTGCTGCACATGGCTAAGTGACAGCCTGCAAACTGAGCTGAGCACGTTTGGCCTGCACAGTCCTTTTGGAAATTCGAGAGATTTTACACAAAAAGTGAGATTTCTGGCTTTTCCTGAGAAACCTTCAGTATTGGCCATCCTCAGCCAGCATTTCTACATGGGAGCACAATTGGCTGGAAAATGAATAGCAGCTGCCCCTTTAAAACAGGCATGCACTCTCCAGCTGGAAGCAGCCCTCACCCCCCACCCACTCGCCCAGGATTGTTTTACCTCCAGCCAAAATCACTCATTTATATTGTCAGCTGGGCCTCTGCAGGCGTTTGAGTTTGTGACTTCCAGTTTAAAGGAATCCCTAGAGCTTACAGACATTTAAAAAATTTCCCGAAGTGATGGTTTGTAAGACATGGTGGAATCGCAGTCTTTTATTCATCTCTGATGAATCTTACTGCATCTCTATAGCCCTTTACACACAAAGTGCGTACTCAGTTAACTAGAATGAAGTGCTCAGTGAATTAGATGGAAGAAACATCTGAGCCGTACGGACCCCAGGGTGGCCTTGCTGAAGCTCAGGCCCACTGGCACTGCCGGGACCAGAGCAACAGAATGTCACTCATAACAGTTTAGGCTTTGCTCTCATAGCAGGGGAGGTGCCATCCCCTTGGGATGTGTGTGTAGGATGCTCAGGCCCTGTAGAGAACACCAGTTAGAACCAGCAGGTCAGGGGAGCTCCTTTCGCTGGACAAATTTATTGGTGGGTCAAGATTTCAGTGCTTAATAAAAGGACCAGAGCACTAATGAGTCATTTAATCCATAGTTTGCCAGTGTGGGCCTCTGTTTCTTCATTGGAAAAACAAGGATTTGATGGGGGAGTGAACGTTCTACATGATTCCATTTCCAGCTTCCTCCAGAAGAGGGGTTGGTGAAGTAGAGTTAATCTCAGCGCTTTCACAGTAAATGTCTTTATAATTAAGCTTGTTACTGACTTGGAAACAATTTTTTTTTAATTTCTAAATTCCAATTAAAGTAATCAACTTTGTCTGTCTGATGTATAAGGAAGCGGGAGATTATGCGAATGCTATTTTCTCACCATCCTGTGTTGTTCTTTACAAAAAAAAAAATAGCTCGGGTCACTTTAGGGCTCTGCGCCTGCTTGTCTTCCTGAGCCGTTACCTTCAGCTTAGACAGTTTCGAAGCAAAAATCCTGCATGGAGATTAATGAAGACCTGTGTTACACCGCCTTCAAAGCATCTGCCTGTTCTCAAAAGTCATGCAGTAGCTCTCATACTAATTAGAACAGAACAAAATGGGTGCCTTTCCTTTTTGGTAGAAAATTAAAAACCCAGAAACCGTCCCCCCCCACTTTTGATGTAACCTGACACCGCTGTGCATGTGAAGCATCCCTCATGCTGAAATGAAGGATAAAGAAAACACCAAGGTGCTAATTGAATTCATATCTCCTCCTCTCCCAGAAGCCAGAAAATCGGAACTAACAAAGCAGTTCCAGTTCTTAGAATCTAAATAACCCAAATGCCCCCTTCTCAAGTTCAAATCCTTTTTAAACATCTGAAACTGTTGCCAATCAGATCTGATGCTTAATATTGCTGTGTACAAACTGTTTCTATGGAGGAAATTCCCCAAAAGGAAGCAAGAACATTATTTTAGCAAATAATGTGTTTATCACATAACCAATGCTATAAATCTGTGAGGGCTTGATTAAGAACTGCCAGAAGCACTCATATCAAGTCAAAATAAATGATCAAAGATGAATTTCTTAGATGAAGACCAGTATGACACATTTAGATCATTGCAAAGCATTTGAATCATGAAGAATATTTACATGTTCTAGTTTTTAAAATTTTATTTAATAATTATAGTATAAACCTGTAACTCTTAAATAAATCTTCAGTAGCAGCTACTACTTGTCAAGTTCTTATTCCATATTAGATACTGTTCTTGACATGTTTCATAAGTTTATTCCTCACTGCAAGCCATCATTATTCTATCTTACATGTGGAGGAACAGAGGCTGAGAGAGGTCTTTGTCATTTGAGGTTATTCAGTAAGTGGCATCATTAGGCTTTGAATCAAGGTCTAAATAATCCTAACACCTATGCTTTCAATTATAAAAGCACTTAGGATTATGAATTTGACAATAAGCACAGCTTTGGCCACATCCTGTAAATTTAAAAATTCATTGTTCTTCTTATTTTCTAAATTGTTTATTACAGTTTTTATTTCTTCCTTTTCAGACACATCTCTTGATGTTATAAATTTTTTTCAAATGTATGGCTAGAAGTTGTTATGTCATAAAATTATTAGCTTTTTTGTTTGTTTATCTTATCTGTCTTGATTACTTCCTTCTACTTTTATTTCTTCCTTTTCAGACACATCTCTTGATGTTATAAATTTTTTTCAAATGTATGGCTAGAAGTTGTTATGTCATAAAATTATTAGCTTTTTTGTTTGTTTATCTTATCTGTCTTGATTACTTCCTTCTACTTTTATTTCTTCCTTTTCAGACACATCTCTTGATGTTATAAATTTTTTTCAAATGTATGGCTAGAAGTTGTTATATCATAAAATTATTAGCCTTTTTGTTTGTTTATCTTATCTGTCTTGATTACTTCCTTCTACTTTTGAATACTGCCTATCAAAAATCTCTTCTCCCCCCCTACACATTCTGCCATTTTTGCTTCATTCTGGTCAGGAGAGTTAATGGATGAGAATGAATAATTAAGAGATGATGGAAAGATGTGAAGCTTAAACAGCCTAAGCAGTGAAGAAGACAATGGTGTTTGTGAGGGTAGATAAATGTGCAAAATAAAATAAAAGGTTTTAGAGGAAATAGAATGGCAGGATTTTAAGAGTTTTTCTAGGCTTCTAGTTAACAGCTCTTTATAAAAAATGCAAAGGCATTTAACTTATTCATTCATGTACTGTGAAAAGCAATGAATATCACACTTCTCCAATAAAATATGTAATAAGTCCCATATCAAACCCTCTAATGAGCAACTGATTAAAAGAAGTCAGTCATGTTTATCTCCATGGCCATGGACATGAATACCACCACTGAATTGTACTTTTCTCTATATTTTTTTTGCACTTGCCTGTTCACTTTCCTGTCTCTTTTCTTCCCCAGTGAGCAACTTAGGGAAAGCTACTGTGTTTATTTATCTTAGCATCCCCTGTCCCTAGCACAATGCCTCACACAGAATTGACATGTGGTCAATTCTCACTGAGTAAATATAGGTATTGTCTGGAAATCCTTACTGAACACTGACTGGATTGGACCTCAAAAACTAGTACTGGCCCAGGTCCAACACAAGTTTTCCAAGCCCTTTTGAGTACCACTTGTTAAGCTGCCAGGTCCGCCCACCTGGAAATGGGTCAGTGTCCCGAGCCCTGACCTGACCGACTTCCAGCTTCCTCCTCTTCCCCATCAATGTCTTAGCAAGCCCCATCTGCAAGCATGCATGAATTATGATACCAACTGTCCAGCTAATCTGAAGACATCCTAGACGAAGAGATGCTTGAGCACGGAGGAGAGTGCAAAGTGAGAAGCACGAAGTGAAAACTGAGGATGTAGACAGAGGACAGTCAATTAAAAAGAGACCTTGAAAAATTCCCTTAGATTGGCCAATGAGGTTGGAGGTCATTGGCAAATCTTTGCCATACAATTTAGGAGATGAGAAAATGGAGACAGAGTGTCCACAGACTTGCTAAAAACCTTTAGTGCCAAGGAACAGAGAAATAGGATGGTAGCTAGTGGGAAAATCAGGGTTGAGGAAGGTTTTGTCTGTCTTTAGCTTCTGTTTTGTTTTAAATGCTTGGTAACAATGCAATAGACACAGTCGGGAGCCAAGGGAAGATAGAGCCCCTCACCCTCAGAACTCGCACTGAAAGGAGGTCATAATAACTTAAAAGTGATCTGAAGTCAGCCATGACATAACCTTCAAAGATTACAAGAAATCAGGAGAAGCCAAGGCCTTGGAGAATGTGACTGTACAACTAAATGTCATTTTGACAGTTTCTTTCTGGGAGGTACATTTAAGATTATTCGAGTTGTCATTTTCTCTAGGAAGACTTAACTTTAATTATACAAATATTGAATATTTTTCAAGATAAAATGGTAAAGAATTTGCTTTGAAGTCTTTAGCCTTCAAACACTATTATGTAAAATCCTCACTGGAGAAACAGGGAAGGAAGCTGGAAATAAGTGCAATCCGGCCTCACAAATGAGGAACTGTGAATGTTAATGGTGCAGTTTTACCACAACCCTTTTAAAGGGCCAGTGGGGCCACTTTATTATTTCAAATATCACAGATCTGAAGGTTCCCCAAGGGAAGTAGTGATAAATATTGGTAAAATGCCTATAAAGACAGCAAGGCGAAAAATAAGCCAGAAGTTTCAGTTGGCCATTTAAAAAGCCGACTGACCTTTCATTTAATTGCCTTTTCTCAACAAGCCAGGCATGAGAGTTGAACACAAAGCATGCTGGTTACTCCTGAATATGCTCTGAAATATCTGCTCTAAGGGATTCGAAGTGCAATTGCTTTGCTCTCAGCTTGAGTGCAACCAACTGGGCACAAGTTGGATTTTGGTAGTGGACTGTATCTCCTGCAAAGGTCGGGGCAGAGGGTGGAGGGGAGTCCAAAGAGGGGCAGCTTTGTGATGGGCAGCCGGGAATAGTGGAAAGAGCAAGGCATCATTTAAGGGCCAACTCTTCCCTTTCGTAGCTGAGTGATCCTGCAGAAGTTACCAAACCTTCCTGAGCTTCGTTTTCCTCATCTGTAGAATGGTTGTGTTGACATCTAATTAGAGACCTATAGTGAGGATTAGCAGACATCATTCATTCATTCATTCATTCGATAAGCACTTACTGAATTTCATGTGCCAAGCTCTGGTCTCGGCTCTGGGAGTAGAGTGGTGAACAAAGCAGGCTGGCATTTAGTGCAGGAAGACAGACAATGTAGAAGGTAAACTAGTCAATTAAAGAGCATGAGAAGGAGAAAGTAGAGGAGGTGTGGCTGGTTGAATTGTTCATACATGGCAGCAACAATATCTTGCACCCCACAGGCTCCTATTACAGTATGACTTTGACCCTTTTCCAAGTAAGAGATGGGTTCTTTGTTTCCTCCTCTTGAAACTGGATGGGTTTTGTGACTTTTCAATCAACAGAATACATGGCAGAGATGCTCTGTGCATTCCAAGGCCAGAGGCTAGGTCACATGAGACAACGCAGCTCCCACCTCACTTACTGGAGCCCCAGCCACCATAGAAACAGCCCATTACCATGGGGCCACCATGCTTCGAGGCTGTTCAAACTAGCCCAGATGGAGAGACCACATGGAGGTCCCTGAGACGCTACGGAGAGAGACAGACCAAGATACTCAGGTGGCCCCCACTACTTGAACTGTGCTTTGTTCCAGTTCTAGCCGCTATCGGACTACAACCATCTAAGAGATCCAGAAACCAGAACCTCCCAGCTGAGCCCTTCCAGAATTCCTGACCCTCAGAAACCAGGAGAGTGAAATGTTTGATGAGAGTTGTTACATGGCAATAGATAACTGGAGCAGTGGATAAAGGAATGAGTACAATTTTATGTGGGGGAGGGAGAGAAGACTTCACTGAGATATTTGATCAAAGCATCGGGAGTGAGGGGTTGAACTAAGATATCTGGGGGGAAATGTCCCAGGCAAAGAGAGTGCCTGGTGTCTTCAAGGAAGAGCAAGTAAGGGAGAGAGCGAGAATCAGCAAGTGAGCTCAAAGACCAGAGAGTCCGGGCCTTGGAGGCCATGGTAAAGACCAGTTCTTACCCTGATTTGAGAAGCTACTGGATGGCTTTGAGCAGAGCAGTGACAGGATGTGATGTATGTTTTAATAGAAACACTCCAGGTGCTCTGCTGAAACTGGTGCCTTGATTATTACTTTCACTACAGCAGCTCTATAAAAAGCAAAAGCCAGTTCAGTAAGGTGAAGTAATTTATCCTAAGTCACTAAGCTACTAATAGCAGAGATGGGACGAAAAGCCCCATTATCCTTTCAAGTCCTAGAAGAAGGAGTTTTACAGACACTGCACACTTTACCATCAGTTTGGGGCTGGCGGTTGCCATCACCTCAGTTCCTGTTGTGCTGACCCCTTCCGTAGAGGATGTAAAGCACAGTTGTCACAAGCTCGGACTCTGCAGTCAGATGGGGTTGCGATCCTGGCTGTGCCACGGATGAGCTGTGCAGCATTGGGTAAGTTATTTAACCTCTCTGTGCTTCAATGCCATCTGAAAAATGAGGATAACCATACCTTCCCCAGAGGGATCTAGTGAGGGTTATTGGCAAGTAGTGTCTTGGGCACTTAGCCCAGTAGCTGGCACATAATAATCATGTCATGCTGATCATAAGCACAGGCACCCAGTGACTCCCCAGATTCTGCCCTCCTGTACTCTGCATTTGAAAAAGCACCATCTACCCTCAAACTCCTAACACCTGCCACCTCCACCCACATTCTCCTTCCTTTGGGGTTCAACAGCACCCTTCCTCATGCTTTCCTAGTTAGAACTTCTAATCTCATACTCTATGTCTTGAGGAATTCTACTTTCTCCCTCACTGTGACTTCTAACTCCCCTCTGTGACCATTTCATCAATATCTCCTTGGGAGACCACTGGGGACCCAGCTTCCCACTTCCCACTCCGGGCTCTCCCTCGACCAGTTTTGCAATGACAACTGCTCGTAGGTAATCTCGTTGTCTGCACATTCCACCCATCCCCCACTCTCTTTGGCCTCTGGAACCCTTTTTCATCTTCCTGGATGATTCTAAGAGCATGGTTCAGGGTCCTTTGGCTCTGCTGGTATCGTGGAAGACTTTCCAGCATCCCCGCTACCTGTGTTCCCCACACCTTGGGTTCACAGTTTGTCAAACTCTTCATTTTTCAACACCTTTCATCTTGGCCTCCTGTGAGTCATGTGACAGGCATGACTCTGGCACTGTCCCCGTGATTTCTCAGAGCTGCTTCATCGCTGTGAGTATGTTAGTCTGCCGGGGCTGCTATGACAGAACACATGGACTAGATTGCCTCCACATGTCAGAAATTTGTTTCTCACAGTTTCTGGAGGCCAAGAAGTGTAAGACCAGGGTGCCTACAGATCCGGCGTCGGATGAGAGCCCGCCCCCCGGTTCACAGATGACTGTCTCCTCACTGTGTCCTTACGTGGCAGAAGGTGTGAGGAGCTCTCTGGGGCCTCTCACATGAGGGTGCGAATCCATTCATGAGGCTGTGCCCTCACCACCTAATCATCTCCCATAGGGCCCCACCTCCAAATACCATCACATTGAGGGTCAGGTTTCAACGTATGGATTTGGGGGGACACACTCAGTCTATAGCAGTGATCTATGGGGTGGAGGAAAGAGTGCAGGCCTAAGGACCAATGGACTGGGTGACCTGAGCAAGTGAGTGAGTCGCTCTCCTTTTCTGAGTCTTAATTTTTTTCACCGAGGAGACAGGAGCTGGGGCATTAATCTGGGAGCTTTCATTCTAGCTTATCTGTGTGACCTTGAGCAAACCACCCACACTTTCTGGGCTCTATTATTTATCTGTAAGTTGAGGTGGCTGGAGGAGAATGGTCTCTGATGGTTCCTACAAGCATGAAAACTTTGTTCTCTAAGATCGAAATTCTGTTCTCTGTCCCCTCTCCTCCTTCCTGGTCTCGCTCTTCCTCGCTCTGACCCAAGCAGTTTTGTTCTCATTGTGGTCCACGGTCTTCATCTTTGGCCTTCCCACCCTCGCAATCCCCTCATGGGCCCACTTGCAGTTTCCATGTAGCCATCCCCTCTCCCTCTCTGCTTTGTTCTTGCTGGGACCTTCGTGTGGAAAACCCTCGCCTGCTTCCCCTCCAGCACAGCTGAGTCCTCCTTTACAATCTAGCTCAGGGCCACCTCCCTGGAAGCCTCTCTGGACACCTTGTCCCCCACCTTCTATCCATTTCCATAGCTCCCGCCGTCTGTCTCTATCATGGCCCTTATGCCATGAGCTCATCTATCCAACTCTGAGACCTAGGATGGCATCAGGCATTTTCATATCCCCAGCTCCTAAAACAGAGTATGGCCCGTGGTACTTGGTGAACTGCCACTCAGTGAGTGAAGAGATCCCAGCACACCAACAAGGGTGTATGTGCCATTCAGACACGTGCCATGGGATTTGCCACAGTTAGAATCTCCATCCCCTCATTTTAAATGACATATACTTTCAGTGGGGCATCTCCTTCAGAACACACAATCAGGACATCATGCCCATATCTCTAATGCTGAATTCACCTTCCCCACCAGATCAGCCACTTCTGTGTTCGCTGTTTTTAAAGAGGTGCTATCTTCTAAAGGCTCAAACCTTGGAACCATCTTCAACTTCTGCCAATATCCTTATCTCATTCTCTTTCCTGAACGTTCCTGCTGGTTTTCTAATGGGCCCAGTGCTCCTCTATCACACTTGAATATACCCTACAGATTAATCTTCTAAAAGTTCAATCCCAATCGTGTGATTCTCCTTTTAAAAAAAAAAGTCTTCACTGCCTGCTAAATAAGATCTAAACTCCCCTGGCTCTCATTCAAGCCTTTTATGATCTCATGCTAACCTCACTTTCCTAGATCAGTGATCCATCAATGGAAGGCAAAAATACTGTCTTCAAATCGAAGGTCTTCAGTTGGGTTTTGAGAAAGATGGATAGAATTCATCTTGGTCTGATGTTCAAAGCCATGAAGATGTGACGATTCTTAATCATAGTTCTGTCACTTATCATTTGAGTGACATGGACAGCCACTTCACATCTCTGAATATTAATTTTCTTAATTAAAAAACAAGAGTTCTGACAATTTTCCTAGACTCTTTTGGGGCAGAGAAGCAGAGAAAAGCTTCCATTTGGTATGGGAGCACAAAGTCCTTGCCTTCACATAGCTAATCTCTTTGATCGACCAAGTCTACTATGATACATAGTGGGGTAAAGTTTGTTTGTTTGTCTGTTTGTTTGTTTGCTTGTTTGTTTTCCCCTAAGAGAAATCCTCTGTACAGGCAGTAACAGAAAGTTTCCTTGGAGAAGACTTTGGTCTTAATATTGAGTTTCCTGGGTGATTCTATAGCTTACAAAAGTGCAGGCAGGCAGGGACCTGTTACCCTAAGTTAAGCTTACATACCATGGTGTTTTGCTTCTGGGTGTGGGCTGCTTCCAGCTCTGAAGAACTCTGGGAAGGGGAGGTGCGCTTATTTGTGAAAGAGCTGTTGCTCAGGAGCTGTTATGGGTTGAATTGTATCCCTCCAAAAGTTATGTTGAAGTCCTAGCTCCCAGTACCTCAGAATGTGACCTTAGTTGGAAATTGGGTCATTGCAGATGTAATTAGTTAAGATGAGGTCATATTGGAGTGGACTGGGCCCATAATCCAGTATCACTGTTGCTCTTAGAGGAAGTTTAGGAAAGACACAGATACCCAGGAGGGGAGAACACCGTGAGGTGATGGAGGCAGAGATTAAAGAGCTACAAGCCTAAAACTTCCAAGGATTGAGGGCAAACCGCCAGAAGCCACAAAGGATTCTCCTCTACAGGTTTCAGAGGGAGCATGGCCTTGCTGATACCTTGACTTTGGACTTCTAGCCTCCAGAACTATTAGAGAATAAATGTCAGTTTGTGGCACTTTGTCATGGTGGCCCTAGGACACCAAGACAGGGGCATTCTGGAAGTGAGGGATCTCCACTTCTGCTCCCCAAGAGTCTAAAGAACCCCTGTGGTTGATAAAAGTTAAGAGTATCCCTGAAATAAAATACCTTGAAGAAAGAAGGTGTCAAGAACAGTGACCCAGCTCTTCCACAGCTCTCGAGGTGGGCTGGTTCAGGTACAGCCCCTGGTCCAGGCTGGAGGCTCCTCCAGATTCAGCCACTTCAGCACCATGGGGGTTCTTTGGGGGAAAAGGGCTGACCATACACATAGGAACTAAAAAGGACTGTTACCCACGCCTAATAATCAGCTGGCATTCTCTACATACAGCTCTTCCAGCTGTTGATGGTCGATTATCCGATACCTGTGCCATACCGAATATTTTGATATCATGCCTGCTGTAACGTATCAGTTAACCGTGGGGCCCAGCTGCAGCCTGAACAGGAACCTAGCCTGGCAAGGGTGCCACTATCAAGTGGATAAGGGTTCACAGATCAACCCAGGGCCGGTTTTCAAAAGAAACTTTGCAGATAACGATGGCTAGTTTTTTTTCCCCTGATACTTAGAAATAAGACTGACACCTTACAGACCAATTAAGTTCCTGAATTGAGAAAGGAAAGTCTTCAAGAAGATATTGGACTTCCTGCTGATGAGGGAAAGTGGGAATTCAAGCAATTAATTAGAAAAATAAAAGAGATTTTATTCTATTTGTATCCCAGGTTGAAAAGGTAGGTCATAATGGCAGACACAGAACACAGTGAACAAAGCTATCCACATGCTTGGCTGTGAAGGATAAAGTGTTCCAGGAATAATAGACGAGAATGTCTATTATTGGAAGGTTCAAAAGAGATTTTCTGAGACCCGTAGTCCAGTTTGTTGAACTAAGTCTCTGAATGGACTTCAAACAAAATCTCCTTTCTACAGAAGTGAAGCTATTACTCAAAATCAATCAAGAGCAAAAGAGCCACATTACAGCAATGGAAATTGGTCAGCTGTTTTCACGCAGAACTGAATTCAGAAAAATTTCTCTTTTCTCAGCGACAGCTTGTCATCAGCTATAAGTTCTGCTTGGAAAAAGCCAGGTGATGCTCACAGTTCAAAATCACATGAATATAACATGGATGCAGTACCCACTACCCACTTCTCCATGGGCCAAATAAATAAGCCAGCAAAAAAGTGATTAAAGCAATCATTTGCATCCCCTGAGTACTCAAGATTATCATGGCGGTACTTAGCTATTCATGCTGCCTGCTTCAGAGGGTTCTTGGTGGATCTGCTGTAGATTTTGTGTCAAAGTGGGAGCTGTGTGTGTGATGATACACAATCAGTAAGTGCTCAGAGAACACTGACTGCTGATGTGATTCAATGTATAAAGTTGGCCTTTAAGGGGCTGCTCTAATCCCAAGGATGGTGGGAAACAAACATGATTCTCCCATGCACAAGTAAAGATCGTAACTTTGGGGAGAGAGACAAAAGATGAAGAGTCACAAGATGGGAATCAGAATCCTAGAACCAGCACCTGGAGGTTTATGTTTCACTTCTATGCCACATGACCTTGTTCAAGTCACTGATGGTCCGAGTTTTTCCACCTATATAACGAACACAGCAGCTCTTCTTACCTTCAGGGATACGGGAAACTTTAACGCGTTCATGTCTCCCAGGTGAACTCATCAAAACTAAGGTGCAAAAAAAGTGAACTAAATACAAAGTGAAGAGAGATTATTACTTATCTAGTTTATCTTCTTGAATAGGTAAGAAAGTATGGTTTTTCTATATATTATTCTTTTTTGCCCCTCATTTTCATGGTTCCTCTTTTTCTTTTCTCTTGATCTCCTTTACATGATACACACAAAAGACTGACTGTACAATTTTGTTTTTCTTTTTGACAGTATCCTTCAGGGTAAGGCCGTAGGAAAACAGATTTGTCCATTCAACAAATGTCCATCCCTTGCTTTCTATAGATAAGATACTATGTTAGCTACTATGGAAGAGAGAAAGCTGTTTAGAGCATCACTTTTGTCTTCAAGGAGTCTAAAACTCCTCAAGGGCATATAAGGGCATATAAGGCATGAATACAAATAACAAAATCAAGCAAGTATTGTAATAAGTGCCAAAAAGATTTGTGAAATCAAGTTCATAGACTTTCGGAAAAAGGAAAACTCTTCTTGAAATCTGAGCTAGCATTTAAAAGTTAGGTCTAGAATTCAACATGGGAAGATGAGTGCAGGACATTCCAGGAAAAGGTAATGGCAGAGGGGTGGCAGACTGCTTGATTTCCATAGGTGACAACCAGTAGTCCAGTTTGGTTAAAAAGGGGGCTGTCTGTAGCTGATTGGTCGTATATTAGGTTGGAAAGTCATTTAGAGTTTGACTGAAGAGGTCATTAAGTATCAGACCAAGGCTAAACCAGCAGTGTTGAAAACATTTTTTTTTTTAGCTTTTAAAGAATATGATTATTAAATGGGAGCAGACAGAGCTGCTGTGGCTGAAGTGAGTCCTCCCATTACACTCAGAGACTCGGGTGCCTTTAAGGAGTTCCACATAACACTTAAGACTCTGCAGACTCCTTCTGTAATTTGCAGCAGACAAAGGGCAGCCATTAAATATTTCTAAGCATCGAGATGACATAATTTGAATAGAATATTCTGAATGTACAACTGACAGCAATTTTGCTTTTTGTTTCTTTTTTTAAGTGAAGTATACTTGATGTATAATGTTGTAGTAGTTTATATGCAGTATATACATATATGTATATTCTTTTCCATATTCTTTTTCACTACAGGTTACTACAACCATTGAATACAGTTACCTGGGCTATACAGTAGGACCTTGTTGTTTATCTATTCTGTACAGAGTAGTTTGTATCTGCCAACCCCAAACTCCCAATTTATCCCTTCCTCTCCCCTTCCTCCTGTGGTAACCATAAGTTGGTTTCCTATGTTTATGAGTCTCTTTCTGTTTGTAAGTAAGTTCATTTGTATCACTTTTTTAGATTCCACATATAAGTGGTATCATATAATATTTCTTTCTCTTACGGCTTTTAGTATGATAATCTCTAGGTCCATTCATGTCCTGCAAATGGTATCATTCCATCCTTTTTTATGGCTGAGTAATATTCACACACACACACACACACACACACACACACACACACACACACACACACACATATATATTTATCTACCACATCTTCTTTATCTGTTCATCTGTTGATGGACATTTAGGTTGCTTCCATGTCTTGGCTATTGTAAATAGTGCTGCTATAAACATTGGGGTGCATGTATCTTTTCAAATTGGAGTTTTCTCCAGATATATACCAGGAGTGAGACTGCTGGAACATATGGTAACCCTATTTTCAGTTTTTTAAGGAATCCCCATACTGTTTTCCATAATGGCTGCATCATATTACATTCCCACCAGCAATGTAGGAGGTTTCTCTTTTCTCCACACTCGTGGACTTTTTAATGATGGGCATTTCCGCCAGTGTGAGGTGATACCTCATTGTAGTTTTTATTTGCACTTCTCTGATAATTAGCGATACTGAGCATCTTTTCATGTACCTGTTGGCCAACTGGATGTCTTCACTGGAGAAATGTCTCTTTAGGTCTTCTGTCCATTTTTTGATCGGGTTGTTTCTTTCCTGTTATTGAGTCGTATGAGCTGTTTGTATATTCTGGAAGTTAAGCCCTGGTCAGTTGCATTGTTTGCAAATAGTTTCTCCCTGTTCATAGGTTGTCTTTTTGTTTTGTTTATGGTTTCCTTTGCTCCAACAGCACTTTTTTTTCTTTGTTTTATGAGGGGGAGGTAATTAGGTTTACTTATTTATTTATATTTGGAGGAGGTACTGGGGATTGAATCCAGGACCTCGTGTATGCTAAAGCATGCACTCTGCCACTTAAACTATACCCTCCCCTAACTCCAATAGCACTTTTGAATTAATTAGCAGGGGACAAACTAGAGACAGGAAAACAAAATGAAACAAAAATGTACTGGTAGAATGTTTGGTATATAATAAGCATGCAATAAATATTTGCTGAATAAATGAATGAATGGATGAATGATAATATATATTATATATATAATATATAATAGCAGGAAAGGAAATATAGAAAGATTTTGTCAAGGAATTATTGATAGCACTTGCTGATTGACCATGGAAGACAAGAAGGGAGTTGTGGTGAAAAAATTCAAAGTTTCAAGTCTGGGCTCCTGGGTACAAGTGTGGTAGCCCTAATAGGAAATAGGAAAAGCTGAAGCAGAACTGATTTGGTAGGAGAGACTATTAGATATGCATCAGATTAAATATATTAGAGAGCTATTCAGCTGGAAATGTCAAGGAATATTTGCAAATGGGAGACTGGGACTTTAAAGAAAGACCATTTATTGACATGGATATAATAATGTCACAAAGACACATTATGGCCTGGAGAAGTCGAAGAGGTGAAGCCGATCTCACTGAAGACATGAGAAGGGGGAAGGCAAACTAAGAAGATACTGGTGTGGCTGGAGAGGGAAAAGGAAACCTGGACCAATTCATGTCAGAAAACCAAGTGAGATGCTTTAAAGGAGAGAATGAACAACACAGTCAAATGCTCCAAGAAATGAAGGAAGAGAACCAAGAAAAGGTCACTAGACTTGAGGCTTATTCCTTACCCTTGGAAAGAAGTTTCAAGCAGTGAGGAAGAAGGCCTGATTATCCTGGACTAAGGAATAAAAAGATGGGAACCAAATGGAAATAATGACATGGGCCAGACTTTCAAGAACTCCAGCAATGAGTAGAAGAAAGAAATCAGATGGTAACTGGATTGTAAGAAACATTTTCCTTTGCTTTTTAAGCCTGGGGGAATCCTGAGTATGTTTATAAGCAAATTGTCAAAAGGGAAAGAGTTGATGGGGGTGAGGGGACTGATGGCAAAAGAAAAAAATTACAGTCATGTTAAATTTTCTGAGTGATTAAAAACCATACCTTTCAAAGCTGGAGACTTAGTCAGTGAAAACAGAATAGCTGAAATGTGAACATCAGTCTTGTAATTGGACAATTATTGCATATAAGGCTGCGGCTTGAGAAATCCCATGAAATATGCTTTATCTGGAAAAATGCTCTTGCGTGCTCAATTTGTCACCTGGCAGGAGACCAAGCAGCAGTTCTTTGAGTTGGCACAGAAAACAGAGACATTTACTACCTTGAAACACTGTTATGAGCCGTCATAACGTTAGGCTGTTGGTATAGCGCTTGAAAATATGGAGCTGTGATGCTTCAAAGAAACTATGCTAACGTCCTCAGACCCTGCATGAGACAGATTAAAACTCAGTCCCAGCCAAGAAGAGCCTAAGGAGCCGTGGAAATCGAAGGTCACGTGGCATCCTGTGGGTTCCTGGAAGAAGAAAAGGACATGAGGTAAAAATTATGGAAATCTGAATGAAGGAGGGACCCGCGTTAACAATAATGTATCAGTATTTGTTCATTGATGGTTAACAGATATACCACCTCATGTAAGATGTTAATAATTGTGGACACTGGGTGTGGGGTGTACGAGAACTCTGTACTGTTTTTTTAATTTGCCTGTAAACCTGAAACTGTTCTTAAAAAATAAAGTCTACAGGAAAAAAAAAGACAAAGTCCTAACTTCAGAGGCTAGAAACCACACCTAATCTCTGGCCATTTTTGTTCTGTAAGACGTTAGCGCATAACTGAATGGGCCACCTGGAAAATGAGTGAGCCTGCTATGCATGAACACGCACTAGCAGGGAATGTTCAAGACACTATTTCTCTGCCTCAGGATTTTTTTTTTTTATTAAAGTGAGGTCTGATCACACTTTCTTTTTTGGCTACTGGAAAACAGTCAGATTTGGTTCCTGCTTCTGCCAACGCTGATATTCACTTGGTGCAGCGATGAGAACATGGCCAGAGTCAATTCTCAGGTTCAAATCCTGCCTCCACCACGTGTCAGCGATGAAATTGGGCCATTACTCAGCTTCTCTGTTCCTCACCTGTAAAATGGGGAGGAAAATGCCTGCCTGAGAGGGCTGCTGTGCGGATGAAATGAGTGAATACATGGGAAGTGCTTAGAACTGTTACATTGTAAGAGCTCAGCTATCAATTTGTGGTTGTTTTCTGTGTTAGTTTTATCTTTTGCTTTCATTCAAAAGCGAAGTCATTTCCCAGCCCTCAACCTGTACCTCCATGTCCTCATTTAGTACTCTTTATTCCTTTAGTCTATCCTTTTAAGTCTATTTCATTATGCCATTTTGAGTCTTTAACCAAGATCTTTGGTTAAAGACTTCACTTGATTTTTCTTCAAGTAATTGAGGGTTGATTGTGGAACTATTGATATTTTTCTTACTAGCAATTCTCTTTTACAGTTTTAAAAACTGTTGTAAAATACATATAACATAAAGTTTACTATCTTAACGTTTTTTAACTGTACAGTTCGGTAGCATTAAGTACATTCATATTGTTGTGCAATCATAATTACTATCCATCTCCAGAACTTTTTTCATCTTGTAGAACTGAAACTCTGTACCCATTGAGCAGTAATTCCCCCTTTCCCCTCCCCCCAGCCCCTGTGACCACCATTCTACTTTGTCTTTATTATGATTTTGACTATTCTAAGTCCTTCAAATAAGTGGGCACAAATAATCATATTTGTGTTTTGCGACTGGCTTATTTCACTTAGCATAGTGTCCTCACGTTTCATCCATGTGGTAGCATGTATCAGAATTCCCTTACTTTTTAAGGCTAATACTCCATTGTATGAATAATCACATTTTCCTTATCTAGTCATCTGTCAAGAGATGCTTGGATTGCGTCCACATTTTAGCTATTGTGAATAATGCTGCTATGAACATGGGTATGCAGATATCTCTTCAAGACTGTGTTTTCAATTCTCTTCAGTGTATGCCTAGAAGTGGATTTGCTGGATCATACGGTAGCTCTATTTTTAAGTTTTTGAGGAACTGCCATATTGTTTTCCACAGCAGCTGTACCATTTCACATTTTACATTCCCATCCAAAGTGTGCAAGGGAGCCAGTTTCTCCACATCCTCGCCAACACTTGTTATTTTCTGGGTTGTTTTTTTTTAATAGTGTCCATCCTAATGGGTATGAGATGGCTTCTCATTGTAGTTTTGATTTGCATTTACCTTATGACTAGCAATGTTGAGCACCTTTTCATGTGCTTATTGGCCAATTGTGTGCCTTCTTTGGAGAAATGTCTAAGTCTTTGCCCATTTTTGAATTGGGTTATTTGGTTTTTTGTTGTTGAGTTTCAGGAGTTCTTTATATATTTGGGATATTAATTCCTTATCAGATGTATGATTTTCAAATATTTTCTCCCTTTCTATGAGTTGACTTTTAATTCTATTGAAAGTGTCTTATTGCATAAAATTTACAATTTTTACAAAGTCCTACTTGTCTTCTTTTTTCTTCTGTTGTCTATGCCTTTGGTATCATATCTAAGAAATCATTATCAAATTCTTATGAGTAATTTTTGAAACACAAAAATACAAATTTTACATGCATCGTTGTTGTTATGATGTAGAAGCACCCTGATATTTAAGACTGAATTTTAATAAAATTTCTAAATGTGTATGTGTGCATTTTTTTAAACTAAAATCAGCCTGTTGAAGAAAATAGTTAAAATAAACAAAATGTTTTTTTTTTTGGCTAGGCTAAGCCAAGATCATTCTGATAAGCTAAAAATTCCCATTATAAACTGCATTTGTTGGTTCAATAAACAAATTTAATCACAAAAGCATCCAAGCAGGTATACTCTACTAATTTTGCTTGGTGCTAATAGATGTCAGTTTTAACTCTGACCCTTTATGCAAAGGGTCCTTCAGGTATAAGGTTTAGCTTTAACAGGGCCAAAAGGCCTGGTCCACTCACTTTTTAAATATGAGAGTTTCCTACATTGAATGGCAAAATTGAGTTCATCATTTCATAAGCCAAGTTCCATATTAATGCTCCTTCAGGGAGTCAATGCAGAATGTTTAAAATAAAATTCTTTTTAGGAAAAGGGAAGGCAGGAGGAATAAGACAGAAAGAGAGGATTAAGAGCTACAAACTACTAGGTATAAAATAAGCTACAAGAATATATTGTACAGCACTGAGAATATAGCCAATATTTTATAATAACTATAATGGAGTATAATTTTTAAACATTGTGAATCACTATGTTGTACACCTGAAACTTACAGAATATTGTAAATCAACTATACCTCAATAAAAATTTTTTAAAAGTAAAAAAATCCAAAATAAATAACAACAAAAATTATTTTTAAAATAATAATGTTTTGAAAAACTGGGTCTGTTTTACAGTTCTGCATCTTTATTTGATCAGTGGCATGGTTGGTTTCAGCAGATATTCTTAAAAACATTATTTTCAATGTAGTTAACATGCACAGAAACCTTTTATCCACCTCCAATTTATTTGTTACAAGGAATGAGGCAGGGAATTTGCTTACTTCTGTCCCAGTGACTAGCCAATTATTTCAGTATCAATTGCTGCATGATCAATTTCCCTCTACTGGTTCACCCTATTACCTTTATTCTATATTAAATTACTTTACGCATTTGAGTCGATTCCTGGACTTGATGTTTGCCTCATTGATCTGTTGGTTTATTCCTGCACCAGTTCAGATTTAATAACTGTTGCTTCATAATACTTTTTGATATTTTGTACTTTCTGTTACAGAAATTCAGCTTAACATTTTCTGAGACTGGGATCCAATTGTTGTGCAACCCTGGGAAGGATTTACAATACTGGAGGTGGGTCAGGAGTACATTTTAAAACTCTTAGAGCACCAAGCTTCTCTTTAAGAGAATAGCTTTTTTCCTTTTTTTCATCTAAGATGCTTGTGATTTTGGAGAATGAGTAGTAAGAACTCTCGAGTGTTCTGCCAGCGAACTGCCTGCTCACTCTTTCTCTCATTCTGTCTTTATGGTAATTTTCTCCACCCCAGTTTTATTGAGATAAAATCAACATATAATATCATATTCATTTAAGGTGTACAACATAATGATTTGATGTTTGTATACTTTGCAAAATGTTACAATAGTAAGTTTAGTTAACATCCATCACTTCACACAGTTACAAATTTTTCTTCTTATGATGAGAACTTTTAAGATTCACTCTCTTAGCGACTTTGAAATATACAACACAGTATTGTTAACTCTAGTCACCGTGCTGTACATTATATCTCTAGGAGTTGTTTATCTTATGACTAGAACTTTTTACCTTTTGATTATCTTTACCCATTTACCCTACTTCCCATGCCTGCCTTTGTCAACCACCAATCCTTTCTGTTTCTATGAGTTTGGTTTTTTAAGATTCCACATAAAAGTAAGACCATACAATATTTGTCTTTCTCTGTCTGATTTACTTCACTTAGCATAATGCTCTCAAAATCCATCCATGTTGTTGCAAATGGCAGAATTTCCTTCTTTTTATGGCTAAATAATATTCCACTGTATAGATACACCACATTGTCTTTGTCCATACATCCACTGATGGACACTTAGGTTGTTTCCATGTCGTGGCTATTGTAAATAATGCTGCACTGAACACGGGGGTGATGAGATCTCCTTGAGATAGTGATTTAATTTCCTTTGGATATATATACACAGAAGTGGGATTGCTGGATCACATGGTAGTTCTATTTTTAACTTTTTGAGGAACCTCCATACTGTTTTTCATAGTAGCTATACCAATTTACATTTTACAATTCACATAGTACACAAACTTACATGTAAATGCAATTTACATAGTGTCTTAATGCCATTAAAGCATGTGTCTTAAACACTTCCGAGTTTAGAGGAGATGGGTAACCATTCCAGGTAGACAGGGCACCTGCTATGGTTTTACATTTCATTGAATCTCTCCTAATTGTGCTTGCAGCTCTCTTTACTCAGAAATGATCAGGCATGATCTCGGTAAATGTTACTTTATAGAAATACACATGACTGTAAACAATGTCTACTTCCCCTGATGTTATTTTTCTAACAATTAGGTCATTTAGGTTATTATTTTGATTCTCCCCTTTCTTCCCCCTCCCTTTCAGCTTTTAATTGCACCTTCTCTCTGCTGTTGGTACGTTGCCTAATTTATATTTTCATTTTTACTATCAATTTTTATTTCTTTAACTAATTCTTCACTGAGTAAAAGGTAAGTGGCTTCCATGTCTCTCCATTTCCAGAGAAGAGGGAGAGGCAGACATCACAGCATAAACCGGAAAGGCTCTGAAGATACAGAGCCCAGAAAGAAGGGAGAAGGGAAGGAGAAAAAGAAGGCGGGAAGGAAGGGGGGGAAGGAAGACAGGTGTTTATGCCTTCCTTGTTGGGCTGGTTACCAGGTGGGGTGTCAAATTTTTCCAGGCTGTCAGAGCCTGTCCACCACAGGAAGAAGATGAAATTTCCATCCACTCTTCTTCCTGCTGGGAAAAGCCCTTGTGTCTTGCCTTGCTTGCAAGAAGGGGATGACTTTCTGGCACATCATGTGCTCCAGACTCTTGATTCTAAGAAAGAAAAGGAGAAAGGAGACCTAGCAACAGAAATATCCATGGACCTCTGGAATCAGAAAGTCTTCCTGTAAAAACCATCAGGATGTGCTGAGTGGCCCATGGGTCCTTCTGGTGAACTAGTCTCTAAGTAAGACATGGTGCCTGCCCTTTCCTAGGGCCTGGGTCCATGTTGGTCTGACTGTTCTGCAGAGAAAAGGACCCAGCAGACTTGTGGGTCCCTGAAGGTGGTCAAACTCCAGAGCCAATGATTGGATGTGCAAATGCAGCCCTGGGAATCAGAAGAGCTGACCTAGCATCTCCCCATCACCTGGCAGCGCAGAGGCTATAGGAGGCATTCCTTGACCCCTGGGCTGCACAGGGCAGCTCTGAGTTCCTGCAGCCAATGTGGATCAAGCTTCAGCAGACATGTCTCGTCTATCCCTCCTCTGTGCTTCCTGGGCACAGACTCTGTCTGCTTTACCTCAAGACCTTTTAGAAACTTGCTCAGGCCCAGAGGGGCTTCTTTCCTTCCAATTTTTCCTGCGTCCATGCCAGATACACATTATCTTATTGCCCTGTATTTTGGCATTACTTTCAGAAGAGAGGAATTGTCAGTGTTCTCTGAAATATTATGAAGGATTAAAATAGTTAAGTTTGTTACTGGAATGCAGTCAAAAGATAAGACATACTGGGAAAAAGAATCTGTTAGACGTTCTTCTTTAGAATAGACAGATCTACAAGGTAATAAGAGACCAGAAGCTTGACGACCAGAAGTGAAAACTAGTCAATAAAAATTACACACTTGCCTTAAATCCTTAGAGAAATAAATAATTTGAAATACAATATCAGCCTTATTTTTTGCAGAAATATGAAAAGAACCAGAGAATTTTCCAAAGATAATGGATTACTGAAAATCTTACTTAAATGCACTACTTCCAGAATGAATAATAAGATAGAATTGAAAGCTTGAGAAACAAAATATAAGATCTGAAAAATCACAATTAAACACTTTGCTGAAGAATTTCAACACTGAAGTAAGCTCTCTTTTGTCACACATGGTTAAAAATCTCCTTATATTGGGTTTTGAAGCATTTCCATGGAGTATGATATGGGAATTATACTGGATATAGTACGATGTTGACAAAACTTTAAGGGGTAAATTTATTCTATCAGATTCATGTGGGAATTGAGGCATAACCTATGTCCTTACAAGAGTGTATACTCTGCATATAGAGTCTTAATTTTTACATATTTAAGATCCACGGTCACAGCTTCCACCTCTTGTATGAGATTTGGTTAGGCAACACTCGGTGACACATCCCAGCAGTTGTCCATCCCACCTGAGAAAAGGAGGTAACTGAGATCACAGGCAATTGCCCTTTTACCCAATTGGTTCAACCACTGAAGATGCAGCTCCTGCTCTGAAGCTCAGAATTTCTCTATTTTCCTGTTGGAACCACAAGGTTGAGCCTGGGCTGAGCACACTATTTTCAAGACCACCCTTGGCTTCCATAAAATTGTTCTTCCAAGAGAATGAACATGGATGCCCAATGCTTGCTGTTGCTCCTTGATCTCTGGGTATTAGGTGATTCCAAAGACTCATTTGCTGAAACCATGAGTTGAAATCAGCAGTATTTAGAGACCAAGACAAGAAATGAAGCAAGAAGCAGCTGCTAGAGCAGCCTCTGAGTATGCTGAGCAAATACTACTGGCCATTGGCATACCAGTATCATACCGGTATCACTCTATTGAATGCCCCATTGTGATTCTGATTTGTTTCACTCAGTTTGGGATTACTGCCAAAATTATAGCACCCTGCTCCTGGGTTGTTGGTAAGATCAAATGAGATCACCTACCTAAAGCACTTAACACAACCTAACATACAGTAAGCACCCAATAAAGAGATAAGAACTGTGGGATATTTTGCAGCAATTACAATCAACAAACTAGATATGCACACAGCAGCAAGGATAAATCTTAAAAACCTAGTTGAGCGAAAAAAAGATAGAGAAGGATATATAACATAGTACCATTATGTAGATTGATAATACAGGTTTACACAATTTGTAAGAACATATACAAATAAATAAATACACAATAAATATACTAGAATAATTACTTATGGGGGCAAGGGGAGTGGTCAGTGAGAGATCAGAAATGGGGAATAAACACATGAAAGAAGAGCAGGCACTGGAAGACAGAGCAATAAAAAAAGCACCATGAACTGGGCAGTATAACCAACTCTACTCCCTGCATCTGAGGTTAAAAATAAAAGGACAGTAATAGTTATTGTGAATATTCCCAGACTTTGCACATCCATTCAACTGTAAGACGCTGGAATGTCCTTCAGACAGCATCCTTCTTGCTCAGGCAGGGGAGCATTTTCCTCCAGCTTTCTGGGTGATTTGTCACATCAGGGAATACTCATCTAAAAAGGCACGGCGCTCCTGTGCAGCCATTCTGGACTTCAGGGCTAAATTGCAAAGCCGGTTAGACGCAAGTGATATCATCTACGAGATCAGGGCAAGGTAGGAAACTGACACAGGAAAAAAAAAAAGTAATTTCTTACATTGCTACTAGCCCTTACGAGTGGAGGGCCAGCTGCCTCTTTCTGTCCATTAATTCAGGGCAAGATCAACTGAACGTGGCTATTACCACATCACCCACCGAAAGCACAACCTGACGCGGCGGCTGCAGGCGCGGCGCCCTCCTCACCTGCGCGCCCGTGGTACCCGGGGAACCTGGCGCCCTGACGCGCAGGCGCTCGCGCTGCGCTTGACCAGGGCCGGCACAGCGGCGAGGAACGGGTGGAAATCTGTCTGGCTTGTAGAAGTGACAGACAGACGTCGGAGAACCACTACCGGCCAAGCCTGAGAGGTCTGGGGGAGGCTGGTGCCGAATTGTATTTTTCCGCTGACGACTGGAAATGCGCCCAGCTTCAGTGGAGCTTTTTCCCCTTCCTCCCTCAAGGTCACCCACAATTGTAATGATCGGTTCTCTCGGGAAAGCAAGAGGATGGACTGGGGGGCGGGGGCGGGGGTGGGGGATTCAGTTTATTGTTCTGTTAGCCATTACAGAACTGAAAATGCTTTCCCACCAAGTTGTCTGTAACGACAATACCCACTTCCTGACACCCCTGCGTCTGTACCAGGATTATTACAAGGCAGACAGGTCTCAGCAGCCTCCAGAGGAGCCCTGTCCTGTCCTGCCACGCCCCGCAGCGCTGCCTCTCTTCTCAGGCGAGGCGTCTCCTCCCCTGGGCTTGACTACAAAGCCGCGTCCCGTTCTCCTCTCTCTGCCTCTGACTGACCCTCTCTTTTATGGCTCATTCTGTCCAACTCTCTCCTCCCACCCGCCGAGTCAGGGCTAATTCATGTGTGTGCGCCTGTTGTCAGTCTGTGTGTAGACACATATCAGAATCTGGGAGTGAGCGTTGAGTTTGAAAACGAAGTGGCACTTTGTTCCGTTGCTTTGATTTTGGTCACAATATCTGTGCCTTGCATCATAAACGACATTCAGAGAGAATGCGAAGTTCTGGGGCTCATCAAAGGGAGTGTGAGTTTTTCCAGGGTCCAAGAAACCCGGCCCTGTGGGTAGGTAGGTGTTTTTAAGGGTCTAATCCCCAGCCGGTGATCAGCTCCCCTCCCTGGTGTTGGTGGGTCTCTCTCCTACACACTTAATTTCGCTCTCCCCACTGATCCCACCCACTATTACAGCGATAATTTTTACTTCCGTGTAAGCGATTCCCAATTCTCTAGTCCAGAGGTGCTCCCCCGCTTCACAATCTGCTATGGGCATCAGCCCAGTAATTAAGAGTGTGTGCTCTGGGGTCACGGAGCTGGTTCAGATCTTAGCTCTGCATGAATCAGCTGGTGGAACCTTACGCAAACTACTTAATCTATCTGCTTCAGTGTCGTCATCTATGAGGATATGGTACTTACCTGAGAGGGTCGCTGGGAGGCTTCTGTGGGGAGGACACAGAGCCCGGCGTGCAGTAACTGTATCAGTCATCAGACCTGCTTGTTCTCCTGGTCCTTTGGCCTGGAATGATGCAAATACCCAACAAAGCTTAAAAGTAATTTCAAGGGGTTTCTGAACCTACTCTTTTCAAGATTACCAACCAACTCAAGTTCTCCAGGTTCAGTGATCACTGGTTCTGATCCGACTAGTTCCCTTGGCAGCACTGACCAGTCCCTCCTTCATTTCCCTGGGGCCTTCCTCCTACCGCATCAGCCTAATTTGGGATGACTAAGGACTCAGAAGTCATTTAGCTTCTCCAGCTACATGCTCCCTGAAAGGATGACCTGAGCCTACCCCAAGGTTTTAAATATCCATCATACATTGAAGAATCTCAGCTCTTCAGCCTCCACCTGTCCCGTGAGACCAATCCAACTGCCAATTCCTGAATATCTAACACTTCTCAAACCAGCACAGGCACAACAGAGTCTGAATGTCCTCCAAACTTTCTCACCTGCTTCTCCCCTGGCCTCACGTCAGCCAGGTGTGCAGAGAACAGACCCATGCGGGGAAGAAAGGAACCCACTGCAGAGTCCAGTCAAGAGATATGTGTGGCTCAGATTGGAGTTGTGCCGCGGGGAAGATGAGCGGTGGGCGCGTATCAGATTGTCTTGGTAAGGGACGAGGTGAGGAGGAAGGGAGCCTTGGAACCAGGAGCCAACACTCTCAGTGAATGTGACACAGACAAGGCTAAGAGGGAAAGAGTCAACCTCACATCAGAGACTGTTAGGGGCAACAGCAAGGAATGTTCTGAGCACCCAAAAGAATGTGTGTTGTGCTGCCTACCATTGAATAGGTGCAGGAGAAGGAAGACTTTTCATGAGAGTTTTTAGGGAAGCAAAGCTACAGTTAAAGGGAATGGAACATTGCAGAAAAGGGTAGATGAAGGCAACACAGATCTTCATAACCGGATGCAATTTCCCAGTTCTCTAAAGTCTCCTGGTGCTATATAGTGATATATCCCTTCAAATTTAAAAAAAAAATGGTATTTCAGACGTGCAGAAAATTATAGACTTGTGTTGTAAATATCCTTACACCTACCACCCCACTGTAATGTATGTATCTTTTTGATGGCACCTGCCTCTGTAGTATCGTGTTGCTGTGCATTCACTTTATTTTCTTGTATTATAGAAAATGCCTTGAGGGCAAGGGCTCACCCCGCTCTTTGTATCGCAGAGGCATCTTGCATGGTGCCTTACACACACTAGGTCCCCTAGTATCTGCTGAGCTGAATTGTGTTCTTGAAAGACCTCAAAGGGACCTTTGGGAAAAAAGAAACTGTGGCAAGCAACATAATACTATTCTTACAGATTTGAGAATCTTCAGCTATTTTTAAGGTATATTAATTCAGAAGGAATGACTGTAAGTGAAAATAGGACAGGAGCTGCATCTCATGGCATATAATAAAGAAAACATATTTCATTTGCTGACATCCCTGGCTAATATTTCCAATCAAAGCCACGGGCAGTCCAAATCTCAACTTTCCCCTGTAGGCTAACAATTTCTGCGCCCTCCTACAAATGCTAAATATATTTGACTTACAAAGAAAGATGTTTAGGGGGTAGGTATAGCTCAGTGGTAATGCTCATGCTTAGCATGCACGAGGTCCTGGGTTCAATCCCCAGTACCTCTGTTAAAAGAAGAAAAAGAAAGGAAAGATGTTTAGCCAACAACAAAAATTTAACATCAGCTACAGCAGGTTTATTATTAGGCAATGTTTACACCATTTATCAAGTCCCAGTTTCTTTGTCTTCTGCTCTAATGTGCCTTTTAGCTACTACAAATCTAGGAAAGTGTTATACTGCCTGATATATTAGAATTCCTACCATATCGCTCCTTGACAGAGCTACAGCAATGACCTACCAGAACTCCCAGAATTCCCAGAAGACTTGGCTCTCTACCATGGTAAGTGAGACCTTTAATAGTAGTGGAAAGTAGTTTAGGGTGACAATGGCATCTGGTTGACCTAGATACCTCCAGTTTATACCTGTTGCAGATCAATAATGTCTCAATTATTTTAGCACTCCCCTTTCACTCTCAGAGGCATCTGGGTTTAGACAATAAATTATATGGCCACCCTATTAATCCCTCTACCTAAACTTCTTACATTATATGACTCCCTTATGTGAATAAGACTTCCATTTTTTTAAATTTGTGCCATATCCTGACAAATGGAAAAAATAAGACTTTTCGTTTTGTTTTAGGAAGCCACACTAGACATCACAAACAAGTCTCTATTTTTGGCAAGCTTTCTGAACAGAACACAAACTGAGATAAATCCACTCTCCCAGATGTTACCATCACAAATTGTGCCGACATGGCACAACTGCCTTTCCACGGGGAACGAGTAAACCATCAAAAAACAATAGGAACTGAAACTTAAATTACACAGTAAAAATGTTCAACATTTAAAGTCTAGGACCGTGCTTACTGAATTGAAGTCAAAATCAGCTTAAATTTCAAAAACAACAACAAAAATCCAGGATGGCTTTTTATTATAGATAAGATCCCCCCCTCCTTTATTTCATCTGTACCAACTCCAAAAAAGGAAAAATAATACATTAGAATAATATATCGTTGTAACTATATTTTCAGCCTAGCAATTTCAGCCCAATTTTCAGCAGTAACGTTTCATTAGAATCAAACATTTCCTAGATGGTTTAAAAACACAATGAAAATCTGGCACTTTGGGGGCATATGTGAATACAGCTTTAACTTATTTTCAAAGAAAAATGAGACTTAACATAAAAAAACAAAACAAAACAAAAAACTAAGGCAATGCCCCCAAAGGTCCTTAAAAAGAAAAAAAGAAACAACCTGCTGTACACATTAAATAATTCAAATCAATGATCCTTTTAAGCCCTTAGGAAGCATGAACCAATGGGAGAAAGCAATCTAATACTTCATGCATTTAGGGGATTGCATTAGAAAGACTTTTAGCCTGTTTCTGCTTTTATAAATGCAAATGTATGCAGAGCAGACAGATTGGGATCTGTACAATTTAGCAATGATCGAAACTTGTAATTTTTGAAAATGGGACAGATGTCCAGACTAGTTATATTCAGATGCTTCCTACTGAATAAGAAACCAAACAAACAATCCAATTCCATCTATGCCTCAAAAAGGAAACAAACAATGCTACCACAAGTCAGGATAAGCTATAAACCATCTTGTTTCTTTCACAGAATCTGAAAGTTGAAAGACAGCTTAGGATAGAGGAATGAGTATTTCTAGCATGTATCATTCACTGCGTTACTCATCTTCCTGTCCCTAAAACACAGAAATGGGGGGAAATGTTTCCCCATTCAAGGACCACTTGAAGGCTAGAAACATAGGATCAGCTAGATCTCTGGTTCTGTGTGCTATTCTTTTCTTGAACAGGAAAGCACCCTGGATAGAAAGTACACAGACAATAAATGAGAGCTGAATGAATACCATCTTGCTTTATTCACTTAAACTAGTTGAATGCCCACTGTCTTCCCATACTTGGAACATTATGGCTCCCAAGGTTGATTTGATGCAACTGAGTGCCTAGAATGCACCAGGCACCGGGGGGAAAAGATGAAAACATAGTAATTGCCCTCAAAGTGTGCTAAGTATATGATTAAAATGGGGTGCTAAGTATGGTAATGAATGTATGTATGAGGTACCATTGCAACTGAGATGAGGATGGATTAATTCTAACTGGGCCATCAAAACAGACTTCATTGGAGGGGAGGTTACAGCTCATGCTTGTACATGCACATGCTTATGCGGTATAGCACATGCTTAGCATGCATGAGGTCCTGGTTCAATCCCTAGTACCTCTGCTAAAGAAACCCCACAGATTTCATTAACAATATAGCACAGGGAACTATATTCAGTTTCTTGTAATGAGCTGTAATGGAAAAGAATCTGAAAAAATGTATATATATATGTATGTATATGATTAACTGAATCACTTTGCTGTACACGTGAAACTAACACTGTAAACTGACTACACTTCAATAAAAAATAAGAATTCAACTTAAAAAAAAGACTTCATTACACTTTGAGACTGGAAACACTGCTGGGTATTTAGGTGCTAAGAGTTTAAACAGAGGAATGACTGTGCTTTAGAACAGCCGTTCTGGAGGCCAAGTGGAAGGTACAGCATAGGGAAGAGGCTGAGCGTGAGGAAGCCTAATTACGGCCACTGCAGTGGCCCAGGTAAGAGAGGAGAAGGGCCTGAGCTAGGATGGTGACCCTGGGGCTGGAGAAAGCATATCTGGACATTGGAACGACTCAACCAAACTGGTGCACTGCCCAGCCTCTGCTGCATTTCCAGACAGCTCCAGCGGCTACAGGAGCCATCCTTACACTGAGCTGGAATCAGCCTCACTCCAGATACCATTTGTTGGCCTAGTTGTGCACTTGTGAGAAACTCAGACATGACAGGTCCTCAAATGCAGGGTCTGTGTTCATGCTTGACTGCCATCAGTGAAATTCAGATAAAATATTTATATTCTTCTAACAAACAAAGGAGCAGAGTCGGGCATACATTCCAAATGTTCCCTAAATCTTCAGCCCTAAACATTCACCTGCAAGGTAAAGTGAAATCTGCCGTGAGAAGCTAAAGGAGAGAAGATGGTTTTTTTTAACCTTTTTTTTTAAACTTCAGCTTCATAGATGTTTGCTGGGTTTTGAAATCAATTTACTTTATGAATTACCCTTCATCTTGCTTTTCAAACTCTACAAATAAGGGAGAAATGTTTCTTCTTACAAGAGAGTAGGGGCTGGTCATTCTGAAGGCACCTATATCTCTGCTCAATGGCCAGTTCTCTCCAGTAACAAGGAACAGGAGAGGAGGAGCGGTTAGTTAATGGTTCAACGACCCTGCTCTCTGCTCTTTTACCTTAGAAATTCAACCTCCTGAGCTACCCCTGGAGGCCTACAGGTCTAAGAACTTTCTTGGACTTCCCTCTACAGTTTTAGCAAGAGTCCTTCAGCCCAGCCCAGCCTGCCTCGCCAGAGCAAGATGGTGAACAGAGGCCCGGGTCAACGAGAAGCCTGCCTGTGTGGCAGGAAGGCTTTTCTCTGCAGGGAGGCCAGGGATCAATACGCTACTGAGTTTTGTTCAGGAAAATACAATTTCAATTTTTTATTATGAAGGTTTTCAAACATACACGAGAGAGAAGAGTGAAACAAACTCACCCAGGACCTTCCTTCAGATTCAGCATCATCAACGTTCTGCCACATTTGCTTCAGCTGTCTGTTTTTTCATCCTTTTTCTTTCTCCCTCCCTCTCTTCCTTCTTTTCCTTTCTTCTTTCTTTATTCCCCTGCCTGCCTGCCTTTCTTTCCTTTCATCCTCCCTCCTTTCTTCCGTGTAATATTTTTAAGAAAATCCCTTACATCGTGTTGTTCTACCCCTGTATTTCAGGGTAACTCTAAAAAACCCCAACATTTTCTTACATTAAACACAATACCACTATTACACCTGACCAAATTAATAACAATTCTTTAACACCACCCAACACCTGGTTCCCAGGGAAGTTTTGGCAGTCAGAGGCCTGGGATCGCTACTGCTTCTCTAGGGGAAGACTATCCCACAGAGAGCTTTAGTAGATCAATAGGAAATTTTTCCTTACGCTCAGCTTAAACTTACATCCTATTACTGCATATTATAACCCCGTGTATCATGCTGAATAAGTCATCCCCATTTTTAATGTCTGCACACTTCAGATATTTGTATACAGTTAGCTTGTTTTTCCCTAGTCTTTGCTTAACTGAGCTACACCTATTTAATTCTTTCAATCTTCCCTTATTCATCAATGCCCTCAGCCCCTTAATCATTTTGGTGCTTTGCTTTGAACCCTGTCTAGCTGGTTTCCACACAAGCCCAGTGATGAGTGGCCCAGAACCAGAGGCAGTGTCCCAAGGGTGGTCGCTCCCAAATGAAACTGCTCCCCGTTTCTCCTCTGAACGCTCAACCCCAAACCACTAGAGCCTCGCTTTCCGTCACATTGTAACAGAAACAAATGTCTTGTTTTCTGCTTTTGTTCCCAGTTATTTTTTGGCATTACAGCATGTGTTTCATTCCTCCCACTAAACATCTGCGCTTCAGATCCCTTTTCTCCAGATGTAATACAAACAGCATTTGGGAATCAGGGAAGTACAGAGACCCAGCTCTGTCACTCTGGCGATGTGACTCTGGCAAGTCACCACTTCAAGCCCTTCACCTAAATAACAGATACAGACAAGTTCTTCCTACTTCACAGGGTTGTTGGAAGGTCAGAAGAGATGATGTAAATGAAAAAGATTCACTAACTTTAATGGCACATGTTTGTATGTGTGTGTGTAGATATGCATATCTACATAGTACATTTTAGTACACTTAGATAACAAAAGGTATCTACATTCTCTGAAGACTTTTTCTACTTGCATCAATAGCCTATCGCACAATTTAATAATCTTTGCTGTCAGGAAATTCTTTATTTCAGCTCCGTTCTTCCCACCAAAACGGTATCTTATAAAGCATCTTTGAAATATATACCTTGAGTCCATGAACCATGAGAATCTGATTTATCCTTCTCTTACATGTAAATCCGGTGTAGGGTGTTTGCTTCTGTTTACTGAGTTCTAAGAATTATTCTAAATCCTTTACCTAAATGACCTAATTTAGACTTCATGATTTTACGAAGCAGTCACTGTTATTAGCCCCAATTTACATAGGAGGAAACTGGGGCTCCGGAAAGTTAATTAAGGTTAATAGCTGATGATGAGCAGTAGGGCTTGGAAAACCTACAACTCCAGAGCCCATGTTTTCAGCCACAGGCATAATTTGATGTTTCAAATAATAATTAATAACCCCTAACTACAGATTAAATTCCACAAACTTGCTATATGCCAGACATTTAGAAGAGAAGAAAAAAAGACATAGTTCTTTCCAGGAGGCTGGCTGTTTGGTCACCGAAGAACTCATGGCTGTTGAAAGAGGAACAAGCAAGGTGGTCACCGTTACCAAAGACATCAATACCCACTACCCAGTGCTTACTCCTAACCAAAGATCAGACTTGTTTCTTGTAAGAAGAACTATTTGATGGTTATGGCTAATCACTTTTCCTCCAATTTCCTGGCCCTCAATTATCTAATAAATCACTGAATATCATCCATTTTCCCTTCAATTGTCCATTCAAACATACCTGTTAATTCTCTAGTTCAGATTTTTTTATTACCTCGATCCTGGATTACTGCAGCAGAGTTCTAACCGGACTTTTACATCACTGCCAGATTAATCTCCTTAAAATAAAGTTTCCACATGAACCAGCCCCTCCTCTGAAGCTTTACTGAATTCTGCGTTTCAAGGCTCCAAATGACGTAATGCCAATCTGCTTTTTCCAAACCACATATCAGCACACATCCTCCTCTCCATCCAGACCACTCTCCTCTTTCCTGACTGACTACGCCTTGTATGCTGCTGTCTTTGCTGGAACGATTCTCCCCTCTTGCTTGCTCTCCTAACTCTTTGAATAGTATCTACTCTTCAACTCAGGGTCTTCCTTCTCAACACAGACACATCCTGATCATCGAACACCCCATGTTCTCCTTCCTTTGTTCTTAGTAGGAGCTCAACAAATGTTTGAAGAAAGTTAATTATTGCTCCATTAAACATCAGTCACACTTTCTGGCAGTATCACTCACCGATTCGTATGTATTGTCTTGTGCTGCTACTTTTTGTAAGTACATCTCTTGAGTTCCCATTTGAAAAGTTAGTGAAAGCTTCTTAAAGACCTAGACCATGTCTTCAAGATGTCTTTTGCATGCGGTACATTGTTTCCCCATGCAAAGGCACTGGTGAATATTTGACAATTGACATATTTTAATAATATGGCATAAAATCACCCAGTCATCACCTTTAGATCATGTAGCTAATCTGCAAGCCAAAAGAACAGTAGTCACTTAAGATATCTGGCCTCTAAGTTCTGTCATTACTAATGCATTAATCTGGAGTTGGGAAAAGTTAGTTTTTATGTCCTAATTTTCTCACCTATAATGGAAGAATTAAAAGTCATATAATCCCAAAGCACCCTGAATAGATGAATGCTAACTTATTAAATGCTTTGACATTAGCCAATGGCTTGACAGATTATTTTCTAAGAAAATGAAATTGACTACAATGTAATGATGTCAGTTAAGTTTATCTGTCTCAATCGCTCTTTGGATATGGAGAGTTTCATTTCTAGCAAAAATAGATAAAATAACCTCAAAGCCGTCACAACTATAAACGATGAGGAAATACGTACATGCATTATGTAAGATTCCGCTTGCACGTAGGACATAAGAAGCTTCAAGAGAATGTCAAGCCCGCTCTGACAGTGAGGGGTCAGCAAGTTACAGCATGAAGGTAAATACAGTCTTACTGGAACACAACCACATCCACTCATTTATGTGTATTGTCAAAAATCCGCTTTCAAGCAACAATGAAAACGTTTGCCGACCCCCGGTCTAAAGCAATGAAGTAAAAACAAAGAACAACAACAACAAAACCCCCCCAATATATTGGAGAGTTTATAACATTTGTAAAAGTAAAAAGTACGAAGACAGCACAAAAGATAGAAGATACGTAAATATACTCTTGTCAGTTTCTACATGAGACACGAGGTGGAACAGTATTACTTGAAGGTAGTCTGTGATAAGTTAAAGGCGTGTATCATAAATTCTACAGGAAACAGTAAAAAAAAGTTTTAAAGAGGTATTATTAACAACTCAATAGTGAGGTACACTGAGTGAGACAGAATGGGATACTAAAAAGACTCAAAACCGAAAGCTCACCAAGTGCCCAACATTCAGTAAAACGGGTTAATGTAGGCATGTTCACACAAGGGGATACTAACCAATAATGAGGATGGACAGCCCATGACCGTGTGCAGCAACATGGAAGGACCTCACAAACCTAATTTCGAGTGAAGGAAGCCAGACATAGAATATATATTGTACGCTTTATTTATATAAAGCACACAAGCAGATAAAATAAATAATCTCTGACGTTAGATGTGGTTACCCTTGACAGTGGGAACCTCTAGGGCGTTTCTGGTGGACTAGCAATGCTGTTTTTTTATTTGGTTGCTGGTTGCACTCATGCTTGCTTTGTGAATATTTATCACATGATACATTTCTAATAATGGAAATTTTCTGTATAGATACTAAATAAATATCAGTAAACATTTTATATATATATACACACACATATATAAGTTTTACTGATACATATGTAAATATGCATACAATATATATTTAAACTAAAACCCTGATGGAAGAAAAAGACAACACACAAAAAGAAGAACTTTGGAGAAAAAAAGTTGATGTTCTATAAACTTTAAAAAACCACAGTAATCGCTGAAATAAATAGGTGGGTAAATAGTAAGTTAAAATAGCAGAAGAATGAATTCATTATCTGGAGAAAAGGGTCAAGCATATTCCCCAAGAAGAAGCACTGAGATAAAGGCTGGAAAATATGAAAGAGTAATTAGACACAGAATAAAATGGGAAAGCATAAGTCTGACAGGACTACTAGATGGAAAAGATGCAATATTCCAAGAGACAAGGGATGAGAATTTTCCAAAATTGATGAACAGGAAAATTCAGCCTTAAAAAGAACGAGTTCTAAGCAGAATAAACACAAATCACCTACACTCAGAAGCCACTGTCGTGCTGCACAAGTCCTTAGACTAGCCTGTCTCCTGTGTTTTAAAGATAAGAAAACTGAGGCCTAAAAAGATTAAGTGATTTGCCTGAATCAAAAAGCTGACAGCAGAGATGGAAATAATCTTAATAGGTTATATTTTAAGGATTGTGAATAAGAAGAGCAAAATAGTAATTCCTGACTTCAGGTTTCCTACTGGTATCACCATTTATAATAGCAATACCAAATATTCCTGTTCAGAGAGAATTTAACTCAAGGTAAAACTGAGAAGGCATTACCAGTTCAAGCTCTATGTATTTAGTGTTTAATAAGTGATATTTAGTGAATGATTAGGCAGACTACAGCTGCCTACATGTGCCTTAAAGAAACAGTTTCAAGACAAATCTTTTATTCTGATTTAACTACAAGGCCGTTACAATCATTTCAATCCATAAAGTTTATATTTGTTATATTTCTCTACTTAAACGTTTCAACATTTTAGAATGCTTTCTGAGTTACATTTTTTTCTATTATATGTATCATGATACGAGGTAAATTACTTTCTTCCTTTGAAACAGAACTAATTAAAACTCTAAATGCTCACTGTAAGTCTGATACAAATTTCAGACTGGTCAGAGAGTTATAAGACATACTGAAGACCTGATACGAAGCACACTTTTTTCCCTTATACAGTACAATGAACCATTTCTAATGACAGATCAGTAGCTTGTATTAATGCAAGTACTTAAGAAGAAAAGATCTCATCAGTCTAGGAAAACTTGAGTTTAACCCTTACTCAAATTTTATAATTTTGAATTGTCAGAAAGAAAATTTGTATTATTTTAACGCTCATGGATCTTAAAACTATAAATGAAATAATTCCATGATCACTTTTGATGACTTTTAAAACAATATTTTCCAGAAACATAGAAAACTAAGTGTCAAAATGAAGTGATTTGTATGCTCCAAGTTGAAACATTCTTAGGAATTTCTAACATCTTTTTCTTACAAGTAAAATAACTTTATTATGATATGAAGCTTCAGGCCTACCATACATAAGGCACAGATATTTCTTTATTATTTTGATTAAAATAAAAAAACAAAAGAGTTAGTACTTAAATACCAGACTCAGGAGAAAAATTTGTTTTATGGATGAGTCTTGAACTTTTTAGAGCATCCTGATCAGTTACAGCTGCCTAGGAAAGTTAAGAATAATAAAGTTTCAATAAATTTTAACTATTCATACTCATAAACCTGACAACTATAAAAGCGAAAGAATTACTAACATTAGTTTAACAAATTTAGTTAGAAAAATGAAACTAAAATAAAAAAGATAACAGGCCATGAAAATACTTCTACCAAGTATTTACTGCACAAATAACTCATACAAATGTATAAAGAAACCATTAAAACATTTATTTACATAAGTGAACAAAGTATACAAAAAAGCCACACAAAGGCAAATCAGAGCAATTCTGAACTCTTATAACTTACGAAATTAGCAGCAACAACATATAAAACCCCCACCCAAAGCTGTAAACTTTTAGTGAAAGGATATACTCAAATGATGACACTGTAAAATGTTACAACTCTTTGGGAAAGCAATAAGGCAAACTTATTAAGAACCATAGAACTTCCTATTATTCTATTTAATAATCCCACACCAGGAATTTATCCTGATAAAATTGAAAATAACTTAAATATTCAGCAATAGGGAAATGGTTTAAACAAAATGAAGTTATATGATTAAAACAATCATTATTAAAACTAGACACAAATAGTCAAATAATATGAATTTTAAAAAATAGTCAGTAAAAAAGTATAGATGTCTTAAGACTGTAATTATGTGAACAAAAGAAGGAAAAATCATAATACAAAATTGAAGTTCTGAAGTCACTGTATCAGGATGGTGAGGATTATGGGTAAATTTTCCATTTGGCAGTTTTTTTCAATGTTTCAACAAAAGAAAAAGATTGGCTACCATTTTTAAAAGTTACTTGTCTTCCCAAAACGTTTATACTCTTCTCCTTAGTAAATTATACATGTTAATTTCTAAGTTGAGAAATAGAGCAGAAATGCCCCAGTTGTTTTATATTCCTCTATTTGGACCTTAACTGGTAAGACTATGAAGACACACTGTAACCTGTGCCGTTCCAACAGAAAGTCAGCCACGGCCCCCTCTGGTTGCTATAAGCTGCATGGCACTAGATACAGTAAGTAAAACTGTAAAAGTTTCCATTTACAACTTCCTGTGTTTGGTGTTTCATTTAACGTATCATAACTAACTTCTTTCCTTATAATTTTGTGTCATACTAAGAATGTTTCAGTATTTCCACTTAAAACATGTCACCAATATGCTGAAAATGCTCTACTGAAGCATATAATTTTTCATTTTAAGTTTATGTTAGGTTAAGTAGACAACCACCTTTAAAAGAAAGACAATCCATAAAAAGTTAAAAACTCTTACTTGATGAAAATTTTAATGATTCTTCCTTTTGAAACTGTACCTATTTGAATAAATGGAAGAGGGATTTAAACACTTCTACAGACTGGCTGCATAATATTGTTTTCCTATAATAAAAATATGAAGCACTTATCACATAACAAAATTCACTATCTTGTAATGTGACTATATTCAAAACTATGGTAAAGAGGGACAGCGAACTTTCAGTAGGCGACTTAATTGAAAATGTTTGAGAATAACTGTTTTTAAACATTTAGAGCAGACGGGATTAACTGCAAATGCAGGACAGCAATCTTGACATCTATTAACAACACTTAAAAACACAATGTCATGGGAAATAATACCCTGTAAAGAGGTACAAAAAATACTAAAGAATAGAGAAAATAAATGTTTAATTGAAAACACATTCTTTAGCTCAATTTGTTAAAATTAGGTTATTTAGTAAATTGGCACAGGGTGGTCAACTGTATTGATTAAATGATGAGGAAAACCTCTCATAGCTGCCAAAACATAAGCCATAGGAGCCGCCCTCTGTGCCATCAGCAGAATAGACATGAATTTAATTAAACATGTAGTCTTCTATTTACATCCTGTTAGTGTAGCAGCAATAATTTGGTTCATCTATAAATACTTATTATAAAAGTTTATTAGTTTCCAAGATCTAAACAAACAGGACTATTATCAAGATCAGTGCAGCCTTATTAATGAAATGTTCTTAATAATCATAAACTCTCCAAAACATTAGAGTTAAATAATGGCTTTTTCAAACATAATTAAGGGATTCCAATAATCAGAGCCACCAGGAAGCCAAAATTAAGTCAAAGAAACTCTAATTCACATTCACTTTTGTGACACCAAAGGAAAATGTAGCTCATTTTTTTTCTCTGATTAGAAAATGTGTTCAATTTTTTCATAGGAAAAGACTGAAGAGAGATCAAAATCAGAAAGTTGATTTTCCCGAAGCTAATCTAACAACATAATAGCATCCTAAAAGAACATTCCATAGTATAGCAAGAACTGGACAACTGCAAAGCTATTTAAAATGTACAGCAAATAAACTGTACACTATGGAAACTAGAAATGATGGACACTTTCCTTCATGCAAAAAAAAAAAAAAAAGGTAACAGTTTGTCTTTTGCACGTAGCTTGCTTGCCATTCTGCACACAGCATTCAAATGCCAACCAGGAAATGAGGACAATCCCAAGCCGATCTTAAAATGTCTTAATTACATCATCTTCTCCCTTTGTCTCATTGAGACTTATATACTCACAGCTCAACATTTGTTCATTAGACTCCTCAGGTTTGGATTTTTTAAGTGCCAGCTCTCCTGGGAGGAGAGATGAGCAATGCTCAAGAGACTGAGCAATGTCATCAATCGTCCACTTGTCCTCAGGAAGGGCATGCTCTTCTAGTGTAAATGGCCCCTGCTTGGTTCGGGTCAGCTCCAGCACGTTGGCACAGGAAGAGAGTTCTATGGCAACAAGAGGTGACAAGAAAACATAAGGTAAATGATTCAGTAATTCATGGTCTATAATTTTTCAAATGACAGAAGAACTCAATTCAAACCTCCCCAAACCAGCCCAAGTGTAAAACTAGTAATTCAGTATAAGAACCAAGAGCCCTGAGAGTAAAAAATGATTACATACCAGAACAGTATGTAATCACTCACCTAATAAACTGCTTTACAGTCTACAAGGAGCTCGCACACACTTTTCTTATTTAACTCACAAGGCAGCCCCATGAGGTAACCATGACCCTCACTTGGCAGATGAGGTAATGTGACCAGTCCAGTGCCACAACTGCCAGCAAATGGCGGGGCCAGACTGCAACTTCCTGGTGTTTATAAGACTATGGCTTCTAGTTTTAAAAGAAATTTGACTTAGAACAATGAAAGTAACTTTTGGAAAGACTGATCATTCTTCTTATTCCTACTTTGAGTTAAAATATTTTGTACTTGAAAAAGATGTTGATCCTTACATTCATTATTCACATCTTCCTTTTCTGCTCCTCTTTTTCTCCCCTCTCCCATTACAAGCATTTCACTGCAGCTGCTGATGCTGATAATTGTTTGCCATAAACCTACAATGCTTCTAAAGCTGAAGGCAGCAAGAGTACAGCTACTAAGGCCAGTACTCAAGAGATATGAAAAACAGCAAAATTCCTTTTTCCCATCAAAAAGGAGTATTACTCTCTAAATGGTCATTCATAATTCATCTTTATGCTTACCTTTGCCAATGTCACTGACCAAGCTTCTGATATAAAAACCTCCTCCACATTCAACATCTGGAATGTTAACAGTGACATGGTAAATTGCTAACCTCCTATGAAATCCACTTTACATAGAAATGATGCCCCTAAACAAATGTAAAAATGCACTATGCAAACAACTGAGTGATAAAATATTTATGCGCTAAAATATAAATTATTCATCCAGTAGCATATGTGTTTGTGAGACTGAAAAGTCAGAGCGTGGAGAAAGCAAATAGCAGAAACTCCTGAACACGTTTTAAATTAACCGGCAAGTCAGACCACTTCAGCCTTGTTCATTTAATAGGTTTTAAATAGTTAGAAATCTCAGCTTTGCTATCGTGAGCTGCAGATTTAAAAGAATATTTTCAGATTTGTACATCTTGTTCGCTTAATAGGTTTTAAATCATTAGACATCTGAGCCTTGCTATCATGAGCTATATATTTTTTAAAATATTTTAAAAATTTGTATATTCAAAAAATATAACAAATAAACAAACCAAAAAACCCCTTTTCAGTGGCAGGAATTATGTCTTGGGTAATGTATTACATGGAAAGCTCAGCAGATTTAAATGTTCTCTTGGAAATATTCCTGAGAAAAAATTACGAAATAACTTAAAATAACACAATGTACCAGAACTGAATGCACATCTAAACATTGTCTTAACACAATATAATACAAATATATGGATTAAGAGCAGGACTCCAGATTATTTTTATTCATTTACAAGACATCCTGAAAAGAACTGAATTTCCACACAAAAGGACCACATTCCACCTGTTTCTAACTTAGCATATAAATAAAGCTATTTGAAGGAATTAATCCAACCTCACCACCTGGGGATTTTAATTTTTTTTTTTCCTATCAGCATAAGGTTGGGGGCCACTACTGAGATAAAGCAATGAGCACTGGAATCAAATGTAGGTGTGCCAAATTCTGGCACTATGTTTCTGGTGAAAAGAGTCAAATTTGGTCTACTACAACCTCCAGTGAACAAACGCAACTGGAAAAACTTGAGTTTTTCTTACTTTCACAGATAATATCTACTGTGCCAGCACAGCTGCTCCTGCATTTTCATGGAATGGAGTGAAACATTTTTTTCATTGTTTGTCAAATATTTTAGTATCAGGAAACTTAAGAAAAGGAGTGACTTCTTTTTCAAATTGTACAAAAACAACATTCCAAGGAAACTTAATACACATTAAATAACAACATCAATGGGAAAAAAGCAACAAAGTTTAGGAAAAAAGGTTTTGGGAAATTATTTCTAAAAGGAATCCTATTTGGTATGCACCGTGAAATTAAGAGCAGGATCAATTTCAGGGAGCCTGAGGATTAAGAAGAACTACAGCTTTTGATTCTTCACAGCTCTTACATGTTCAGGGCTTTAGCTACTAGTTTCTGCAGCTAGACCATAAATTTCCAAACAATGGAAAAAAACTTTTTGGGCTTTAAATTTATTCCAAATGTGGATTATAGATAAATTCAAAGTGATAACCTGAATTAAAATTTACCGCATGTCCAAGAAGACATTACCCACGATTCACACATTTTTATGATCTTTACCAGCAATTTGTTGATGACAAGAGAAGGAAAAAAAAAAAATCATTCCACTTTTAGAATTTCTTGTCCCAAAACAGAAAATGCATTGTTTTAAAAGGACAAATTAATATTAATAAAAAGTTGAATACAAACTATCAGGTACTAGCCAAAATAGGGAACAAGTACCCGTAAGATAATAAAATACAAAAACCAAAATATGAAAATATGTAGTCTTTACCTACTCTTCTCCATAGAGTTCCAAGGTATGTTACTTCCAACTTCACAGTAAGATAATAATACAATATATGAAAAACGCAGCCTATTTAGGACACTTTGTTATATACTATAGATATTCTCATTATATGTGTTGTCAAAAAGGACTTAACGAAATAAATAAATAAATAAATAAATAAATAAATAAATAAATATTAAAAAACAAAAAGGTGCAATTCTTAGAAAATTTAGCAATTAAACTCAGGGAATTCTCTACAACTCCTACAAAATAACATAGGAAATATGGCATATTGAAATTAGATTTTTATAAATATGGTAGAAGAGAACTGTATCTTCTTAAGCACCTGTATGTACACAAGCCTGTCCCAGAAAATAATTCAAGTGAGAAAAATATAATTTCTAAAGACTCCTTTTAAAGGGAAAAACATTGAGCAAATACAAAGAAACTTTATATATATATAATTTGTGGGTAATTTTTACTCAATTTCCTAGCGCTTTTATGTTTATTATTTGTACTTAGTTGTTTATCCATTCATTAAACATGTATTTACTACATAAAAGAAAAAAAAAGATCAACAAATTCTAACCTTCTTTAAATTCAAATTTTTAAAATATCCTAGGGATCCATTAAAACTACACAAAAGCAGCCAAACATAAAGTAAAAGATACATGTAATTACAAATGCTTTCAATTTTCTCCATTCTTACCTAATGTGAAAAATGGCGGCTGGAACTTCTGAAGCGAGAGACTGTATACAGTAACTGGCCTGGCAGGCTTTGCTTCTACTGCTTCCCCTCTCTTCATCAAAGTTGAAAGTCTCTGTCCATCTTTCTTTAATGCAGAATAGCTTACAAGGCATGAGAGGGAGAGAGACACGGGGGGAAGGAGGCAGGAAGAATAGAGGGAGATTGAGAAAGAAAGAGAAATTTCAGATCACAGTATGGAGAGAAAGGATGATTAGCAGCCCTTTAAAGGGAAAATCCTCCTCAGAATATGCTAATTTTTTCTTCTAATCTACCCCACGCAGGTGTCAGGGACAGAGTGCCCAAACATCCCCGAGGCTAACTCATTCTGGCACTCCATGAGCAATGTGGGCAATGTTACTCTTTAACCATCTTCCTGGAGACGGTCTAGTCATATCTTCCCTAGCCCTCAATCTGGGTTAAGGGGACGAGGCCTCCAGTCACAATGATCGCAGCTATATTTCCTTGAAACAATGTATTTCCATAACGATAATATTTATTTTCATATATGTTACCAAAATGTTTCCAAAGAGCAAATAAGCAAATAATCTACTTAACACATCTTAGCTTTGTATGATTAAATTTTATTATGCCACAAAATCCTTGGAACAATCACAGAGAAGAACATTCTAAAACAGTTCTTATAAAAATAAATGCTTAATATATCTTGATAATAATGATCCAAAATAATGTTTATTCACATTCTGCTATAACTTTTATATCTTCACATTTGGGGAAAAATTATGAAGAAACATTTCCCCATAGGCATTTCAGCGTTCTTGGAAAAAACTAAGATTTTAAAATACCAAATAAATACTGAATTCTAAAAGAACTGTGAGTAACATATCCTGACACATCCTACAAGTCATTAAAAAAAAAAAAGCAGCAGCAGCAATTTGCTTGAAATGGTAATGTAGACAAAAAAATATGGCTAAGTGGTAAATCAATATCCTTAGACTTTTAATAAGTTACAATTCTCATGTATTTCATTAGTTGCAGAGGATTGTGAAGTATAAGATTGTGGGTCCAAAAGGAACAGTCCCAACACCCGACAGGAAGTGCCAGCTGGACTCTGAATCACAACTCTGATGCCTGTATCAGACGAGATTGGTCCCTTCACAGCAATTCTGGGAAAAGTGACATCTCTGCTCTCTAGAACTGCCCTGATGTATAAATGGAATCAGAAAAACTGATAAACCTTGGAATAGCACAGATGTCAGGCTGTGGCAATATCCAGGGACAGAAGAGACCACATCCCACTGTCTCTTAAGAATGTCAGAATCTGTGCATCCTGTCTAAATCAGGTTCACCCTACTCGGTCATTTGCCATGTCAGATTTAAAACCTTCCTCGCCATACAGTAAAAGGAAGCCCCTTCCTTCCTCTTTTCCCATTAAAATGATGTTAGCCGCTGGAAAATAAAATTAAAAATTTATTCAAGTTCAATAATTGAACTTACAGGGGAGGTACTTGCATTATATTCCCAGTGAATTTCTGTAGAATGCCTTCAATATCTTCTTGTGTTATTTTATCTGCCAAAGATGAACCAAAGAAAGTGACATTAAAACAACCAGACAAGCACATGTGCTATTTTCACCACACTGAAAACTCTGAAAATTAAAAAAAAAAAACAACTCCAACAAAGCATTTATTATAGTGTGCATTTTGTAGACCAAATTCTACCTTGTTGAGATGGGTAAAATATGCATTAATGAGACAAAAGGGGGAGAAAGTCTTGCTATTCTCTAATATTAAGATTAAATTCAATGTCCTTTGCTTTATTTTTTTTCTCCATTAAAATGATCCAATCATCTTACATCCATTTACTACATATTCACTATAGCCTTCAGAACACCCGAGAAAAATGTTGCATTAGCCATAGAAATGGTCCTGCAGTGATCAAAAACAAAAATGAGCTGATCTTTAAGTAAGTAGAAAAATACCCATAAAGTTCATTTCTAAGGCTTCTCTGGGCATCAAATATTATAAATAACTGAATAAGTTATTAAAGATTATCAAATACTAACCACATTTAAAATTTTACCCGATAGATTTCAAAACTGTTCTATGGTAGGCATAAATTTTCCACACTCACAGCAACTATGACCCCAAGTAAAGCTGGATTTATTTATCTCCTTCCCTCCCATCAGTGCTCATGGAATTTCAGTCAGGACTGTGACATTTGCCTCAAAAATAAGCCAGTGCAAAAAGAGAACATACTTAGCAAGATTTTAGCATGATTACTAAGCATTTTTTAAAACAATGATTTTTAGAAAATTTGAAAGAAGACACACAAAGTTTTCAATGTCTGTCTTAGTCATATTTTCAGCTTTTGTTTGATAGTCTTTCAAACAAAATGATGCAAAAACTGAAAACTACTGAAATTCAATATTTGGGATTTTCACATATAGATGGCTCTGTACATATTTCATATTCAACAATGAACTAAATTACATAAATATTCAATAACTTGTTTAGGGTATAGTCAATTGGAAGAAATTACAGTCTTTTTTGCTTTGTAGGAAATTTATTTAAACTTTTTATTCTGGTATATAAATACTACATTTGATTTTATTTGAACAATATTAAACAAAAACTAATTAATGTGCTTTGAATTACTGTTCTAACACCAGAATAAAAATTCAAAGTCAGCATGGAACACTGTGCTCAGATTTCAATATCAATGCAGCAAGAGAGTCTTAACCTCAGGGCGACCTTGATCTTACAAGCTAAACAGGAACAAAAGACCAGAATCTACTAGGCTCAAACAGAGAAGAGCTACAGAACTTAAAAGAATTTCTCCAACACCTAGCAGCTCTAAAGAGGCAGATCTGAGCTGGCTATTCTGTTCTTACTGTTTTTCAAACAGATGTATCTTGTGATAGGAGTGAGGATTTTTTCCAAGGAAAATTTTTACTCTACTGAAACATTAAAACAGAATTACTGATGGCACCTTAGTTATGCAAAACTTCCAAATCTAGACAGCCAGTGCTACCACCATGCTGGCAATTGCTGAAAGAAATACCATTGTTGATACAATTGCTGCAGTTCATAATTTAGTCAGCCACACATTTTTAAAATAAGACAAAATGGCTTTCTACTTCTAGGCTGGTCTCTTTTACTGACATTTCCTGCCAACATGTGCTCCTTTGTCCTGCTTCGGCTGCCCTCCTTTACTGATATCCCCCCTCACAAGATGACAAGATGTATTCTTTCTCATTTTACTTCTGCCACAGTATCTCTTTCTCTGACTCAACATCTGGGGCATTTATGGTGTTGCTGTTCATTCTGCAATGAATCATTCACAATGTTTAACTGTTACCTACTATCTACATGGAGGTATTATCTCACCAATGGAATTCTAGTCTTCTTAAAGGCAAAGATAGCTTTGCTTCTTACACAATGCACACAATTAAGAGGGTACTCGAGACATTCTTGCTGAATTTAATTTGCAGAAGAATAACAGAATCTCAAGGTCAAAAGAGCATTTAAAAGTCACTGAGGAATCATTCATTTGACGTTTGAATCACAAGACAGAAAGCCTATGCAGCAAGCTATTTACAATAAAAGCAAATACAATATTTTAGATATTTTTAAATATGTAGTGAAGCAAGCTGGCTATACCTGAAACATGGTATTAGTCCAATCCAAATAATAATACTTGTCCCTGTAAGAATAAAAATTCCACCTTCAAAGGATTTAAAAAGAAATCAAGAATAAAAATCACTGAAGCAAGTATATCCAATAACTAGCCAAAAGAAGGGCTTTTAGCAGAAGATGATGGGTATGATACAAGTGCCATAGAACTTGGGTAATTACTCTTTGTTTAGGATATTAATAAATCATCAGTGTGACAGTATTCATTTGAAACTAATTTTTAAAAGTCACTCTCATAAAATTAACATACACAAGGTCATGTTACATGATATTATTTGCTTAAAATTCCAGTGAACTTACAACATGAAAGTTGGTACTTAACTGAACCAAGGAGTTAAAAGCAATAGGACGGAGTTAAAAGCAATATGCAACCAGGATACAATAACTGTTACTGGACATGCCTTGTCACCAAAAGAAGCTATTAAATTGGAAAAAAATACACAAACTATTTTAAAATGTAAGACAACAAAGGACTATCATCCCTGAGAAAAGGGGGAAAAAAAGAAAAGGTAAGAGCCACAGTCCCTGGCTTTTGCTTGCAGGCATTTTCTGAACTGTGGTGCAAGAAGAGCACAAAGAAAGCACTGAACAGAGACCAGGATGTGGGGAAGCAGCAGCAGCTGGGACCTGGGAGAATGACACAGAGAACGCGATGTATTTAGGGGTCCACTTGAGACTGGCTAAATTCCAAGCTGTGCGTCCATATGGTGAGTCTCCACAAAATTAAACAAAGAACTGCTACCAAAGCTCTTACAAGGCTGGAAATGCCTGAATTCCAACCATTCAGAATGAAGAGACTTTGCAGAATACTCGGGACATGTGATAGACACCCCAGAAAGGCCATGCCTTCATGTACTGAAGATCTGGAAAAACATCTACTTTAGACCCATCTGAGCAAGGAATCTATACAAAAGCAACTAGAATAAGTGAGCTTAACAAGGCTGAAAGACGTAAGATTAATAAACAAAAAGTGTTTCTATGTCTATATACTAGCAGTGAACTATCAGAAATTGAAATTTAAAAAATTTAATTTAAAATAGCATAGAAAATGAAGTACTGAGAGATTTTAGACATGAAAGAAATGAAAGATCTGTACACTGAAAACTACAAAAACGTGCCTTTATTTTTGCAACTTTTCTCTAAGTTTGATATTATGTCAAAATAAAAAGATCTATGTCTATCAATAAATGCTACCAAATATTAGAAAAAGAAATAATGCCAATCTGACACAAATTCTTCCAGAGAATTAAAAAGAAGAGAGGGAGAGAATACTCCCCATTCCATTCTATGAGACTGGTATAATCTTGATATCAAATGCCAATCAAATGCTTGCTATCAAAACTGTCAAGGACATTAAGAGAAAGAAAAAATACAGGGTAATCTCACTCACTGACAAAAATGCAAAAATCCTAAACTAAATATTAGCAAACTAAATCCAACCATTTATATAACACATTATGATCAAGTTGGGCTTATTCTAGAAACATAAAGTTAGTTTAATATTTGAACAAAGGAGGAAAATCAACAGATACAAAAAAATGGATAAAATTCAATGTCTGCTCATGATTTAACAAAAATGGCAAATTAGGAATAGAAGGTAACTTCCTTACTTTGATAAGAAAGCTATTAAAAAAAAAACCTACAGAAAAAAAATCTATAAAAATAAGGTAGGAAAACTTGCTCTTTCAGATATCAAGACTTATTCTAAAACGATAGCAATGAAGATAGTTCAGTGTTAGCACAAGGATAGACAAACAGACCAACACAACAAAACAGATTCCAAACAAACCCATGTTTATATGATGCTTGATCTGTAATCAGGGAGGCAATGTAGTGGAGAAAGTGCTGGGCCAACTGGACATCCATACAGAAAAAAATGGCTGACCGCAGATGTGATGTGAAAGGCAACACAATAAAGCTGCTTGAATACAGAAAAACATCTTCATGTTTTTGGGCTGGGAAAAGCTCTCTTAATAAGGACACTAAAAAATCAGCCATTAAGGAAAAGGCCTGATAAGTCAGACTAAATTAAAACTAAGAACTTTCTTTTTCCAAAAGACACAACTGGGAGACAAAAGACAAGCCACAGAGAAGGAGAAAACACCTGTAACACGCAGAACCAAAGGAAGAGCACGTATCTAGAGAAATTCATACAAATCAGTCTTTAAAAAAAAGGGGGTGATTCAATATGGAAAGAAAAAAACAAAGAAATGGGCAAGAGGCCTGGACAATACACAAAGATGGCTTAGGAGCCAAAAAACTTATGTTACAGTGCTGAACCTCATTAGTAATGAAAGTAAAACCACAATGAAATACACACTTACCAGAATGGCCAAAATTAAAAAACATTACTAATTACCACGTGTTGCCAAGGATGTGGAGCAAGTGGAATTCTTGTACACTGCTGGTGGAAATGCAAAGTTACACAACCACTTTAAAACCTGTTTGACAATTTCTAGTACAGTCAAGTGTGCACTTACTTATGACCCAGCAATTCCACTTGGGTATGGATCCAAGAGAAATTACTGCACACGTCTACCAAAAGACAGGTACAAAATACACTTGGCAGCTTTATTCATACGCACATCTCTCTAAATATTATATATACTTTTCCCACACAGTGGTAAACTACACAGCAATTAAAAAGTACAAAATAGGCAAAACTATACCACAGTTTAACCACCACAGTGCTGGAAGTTAGACTAGTGGTCACCTCTGGAGCAGAGAGATGTTGGAGCGACCAGGATGGGGCACAAAGGAGGTTTCTAGGAATTTTCTGTTTCTTGACTAGCCTGATAGCTGCAAGGATGTTTGTTCTGTGAAAGTTCATTAAGCTGTAAATTTACATTTTGTTCCCTTTCCTTTATTTGTGTAATACTTTATAATAAAAGTTTAAATACAAATAAAAGGCACCATGGAATGACTGATGCCCGGGTACACACCAGCCCCACTACAGTGTGCGCCTTACTTGTTTAAATGACAACTTGAGACCCAGTTCAAGTTTTCAGCTTCCTCCAGGAAATGTGGGCAGTCAACCCGCAATCCAAGAGGGGCTGCTCCCATTAGATACAACATTAGCTGCTTCTATTCGAGAAGACTTGGTAACATCCCATTTGGGGACTAAAAGCAAATGGGATTAGCATCAGATACCACTTTCATTTTACATTTCTTGCCTCCCATAAAAAAGCCACAGGAGGGAAAGAAAAAACTTTTCTCATCGCAGGAGCAACTAGGCCTTCCCAGAAGCTTGGCCCACATCCAAGGCAGCCTGGGAAGCCACACCCTAGTGTCCTGAGCTCCTTGAAGAAGCAATGAGCACACTGAAGCCGCGTGTCCTCAGACACACCAGCAACTGTACCTGAGACTTAACACCTAGCTGTGGATGAGGAAAGAGCAGCAGAGGCAGGACGATGCCTTGCCTTTCCTGCAACTTCCCGACAGTCATCTCTGTGAAAGCCTCTGTCCTTGTTTACTCATACACGAATGTTTTATTCTATATGCCACACTGCTCTAAACACCAAGAACCAAAAGAGACATGGTCTCAGCCCCATAGCTTAGGAATTAACACCCCAAAATATATTTAATAAATAGTGAAAAGCACTATTTAGAAACAACAGAAGGTGTTAGGATAGAGAATAAAAGAAAGGGCCCTATTAATATGGTCTGAACGCTAAGTCTTCTGCACTAGAGACTCATTTTCTATGGCTAAAAATAGTATTTGTCCAGATAGGACAAAATGACCTAAGATCATTCACTTGCCATTTACTGTATACCACCTTACTTTATCCAGAAGTCAGCAGGTCAGTTAGAACCGCACTTCTGACTGTTGTAATGACCGGGCAGGGTGGCAACACCAGCAGCACTTACTAGCTGAGGACCAGGGATGCTAGACGTCTGTGATGCGCAGTGATGCAGCACAGTGAAGAACTGTCCTGTGCCCCGCACGGCTTCTGGATGTCTGCCAGATGTTCATGCGGGTGAAAAGGCCGTTTGTAATTCCTGAGGCTAGAACCTAACTCCATTTTCTGTTTAAATACAAAGTATTTTTTCTACAGTCTTACGTATACTGAACTTTCCAGTACTGAATCATCAATACAACACATCTGTCAGTCTGCATTTGACTTGTGGCATTCACAGTGATTTATGTATAAAGATGTTGTATCTGTGCATCTGACTGCTTCAGTACTGTTGCAGTAATATCTGTGCATTTACATACTGAGGTACCTATTTATAGACTATAACTTACCTTTATTTCTTCTTTATAGTCCATTTACTGTATTACATTTTTTTTAATGCGCAGGTAGAGGAGAATATCTCTGAATTTTATTTCAGGATAATAAAGAAGGCATTACAAAATATTGGTTATAGGTCTTAATGTTAGGTCTCAGAGGGTTGAGAATATAGGTCCCAGTTCTCCATATGACAGAAGGTCCTTAAGGATACAGGGTAGGTCCTATATTTACCTTCCCCTTCATACCTGCTGTAGCAGCTTAAACAGATGACAAACATTTGCTGATTTACTGAAATCACACAGAAAAATCATGTCAAGCAGCAAAATTCTCTGAGCTCTCATTTTCTGAGACTATAAATACTATTCAATAAACTACAGGGAGCTCTCCTTTTCAGGGCCTGAAGAAACCTGCTCAGGTTCTCCACGGCATTTCAAGATTATAATGAGACGGTTTTAACAAATGAATATACTTTCTTTAAGCCAAGTAAATAAGGTTATAATTTATACAATACAAAGTAGATTTTGAAAAAATTCCAAAATGGGTTATGGGCAGGAAGGAAGGGTATGTTTAAGGAATTCCATTACCTTGGTCCTCTTCTACTGTCCCCTGTTTGATGACCTGCACCATCATGTAACCGGTTCTAAAACCCAGGTCATGGTTAGGTCATGGTTAACAACTTCCTCTCTGTCACTACTCCATCCAGTCAACAAGTCTCACCAGTTTTACTTCCTCACCATTCTTCTAGTTGTATATGTACTGACACATACTGTAGGGTGCTCTAGGAATCTGATATATCCTCCTCGGCCCCTTTAATCTTAAAAGTATTCTGGCTGACGATTACGGCTGGGTTTCCATTAAGTGAGGGTCTGCTATTATTCTCTAATAATAATAATTTCAAGGCTAATTCAACATCCATTTTTAAAAAGACTCAAAATAAATCAATGATTTTTCTTTTCATTATGTTGCTTGATTAACCATGCAAAGTACCAAGCCAGACAGAAATGTTAACAGGACATGTAAAGCTATTACGAACAAGGAAAAGGTTGGTCTCACTACTAGGGCCATATGTAATATACATTAAGACCACTCAACGCGAAAACACAGGGAAGCAGATGCTGGACTGCCTATATAGCTACATTAAAAAAAGATAACATTAAGCACAGGCCAAAAAAAAAAAATACCCAGAAGACGTACAAAGAATTCACAACTGATGACACAATAATGTAGGTGAACCGACTGTACAAAAACTGCAACTTGCTACATCATAAATAGCATAAGCACCCTGAGAGTTGCTAGGAAACCGTTTCATTTATCTATCCTTCCCTAAAGTAGTGAAAGAAGGAATGGCAGAAAAATTAAGGTGGGCGCCAGTGAGTTCTGCTTTATTTCCAGAGAAGGAGCTTTCCTTTTGTCATATCTTTTTATATACTCCAAAAGCACAGGAATAGGCTCAGTTTTAAAGTACTAAACCTGCTACATTCATCTCAACAGTTAAGACATAATTATTAAAAACACACCAAAACAACAACAATGGCAAGACACAGGTAAAACGTAGCAAAACAGTTTCTCTGCTTTGTTTCACATTTACTAGGAAAAATGTCCTAAATCCTAGCTGTAAGTGTTTTCTGGCAAGGGAGTTATTTGGAAGAATTCTGCACGTTAAAAAAAAATGATTATAGGAAAAGAGGCAATTATTACAAATCTTTATTATTAACAGACATACTAAATAAGCAACAATGTGATAATTTCCAATCTTCTTAACCTAAAGAAATGTACTGACAATTAAAATCACTGGGGATAGAAGAGATTTATTCTAAAATTCCGAATTCACAGAAACGCCCTCCAAATATTAAAAACAAGGACTACATAAGATGAACTTCATACCGTAAGGTTTTTCTTCTGTTACTTTCCCTGTAGAATCCAGCGTGTCAGTAGCTTTCCCCAGCTCGCCGATGGCAATATACCTCTAGAGGAAGAGGAACAAGGGAGAGAAAAAGGCCATAAGGGAAAGAAGAACTGGTATGCATGTCCTGAAGTTTCTACAGAACCTTCCTAAAACTACCAACCTCATACACTGTAATTGCTTTGTTAGCTTTTGACATGTGGGAAGCATTGCACAGACTGAGGAACATTCATAAATTTCTCCCATGAGCCAACATGACAAGGAAAAGCCTGATTTTAGTGACAATCACGGCTTATAAATATACTATTACTGCAAATAAATTTTTAAAACCAGCTTTCTACTGTTTGAAGTTTGAAGGAAAATTTTCAAGTATACCTATGAGTAGAGAGAATGGTACAATAAACCCCTACCGAGTCACCACAAGAGCCAACAATTTTACCACATATACAATTAATTTATTACTTCTTATATGAAACACTAAGAGTAATCTCAGCAGCTTGATTGTGTATTTGAACAAAAGTAAATACGTAGAAAATGAGCAAAATTAGTATAGCAGAGGTAAAGTACATACGTGTTCTTAATAAAGGAAACTGCTACTTCTTAAGCTCTCTGAAAAGAGAAAAGTCACTTCTCAGTACTGCTCATTATTCACAAGTGAAGAACTAGCTCATTCACAGTTAACTAAGGATTGTTCTACTTCCCCTCTCAGGCCACACTTGTACTACAAATTCTTTACACTCCTCTTTTTTAGCCAAATTCAAATTTTATTTGGAGGATCACATGAAGAAGTGAGAAAAATGCAAGGAATATAATTAACACTCAAAATAATCTATAGTTACGTGAGCAATTTTTTTTTTAAAAGGAAGCTCAGAGTACTTTGCAGAAATATAAGTTTATTAATGACAAGCTTACTATGCTACCACACCGAAAATACGTGGCTTTGGGTATCTTCATGAAAATGGAACAGCTCTGTACAGTTCATAAATGTAAGCCTTTCAAATATCCCAGCACAGCACTTATGAAATGTATGAATATTAACAGAGTGTAAAGAAAAGGTACAAACTGGACTAATCTCTGGAGAAAGTGCATTAGAAATGCTCAAATCTCAAAAAGAGCTTGTTAAGTTTCACAGGAGCGACTTCAGCGTTGACACTGACTGGTTAACCTAAAAATGTACACCTGGGGGAAATCACTGTCCTCCAAACGTTTCAGGGAGGAAAAACATGTATACCCCAGTGATAATGTCTGTGTAGCAGCCGGAGTGGATACAAAGCTGCTTTCTGACGAAATGCTGGCTTTGCCTAAAGGCACTACTACAGTTCATGTCCGCATAGACGTGGGGGTAGCCTTATATCCGGAAAACGCTAGTTAACGTCTTTCCATGGCATCACTGATTTCATAATAAGAAATCAACCCTTTCATCTGTTCATCTGGTTTCAAAAGCACATATAAGTAACCAACTTTTAATCAGCAATATAGAGGGCTAATAAAGCCAATACTCCAAAACCTCATCAAAATCTGTTACTTCAAAGTACATCTGCTATCCAGATCCTGCTGAGTGACTGGCTCAAAGAAAGTAAAATTGAGGGACTCTGCATCCACGCCCTCTTCTAGGCCATCTACATTCCAGACTTAGATCCAGTTAGGCCAAAGGGGTATTAGCTGAACCTCCCTCAGAATCACTCTACCTAAGTTATAGTTCATGCCGACCCACTTCTCCATCCGTTGTAAACTATTTTTGAGAACCACTATCTGTCATTCACTAACCCTTACTGTAAGAAATTTCTTTCTGACTTGAATGCTCAGAGTAAAGTCTCTTTCTTAAAGAACTAGCATGCTTCCTCTTTCTGATGAATGTCATGTCTTTGCCTAGGCCAGCAAAAGGCACCAACAGAAATAAAAGGGATGTAGTTAACTGTATTCAAGATTTCCAACAGAAACTGCTTGAATAAAATAACTGTTACATGTCTATGGCACATGTACTCAGAGAGATCCAACAGGCCTGAAACTCAGGAGACGGCGAATTGGGGATAGGTGAAACATTCGGGGACAGTAGTAACAGTATTTATTGAGCAACTTTTGTGTAACAGGCACTGTACAGAAAACCTGTATGCTTTTTATATGCATTACACTCATAATCCCCAAAGAGAAAAATAAATGACTTAAGAAAAAGTTGATCATCAGCAGAGCAAAGCTCACCAGGAGACAGGAGAGAAAGCTACTGAGGAAGACAAAGGACTCTCAAATCTTACTCTGATCTGAAAGGGTGGGGATGCCAGAAAGGAGTATACAAAACAGAGGCAAAGTAATCTGACGGACTGAAGATTTTATTTAAAGGTCTTCACTCCGCACATTAATTGACGATGTTGTATGAAGTGGTGTTTATTATGCCTAACAGAATTCTAAGCGTGTTTCTTAGTTCAACAGAAAAGTGTTAGGCCATGTTGGATCAGCGGACTGGATGGTGAGGGAAGGGTGTACTGTGATATGGTTGTAATTTGAACATCAAAATATCTGCTGTCCTAGAACTAAATATTCCCATAATTGAGGTAACCGCCCCTCCACATACACACACTAAAAGTCTGATTTTTCTAGTAGCACTGTGATGCAAATAAAAACTTACCTGTAAGAGTGGACAAAGAATAAACATTAGGTCAAATAGTAGGTCTGGCTATAGGCACCATTTTTTAAAAATGAAATAGAAAGAAAAATATCAAGAGTACACTGTTCCTAGGGTTAAAGTCACTTGACAAGATTTTTGGTTTTTATACATATATGGGTATATAGGGTCATGCTGCAAAATGAAATTCTTACTATGGGTCTTGGTCAAAAAATGTTTGAAAGTCATTGCATAAGGAGATTTCTAAGATTTCTTCCAGTGCTAAACACAAAATCTGTTTTAAAAAATTCAAAATATGACAACAAATATATGTATGTATATGCATGACTGAGACACTGTCCTGTATACCAGAGACTGACACACTGTAACTGTACTTCAATTAAAAAAAATTTCATTAGTTTTTAGCTACTTTTGATAGTGTACTCTTAAAGGGAAAATTTAAATAATTTAATTTTTATAAGTACATAATCTAAAATTAAAAGTGTAAGAAATACAAATAGATAACGAGATAATAATGCTTATTTTTGAAATATAAAACACCCAAGAACCAGGTTTCTATAATAAGATGCACCGGGGATTTTTTATTTACTTTACAGGCATCTGAGGATCAGTGATTTCACTGTATGACATTCAGCTTTTCGAGCTGAATACCAAAATGGTTTGTGATAAATAAAACTTAAGCCAGAGCCAATGATGTATTTACATTTCCAGCCATCATATTTCTGGAAATGTGCCTGGAATTTATGTGTAAAACCTTTCAGTATCATATAGTGTATTACATGCACTTGTGGTTTTGGAAGGAAGGGGTGGATAATGAACATTCCAATGAGCTCAATATAATTTATCTTGAGGAAAAAACCCTAACTCATTCCTTAATACAAATATATCTTCTTTGTTATTATTATAAAAGTGGACTTTTCATTGTAAAGATTTTGGAGAAGACAAAATAATATGAAAAAGAAAATAAAAATCATCCATAATCCAGCATCAAAGTAACCATTGTTTATATTTTAGAGTTAAGAAACAAACATTAAGCAGCTGGCAAAAACCTGTGTCAGAAACAGATTCCAAGCTCCGTGTCAGTCTTTAAGTACAATGTTCAAATTTACTGTAAAACAGTCAAATCCCTCCATTCTAACACAATTTTTGTATTTTGTGATTTTTCAACATCAACATTTTGAAGATTGCAGAGCAAGCCACATGGAAATTTTTCCATTTTTCTAAGGTATTAAGATCCTTCCCAACCGCAAAACACAGGCTTTTATGCCAGTTGACAACTAAAATGGGATGTCAAAGGCAATATGTTCTCCAGAGCTTTTTATTTTAAGAAAAGCTTACTTAGACCACTGGCACTCAGAGTATGGCCCAAGGGCCAGTATTCATGACAGGAAAAGTTCAGAAAATGAAGGTATTTAGAAATTTATTTAGGAATTTGACGTTGCCATAACATTTTTTTTCCCGTAACATTTTAATTATATTTTACAAAAGTCGTCAGTCTGCAATGAAATGGTAAGTTTTTTAAATGGTCTTTGACTACATTTTTTTTTTAAAGAAACAGTTTAGACAAAATCACTTAACAAACTATTTATATCCCACTTAGAGCAAGGGTTTTAAAACAAAAAGTTTAGTCCAGGAATTTGCAGGAATTCTTCTCTACCTAGTGGCATATTAATCTTCTTTCTACAGGCATTTTCACTGGCCCCTGGCCCCAGCTATCATAACTAGCACCTACCTACTAATTAGACTACTGATATTATTTCTTTTAGAGCTGGAAGAGACTTTAGAGAGAATCAAATCATTTTTCCTAAGGAAAAATTGAGAGGCCAAGAGAGGGTAAACACTTTGACATCTAGACTTGTTTCAGAGCTCCTCCACCCTGCTATTTCACATGAGGGTCCTCACTCTGCCTGCCGCACAGGTTTGGAGCCTCTCCTGCCTCTGCATAACCCCTCCTCCCTCTCCTATCAAATGTCTCCAAAGGAGCATTTGGATTTGGTCAGGCTATTCACACAGATGAATGATGTAACTTATCACCTTAAAGAAGCACCATTCTTCTACTTACTAAACATTTTGTAACCATTGAACAAAGCACATCTTTTGTTGGAAAGTGCATGGTTTACAAAATGATATCGTTTCTACAAAAATTCCAAGGTTTAAGAAAATCTTCCAACAGAATTTACGATCTGTAAGCTCCCTTTCCTCTAAGAAATAAAATTATACAAAAAAAACCCCAAAATACAAATATTTTTAAAATACGAGCACTGCAAAATTTTTGCTTCTGTAAGTCAAATCTGTTTTTCAATCAATTTATAATCTCATAGAATAGATAAACAAGATTATACTGTATAGCAGAGGGAAATATATACAAGATCTTATGGTAGCTCACAGCGAAAAAGAATGTGACAATGAATATATGTATGTTCATGTATAACTGAAAAATTGTGCTCTACACTGGAAGTTGACACCACATTGTAAACTGACTATAATCAATTAAAAAATGTTTAAAAAAAAGGAATTTATAATCTCAATATTATGAATCTCAGATATAATGATTATAAACATTGTGATTATACTCAGGGTTGACACTCATTCACACATTTTATACATTTTACATTTTAATTCATAAAATCCAACATATAGGCCATTAAGAAAACATTCAAGAAAAACAGAACCATTTCAGTATTCTTACCTTGGACCCTGACAACATATTGGTCAACATTTTTGTTCCCTTTCCGATTCCAACCACTATAAATCAAAGAAAGAAATATTATATTTCTAATGTCATACATGAGACATTCTATTATAAAAAGTATGTTTTAAAAATTTGTTTTACGACATACATTGGTCATAATTTCCTGGTATATGTATGTAAAGTTGGAAAGAGCACATGTCTAGCATAATCTGAGGGCTCCTATTACTCCAGTCAGTTGAGCTTGTCATGCAAGCAAGAAAATCTGAAAAGGAGGTGGGAGAGAGACTTTTTCTCAAAGTGTGAAACATAGTAAGAAATCTCAACCCAGACAGTTAGACAACAAAAAGTTTTGCAAAAAAAATCTCAAAGGACTCACTGGAATTTTATTCGAGCATCAGTGAAAACACTTGGTCCAATTAATCATAGTATGATAAAGTCTTTGACAGAGTTCATTATTAAACAAAGCAAAAGCCATCATCATAACTAATGAACCATTTAAAGATGATTAGTGCCCAGCAGTACACAATCAAGAAAATAGAAACATAACAAATCAACGCAACACAAGGAAGAATACAGGGTAAAATGAGAGCCTGGAGAATTTATGTTCACATACCCCGCGTACAATGTACAATGGCCTATATGTCTCCTTAATTTCAAACATTATCTTTATGACAACACATTTCACCAGGTGAGGCTGGGAGGATATAATCATTTCTTCACTAACAGCAAGCAAATTTTTGTAAGACTTGAAGTATTTCTCGTCAATATATATATACAATTTTGTAAAAGAACACAATATAAACACCACAATTCAGAATTACAAGAAACAAAGTGAAATGATTTGGCCAGCTGAAAGAATTATGAATATTTATAGCAGTTATCATTCATTGAGTTTACCATGTGTCAAATTCTACTCTAAATGCTTTCCATTCATTGCTCATTTAATCCATAAATACTGTAAACCTGGCTGTTGTCTACCTCCTATCCGTCCTCTTCCAATTCATACCATTTCACAACCATTTCTGAAAACCCACACTGCACTAGCCCTTCAGCAATCCTCAATAGGGTTCCAATGCCTTCATTACCAACTCCTTAGTGAAGTACTCCAAGGCCATCTTTTGAAACACCACAGCTCACATCCCAACTGCTTCATAAAAACTACCCCAATCCCTCTCTAAGCTTCTACCATAGAGTCATATTGGTTCAAGGACTAACATTAAAAAACTGTCTGCCTTACGGTAGCAGCTGCTGCCGAGGCAAAACCTTGTACAATAATTACAAAGATTCAATTCAATTTTATTACATTCAAGAATCCCCAATCGATAGCTCTCAAGCAGCTACTATACACATAGTCCCAAGAAGAATACGTTTAATGGAACAGTACCTTTCCTGACTTTGAAATAATCTCATGGGCCAAATCCAATGCAGAGAAGGGAAATCGCAAGTGCTCAAAAAAATGTTGCCTGAATTAATGAGTGAATAACATTGACTAACAATATGACAGCACATGATGAAGTGTCAAAATGAACACAGATCTGAATAACTACTGTAGGAGGTCAAAGGATGGAGCCCTCTAAACGGCTAGAGTCCAGAGAATGCTTCATTCAGGCATTTCAGAGTTTGACTTGGGTCTTAAAGGATATGTAGGATTTGAACATGCGGAAAAGACAGAAGCATATTCTAAAAAAGGAACAAACTGAAAAATTCTCAGCTACAAGGAGGAGCACAGCGGGTTTATCAACCAGAGTGCACAGTGTCTTAAGAGCAGGCTGATGTGTCTGACTTTATCATGGCTGAAATGCCAGACTGATAATGATTTCTCTGCTAGTGCAGTGATCCAGAATGAAACAAGAAGGCACCTTAGAGTTATCCAGCTTAATTCTCTCATTTTATATCTGAGAAGACCAAGACCCATAGAAGTTAGGTGAAAGCAGAATTTTAGAAGATTAATACAGAAGCGTTATACAAAAAATTAACTGGAGTTGGGACCCAGTCAACTAGCCGCTTTTCATTCAAGGGATAGTTTATGGGACAGGGTTTTTATTCAGCTTTTTCCCATTCAATATTCAAAATTTTATTCAGTACTTATTACATAAGTACAGAAATAAATAAGACCTGGTTTCAGTGCCCAGTGAGTTAACAAAAACAAAGAACAGAATGAAGTTTTACATTAGCAGTATAAAAGAGCAAGTGGGCAGGCTTCACATGGTGGAGATAGCATTTTAGCCAAACCTGGAAAGATCAGTAGGATTTCTACAACTAAAGAAGACAGAGATGAGCAGGGAAAGCATAGGCAAGCACATAACAATTTGAAAAAGTGTGCAGAAGAAGGAGGAATGGGTAAAAGAGTTTTCCAAGAGCTATCTCACAATTACTGCTCTATCTCCCAAATTTTCTGTGCTCAGATGTTTCTTTTCTCTCTCTCTCTTTTTTTTTTTTAGATTCCACATAAGAGCAATCTCATATGGTATTTTTCTTTCTCTTTCTGGCTTACTTCACTTAGAATGACATTCTCAAGGAGCATCCGTGTTGCTGCAAATGGTGTTATGTTGTCAGTTTTTATGGCTGAATAATATTCCATTGTATAAATATACCACATCTTCTTTATCCAGTCATCTATTGATGGACATTTAGGCTGTTTCTATTCTCAAATCAAAAAGATAGACTTTATCTATGATGAGAGTCACTTTAGGATGGGCAAGGCCATTATGCATGTAATTCCAAAGCTTTCTGCAGTGGGAAGTTTCTATTGTCATTTACATAATTCTATAAGACACTCGCAATCACCCTGAATGACCAGTATCTTTTCACTTCCAGGAATCTATCTTAATAATCCAAAACAAGGAGAAAGTTTTACTCATAAAGGTGATCCTCACAAAGTCAGTCCTACTAACAAAACTCTGATAATAACCTCCAATGACCTCAAATATGGAAATGGTTAAATAAATTGTATTTTACTCATATGACATCACATGATGTTGCCATTAAAAATAATGTTTACTTCCCTCTTAGAATTGCCTTTGCTGCATCCCATAAGTTTGGGGATTCTTGTGTTTCCATTTCATCTGTCTCAAGATATTTTTTGATTTCTCTTTTGATTTCTTCTTTGATCCGTTGATTGCTCAGAATTGTATTGTTTAATATCCACTTTTCCTCCTGTAATTGATTTCTAGTTTCATACCATTGTGGTTGAAGATACTCGATATGATTTCAATACTTTAAACATATACTGTCAATCATACTTCAATAAAGTTAGAAAAAGAAAATATTATATTTACAAATTTTTTAATTAACATGAAAAAATGCTACACTATGATGTCAAGTTAAAAAAAAGGATTCAACGTACACACATACAGCAAAACAACTCAACTTAAAAATCTGCACAGACAAAAAGCTAGGAGGAAATGTAACAAACACGTTAACAGTGATTATTGCTGGAAGGTGGAAAATGGATAATTTTTATTTTCAACTTATTTTGATATTTCCTAAATTTTCTCCTGTAATTTTCTAACCTCCAAAGTTAAAAAATAATAACTTCTAAAATGGTATACAAAAAACTTAGTTCCCATTTTAAGTGATTTACAATAAATGAGTATATTAGTTTCCTATTGCTGCTGTAACAAACTACGAAGTGTTTTAAAACAACACAGACTTATCTTACAGCTCTGGAGGTCAGAAGTCTGATGGGGGTTTTACTATGGTAAAAATCAACGTGTCAGCAAAACTGCATTCTTCTCCGGAGGCCGCAAGGGGAGAATCTTTCTCTAGAGCCTTCCCAGGGGAGTTTCTTTGCCTTTTCCAGCTTCTAAAGGCTACTCACCTTCCGTGGCTCATGAGCCCCTTCCTCACCAAGGCCAGCAATCACATCACTGCCACCTCTGCTTCCACTGCCACATCTCCTCTCACACACTTCTGCCTCCTTGTCCACTTTTAAAGACCCTTGTGACTACACTGGCCCTGCCAGGATTTTCCAGGGTATCTCTTTATCTTAAAGTCAGCTGATCAGCAACATTAATTCCACATGGAACTTTAATGTCCCCTTGTTATGTAACCTACCATATTCATAGGTCCTGGAGATTAGGACAGGGACATCGTTAGGGGGTCCATTATTCTGCCTACCACAGGATTTATGAGAATTTTGCAAGCCCACTTTATAGAATTACATGTTTTATACAATATATTGTGTCATATTTAATAATTTTAATATTTGAATTAAAATATCTTAAAAATGTGTTTAATATTTATGTATCATACAGATTACTAGAATTATAAACCTGAATTTCAGATATCTTAAACTGTCAGCTATTCTTAAATTTATACCATTAATATTCCCCCCCCCAAAATAGCAAAAACAGTTTAAAGTGTTGAAAGTAAAAGTATATCTTTCCATACAAGGTCCAGTTTTGTAAAAACAAACAAAAAAAGTTTTATAAAGCCCTTCAAAGGATATAGTATATTATCTATATACTGTAACTATAGATATTTCAATAAACCTTCTGAGAATTATGGCAGATGTTATCCCTTTTTAAGAGGTAAAGAAGCTGAGATTCAGAGGTTACAGGATTTGCTCAGCATACTGTGTACTTAATACATAAAACAGCCAGCACACAAACTCATGATGGTCAGAGCCCAGTATCTATTTCACCATAAAATAAAAATCAACTTCTCTTAACAGTCCCTAGAATTGCTAATCTAGACAACAAATATCCTTTATTCTGTGACTAAATACCTACTTTTTTTCCCCCACTTTATTCCTCAATGGAAATCTCGGGTATCAGAAAAAAAAATTAACAAACTTGACAAATGAACACACCATGCCATCATAAAAGTACTTGTGTGATCAAATATAAATTAGCCTCCAAATAGAAAAATATTTACAATGCAATTTCTTCCACTCATACAAATCTCAGCCAAATGCCACCCCTTCATACTAACATGGAAGCTTCAACAAGATCCACTAGGTTTAAGGTAAAAAATAAACTTATTTACTCACATTGAATATCACTATTTTCTGCATGCCAATGAATAACAACCAACAGAAATTAATACAATTGGTCTATTCATAAATAAGCAGCACATTTTACCCTCTTTTTTCTTGTACTTATGGTGCTGTGCCTTAGAAAACAGAAGGTTATAACAAATAGGCTTCAACTCAAGGAGAGCTGAACTGGTAAGAGTCTTGAAGCCACTTGCAGGACCAATAGCAAAGCATGCTGTGATTGGTAATTTCTGCGATGGATATGGGGGACAGGGAACAAAGGTGGGAGTGCCAGTTATCGGCCATCCCAGGTTAGGGCAGAGACTTTGGAATTGAGCAGAGTCAGATTCAGCTCCTCATATATATGGGACCTCATATATAGTAAGTGCTCAATAAATGATTATCACTAATCAGTAATTAAGGCATCAGAACTTGCCTATGCAAGTTCTCTAATTCAAGAAAAGGATTTCCATGTGTTTTTTTTTCTTTATATTTTAACCTCACGTAAAGATGCTTTTGCCAACATGAATCAAGTAAAATCTGTAATTTAGAAAATACAAAATCATACATTGCTTCTAATTTTCTTAAAAAATGGAATTTTATTCACCAGTTTTGTCATTTTCTAACTAAACCTTCATTTCCTCTGGATAGCTCAGATCAAGTTTGTTTTTGTTTATTTGTATCTAATTTTAGTTCTAATAAAATAGATTACATACTGTAGCACAGTATTTTTCAAAGCATGAGTCACAGTCCATTAGTGCAGCATGAAATCAATTTAATGGATTATGATCAACATTTTTTAAAAAAATGAGACAAAATAAAAAACACCAGAGCAAGTACAAGGTAAGTATTGTTTTATAGAAGTTTGTTCCTAGTATGTGGGGAAGGGGGAAATGGGAGAATCCCAACATATATATTTCTGTGACTACGGATACAGTTACAACAAAGTTTCTAAAAACATACCCCAGCCTGCAGATACACACTTTAGCAATCTATAAAAATAGACTTCAGAACTTCTATTGACAGCAAAAAGAAAAAAAGTGAAAAAAAAAAAAGAATAAATGACTTTTCTCCCCTCAGTCAATTCTATCAATTTTCCTCCACATGCAATAAAACACTCAACTAATGTTCCCAGGAGGAAGTGACTTCCTCTCAGGGACTACAAGGTTCACCTTCTCAAGAGAGCTAATGTCACAGATTAGGTTTGATATAGGCAGAAAAAAGCCATCTACCTTGTCAAAAGTCCCCAAGACTATCTCACGCTGGAAGATTCATACATGGCTAAGGTTTACCTCCAGTGACATCCTAACGTTACATAGCTGGGTCACAAGGAAAAAGACACTGGAGAAATCCAAGCTCAGGTTTCTTATTCTCTCTCTCTTCTATGAGGGGGGAAAACTGAGCACACTCTTTTCTCCAACAATCCAAAACAAAGTAACATGCATACAATGTTCCTGCTCAAGGGAACCCATTAGAAACTCAGCACTGTAAGTTTTTATCGGAGGGGATAAGGATGGTCACTCAGGCCCCTTCTGCCTGCATGGTGGGACAAAACCCCAGACTCCAAGATGGAAAGCAGGAATTTACCACAAACCACACTGGTCACACCGTCAAGGCACAGAAACCACCCTATCAGATGGGGAAGGGTGGGAACACTCCCAAAATCCAAGTTCCCAGATACAAGCAGGCCTTTCCAAAGACAGTGATTTCAGGCCTGCTGTGTTAACTCTTTTCTGCACATATACAAATCCTTTCTCAAAGTCTATGCACACATAACAGTGGCTATTTCTAATAGCCTTCTATACCTTGTACCATTTAAGGGCTTCTTGAGAAGATGGCACTATAAATCCAGTAGGTCTGGAATATTCCAAAGCAGACAGAAAATGGCATGGCTTTTGTCAACTTTACCTGTTTTTAATCAGTATTTCTTTCTGATGTAAGTGACAGTCACACAGAACTCCCGTTCATGTCTCTTACCCAGGACGCCTCGGGCTGCGCTGTCTAGGGTCCCTCCATGCCCAATCTTCAAAGTCTGCTTTTTCCTCTTGGTCCATTCTGGAGAAGGCATTCCAGCTTCTGTAAGAGTAATTGAGATTAAAAAAAAAAAAGGTAATTATCAAGACAAATGAAGTAGGATCTCCATAAATATAAGATGGGGGAGTGCGGATGGAGTATTCAAAACAAAAAGTATTGTACAAACTTAATATATATCAAGAGTATGACAACACTACTAGCAAAGAACAGATTTTTAAATGTACAGACACTCCTTAAATTATAAATAGTATTCCCAAATTAGTTGTCTAGAAACTAGAATTCATTTTCTAAGGGAAAAAAATGTTTTAAAAGTAGGTAAATATCCAGGCTAAGCCACAAAGATCTAGTAAATTCCTGGCAGTAGTGGGTTGGTAGATAGAGAATGATGAAAAGAAGTTAGTGTTCACATAGGCAGCTAGTTTTAAAAGTCCTCAATTTCATTTCTAAATCTCTTTTGTTTCCTGGTGTTCTTTGCTGGTACCTCCAGCGTTGGGAGGACATCTCATACAGGATTCCTTCTAAGAACACTAAGTTCCCAAACCATCTGTATCTCTGTCCTCCTCTCCTAACCAAAACTCTCAATTCTTTAAAGAAGCTGATCTCAACAAAAGGTCATGTGGGAAGAGGGTAACAGTTTAAGTTGCCTCTTATGCTCCAAAGCATTTAGATTTAAAAACATTAAAAAAAAAATGCCAACCTGGCCCATCTCATTTTCCACATGTAAAGATAAAATGAAATAATGCAATCTGCATGTGCTTTGGAAACTCAGAGCACTATAACAATACACTGTTATCATCATCATCATCATCATAATCATCATCATCATCATCATAATCATAATCATCATCATCATCACTGTTGTTGTCATCATGGCATATAACAATACACTGAGGGACTATTGGCCCCTGAATTTCCAATAAGAAGAAAGGAGCAGGTAACACTGTACTGATCTGTACCCCTCCAAACCCATCCATCCTTCCTTACTACCACTGATCAGGGAAGCAGAAAACAGGAAAAAGAAAATGAAAACAGAGGACAGAGAAAGGAAAGAGGGGAAGGCAAAGCAACAGGAGAAAAGCCAGGTTAAATGGCCAAAAGGATACGCTGGGTTATTTAGTCTCACCACATGATTACCACCCTGCTGAGTCAGCACTGTGGTAATGATTACATACCATGCTGGGAAGGGCCTGACTGGCCATTTTAACATAAACCCATAAGGCCAGGCCTAGGCTTCGAATCCTCACCTTCACTTGCAACCCACTGTGGATCTCAGATACACGGATTTATAGAAACATTTTGGGGAACACTTTGCATTTTTAACTTGACATTCCTTGGAATATGAAGGCCCATATATTTACTGCCTTCCTTTTTCATCCAAATTTACCTCTTGCAAGTTTGTTTTTGGGGGAGAGGTAATTAGGTTTATTTATGTATTTAGGTTATTTTAGAGGAGGTACTGGGAATTGAACCCAGGACCTTGTGCATGCTAAGCATGTGCTCTACCACTTGAGCTATACCCTCCCCCTTTCCTCTTTCAAGTTTGAAGACACACTGTCTCCACTATAATGGAATTTGGCTCACCCCACTAGTACCATTCATGGATGAATCTTTATTAAGATCTTTTCTAGCTATAACATTCTGATATGTTTTAGGCCTTGAAGGATTTAAAAAGACAAAGAAAAGCAGAGATTTTAGTATGACATGAATCAATGTAAGGAAAGGCAAGGAATGTTAATAGAGGTCATGACATTGATTGTGGCCTGGATCAGCGGCTGTAGAACCTGGCTAGCATTAGAATGTTGTGCCCTGGAGCCTGTATCTTTAAGAATGTTCCCAGGTAATTCTGACAGCCTGTTAGAATGACATTTGGGAAGCCCTGGTTTAGCTAACATAAATATAGAATACGCCAATCACCAGGAATATAGAAATGAAGAGTAATGAGAATGTCTACTTCCGAGTGAGTGGCTTCCAGCCAGAAGATGGCCCAGCAACAGTCTTGAAACAATCAATTTTAACTAAGTTTCAAGAAGGAATTTCAGTTCTTGGAAGTAGATTAACCAGAAGGCCAGGATATGGCTTTAATCTTATCAGAAACCTGTCTCTGAGAAAGAATGGCCATCATTACCTTGAGGATCTAAAAAGCCATAGTTTAGCTAACAAATCAGGCCAAATGAAAGCAATCCTATGAAGGAAACAACTCCATCGTGACACCTCAAAGCTTGCTCCCGATGCAACTCCTTCCTTCAACAGCTCCTATATGACCCACCTTTACAGGTAACAAAGTACAATGAAAGTCTAACAAAAGAATGAGCAGATATAACACAGGAATTAGACATCTTCAAGAATGTACCTTTGCCTATAAACGTTTGAAACTGCACTGTGTCAGTTCTAATAGTCTAAATTCCTATTAGACTATCTTGTTTTATAATAAAAAGGGGGGCAGAGGGTAACGTTTGCCAGAGGACACTAAACAAAGAAGAAATTTCCTGTACTGGTTTAATGGAAAAATAAGCCAGGGCCAAACTCTGGAGGGCCTTGAAAACCTAGTTTTATCTCCAAAGGCTGCAGAAATTACCACTATGAGCTCAGTTAAAAGAAGAGACAGTTTCTTTCACCTTCACCTCTCCACAGACTAGCACAGATCTGGCTCATTGCAGGTGCCCAAAAATCTGAGGTCTCTTGAGGCCACTGTATGAAATGACATCCTGGGCTAACAAACTGAGAGATCCTTCAGGTTTTTCTAATATTCTCCCAGTATACGTGAAAAAACAAACAAAAAGAACACTCTTAGAAGTGACGAAGTTATACTTAGTGTTCCTCAAAAAGTGGTCCATAGACTACTTACACCAGAATCACCCAGCGCCAACAGTTCAAAAATGCAGTTTCCTAAAAATACCCCATACCCCCAGAATCACAATCTCTTGACAGGGCAGGGATTAGGAATCTGCATTTGTGCAAGTGCCTCTAAGTAATTCTTAGGCCCACTATGTGAAAACCACTGTGTTAAATCTTGGATAACTAAGTAATATCTGCATTTCCGAAGTATTTTTAGGAATGCAACTTTGTAAAGAGCCAGTGAGTGCTTCCTTTGGGTAGGGTTCATCTACGTGAGCCAAATAAAAGGTTCCTGAGGAATCAGATTACAGAAAACTGGTCTGCATGCCCAAGAGCAGAGGTTTATTCGTGGATGTGTGGTTTCGAGGGGGGTTTCGTTGTTTTTCCCCGCCTCTTGAGAACGACAATTGCCAACTAGGCTACAGGAGTTCACGTCAGTACAAGCCCACGTGCGAGACGCCCCAGATTTCCGTTCAGAGCTAATACAGCGGTCACTCTCCCTTTCCCTTCTTGAGCTATGAGCGCGCAAAAAGCCCACAGTGCTCTCTGCGGCTTCCGCTCTCAAGGCGACCGCCTCGCCTCGGCCTGGTCCCCACCCAGCTGCAGTACCTGCCAGCAGCTTCTCCTTCAGCCGATTCAGCAGCTCGGCTGAAGTGGGCCCTTTGGGCTTGTGCACCGCGAACACGCCGCTCAGGGACAGCAGCTTAGTAGCCAACGCGGGCTTGGAGACCCTGGCTTCGGATCCGGTCCTGACCGCGGCCGCAACTGCCGCGGCTGCAGCCGTCGCTGAGGAGGTGGCGGCCGTTGCTGCAGCTGTTCCTGCACTTTCAGGAACTGGGACTGTGTCTGTTTTCAAAGATGACGACGACCCCACCGCCGCCTCAGCAGCTGCCATGCTTTTGTAGCTCAGACCAATTTTGTATCTTAGAGTCGCACGCTAATGACGCGACAAGGAGTGCGCCCGACATCCCCTTGTCTTTCCCTCGCTTTGAAGCGGCGCGGGCGGGGTGGGCTCGCGAGGCCTTGTGGGAATTGTAGTCCGCGGCTTTCCCGCGTAGGCCGAGGCTCTGAGCTTTACCAGCGCTCTGATGGTGTTTTTCTCCCATAATCCTATCTGCTTCTTAGGTGGGGTAAATTCAGCGCAACAGGTGTAATTTGGGGATGCTGAACCCTAATACCAAGCCTGTGTATATTTTCGTCGAGAAATCTCTCCACATCTCACCTGCCCGCCCCCTTCGAGATCTAAGAAGACCCATCATCCAAGAATTGAAAACCTAAAATGCTGACCTTGGCTACAGCTTGTGAAGAACCATGGCTCCCGTGGTTCACTGATGCATCTAATTTATCGTGCTCTGGCAGTCATGATTAGAATTAAAATGCTCTTAAATGTAAGCTCTGTTGGAGCAAGGAATCTGTTTACCTTTTTCACTACTGTATCTTAGTTCCTCACACATAGTAGGTATTTACATAAATATTTGGGAGCAAATAAATGGGTACGAGTTCTTTAAACTCCCAAAAGAAACTAATAGGCCAAGCCAATGCTAAATTACATGGGCTTATTTTGATGCCCTTCACGCAGCTGTTCATAAAACTAAACTTTACTTCGATCTGGGACCTCTCTAGAAGTTATTCACTCCCCACAAAATTCAGGAACACTGTTTTGATCGCGGCACAAGGCAAACTGGAGAAAAATTCCTCAATTTACTTATGCTCCAGATACATTAAATGGTATCACGAGTATTGTCAGGCAGATAACGTTTACCTTCATTGTTTCTACACGTTTCCTTATAGCCACCCTTTCCCCTCATCAGCCTTTTTTTCATGCTGATATCTAATATCCTAATGATGCTTCTTAGCTACTCAGAATCACCAATCATGGGATCCCATTTGAACTTGCCCCATTCATTCAAGAAGAACATGAAAGAGCATTGTACAATAATTATTTCTTCCTATATTTCCACCCTTCCACATCTCAAGCAGATCATCAGACTCTAATTAAATCTTTGGGGTGCACAACAGTGTAAATGTACTTAATGGCACAGAACTGTACACTTAAAAATGGTTGAAATGAGAAATTTTGAGTTAGGTATACTATACCACAGAAAGAAAGGGGGAAATAAAAACAGCTGTGGAGAAGTGGGGAAGGAAGGGAATTTCTTTAGGGTGGAAAACTGAAATCACTAAAAGAAAGTCACTTACTCTTGTGGCCTAATGCAAAAGCCTAAGCTAACTGAAAACATTATGTTCAGGGCTGCACTGGAGGCCAGAAGAGAAGAGAATTGTATTGAGAATAAGGGGAGAGAGACCGAAAGATTGACAGGTCCCATGATTAGTGGATACCTGAGCCTGCTTCACAATTTTTCCCTTTTCCAGGAAGATGGCATGACTTCAGAAAGGATGGCTACACCCTAAAGCGTCCTTTATCCTCAGTAAGATTTCTGTGCTCTCCTCTTGGCATCGAAACAGAGAAGCAGGGACTTTAAGAGAATGTTTAAAGCAGGCTTGAACAATAATGACTTGGAGATTTGAGAGCCTTTTCCCAGTTGTCTAAACATCAATAAGCTTGCCTAATTCTGTTGTGAACCCAGGGTGGGGAAACTGGAGCAAGGGCATAACTAGGGGTGAAAAATATTGCTTCCTTTTGAATTTTCCACAAGCCCAGTGCAGAATCAGAGTTGATTTGATTAAATGAAAACAAACTAAAAGGCATTTCTGTACATTTTATTCCCAGGATGCTAGGAAACAGCAAAATTAATTCTACTCTGCTATCAAATCTGTTTTCTTGGCATCAGAAGCACTAAACTCTAATATTCTAAGGTAACCAACATCTCCCACATTGGACAAGCCTTGCACTTATAAGTTTTCTTACTTAATTTATGTGTGAGTTAGCATTCTCTGGTTGGGAGTAACAGAAACTGATTCAAATCAGCTTAGAATTTATCTCATAGATAGAGGGGAGTGGGTTCCAGTTCCCAGAAAAGCAGAGTGCTGGACATATAAAATGACAGATGTATATTCCCAGTGTAGCCTATTTCATGTGGCCCCAAAATGTTTTTATCTCCATTTTATGTGTATGGGACTGAGGCAAAGAGAAAATAAGATTAGCTAATACTATGGAAGACTTCAACTTTCTAGACCAGCTTCCATGCTGTCCTCAACTACCCATGTGCCTCCAAGGGCTGTTAATTAACAAGAATCAAAAATTGATAAGATTTCAGGCTTTATTCCAAATCTGTTGCTGACCCCTCTGTGGTTGAATTGCTGGGACATTTCTCTGGTCCTTGCTATAGGCATGTAAGCCTGGGAGAGCTATTCTTTACAAAGACTTCTCCAATTGTTGCTAATCTGTACAACTTTCTATAAATGATACAATCATAGAAAATAGTGCTTGATGAAGACTTACAGACCTTACAGTTCGAGTCTTTCATTTTAAAATCAAAGCACAAAGAGGTGCTCCTGATAAATCTGGGGATGTGCAAATCTATGCCATGGACTTGATGTAAGCATAGATTTTTACAGTTTAGAGAAAAGATAGGCATGTTTCATTGCATGATGTTATTTTTTTCAGTAGCACACCTTTAATTTATTGACTTATGTAAAAAAAAATTCATTGCATTAAATTTGAGAGAGCTGGAAAACTCTCAAAAAAAAAACCATTCTGTTTATGCCATTGAGAATTATCCTAATAGGGAAGAAAATGGTAAGATAATTAAAGAAGCCAGGGGTTGATTGCACAAGGAATGCTGCTGTGAGCGAAAGTATCTAAAGGAAACATACTGTGTTTTCCTTGGAGGTGAACTTCTAAAGAAAGTTTTACTTTATAAGAAACAAATGTTTAATGTTTTCATTTTGGCCACACATTTATTTGGTTATTAGGAAAAAACAGTAGCAATAAAATAAAAATTTTAATTAGGCAAAGAATTTTTTTAAAGGAAGGGTAGATAATAAAAGATAAATACTAAAAAATATCACAAATATGTAGGAGTAAGGCCAGAAAAGCCTTATTGGGAACAGGGAAAAAAATCCAAGAAAATAAAGTGGAACTTTTAAAGAAGATTAAGAAAGAGATCTATTTACTGCTTGAGGCCAATAGAATGATAAAGGCCAAGCAAAGCTCCTACTTTGCCTGTCTTCTCTGCCAAGGAGAATGACTTTTGGATGAAAATGAAAAGAGTAAACAATTGATAAGAGGAGAATTATGGTCATGACGGGTTAAAAGACTGGAAGGAGGACATCTGTACACTAACTGACATTAGATCTCCTGGGGCAGACAGTTACATCTAGGGGTAGGGGGAGAGGGCAGATACGAGAACTTGCAAATGAGATTGCTTAAGGGAACGAACTTCTGCTGAATATATCTGCCATGTGTTGGCACTTACCATTTTCCTGGAATTTCTATAGTAACTCTGAAGTTATGCTTATGGAGAAAATAAAGTGTAGGCTGTGTGCCAGAACTTCACTACAAGTGAAGTTCACTCCCTATTTTACAGATGAGGACAATGAAACCAAGTGAGGTTAGATAATTTCACTGAGGGCATATAACTAGTATATAGTGGATGGGTCCCCAAGAGCAACCTTAGGATGGATTTTTCTAAAAGGACTCAGGGATTCAGAAAAACTGTACTCTTCATGGTTATGGTTTATTATAGCAAAAGGATACAGATTAAAATAAGCAAAAGGAAAAGGCACGTGGGTTGAAGGCACCAGGAGAAACTGCAAACTGTGTCTCAAAGACAGCTTTTAATTCTCCCACCAATGAACTATGACAACATTTGCCAAGTGTTGCCAGTCAGGGAAGCTCACCTGAGCCTTGGAGTCCAGGGTTTTTATTAGAGATCAGTTATGTAGGCGTATAGTACCTGTGTGACTGACCTTAGCTACTCAGTCTCCAGCCTTCTAGGGGTCAAACTGATTCAGTGTAGCCCAAGGCTTCAGGCACACTGAAGCGTTCTTCTCTGGCAGGCTATGTCAAGGACTCAGAGTTCATCTTCCAGTAGCCAGTCAAGGGCTAGTCTTTATTTTGGAATATGCAGAATTAGCACAAAACCTCATGTAGCGCATATGTAACTCATCAAACAACCCTGGGGAGTATTATTGGCCAGGTAAAGATGAGTAAACAGAGGCTCAAAGAGATGAAGCAGCTTGCTGAATTTCCAAGAACTAATATGTGGCAGTTAGATTTAGTAAAATTCAGGTTTGCCTGACTGCAAAATCCATAATCTTAACCAGTACTCAGTAACCACTAATCAGAATGAATAGGCTGGAGAGAGAAGATGAATTTAATGAATTTTTACAGAGATGAACATTAAGTCCTCAAGTACAGATGCTAAAAAACAATTTTCAAGGGCAGTTAATGGAAAACATGGGTTAGAATTGACCTAAATGAAAAAATTGGGGGAATTTCAGCCTATACTGAGCCTTACATGAGTACAGTATAAACTTTATACAAAAGTTAAATGGCCAGCAGAACAGCTAACGTAGTCTTGGAAGCGACAATAGAATTATTATGTCTTGAGTGAGGAAGGTGTTATCAGGTCCTGCTAACACGGCAGACTCCAGGCAATAATTCAGACTCTGCATAAGTTTCTTTCCTTGTCTCAGAGATCTCTTGCCCCCTCTTTCCTCAGTTCAATAGCAGAGCAATCTGATGAACTATCTCGGCGAAGGTATGATGTTGAATCAAGTAAAACTACCAAGTGTGTAGGTCAAAACGTCTGATTATCAGCAATTTCAATCTAATATTAACACCTGGTAAATAGTTCAACATGTTTCTCTTAGGGGTATTTGCATTTCAGTAGAGGAATCCAAGAGACAACAGTTCAGATCAGGAAAGGCAGATACTTGTGAACATGGAAACATTCTGATGCTTGCCAAATTACACCATACCCAACCTACATTTTCTTGACAGTTTGTTCCATTAAGCTATACCAATATCTCTTTATGGTATTGTCAACTCATGTCCATTCAAATAAATTAATGTTCCCATCTCAGCTGACTCATTTGGCAGTCAAAGCTAGCTCACCTGCCAATGCACCAGCTGGCTCACACGACCTCTCTATCTAAAAAGCACATTTTCACAGTACTAAGCAAAAAAAGGAGCAGTATGCCCTCCCTTGTCCAATGTAATTTTTCAGGTTATACAAAAGTGAAAAAAGTTAAAGGGCAAAGAGATGGAAAAGAGGAGACATGATGCAGAAAGACCTGGAACGATAGAGATATTTTACAATATATATTTTTTGCTTTTAGGTCTACAAAGAGATGTCTATAATTACTCCTGAGCTCTCAGAATGTTCAAAGGGCACAATTGATTCCCTACAAGGTACACAATGTTATCAAAGTACATTAAGGACATTTAATAAATTCTCAAATCAGTACATATTACAAATATTAAATTTTTATTAAATGTCATGAATAATATAAATATTTATAGTTTAATACAATCTAAGTTTATGTGATTCTATATATATATATATATATATTAGGTAAATTACAAATACAATAGAACAGATTACTCTGGGATCGATCAAGTATTATCTTTAATGCTACCAAAGTGACACTGTAGATCTGATTGTTTTTATGTTAATTAACATTCATGTGTACAACAAATGTTTATTATGCACTTTTTCTGTGACAGGCATGTGAAATAACTTTCATATTGACCACTGCTGCAGATAAAGTCATTTATAAACAGCTTGGAGAATGTTCTCAATGTCTGTTTTTAAACAGGCTCTGAGGACTTGGAATATTTAAAACCATTCTATATTCACATCCCAAAGATAATGTAAGAATTGTCTTCATTGATTAATCTATGCTAACATAAGCTGCGGAAATGTCATTCTGTGACTCCAGTTTTCTTTAAACGTTTAATAATGTTCTCCACTTGAGGAAGGGTTTAAGGCTGGACTCAGAGACAGAGGTGATGAATGTTTCCCATTACCAGGTTGAATGAAAAGCCTCTTATTTAGCATGGACTATGCCTAGAGGCTAGCAGAGGAGGAAAGCTTTGCCCTCTGTCATTTGTTATCTCAAAACTCCTGAAGATGTCAACCTTTCCTATTACTACTTAATTGAATTTAGAAAATTATGATCTTCCTCTTAAGTATTTTACAGGTTTTTAAATGTAAGATTGATTTTTTTTTTTTAGCCTGGAGAAGGTTTAAATATGTTCCTCCTAACCTGTGATTTGGTATCTATTCCACAGTTTAAAAAACATCTGAATGTTTTGGCTAAGTCAGAAAATAAAAGTATGTTCTGATTGTTTGAAGCTAAGGCATATCTGTATAAGTTTCTTGATTATATAGATATATCTTGGCTCGAAAACTTTGATTCTTGTGGTTAGCATTAAGTACGGAAAACCATAACGGAAAAAGCAAAGCTTGAGTATGAAATCTCGAAATTATATTTTACTATTTAACATTGGATAACATATAGTATATTATATATTTATTAATGTGAAATAAAATTCATGTTTTATGGCAAGACAAGAAAAATTTAAGCATGAAAAAATGTTCTCTGTCCTTCAGCTGCCTCTTTCCCGTCTGCTGTACACTGTGTACCTGCATCACACATCCACCAAACCTCCCCATCGGCAGAAATACCTGCTCAACCATAAAGAGCAACATTCTAGTATCAACAAGACAATTCCTTAAAAAATAGCATTCCTTTTTAATCGTGTAAGGGACCACAATGACCCATGACCCACTATTCATTAGACTGTGTAAACTGTCAATAATACTTCATTTAACATACAGCTCTCTGTCTCAAAAACTTATATAACTGTGCTTGACCCCCAACCAGCGGAGCAGTTCTTGGAGATTTCTGAGAGGCTGTTCCTGGGTTATAATCTTCAATTTGGCTCAAGTAAAATTTTCCATTTCTTTCTTAGATCGGCTACTTAATTTTTCATCAACGTTGCCCTTTGGACTTTATAATAGGAATCTCAAGAATAAGTTCTTCACCCACATCTTAATCCATAATAAATACAATTTTTTTTTTCTGTTCCACTCTCCTACTTTGATTAAGCCCTAATTCATAATGAATACCTTGGCCATTCTCCCTAGAAATACAATTTATGTCTACTTCACAGAGTTTCTGAAAATGTCACAAGCAAAGTTCATTGGGGTCCCCTAGGGGTGGGGAATAAGATGGAATCTAGGCGAAAAGATAAAGTCTAACCTCTTCTTTTGTGCTTAGAGTAGTTTCACTTGCCTCCAGGGGGCCATGTGCAGAGGCTTCGCACCTAGCACGTGGGATTAGAGTTCTTACCCCAGAACCACTGCACCTGGCACGACAACTTACTCAGCAGGCCGTGTGCAGAAGTGGTGCTCCCAGCACCCTGATTCAACATGGCAACAGCATGCCATGTGCAGAGATGCTGCACCTGGCACGACTATCCGGAGCCCGTGAGCAGCACCCCTGCGCCCGGCCACGAGAACCCCACCCCTCCCCCCACAGAACCCTGTAAAGCAGCCCCACCCACAGCCTGTGGGAGAGCGAGTACTCTGGATCTGTCTCCTCTTCATTCTTTGATCAAAGAATAAAGCTTTCCTTTGCTTCTGAACCAAACTTTGTCTGGTCTCATTCTGCTGAATTAAATGACACCAGGCAGGAGATCCCTTGCCGGGGCTGACTTGGGAGTGTGGGTAACAAAAAGAAAGAAAACAATTTTCTCTTAATTAAGATCATTCTCAAACTCAGTGTTTCTGGGCCTCAATCTGTTTCTTAAACTGTAAGATGAGAACTTCAAGTCTTCAAGTTTATATGTGTTTTGTGAATTAAGCATGACATCTCAGCCAATAAATACTTGGACTTATTTTAGCCTATCTTGCTAAGGTTATATCCGACCTGTAGGCAAGGAAAAAGTTTTCTTTGAGTCTCTTAGAGTCCCTGGCTGGGTCTGAAAATTAAGTTTTGTAAACTGACAAAGACAGATTAACAGAAGAAAAGCTGACCAATGTTACTGAATTTTTACAAGTATGTGGGAGCCTTCCCAAGAGAATGAAGACCCCAAGAAGTGACCAAATCAGGAAGTTTTTGTATCTTTTAGACAAAGAAGCAATACATTTGTGAAGAGCTGACAAGACAAAGGGGTTTGGGCTACGGGTAGTAAATGGTGAAGAAGTTACTAGTAAGGGTTAGTTTAAGATTTGTTTGTTCAGATTTCTCAGCCCCAAATTCTCATCTCTGGTGATAAGAATGTCTCCCTTTCTTCTGGTACAGAGAGGGCACCTTCCACGTGGGAGATTTATCTCTTGCTTTCAGGGAAGAAGAACAAAGAGGGAAGGTCAGAATGATCTTCCTGCTTCTGCTGTTTTCTCAAATTCCTTCAGCTTAATATTCAATGTGCCAAGGTGACATCTTTTGGAGTAGTGTGTCCTGAACCATTACACCCAACAAATTTATCTTTGATGATAAATCACTATTCCAGGGAAACAGCTCTTTCTTTCTCATACATATAGTTTTTAGAATTAATATTGAGATCCTCCCATTTATATTACAAAATAAATATTCCATACTTTGTCAGAAAGCTGGATACTTACGATATTCATAAAGCTGCCAGTCTGTAATGCATCAAACAGATGAGCAAACCCATATATGAAATTTTAGCCTTGATTCATTTCAGAGTTTAAAACAAGCCACCTTGTTTTATTAAACATATGTATCTAATGTTTACATATTTTATGTGCACAGATTCTATTTCCTGATTACTCCGAAGGCATGTTTAGTTCACACTCCAGCATGTAACAGAAAGGGATGCCAGGCAAGAATTTTTAGACACGGCGTCATTTTATTGAGAGATATTTTCCTTCCTGATAAATGGCTTTGAAAGCAGCTGTGCAGCCTCCCCGTTCCTCCTCTCCCCCACCTCACAGAGTTTGTCAGGGCACCTTTATAACCTGCCTGAAGAGAATTATAATCTGCACTGTGACTTTGCCAGCCATTAATCTTCCTCCCATTTTAGGGTCTGAAAGGAGAAATCTCCAGAGCATGTTTTCCCCGGGCCTCCGAGTTATCCTGTTAGCTTCTTTAGTCACAGATAAAAGAGCACTCTTGTGCTCTCACAGCTGGTCTCTGGGGGCAGGGCCAGCCACACAGCTCGATTCCTCAGATTTTCCCATGAAGGATTCATGCTTGTCACCACCCAGCAGAAAATCCACCCTAGCAACTTCAGTGAAGGTGTCACTATCAGCAGAAGATGTTTTCATGACCAGGACGCCACTCTGAAAAGAGGGAAATGACACGTGCAATTGAAATCTTAAATATATTATCATCCAGGGTGTAGGGAAAGATTTCTTTTAAAAGCTTTCATAAAATAACATGTTCTGCCAGCAGCAGCATTTTATCACTAGTTGCAATAACCAACTCCTTAAATGCAAGTCTTCCCTTAGAAGTCATGAATAAGCCAATTCTGATTCCTGGGTGCATAAATTGTCCAGGATGTCTCTTCCAAGGACCAAATTATATGTCTATCTTCTGCCCACAGAAGAGCCCTGAGATTATCTTATAGCCTTGCAATATTCACCAAAATGCTCCGCCAAGGTGGGGGAAAGTGCAAAACTCTCCATCAACACAGTGTGTAAATCGCACCGCTCAAAAGCATCTTCAACATGTCACTAAGTCCCATGATCAAAATTACTAGAAGGCTCCTTGACACGTCCATGCTTAATTCTTTTTTCACAAGCACTATGAATTAAAACTCAGAAGAAACTTTACCTCATGGGTCACTGGTCACTAATTGTTCCATTTAACATTCATTAAGCACCTCCTGAAAACTCCCTTTGTTCCAGGCACCACGCCAGAGGAGTTCGGGGGCAGACATGCTCCCTCAAGTGGCCCAGTGCGCCCAAGTCCCACAGAAACAGGTCCAGGAGTCACTTAGCAGTTGATCAGTGCAGGAAGGAGAAAAGATCTATTCTGGGTGTCCTCGTGGTGTTTCGGGGAAAATCATATTGATAGCTTGCTAATGTGACTCAAATTGTACATATTTATATTCAGAATGACCTAAACCAGTGCTTCTCAAACTCTTTATGGTGAAGTAGTTGTTTTAAATACCCAATCCATGTGGACTGATAGTTTTGTAAAATATAATAAAGATGAATTATTAGAAAATTTAAATTAAAAAAATCCCCACACATAATGCCATGTAGCTTATTATTATTTTATGTCATCATAATTATTACACATTATTGTATATGACATTGTTACTCTATCAAGTTGTTTTAAAAGTTCCTAAACACTTTCAATTTCTGTATTTAGCTCATCACAGACTGATAATACTTAGCTCACCTACTGGCGCTGGTCTGTAGATGACACTTAAAGTGTCACTGACCTAAATCAAGCCTTTGTGCTTTACATATCTTTATGTGTTTTAACTGTGTGCCTTTATGAATTATAATCAAGCCAAAATATAAACATTTTCAGAGAAACCTCAGAAGAGGAAAGATCCCTTGGTAACGTGGTGGTTAATATCCCCCAACCAGGAGCTTATCTTTTCCTTTCTAGGAACAGAGTATTATTGTGGAATAAACATTAGCTTTGGATCCAAATAGACCTGGGCTTGAATCCCAGACCTGTTGTTTACTAGCTGTGTGACCTTTGGCAACTTAATTAACCACTCTGAGCTTCTTTCCTATTTGTAAAATGGGGTGGTCAAATGACTTCCTCTCATGATTATTATAAAGATTAAATATAACAATGGATAAAATGCACCTGGAATGAAGCAAATGCACAATAAATGGAGCTATCATTATTATAAATGGTAGCTCAGTGAACTGGGGGCTCCTTTGAGACAGACTGGAGGAAAAAACACATCTCTTGGTAAATGCCCCAGCTCCTAGCTCAGTAATAAATGCTTCTGGGTGTAAACAGAAAGGAAAGGGAAAGGGAAAGGGAAGTGAGTACAAAACAAAGAAGGAAGGGAAGGAAAAAGAAAGCGAAGGGGGTAGGCAGTGCTAGATGTGGTAAATCAAGGATTTTCTCCCATTTAATGAGTTTCAGAGAGTGCTTCATTAGAACCTGCAGAAATTGGAATGGATGAGACATAAATTCCTTGGTTAGCTGCCAATGAGGGTTCAGAGTAGGGTCACTATCTTTCATCTGGCACTGGACACCCACTCGGGCTAATCCACACGCAGTCATGGAACCAACTATCAGTCAGTGGTACATATTGAGCAAGGTACCCAGCATCCTGCCAGGCACTCAGAGTGTGAGGCTGAGTGACCTTGGGACACAGCTATTAAATTGGGAAGGGAGGCGATTACATAACCTTGATAGCATCTTGAAAACTAGAAATTGTCCATAGCTGCAAAAAGAGACATACTTAGCAATTTTTTATGAACAAATAGAAAGTGTGTCAGTGGTTTCTAATGTGTAACCGCAGTTGGGTGTCATCATTCAGAAGGTCGAGCTAGTGGAGCAGAGCTTGCTTCCCAGACAGAAGTGACCGCGTAGGCTAAGTGAGGTTATTTATAACCTGCCCCAGTTCAGGATTGCTGATGGAAGCCGCAGAGTACTATCTCTTTTTGCAGATGACGTCAATAATTTTGCTGTGTGTTCTTGGAACATGGTCTTTTCTAAAAGGTTGTTAACTAGCTCAGCTGTGATAGGAAATGATCTTGGTCTTTGGCCCTTGGCGATTACAGTAATAAAACCTGTAATTGGGTATTAGTGTTCAATGATTCATTTCAAGATGTCAGCCTTTTCTTCGCTCTTCTTTTGCAGGGAAGAGTTGCCATTGGAGAAGCTACATTTTGTTCTTTCAAAAGAATCACCATTTTCAATGTTCCCTGAAAGTATACAGCACGACGTTCTTTTCCTTGCACTTACAAGGAAAGCTTTTCTGTGATTGTTTTACATAGAACTTAACTTGGTACTTCCAGTAAGGGAAAGGTTTCAGTTTTTACTGAGGCTAACATAAAATATTCACCTAACAGCATTACTGCAGTGCTGTATGCTGTGAGAATACTTAGTATGGTAATTACCTCTCTGGATAAAATTGACAATGGCTGCTTTTTTCTGAAGTAACTCTCTTTTATTTCTAGGGATGAGTGAAGGAAACTACGGAGCCTTACTAGGGCACTAACCAATCAGTCTCCTCTCCTCCAGGGAATTCTAATTTCATCACGTCAAGTTTAGGAAGTTCTTTAGTTTCCTTTAACTTCGATTTTTAAAAGATTAATTCTTCATTTGAATAAATCCTTCCAAACTAAATCCAAAAGGAGAAATTCTAGAAGCTGATAAACAAAAGCGTCTTTTACAAAGGCCATTTCCCTTTCAATGCATTAACTATTTGTGAGCATCAGAATTCTATGGGTATAATTAGTAGTGTACAATGTAATGTCTCATCTTGAATCTCTGCATAGTTCAGCCTATTATGACAAGAGAAAGGCAGAGCCTGACATTAGAAGAATCATATCGCCCAGGGGAAAATGAATGAAATATATTTTACAGTCCTTTGATTTCCTCCTTAACTCAGTGGGGCTTTCATTCCTGGTTTAAATTTATAAGACTTATTATCATCCCTCTTGCAATAAAAATATGCTCATTTTTCAAGTAGTAATACTGTAATTAAGAATTGAGCAAGAAATTATAGTAACACAATGGAAGGTACAGCTTTCAAAAAATTACAAGTATAACCAACTGGTTGTTTAGGGCCAATGCTGGATCTTCTTTTGTTCCGGCAAGATGTGGGAGAAAAATGATTTCTATAATTTTCATCCTTTGTCAGTCATAAATAAAATGGAGATTAGGACCTATCCTGGCACATGTACACACCAGTCACAGCAAGGGTCACTTATGAAAACCTTGGAGCAGAATTTGGCCTTGCATTGAAACTGTGATGAGCCCCATCTGGGTCCCTTAAGTCGCCTGAGGAAGCAGTGTTCTACCTCCTGAACTTTGGTCCTGATTTAAGCTTTCGAAACTGAGACACAGTCAAGATGATTTTACATTGTTCATTAGAAGATTCAAACTATATCCTTTTTTTCTTTATTGCATTCTACCTCTCTGAGCCTTGCTGTTTCATTATTCCAGTAAGCTGAAATACCATACAGGGTATCTTTTCATACAGTTTGTTCCTTTACAATCTCTGCATGCAACGCCCTGGGGGAATGGTGAGGTTGCAGGCTTCGCACATCTCTCCAATACTGATGCCTCACATCCACTCGGTTTTACGTGCTGCTTTGCTCTTATTCCCCCTCATTCCCTGTCAAACTTTTCTTTGTATTCTCATTTATCTCAAGGTTCAAATAACTGATCACAGCCTAAAGCAATGGTTCTCGCCCAGAGAGCACATCAGAATCATGTAGGGAGGAAAGTTTCACACGGTTTGGTTCTATTCCAGGCTTAATGAATCAAAATCGCTAGGAATGGAAACCAGGAATTTTTATTTTTAATAAGCCCATTAGCATTCCTGGTTAAGAAATACTGACCTTCCATTGGATCTGCCTTTTAATAGGTTCAAAACCTGCAACTAAAGCCACTCTGATCAACTGAAGAATTTTAAGCAGCGTGGAAGTGAACGGCAGAAAGCCAGGAATTCCCAGGACATAATGGGTGGAGGGCTTTGGCTCCAAATTCCCTGCCTGTAACAACTACATCTTTTTTTAAACATAAAAATTTTTTAATAAAACTTTTTTCCCCCTGACTAAAAGTTGCATATTCTTTACAGAAAGCATGAAAATATACAAAGAAGAAAATAAAAATTATATTCATGAGACATAAACTGTTAACATTTTGGCTTTTTTCCTTCCATTCTTTAGGCAATTATTTGTATTTTTTAATTTTTATTTTATATGAAATTGGCATTCCCTTTTTTTTTTTTGTATTGTTTCCTACCAGGAAACAGTCATTTTGTTCAATGAACGTAGGGTCAATATCTGATTCTCGCTCTTTCTCTCTCTCTCTCTCTCTCTGACACACACACAGTGCTTAACATAGTGCCTCTAATGTTTTATGTGCTCAGTAAAAATGTGCAGAATGAATGAATTTGGTGACCCAGTTTTGGACTCCTCCATGGGCTTTCACAGAAACATAGTAACAAATTATAATGATTTCTATTCTTTGTTTTCTCTATCAGCCTCAAAAGATGAGGGTAATTTTTAGGGTAATTGTGTAAAAAATACAAAATATAATTACTAAATACAATTTGAGTAGCTCTTTTCTCTTTCAAAATAACTCAATGGCAATATTTAAATTTGAAAAAAAATCTGTCTCCTAAGAAATAAGGTTTCTGCTCCTATCTTAATTTCTTTCAAAAAGTCTCACTTTTAATGACATTTAGCAGCTGCAACAATCAGTAGATTTAGCATACATCAGTGACCCCAAATAACAGTGGCTTAAATATAAAAAATTCCAAGGGTAGATAGTCCAGTGCCAGCATGGTGGTTCCATGGTCAGCCAGAGACTGAAGCTTCTTTCTTTCTGTTCTATCATCTTTTGTGAGTGTCTTAAAGTCTACTCACAGTCAAATATGGTGTATCACCCTTCACATTTGTACTCCAGGCAAGTAGAGGGAGGAAAGAGGGACGTGAAGAGAGAGTATCTTGGCTGAGTTAGTACCCCTTAGGGAGCAATCCCAGAAGATACACCCATCAATTTCTGTTTGCATCTCAACTGAGCCCCAGCTTCAAGAGAAGCTGGGGAACGTGCTTCCACATACACTAAGAATATAGTCAGGATTCTGTTAATAAGAAAAAAAAATGGACAACAGATATCATATAGGCAGCCAGCAGTCTCTTCTTCACAACATTGTCTCATGTTCTTTAACAGTTATGATGCTTTTGGCTACAAGTAACAAAATATCTAACAATCAGTGGCTTAAACAGTAAATACCATCCTACAAGCTAAATAGGGTGGTTGAGGGTTGGTTCAGAAGCTCAAGGATGATGTCAGGGCTCAGCCACCTCCCATTTTCTGATACGCCATTGGTAACACATCAACAACATCTTTCTTTATGATCAAAAGATGGCTGCATCGTGCCTTCACATGACAACATCTGGACTTTGGATGGGTAACTTCTCATTTGTGTCCCCTCAGGGAAGAAACCACCCAGCTGACTCATTGTGTATCAAGTGTCCATGCTTAAACCAATTATTTAGCAAGAGTAATGGAATTACAACAATTGGTATAAAGTGATGAGTCAGTGGTTCCCTCCTGGGGCTGAGTGTGTGGGAAGATAATTTCTTGAATAAGGTCAAGGTTCCTCTACCAAGGAAGAAAGGAGGTAGTCAGGCAGTGGGGAGAATGGCTATTGGACAGAGAAACGTTTCTGTCTGCCACACTTATTCTGTGATTTACAGCTGTTCTCCCGAGTAGCAAACACTTTAGAAAATTCCATGATACCTCACTCATTACTTAAATAGCATTTTCTTTCTAAAGGGCAAAATAAAAGCCTGGGATCAGACAATGAGTCATTAAACATTAACACACAAGCACAGATTTCTATTTCTTTAGTTGCAGGAAAATAAAAGGAAAGTTACCTTGTGATGAGTGGTATGAGCAGCCATTAAGGGTTGGACTGTTAGCACTACAACGGCGTTGAGGAGAAGGAGCAGAAATCCCAATTATTCTAAAAACGAAATAATCATAAAATAACTTGCCTTCCTCCCACATAGGTGAAAATACGTTTTTACTGGTTGTTTCACTTAAATTGCTAAGAAGATTAATGGGACAACATAAAATTATCCATTATTTTTCCCCCAATCATAACACTGCCCTATTGTCTGCAGCCCCTGCCCGACTCATGTCCCAAATACAGCAAACCAGCCTTGTGTCTTGAAGACTGGAATTTCCTTAGCGTCAAGAAGAAATATTTGACCTGAATTCTCAAAACCTAAGCTGATAGGAGTTTCACACCTAGATTATCCTGGATTGGGAAAGGGGGATTTCTGGGGTCTCAGGGAGAGACAAGTGAACCCACATGGGAGAGTTAAATTCCTTCAGATTGAGTAGGGTGGTTGCCACAGTGGCAAGTTCTAGAAGGTATATGACAATTATCATAAAATCAGGGCTCTTCTTATTTTCTCAGTCAAATCAGTTCTTGGATTCAGATGATCCAATGGATCAGCCGAATGAAGGGAAGAGGTCTCTAAGTGACACAGTCTGACAATGTCTATCCAACACTCACTCCTCATTAGCAAAACTGCTGTTATCGGAGGCAACCACACCTGCCTTAAAAAATACATTACCTAATCTTTTTCACATGTTTGTGGCTGATGAGAATTTTTAAAAAGTGGGGAAGCATTTTGGGAGAAGTTCCTTTTCTCCTTGGACTTTTCCTTCTTCCTTCCAGGAATGAAGGAACCATGTCTGGAGATCCCACAGCCATCCTTTAACCCAGAGGATAAAAACAACTCACCAAAGACTGCAGTGCAGAAATACAGGAAGTGGCTTGGTTCCTGGTGACTTCCTGGAGCATCCATACCAGCTCAGGCTGGCTCTGTCAGAATTCTACATAAGGAATTAACCCTTATCTACTTTAGCATTGTGGCTGGGTCTCATACGGGCAGGAGCCTCAACCTCCCAATCAATTCATATACTTGTCACAACCTTGGCGGTATTATTATGACCAATCCCGTTTTTTTACATGATAAGGGACTGATAAATCATGGAGTCAGAATTCAAATACAGTTGTGTCTGACTTTAAAGCACATACTTTTAATTATCAAGCTTAAACCAATCTGGGACAGACAAGTTAGGAAGGCATAGAGGTGGGGGAGGGGCAGTGCAAGTATCAGCACAAGAACCAGGTAACCAGAAACCAAGGGGAAGAACCCTTGGGGGCTGTGTGTGTACATGTGCGCAGTGACAAGGCCCAAGAAATGCCATCATGCTGACAAGTTGCTGCTCCATTTGTTTCTTCCCCCTGATCAGTGCACCTGAAGCATTTCTGAGCTTGAAACCTGAAGCCCAAATTAAAAATACACCTAGTGTTTGGTCCACTAATTGAGTTAATGTTGATGCCAATCCTGATAAGTTAGATCCTGAAGAAGAAATTCTGATCTGAATTAACCAGTTTAATTGTCTGCGAAATCCAAATTGACCAAATAATTGCAAGTTAATCCTTTCATTTAATGCCATGTAGATCCTCCCACTCTGATTGGAAATGTGCTATTTGTATTCTTAGAGTTCTCAGGCGCTACCTAACAGGTAAGACTCCTTTTACCAGCGTGAAGTACAGGTGTCAGGGGACATTTGGCGATCTCTGGAGACATTAATGGCTATCACAACTGGGTGTTGTTACCAGCAACTAGTGGATAGAGGCCAGGCTGCTGGGAAACGTCCTGCAGTGCACAGGACAGCCCCCACAACAGAGACTTACCAAAGGCCAAAATGTCAATTGTGTTGCTGTTGAGAAAGCAGTGCTCTAGCCAAACGGTACTTAGTGAAGGGGGAATTAGGCACTTTAAACTGTTAATGACAGTCCAATCAGTTATTTCAGGCTCCAAAGTAATATTTAAACCTGGCCTCTTGATTCATCAAATTAAGCAGGTAATTGATCACGCTCTATTTCCCTTTATCCATTGTAGATGCAGCCAAAAAGTGGAGTGGATACGATTCTGAAATCCTTCATCCTTTCTGTTTCAAGTCTTTGTGTTTACTGGAAGGTCATTAAGTTGCTTTGCTTCTGAAGTCCATTTATTTCTTCTAAATCTAGGGCAGTCTATTTAGTCTTTCTTAATGCTGTCTAGTGAAACATTAATGAGAAGCTCACGCATAGTCATAGAATTTGTCTGATTACCTCATTAATTTTTAATGAGTTTGCTGCTTACACTTCAGGATAACATAACAGAAATTGGATAATGTAATTCTTTCTGGGTGGAGTGCCCCTAAATCTGGCTCTAAATTATTAATCATGGGGGCTGGGGACATTAAAGAGTCTTTTGCCCATTAATTTACTTAAATCTTTGGCTATGTGATTTCTATAACATATTCTCTTCCCAGAAATTTCTTTTGATCAATTATGGTGGCTGAAAACAGCCGATTTTCTCCAGAATGAAGTCCTCAGAATTCAAAATCTGAGAAATTGAGTGTCATCATAAGATTCAAACTTGAACCTACCATTAAGAAGCATTATAACCACATCAGTTTCTTAAGAGGAAAAGTGACTTATTATTCTAAATATCAATTTGTGGCTCCTAGAATCCAGGTAATATCTTTAATTCAATCTACTTCCATACCTAGATTGTCTAAATTTATTATATATTGTTTAAAATTTTTCATCTTATGGATTTGGGACACAAAATTTCATTAATTTTCTACTAGTTTTGCAGCTGTGAGCAATCTAAGTCCCAGGGTAGCAATAATTGTAAGCTTATATGTCCAGTAAACATTTACTGGACACATCTCAATACAAAAAAAGGTTAAATTAGTTGTTCTAGTCAATAAACCTAGAACTTCTGGATCCCAGCCCTTTTCTAAGAGTGGTAGCAACCATTTCTTTCCAGTAGAACAAGAGCAATAATGGAAATCAGACAGTAAAGGTTATGAAGACCCCCTATATAATTTTGACTCTACCAGTCCTAACTACCGCGTGCCAAAAAAAAAAAACAACAGCAAACTAATTCTGTCAATTTGTAGGAGTTATAAATCAATCCAGGTTGTGTTCGTGTGTTCCATCTAGAATCATTACAAAAACAGCATTCTGCTGAATTAATCAGCCTCAGCTCATCAACGCAGGAGTACAATAAGGATGAGCCATCCTTCCCGGCCTCTGCTAATCCAGCCGTCATCTCTCTCAGCCAAAACCAGTTGGTTTGACTGAAAGCTGGAGCAATAAAATTGCAGGAAGTGCTTTGCAGCACCACTTCACAGCAAATAAGGCAAGCAGTTCATTTTGGTCACGTAGATGAAATTGTTAGGATTCAAGGGAGCTAATTAGTCACATCTTTTTTTTTTTTCTTAAATTAGTCCCAGAGTAGACCCAGAAGTCAAAAGAAGATCAAAGTACAAAACTTATTGCTAGTAGAGCTGGACTAGATTAAGCTGCTAGAACCTATGATGAAATCAGACTTCCTGCCCTTCCTTCCTGAGCTGCACACCAACACTCTCTACAGAGGAGGGTTTGCCCTTCTGCCTGTTGTCTGAAGTGGAGAATGCGTGTGTCCACTCATTCAGAAAAGATGGATGTCAGTAGTCCATACTCTTCTAGAAATCCCACCCTGGGAAGGAGCCAGCAGAAGAAGGATGGCAGAAGCTTCTATCCAATACCTCCAAGAGCCTGGAAGTTCCCACTTTATGGGTCAAGGTTGGAAAGCCAGAAGAAGGAGAACATGATGCCACTGGCCCCCAAATCTCATTGCTTTGCGAAACAAAAGGCTTAATTTTTCAGTTTTCAGTAGTCAGTCTATAGGTATAGAAATAGAACTCATCTTTATGAGGTCTGTCTCTTACAAGTGGTGACACCTCAGAGACTTGTGCTCTCTGGGTCTCTGGGTCTCTGTGCCCTCCTTTGTTAAAAAGTATAATGGGAGTGTGTGGAGTCCGTTTCAGCTCTGGGGAACTTTAGAACTAGTTTTGCTCCACTGAATCCAAGTACAGGTGTGGGCTATGTGTTAGATTAAGAACTTGTTTTCTAGTTCCAGAGGAATAGCTAAAAGCAGATTTTCCCCCCGAATAGGTGGCTTTCTTTTTACCAAGAGACACAGATTCACAGAGCAAGGATAAAGCAAAGCTGTCTGTCTTGGGGACACTCACCTTTCTAAGACCCAGTGGGGAAGAAAGGACCGGATCCCTGGCTAAAGAGGGGGTTTAGGGAGTACAGAATCTCCCCACTCTCGGGCTCAAGTTGAAGAAGCACGTGAGGTTGTTCTACTTATCCAGGGTCCACAGGGAAACTAGCCCGTTCTTTGCTCCAGAACAGAACGTCGCTTCTTCATCACATCTCAGTAAGCCGAGAACTGGTAATTGGCCTGCTGCTCTGTCAGTGGTTCTCAAATTTTAGCATGCGTCAGAATGATTTAGAGGGAATGTTAGAACCCAGATTTCTGGCCTGTGCCCCCTAGAGTTTTTGGTGTGAAATGGGGCCTAATGATTTACTGTTTCTGCTGATCTGGGGACCACACTTTAAGAATCCCTGCATCAAGCCATCTTAGAGTCACCAGGCTCTCCCTCTTATAAAACAGTTACAATGCCTTTGGGCTACTAATATCCTCTGAAAATGTCTGAACCCTCTTGTATTTTTTGTGAAAGACATGTCTACTCTTTAGTTTTCATCAGGATTAATGTACAATACTGTTGTTAACCAAAGACATATTTGTTATTCTCTTAAGTCATAAATAAAACCCCCCATAGAACTTGACCTTTTACTTGACAAATTAATACCCCAAATAAAGATCACATTGAGATTTGCTTCTATATATCTTCTTTGATAGGTTTAGAAGTCCCACACGGTGACTGTTAGTAAATATGCCCTTTTCGTCATTGTAGCCAAGAGACTGTTTAACTTTTTGCTATTCTAAGTAATGCCTCAATGAATATATTTAGGTATAATATTTTTTTTCCAGAATTTTGGATTGCAAATATAGCTGTTTGTCATACAGAGTGAAATTACACTTCATGCACTTTATTAGCCTGGGTTCTCCAGAGGAACAGAACCAATAGAAGCCAAATCCTGGTTCCTTTCTTCCATTCAGTCATGGTAAATTTAAGCCCGGATGAGTTCCATGCTTTTAGATTTTATTTTGAAGAGGGGGACTTCACCCACTTCTCCATCTCAAACTCTCTTGCCCTCAAACATCCTCTTGGACCCAGCCCCAGGTCTGATAGACTGTTTCCTCCCTGGATACATCACTTCACACACCGTGTGCGGGCTTGGAGAGCCATTAGGTGCCCTCTCTTCTTAAATACATGTGTTATTTCCTAGGGCTGCCAAAACAACTGACCACAAACTGGGCGGCTTACACAAAAGAAACTCATTCTCTCACAGTTCTGAAGGCTTGAAATCTTAAATCAAGGGCCATGTTCCCTCCAGGGTCTCTAGGAGAGATTCCTTCCTCACTTCTTTTAGCTTTCAGAAGCCCCAGGGGTTCTCTGGCTTGTGACAGCATCACTCCAATCTTCCCTCCAGTCGTATTGGATTAAAGACCAGATTCCAAGATTTCCTCATTTTAATGTAAACTAATTACGTCTGCAATGACCTTCTTTCCAAATAAGATCACATTCTGAGGTACCAGAGGGCTAGGGCTTCAATCTATCTTTTGGGGGGACACAATTCAACCCACAGTAATGTGCAATCTGGATTTCTTTTAATTACAGACCATGTGACCACATGGGCTCGTCCCTTGGAGGGTTATAACATACTAGCCTGGTGGCCTCAGAACCCCCATGGGGTTCCAGAGGTGATGCACCATATAGCTCACCCCACACTGTCCCTTAGTGAAGGCACCTGCTTATAATTGTTAATATAAAAAACAATCATTAGACATGCTGAATGTTAGTATCAGCCTGATCAGTACATTTTCTCCACGTAGGCAAGTCACAGGGGGAAACAAGTTATCTGACTCTTGTTTGGAAAGGATGGAATAAAGCTGGAGGTCTCCGGGTGGAGGGGCAGGAGGTTTACAATTTGGACATTTGGTGGCATCCACACAGGACTACAGTTGGAAGGGCCCCCTTCCGCAATCAGCGCTTAGATGGGCACCGCTGGTCTTGTCTCTTACCAGTGATTTCTACCTCCTTGGCTGACCAAACCCTACTGTGTCCTCATTATTTCATACATATTACTGGTTTCAATCTGACTAATGTCCATTCTTACTGCCTTGGGAACCATTTGGTCCCGCTAAGGCACTTAGTAATCTCTGCTCTGATCCACTAGGAATTAATTTCTAGTTTAACTCTGGGAAGGCAACTTCATTTCCGAGGTTTTAAGGGACATAGTGACAGCCACACTAAAGAGATTTGGGTTTTCTTCAGTATCTCTGCTTTAAAAAGAACAGAGATTGGTATCTTCGGACCAGATAATTCTTTATTGGGTCGGTTTATTATGTGCCTTACAGGATATTTAGCAGCTTCCCTGGTCAGTGGGAAAATGGGGTCAGATTCACTCCCAGTTAGGAATCACTGGTACTCTGTATCTATCTATCTATCTACCTACCTATGTATCTATCTATCTACTTAGTATCTATCATGTATCTACATCATATATCATATAGATGGATAAAAAACACATGCACAATATGTGCTATATGTATGATTGTATGGATATATACACATATGTAAGATTTCACCTGTACACAAATTACAATAATATATAGATAGAACAATAGATAAATAGATGATAGCTATAGATGATAGATAGATAGATAGATAGATAGATAGATAGATAGATAGATAGATAGATAGATAAATGGATAGAAGCTCCTGACACCCAAGTGCCCAGTATTATAAGTCTTGTTGTTGCTAAGAGCTGACCTGACACTCATTGATAGGCCTTGGTTTCTCCGGTTGAACATAAAACAATTTTGAAAAACAAAAAAGGAGCAGAGAGAGCATATTCTGATGGAAGGAAGGAGGGGAGGATGGCAGAGGGGCTCCCTTGTTGGGACAGTACACTGCAAACACTTAGAAAGTGGGGGATAAAAGGAGGACCCTGAGGAAATGTGAGCGCAAGCCAACCCCGACTTTGCAATTTCCCCCAGAGCCAGTTCTGACAGCACCCTCCTACCTCTTGACAAAGAACAGCCAGTGAAAACTGAGATGACAACAGTGGTTTTTTTTTTTAACTTGTAAAGCTGGCTCAATTTGAGATAGCATATTGATGGCAAAAGGCTCAATATCTCATTACCAATCCCCCTGGGCACAGAATCCCCAGAAAAGATAAATATTTGAATAGATGATGATAATATGTATAATAATTTGTAGTCAGCATTCCACACGCATTTTCATTGAATCTTTTATTTTGAACTAATCCTTCTGAGTAAGATTTGCAACAATTATATATATTTATAAATTTAGAATTCTGAACTCAGGATTTGAGGATGATTAAGTCCACACAAGCCTTCCAAAAAGAGCAGCCTCCTTATTGATTTACCCAGGACAGGCGGGATAATGTCTAGATTCTTTCCCTTTTTCTTTCAGTTCATTGAGTAAAAATAGATTGAGGCTTATACCACAGTTTCCTCAAAATTTTGCTTGAAGGTGAACTTGAGGTCACCTTAATAGCTATCAAAACTCTTCTTATTGTCAAGCTCGGAAAACTTTCCGCAATTTTCTGTTTGAAATTCTGTCTTTGGGGGAACTTTAACCTCCTCTGACTTCTAATTAGCTTTTTTTCCTATAACAAAAGTTCAGTGGGAAGTGAAAAGTCACAGAGGCTGCCTGGGGCACACAGGTTGCAAAAGTAATGGGGCTTTTTCATCTCTTCCTCTGGAGCAATTTCAGGAATTAATATTATTGTCTTTAAGGCATGCTTTGGAACCATGCCTCCCAAAGAAGGTATTGATGTATGCAAGCAGACACGATTCCCATATGGGCCACTGGTTGATTTATGCTGATCCGTGTACCTGCCCTTCATGGACTTGTCTTCAATGACAACTCTTACAATTGAGTCATTCTTACATGGGCTCTTCATAGACAGACAGCCTTTTAGATCCTTCCAAGTCCCTGCAGTTGGTACATTCTGGAGTCAAGCACTTTTCCATTAGGTGAGGAAATGTTCCTCAAATGGAAAGGGAGCCTTCCATTCATTTGGATGTGGGATAAAAATAAGTGAGAGAAGATGCTTTGCCTCAAAAGTCTATTCCAAAGGAAGTTCTTTGCTCTATTTTCACATTACTAAAAAGACCCAGCCGAGTGATTTATTTTTTAAATAAAAAGAGGTCTGTTCTCAAACATAAATTTATTTATCCTCTGATTTATTCAACAAATATTTACATTGTACCTACTATGTGTCAGGAAAAGATGCTTGGTTTAATGTACAACTTTAATTCTCGTAGAACTTACATTGTAGGGAGGAAGACAGGTAATAAACAGGCAAAGACACAAATAAATCCAGCAGTTCTCAATACTAATAGGTTTTTTGTTTGTGTGTTTTGTTTTTAAAAAATTAGTAGTGTAATCGGAAGGTAACTGGGGAAGGACACTTTATATAGAGTGATCAGGGAGGGCCTCCCTGAGGAGGTGACCTTTTGCTGTAACCCGAAAGAAGAGGAGACAGTCATGAGAAGTGAAAGAAGAGGCTTCCAGGAAGAGGGACTCTCAAGAGCTGGACTGTCGTAAGGCAGAGAGAGCAGAAGTGGAATTTTAGAGCAAAAAGAATCTGAAATGCCTGATCAAAGGTTAGTTGAGAATACAGAAGTGGGTGGAGCTTTACTGTGGGGGAGTTGGTAAACTAAAGTCAAAAACTTGGATTTTTCTAAGACAATAAGGAGCCATTGGGGATTTCGAAGATGCAAGTCACGTGGTCCAACCGAAAGGTGACCTGTTCAGTACGTCTGCCCATTGACAAAACCTTGTTTTTATAATTTTTCATAAGGTTTAGGGCAATACATAGTGGATTTTACCAGCTCAGTTTTATAGCATTTCAAATTGGGTGCGACAGTTTCAGCAGCATTTGAAGATTCCTGTGAAGTTTTAGTTGACTGGTTCTGTTTTGTTTCTACAGCAGCATATTAAAGACTGATCAGATAGCAACCACTCTGGACTGTAGAGTGGTTTAGTCTTTTACGAATATATTCTATATCAAAAATCAACTATAACGGACACCTTTAAGTTTCACTTAAGAATTTTTATGTTTCTTCATTTTTCCAGTAATGAATCAGTGTTTGTTATTTTTAGCTATTTGTGTCTCAGATTTACTACGTGCTGTGATCGTCCTTGTCACTTTCTGGCTCATTTCCTGATTAGCCTTTTAAAATTTGTTAAGCCTTTTAAAAATTCTTCCTTTACCATTTCATGTTTATGGTTAAGATAACCCAAGCTTGAAGTATTACTCCTGCAGTATATTATGCTTACACTTTTCAGGCATTCTTTCCACTCAGTTGAATAATTTCCTTTTTTCACATTGAGCCTTTCTGGAAACTGCTACAGAGTCCATGTATAGAATTTCTCCTGGTTAGATATAAAAATTTTAGCATTTAATACATGACAGCATTGTATAATCTTCTTCTCATCTGCTTGGAATACTCTCTGATGTTGAAAAGAAATAATATTGGAATAATCTGTAAAAACAAGTTTTTTTGATAAATCAGGAATTTCAATAAATTTGGAGACTTGTTCATTTGGTAAATTGTCATTGGGTGAATTGGATTTCTGTTAACTGACATTAGATAAATTGATTTTCAGATAATTCACCCAGAAGTAATTCCATTTCCATTAGAGAAGAAAGAACACTGACATAAATGGAAAATGTATATTGAATTCAAGACTTTACCTTTTGAGAGAAACACAACCTACTTAGAGAAAGAAATGGATACTTTTTAAAGCTACCAGTTACCAAAGTTGCAGAAAATCTTTTAGCCCACTCTCAGCCAGGCAAGGAATTGTATATGATTTTCTGAGACTTACAAAATGTCACATTTTCTGCTAGACTTTCAGGACATACTGTTCCAATGCTCACCTTTCATAAATAATTCTTTTCTAGGATGAAAACTCAATTACTAAGGAGAATAGACAGCTTCAATACAGCAGAGACGTGCATTTATTAGTGCTTCTCATTAAATGTCTTCCTGGATTTTTTTCTCCAACAAAGTTCCTGGTATACTGCCGGATGACTACCCAAAATGCTTTACAATTGTGGGATTTTATGATTTGAAAGTAATTTAAAAATCAATCCCTTTTGCCATTTACTCTAAGAGATGTTCACTTGCTTTGTACCGTTTTGAAATATGGTCAAATGAAAGATGCTTCCCTGATCTCCAGTGTCCTCCAAGTCAGAGTTTGTACTTTTCTTACTTGAGTTCTATTTTATGACAATGGTAAATATTTTTGGTATGCTTTGCTTTTCTTTTTTATTTCTTTTTATTTTCTCCCTTTGTGAAGTGGTGCTGAGAAGCTGTTTCTGAATTTTTGTCTACCGTCTACTCTGAATCTTGATCAAATCTTTCTAGCCTTTCTTTTGATTATCTTTTACTTTTCACAGTGCTCAGTGGGCAGTGTAAAAATTTAAGTGAGTGTATTTTAAGAAAAGTATATTCAGTATCATCTATGCAGAGGAAGCAGGTGTGTCTGAAACCCCAGTTTCTTCCTGTTCTTCACTCAAGATAAAGCAGAATGACTAACATCTGAATTAAAGATACCTTTGCTTAGAAGACAAACATGTCCTTTAAATGGGTGACTTCAAATTTCTCATTATTGTTATTACAATGTTATTTGGGCAACACGGTTTTGGTTTTTTTGTTTTGGGGGGCTTTTTTGTTTCTGTTTTTTAATGAATGAATACACTGGTTTAAAGGTAGGCTGAATAATGGCCAGCTATTTCTGGAAGGGAGCCATGAAACAAATACCTGTACCTTTCAGTAACTGGAAAAGGCAAGGAAGCAGATGCTCGCCTGGGGCCTCCGGAAGGAACGCAGCCCACTGACCATTGGTGAGTCCTGACCCCCAGAACTGTAAGATAATAAACTTGTGTTGTTTCAAGCCACTAAGTTTGTTCTAATTTGTTCACAGCAGCAATAGAAAACTAATGTAACTAGAATGTAAAAGGGACTTTCAACTGAAGTCCTTTTTAATGAGTAAGAGCTCTTCATAGAAATATTTTTACATTTTTTGAGGACATAAGATCAACTTCTCTGTAGTCATTCCTTGTAATTTCTCTTCGCTTTGGGAATTTTGGGTCCCAAGAGAAACAGTACAACATTAGGGCAGCTGAGCAAAGTTAGGTAGACTCTGAGCAGTTTCTTAAGCTTAAGGCACTGGTCCAGGACTCAAGTAAGTTAAGGGCCCAAGGCTTCAGGTGATGGTGGATCTGAGAACTCAAATCATGTCATGAGACTGCTTTTCTCTCCCAGTCTCTCAAACTGACTCTCTTCCACATGTCCCATAATGGCCTCAGAGCTCCAAGACACAGCTAATTGACTTAGGAGCATCTTGAGGAAGGAGAACTCAGGATGACTGTGGCAGAAAGTCCAGGAAGACTCTGATTGACCTCGCTCAGGTCACATGACCAAGCTGGATCCAGTCACTGTGGCCAGGGAGATGCCATACTCTGACTGGCTAGTCTGGGAGATGTGCCTACCCCTGTGGAAAAAAGTTGGGTTGGCCCAAACTGAAACCTCACAAAATGGGTTCCTCAGTGCCAACAGAAGCATGTCACTAGCCATCTGGCTCTATAAGGACTGAGTAGTCAGTCACTGTAGTTACTGACCTCCAACACACCCTGAAAGGACTTCAGGGTGGAGATGAGGAATGAAGCACTCCATGCTCTGGGAAAACTGGCAGAAGAAACATTCAGATGGTTAGCTATTTTCAGGAGAAAAAATTTTGAACCCAAACTCTTGCACCTTCCCATACTTAGAATAGCACTAAAACCATTAACTGAGATATCTGTTCCTTTTGACAAGTGGCAACCTTCTACCAAGATGTGTGCTTAGTTACACATACCCCTTTCACCAAAATCACATATATACTGACCTCCTCTCTTAACTCTTTAGAAGAGTTTCTCAGAGATAATCAAGAGGCTGTCTCCTGGGCTGTAGTCTTCAGTAAGATACTGAATAAACTCGACTCACAGCTTTTACATTGTGTGGTTTTTGTTTGTTTCTTTCTTTCTTCCTTTGTTTTTAAGGTTTATTTATTTTATGGAGATACTGGGGATCAAACCCAGGACCTTGTGCATGCTGAGCACGTGCTCTACTGCTGAGCTGCACCCTCCCTATGTGAGGTTTTTTTTATGTCGATACCACAGAAATGAGAGAGTTAAAAATGAATAATCAATGAAAAACAGAATTTGAGTCATGTACTGGTGGGAGGGAGAGAAAGAGAGAAGCAGCCTTGAGTTTTTACGACTTTCTGATTCTTGGATACAATTCTTCCTAATACCTAGCTACGTTGCCTGCTCTCGGGTTCCCATAAACGTCTGTTTCCTTAAACCTTCATTCCCAAGAGTCTGAATCCTCATCATCATGCTTTCTGGGGTTTGTTGCTGTTGTTTTTGCTTCTATATTTTTCTATTAGCCTTTACTTTTGGCATGAAAGTACTAAGAGGAACTCTAGAGAGTCCTCTGTATTTCAGACAGTCTTTCCTGCCTCTGTTGTGTAGCAGCAACTCAGTTTCCCCTGGGCAACTGGGATCGTTCTAGTCATCAGAGTAACATCTTTATCTGCTTATTGACTCGGTGGCATAAGAAGCCCAAAATGGCCAGAAGGGGGTCTCATCTTCCAGTCTGCTGCACCCTCACTCCCATGCCACAGAGAATGGATTTGGAGCTGCGAGATAATAATAAATTGATAACTGGCTTGATTATCTCTGTTTTTCAAATGAGAAAACTGGTTCAGAGAGGTGGACTAGTGAGCCACGTGTCACCTGCTAACAGGAGGCAGGGTCCCAGATCCCCAGACCTTAGGTCTGAATGCTCCTTTCTGCTCTTTTAAATGTGGTGGTTTGGGTAGACTGAATCAATCACCAGACCCGGGTCTGAATTCTAGCATTTACTCACTGAGACACCTTGGGCAACTCACTTAACTATCGTAAGCCACGGTTTTCTCAGCTGTAAAGCCAGGATAATAGTCCTCAGCTCATAGAATTAGACTGAGAATTGAATGAGTTAACAGTCTATGAAAGCGCTGTGTAAACTCAGCAGACTTCACGAAGGTATTATTAAGGATTGGATAGACTCTCCATTTACTGCTTACCCACCGAAAATTTTGATTAATTCCTTAGCACCTCATAGTTTATGAAAAATGGCCTCTATTAAGGGGAGTTGCTGCTACCTGGGCAGCAAATGGGAGTAAATTCTAAAATCAGCAGGCAACACAGAGCAAGTGGGCACGGTCTGGGGGAAGAAATCGATAGAGTTCTTTGTACTAGTAATCTCTGAATCTCAATTATTTCTGCCAAATATTTCTTTCAAATCATTTTGGGAAATGGCTCACTGCCTTTTCCTATTTTATTAAATCTAAGAACCTCATTAAGTCAAACAATCAGTGATGCATTGTCAGCAGGCAGAAAATGGGGAAAATCCTCATGCAGTGTTTGATCATGAAAACCTTTCCAACAGACCCGAGACAAACACATTCCCCTCCAACTGCCTATTCATACAAGATTAACTATTGTGCCAGTTCACAATATTCAATCATCATTTCTTACCCATTTAAGAGCTGCTTGCATGAATTAGGAAGTAGAGGCTCCATTGCGTCTTTCCGCATTCTCACCACTAGAAATACGGCTTAATTAAATGCAATTAGAACAGCGACACAATTTTTATGGAGAAAAGAAGCTACAGTCCTCTCCCTCCAAAATAAAGAAAAGGACAGCAGGAGATTTAAGATTTATCCTCTGCCCTCTAATACCCAGTCCAGGCTGCTCCCATCTTTTTTTTATCATCCCACATTTCATAGATTATTATTCACAGTCCTGCCACAAACAGTTACACTTTGCTTCTTGCCTTTACTTCCTACATTGATGGTTCTCACTAATAATAGGCAGTTGAACATGTTTGAAGGGAAAAGCACAATTTCAGAAGCTCAGTGCAATTTGTGAAAACATCGTTTTCCACCTAGTCTTGAAGGAAGTGTGACATCTCACTGAAAACTGGGACCCCCTCATACCTGTCTAAGAACCTAATTTGGTGTCTGTTTCCTAGAAGTACCCAATAATAGGTGCTTGTTGAATGTAGGCCTCTGGGTTCACATCATGCCTACTTCATCAATGAAAGGCTCCTTTAGGAAGACTCATCGGAGGTCCAAAACTTCTTAGATGGCATTTAAAATGAACTGGTTTAGTGCTATAATGACAAATCAAGATTTTTTTTTCAGAAACAGTCTTCCCCCCTCATTATTAAAGTGTAGGATTTTTTGATAATAAAAAAAAAATAAAGAAGATAAGAATCACCCATAGTCTCAAAATCCAGATGGAACTACTTTTAACATTTTGATGTCTTTTCTTTCCAGTTTCTCTCTCGCCCCTCCATTCCTCTCTATCTTTCTGATTAGGACGATACAACACACAGGTGTTCAGCTTTCTCACCTTATGTACTTTGAACACTCTAACTTGCACAGTCTTTGAAAATAAAAAATTTAATAAATGCATGATACTTTATAATATGTTTGCATATATACATCTATGTGTACTCCCTCAGTGTGTGTATATACAGACACATACACACACACACACACACACACAACACTGCACACCACAAAGCTGAATGTGTTGCTGACTGTAGTAAGGGAGAAATATGCTAGGCAATGACAAATCTGACCCAGAAAAGCAGACTGATCATTTTATGCCGGGTTTTGGGGAAATGTGGAGTTCAGAGATTGAGAGAGTTTCAAGTGCAAAAGTAGGTTGACATCACTTCTAGAAATGTGGTTATTCTAGCGAGAATTTTGTTGACTGGTTGGCATTGAGAAGCATATTTATTGGACTAACTTCATTCCTGATTGGCTGACTAGGGGACGTAAGAGATTGCCACTTACTGGTTGGTTTGCCAAAGCCTGTTCACCAAGGTGCGTTGCACTGATGGACAGAAAGAGTTTAAAACCCAGTTATAATGGTACTTGTTACTGTGATTACAGAACGATCAACATTTTCTTAGGGGTATGAAAAAAGATGTATAATCTCAATACCGTGATTTATTTAATCCTTCTCTTACTGTGGGATAATTGGATTATTCTAAATTTTCCTACTATTGTGAATAAATGCTGCAATGACCATCCGGCAATCTAATACATCTCTGGGTATTTTCTTAGGAAAGATTCCTAGAAGTGGACTGTTGATTCAACAGCGGGTCTAAAAGATGTTTTTATAATAGTTATACAGGCTCATTACAGAACATGTAGGAAATATGGATGCATAAAAAGAAGAAAATTAAAATCATCTATAAGCCACCCTCCTCCCCACCATATAATTACTGTTTAATGTTTAGTGCTTATCTTTCTAGGCCATTTTCTGTGTTTCTATAGATCTATACAAATAAACACAAATGAGAAAACCTGATAGTACTTTTTTTTCAGTTTGCTTTCTTCACCTGATTAATTGTTATGAATATCTTTCCTTGTCAACATATAGTCTCATTTAATGGCTGAATAATGTGTGTATCTATATTGTATACAGTACAGTTTATTTAACTTTTTTCCATTGTTAAATAGTCAAGTCTCCTTTCCCCCTTCTTGTTGTTCATTCCTGCCTGCCTAGCTTCCTGCTTTCTTTTTTACTTTATCATAAGAATTATTATTATGTTATTTTTAAATGCTATTATAAACAATGACATTGCACAAATTTATATCTAACTGTCTGCACACGTCTATGTTTATTGTTTTAGGACAGAGTCACAGAAGTTGAATTGCTGAGTCAAGTAGTAGGGCAAAGTTTTAAGACTTTTGACAAACATGTTGCAAAAATAGTTTCCAGAAAGACTGAAAAATTTAGGCTACCACCAGTAGTACAGATGCAGGTCTGCACCCTCTGAAGTATTTGTTTCAATATTTTTTCCTGCTCTTTGCCAATATTGTTATATTAATTTGTACTTGACTAAGGGAGGGTTGAGAACTACTTAAATTTTTATTAAAATTCATTTTTTTCTTCTATCAACTCTTTTGTTCATACACTGTACTCTCCACAGGCAGACTTACAGTTTCATATACGGTTGTTAGAATACTTTATATAAAGTACATCCACCCTTGTGGCATTTTTCAAGTATCTTATAATTGCTTTAAATTTTGTTTTTAGTGTTTTAAAAACCTCTTTATTATGGAAAATTTCAAATTTTTCACATTCTGTATTCAACACTAGGGAGAATAGTACAATGAACCTCTATTAACTCATTATTCAGTTTCAACAATGATCATGGTTCATTTTACATTTTCTATGTTCCCCGTTCTCCCTCTCACACTCTTGATTATTTTGAAGTAAATCTCAGACATCAAGTGATGTCATCTGCAAATATTTCTGTATGCATATGTATTTTAAAGCATAGTAATATCATTACCACATCAAAAGATACTACTATAATTCCCTAATGTTACTAACTATCCAGTCAGTATTCATATTTTATATGACTCCATAACACAATATATATGAATATATATAAAAAGTCATAAAGCATTGGATTGCCAAGTTAGACTCATACCATCAAAGATATTACCCAGTAGCAATCTCCACAAATAATTTTAAGAATATAGGCAATCAGGAGACTCAGACAAATAAGGAGAGGTCTGGGACATCGGAAGAAGCTTCCTCAGGTCCTTCCTTCCTGGAATAAATAGTCTTCAGTCTAAAGAAAACAAAGTTTCGAAGTTAAGTATAAAGATTTTCACCCCAGGGAGTGTTTAGAATATGAAACATCCATTTTCAGCTTACATGACATTGTCCAGGAAGCCATACCCCATAAATCCATGGATTCTAGGTTTATTTACTATAAGTGATACTTGACCAGGGACATGCAGTTAAGAACATTCCATAGATAAAGACCCTCCCCCTAGTGTGTATCATTGGTCTATTCATCAAGGAGGTCTGGCTGCGACGTTGTTAAGGACATTAGACTGAATCATCTGATTCTTTTCTTTTTCCCTGAGAGTCTCCCAGATAAAGAAAGCGCATGGATCACAAAGTGGCTGCTTTAAAAGTTTTTTGGTTTTACTTGGAATCCAAAAGAGATCGATTGCATTGTAACTGATTAAAACATCGCTCTAGTCTCTTTTAGTTTATATATTCCTCCACTGTATCGCTTTTTCTTGCAGTTTTTTGGGGGGGTTGGGGCGGAGAACATGGCAGATAGTCTCCAAAGGTAGCCACCATCAGTTTTTTTCCTCCTTGTTTGTTCACGCTTTATATATTAAGAGGCTGAATCTGGGCTGACTTAAGTGACTAGTTTGATCAATAGAATGTGGCATATGTGTCATTACAAGACTTTTGAAGCTAAATCATAATAAAGCTTACACCTTCCCCCTGTAGTTTGAAACCCGATCACCATGTGCTGTAAGAAGCCCAAGCAACGTAGACGAGCAGGTGTAAGCACTCTGGCCCACAGGCCTAGCCAAGCTCCCAGGTCAAAGCCAACATTAACTGCCAGCTGTATGAGTAAGCTATGTGTACTGTCTAGTCCAGCTGAAATTTCAGATGACTCTAGCCCCAGCCACACCAACTACAAACTCATGAGAGACCTCATTTTAGAAGCATCTAAAGAGCTATGTTAACCCACAGAACCGTGAGAGACAGTAATAAATTGCTGTTTTATGGCAAAAAGTTTTGTGATGATTTTTTTGTGCAACCAAGATAATTAGAATCAAGAAACTGAGTCACTTGTCTTACAGATTTTCGTGCAATCAGGATTTTGCTGATTGCATCCGAGGGGTGTCATTTAACTTGCTCTTCTGTCACCTATAGTTCCCGTAAATTCATAGTTATTCCTAGACTATAGTCAATTCCATTTTAATTTTATTTGGGCAATAATGTTTCATAGGTGCTATGCTTCATATACGTCAGTGCTCAGTAAATGAATATTTAGCAAATTCAATGCACACATTAGCTCATGCCATACACACGATTAATTCTCCTATTAACCCTGTTGCCTAAGGTATGAAGAGAGGACTGGAACTACCATTGCTGAAATAATCAATGGAAGACAGCTTAGGGCGTGGCTGAGAACCCACACTTCTGAGTCCTACTCCTTACATCTGGGTCCTGGCTCCGTCGCTCCCTAACTGGGTGACCTCAGGCAACTTGTCTGACTTTCTGTGCCTCAGTTTCCCATGATAAAACAGAAGTAATAACAGATCTACGTCATAGGGTCTTGGTGAGGATTAAATGATTTAATACCTGTGAAATGCTTGGAACAGTAACAGGCATAGAGTAAACATAATGAAATTGTAAGGTGCTTATTATTAATGAAATTACAATGCAAAAACATGAAGTGTTGCAATTATTAGTGCTGCTATTTATGATTACAATTGTGGTCCATCTCAGAAAGGAGCTGCTTTTCTAGCATTGCGGTGCTTCTGAGTCTTCCGGGCAGTATCACACAGCATAGTAATCGTGGCAGATATGCCCATACGTAAAAGTATCCATTCAGCTTGGTAAATATACCTCAAAAGGACAGTGCTGTGGAAAATTTACAGAAAATGACACCGCGGTTTCCATCTGTGGTCCACCGGTGGCAGAGACACAGAATGCGTGAAATTACGGCCTTGGGGTCAGACCGACTTACGAGGTTTCAAGTCCCGTCTTCCCCCTCTTACTAACTGTATAACCTTAAAAACGTTTTTTTTTACTTTTCTTGGAGTCCTCGTGCGTAAAAATAGAGAAAATAGTTATCTCCTTTGCAGTGTTCCTTAATAATTAAATGAGATAGTGCTTGCGATGGCACCGAATGCTGTATTTGGCCCCCTGTACACACTCAGTGAATGTCTCTTTTTTCTTTCTGAGAAAACGTTAAAGGACACTTTACAGATAAAAACAAAATAAAAAATAAAAGCAGTTAGTGAGTATTTATTGAGCATTTACTATCATGGACTCTAAAGTGTGCTGCTGACCTTGCAGGGCCAAGGCTACCCGGGAAGAGCTGGGTGATCTCTGGGGAGTTACTCAACCTCTTTGTGTCTCAGTTTCCTCATCCACAAAGTGGGAGTGATAATAATAACCATCTCATGGAGTAGTTTTGAAAATTAAATAACTGATAATGTGTGAAGTGCTTAGAATAATGCTCAGCATCTCTAAGCACTTAGTGTTGGCTTCTCCTCCTGTTGTCATTGTGATGACTTGAACAAGGCACTAAGTTAATCACTGGAGGGGATACCAAGATGCTTTATACAACACCACTACCATCAGGGAGGCTGTGGTCCTCACCCGAGGAACCTCTTTCATGGACCCACGGCCATGCCATCCTCTGATGTTGCTAGGAAAGCTTTCTCTGACAGCCAATACTGACGTGTACACGATCAGGACAAACAAAGGCCTGAGGTCCCTCATGCAGCCTGGCAGCAAAGCCTGGTGCATCCTCTGCACCCTCTTGGCCACAGGTTATATTCGGGCCCTGGTTGAAGGAGAGGCTGGTCTGGCAGGACCCACAGCTACAGAAGAGAAAAATAAAAGAGGATTATTCCCGAAGGGACTTCCGAACCTGCATCAGTGCAATCAGTAAAGGCAACAAAACTGGACTAATTAAGAGGCACAAGCAGCGTGGGGAATGCGAACAAAGCAAACCGTGATTACATCTGAGACCAGCCTGCAGCACAGCTGCTCAGTTCTACCTTGGCTTTGTTGGCACAAAAGTGTCTCGTGTCAAAGAGCTGGCACACTGACACCAACATCATTAATTAATACTGACTAAGTGTCCCAAGTCTGCTGGGTACTGCAGAGCAAGAACAATGTCCAGCATTTAGATAAAAAGAGGACAGAGAAAAAAGATTACCATCTTTTCATGGTTATTTCCCCCAGGAAGGTAGGAGGTATGGGAAGCCATTGGATTTATCCTCTTGTAGGGAAATGGAAACCATCATCAAAATGTCGATGATGTCAGCTACATTTCTTGAGCATCTTGCCATGCATCACGTACTGTGTTAGCGCTCTACACACGCTTGGTCATTTAATGCAGACGATTAATCTTCACTTCCTAATGAACAGAGAGGGGACTGGGGCTAACATCTCCTCAGCGCTTAGGACATCTCTGGCAAGGTGCTTTGTTTTTTTATACATGCTCTCATTAAGTCCTTAGGTGGTCATTTTTTTCAGCTGAAGAAAAACAGGTTCAGCGAGTTTGTTATTTGCTAAGGTATCAGCATTAATCAGTTGCAGTCTAGTGGTTCAAATCAGTTTTTCCTGACCTCAAAAAGGCATACCCTTTTTTAAAACCACAATAACTCTGTTCTTATAATGTTATAGAACAAGTCTCAACATTTAACCAGTGGGCATCTATAGTTAACATTAACTTTTTGTCCGGGGAAGATCTCCTTTCTCCTGGGAAAGGATCTTTCTAACCACGTGGGAGGTACCATCTTTCTTCAGCTCCTACTCCTTGGCCCTCCTCATCATGCCGTGAATCTTCCCATAAATCAGCTTTTTCCTTAAGTTAATTCAGATTGAGCTTCTGATACTTGCAACCTAATGTATCCAATTCAACCCCCACTGCAATTTTGATGATGGGACAGGATTACCTAGTGAGATAGATGTATTATTCTATACATGAAATAATTGAATTCAGGTGGATCTGTGTGTGTGAAGGATGGAAACCAGTCTCTTTACTAGTCATGCCTTTTCTCAGGGAAGCATGATTTGACCTGCAGTATAAGAAAATCTATTGTGTACTTTGCTAAGTAGGGATTGAATATTGCATTTCTTTTCCTCCAGTACAGATGAAATATACTGGTAAGACATATGCCTCACCTTTTTTACCCTCAAATAAAGACATAATCAAAATAGCAAATAATTAGAGCTATAGCGGGTGTGTTGGGGGAAGGGTGTTCTAGAAAGCATGATGTCTTTGAATTCAAGGAATTTACCGTGTAGATAAGAAGATACACAGATTTGAAAAAAATGAGGATTAGAAACAATTGGGAGAGCCCTGTCATGTCTTCTCAATTAGTGGTGGTGCTCCAAACGCCCCTTGGAAAACTGATCGTGTGAAACTTTGAATATTTGCCCTTAGGAAGAATATTATAGAAGGTTCTGCAATTCTAGGCGTCATCTATAAAGACTATGCAACCCTGTAAGATCACAAAAGGGTCAGAAACGCGTAGCCTGCAAGGGCCTCCCCACTGTGGATCCTGCGCTCCTCTCCAAGCTCTCAACTCCCCTCCTGACTTTGTCCACTAACTATGGGACACTGGCTTTCTTCAGGGGCCTCCAGTGTTCCACTCAGTCACACGCCTTTCACACGTCCCAGTCCTACTCCTGGACTGCTCTGTCCTGCCCATCCCCACCTGGCACATTCACTATCCCTTAGCCATCCTTCTGGACCCAATGTACACATGACTTTCTCAGGAGGAGTTTTCTGACCTCCTGGCTTGCTCTTTGCAGTCCTTACTGTACGCGTAGCCATTTATTCAGTGTCTGTCTCCCCTCTCTGAGCCTGCGTCCTCATCTGCATGATGGAGTATGCACCATGCGGGGGCAGGAGGATGGAAGGATGTCATGTGAGCAAGGACACTGCACGGCGCAGGCTCTCCAACCAGTGAGCTCCCCCTGACCTGTGAAAAGCACCGAAGCGCCAGGGGCCGGGGTCAGCCTCACCTTTCACTTAGAGGGGCCTGCCTGAGGTTCCTGCTGGAGGTTTTCAAGCTCCCGGAAGGTGATGAGCCGTTGCCGCCTGGCTGAGGCTGCTCAGAAAAAGCCCACGAGCATCTGTTCTGTTCCCCAGAGAGCAGACGTGTGCACTCAGTGCTGATTCGGGTCAGCAAACCCGAGCTCACTGTTCATGTCAGGCCAAACAGATAGGACCACACACGGCCTCATTAAAGCAAAGACATGACAAACAAACAAGCAAATTACACACACAGGCGCCTGCCAGTGCTCACGAATATGATGTAATGCGTAGGTCTTGACTGCTTTTGAAGTAGATGGGCCGCCTGGGCTTTTAAGTAAACCTACAGAGAAACCAGGTCATGTTTGGTTTTTTCAGCAGGGAGAGAGGGAGTGCGTGTGTGTGTGTGTATTTGTGTGTGTGTGTGTGTGTGTGTGTGTGCGCGCGTGCGCCAAGCAGAGCTCCGAGATGCCCTAGAATGGGGAATTCGGGGAGAACCACTGGGCTGCCATCCTTGACACACACAGCTCTTTCCTCATTCTTCCAAGGCTCTGAGGATGACGTCAGGCTGAATTAGTGAGCCTGTAAACCCAGCCTCTGTGGCGAAACAGCTGGGACAAAAAAAATCTCTGAAGTTTCTTACATCCTGGGAGGCTTCTCTAAAACATTTATGGCCAGGAGGCAACATGGTAAGCCCAGGGGCATGGAGATCTAGGGTGCAGGCCCAGGAAGAGGCCAGCTGGGTGACATTGAGCAAATCTCTCAACTACAGAGTCTCCTTTCTTTATCTGCAAAAAGCCTCTTAAAAACCCCTGTCTGCCCCCTAGGGTGGTGGTGAGAAGCCACAACATAATCAGTGTCTCAACCGCTGGTTAAATGATGTACAAACAATAAGGGTTCTTTTTTCAACTATTGTTCCAGCTCCTCTTCCTTATTTTTGAAGTCTTTGGAGCGGGCGGGGGGCTCTCCAGGGGTTGTGACCTAGTCATCAACGCGTATTTATTTGTTGCGAAGCTTCTGTAAATCAAAGTTGTGAAAAGGGACTCTCGGCCGAGGAAGCATCTCCGTTCACTGGGAAGACGAGTTTCAGACCCAGGGAGGGGAGCTGGGAGGCTGAGGAGAAACTTCAGGCATGTTTACCTCACTAAACGCCCACAATTGATTCAGACACAGTGATTGTCTGAAGCCTCCAAGCCGTCCTCCAGCAGATCAGCAATGTTCAGCGGGTCAGCAGTTTGCAATTGTTTCCAGGTGTTTCTGTTATTTTTATACTTGAACGTTCCCCTGGTCTCTGTAGGAAGGGAATTTCCATGCAATAATGGAGAGGGCCTCGTACAGAAGCAAAGTCCCCGCTGCAGCTTCTGCAAAGAAAGGAAGATAGATTAGCAGGGAAAGTGCGGGCGGCGGGGGCTTGTCCTGTCTCTGAAGCAAAGCCTTTGCCAGTGGTTTCCGAATGCCTGTCCGGTGCCCTCCTTATCGTCACCAGAGATACCTGGACCCCACGCAAGACCCACTGAATCCCAGAGAAAGGGCTCAGGATTCTGCGTTTTAAACAAGCCCTCAGGTGATTCAGTTGCCCAGCTCTGCCCAAGAAGCAGTAGACGGGAGGTCCCGCCCAACCATGTGCAGGACAAAAAGGACCCTGGGGACGGCTTAGTGGAAGTTAGGGCTGGAACTGCTCGGACACCAGGAAGCCTGACTGCTCGGCCTCCTTTAAGCCAATACTCCTTAACTAGGTCCTCAACACTTACTTAGTGGAGGGACTCTGGTGTTAAGTGGCGATGACTCTCCTTTGCTGCCCGCCATGAGCTGCCCTTGCCCCAGACCTGCCAGCTTCACCCAGTAACCACATACCGTGTGATTCTACCGACATGAAACGTCCAGAATAGACACATCCACAGAGCCAGGAAGCGGATCTGTGGTTGTCAGGGGCTGGGACTTGGGTAGGGGGCTGGGGGGAGGATGGCTATGGAAAGGAGAGTTTCTTTGGGGAAATAACAAAAATGGTCGGAAGCCCAGCCCGGTGAATATACAGAAAGCCACCGAATTGTACACTTTAAGTGGGTAAATTGTATGGTATGTGGGTTACATCTCAAGAACGCTGCTTAAAAAACAAACAAAACTTTACTAGGAAAAACCAGAACCACTCCCACTTCTTATAAGGCAGCTCAGCAAACATCTGTTGATACTGAGGGAAGAGGGAAGGCCCTTTCCCAGAGATTCAGCGAATCTTGTGTGGGGCCCAAACACCTGCATTTTAAACGAGTGCCTCTGCTGACTCCAGTATCACCAGAACACTCAAACTGTGTGAGTGAACGCACAGGTATTGGAAACTGCTATAAAACGCTCTGTTTCAGAGAAAATTTTTCCTATATCATTACCTTTCTAGAAGAAAACAGTACCCTGGTATATGTGTGTGTGTTGGCATCCCGTCCGGATTTATTCACATGTGCTTTAGTCTGGCCCTGGTATAACTGCATTTTGTAGATGAGATCAGTTTCTTTCTCTAACTCAATTTTGGGGCTCGCCTAAGCCAAGTCCCAAGGGAAGCAGGTAAAATGAGGACTAAAGGGCTTTCTGGAGGTTTTTTGAGACAACTTAAGACAATATCCCATTTTATAAGAGCTCTTCAGTAGTCTGATCCTGCATTAATCTACATGATAGGGGCTACGTGGGGGTGCCTGGCACCGTGGAAATAGTGAGGGTTTTGGCTGCCTGCTTCAAATCCCGCCGCCTTGAGTAACTGCCACCTCGCCTCTCTCAGCCTGTAGATATGGAGTATTGCTGCCTTGCTCATGGGATGATTCTGAATAATGTAAATGACACAATAAATGTACACAAGACAGCACAAAATACCCGCTCAGTAAAAACTGGCAAATGTGACCATTATTTCACTTGTCACTTCATCTATGCTATGTTTCCTCATTTGGAGTCTAAGCCCCCTTGAGGACAGCCCTATGGGTCCCTCACAGCTCCTATCATAGTGACTTACGTGCAAAAGCCAAGAGAATGGTAAGGAAGGACAGACTGTGGAGAACACCCACGGGCGCCGGCTCAGGCGCCCCTTTCCTAGGTTATCCTGACCTCACCACCCACAGAGTTACAGACGCAGACTCCCAGCAGCTCCCGTAACAGTGCGATCTCCCCGCCGCCACCTCCTCGCCACAACTGCTTGGACTAGGTGAAAACACCCAACTCAAGCTTGGCCCGTGAGACCCTTTCAAGAGATTCCAGCCGGTGTCTCCAGGCCTCTTGGAAAGAGAATATGTAAGCTTAAAACAGCACGCAGATGTTTTCCACTAGGAGCATAAACCCAAGGCCTACAGTAAGGTGTGGGCTTACAAAAGAGATGTCCCACCATCACTGCATGATTTGAAGTGTACTCATACGGCATGATTCTGGGTGTCTATGCATAAGGCTTCTAAAGAATTTTTTCAAGCCATGGGAAAAGTACATATTGTAATGTTGAGATAAAAAGAATAAAACAAAGTTATGTAGACCTCACAAATGACAAAATAGACATATTTATAAAATATTGGAAATACACAAAAATGTCAACAGCGATAGAGGAGTTGTAAATGATTTAATTTTTTTAATGCTTCCTGACGTTTCAAGAAAATTCTATTTACTGGGGTAAGAAAACCCAATGTAAGTTTTCTTCCCCCTTCTCTTTAAAAACGTAAGCTCCTCTGGACTCAGTTTTGTCGTAATCCTAGCTATTTTGGTCTCTGATTAACTAATTTGCACCTGGGTGTTGGCGCTGGAAAGGTGTGATTGGAAATGGGCTTTTGAGAAGCAAGATGATTTTATGCAGAAATATTCTCAACCATTGACCCCTCCAGAGGATTCCTTCTGTGAGAAGTAAGTAGTTCCACCTCTAAAATCAAATACCAACAGTGATTTCCCAATTTGTAGATGAAAACTTGATAGACAGAATTTTCCAAAATTAAAATTCTCTGCCACTAATTTTCCCCTGATGCCTGCCACCAGTAATATCCCAACTAGAATCTTGTAGAGTGAACATTAGAATTACTGGGAACCTTAAAAATACACAAATACCACTGCTCCATCTTCCAGAAATTCTGATTTAATTGGTCTTTTCTGGGACCTGGACAGCTATAGTTTTTAAATCTCTTTAAGCAATTCTAATCTTCAGGCAGGATTGAGAACCACTGACGTAGTATATCGGGTTGAATGCAAAATTCAACATTCAGTTGTTTCATTGTCTGAAGCTTAATGCATCCACATGTGTTAGGATTTCAGAAGGTGCCCTCTGATTTCCAAATGCAGTATTAATTGAATGAATTGGAAACTCAGGGTGGAGCTCACCCCTTGGGCAGAGCCATTCTTGGTGGCCAGAGAGACTGTTTGGAGACATCGCCCTCCTGTGGCAACACTTGGTAACTGTTTGGCCAGGCCTGGGTTCACTCTTTCTTCCCATAGTTTCTCTGGTAACAGGCCCAGAGCCCGCTCTGAAACTTGTAGAGCCTCTGATGGACTGTGCAGTCCCTTTCAGCCAGGGACCGGCTGGGCGTGCACCTGCCCTTTGAAAGCTCCCTTGAATGGGTAATAGGCTCCCCCTTCCTGACTTGTCAGCAGCGGACTTGGAACCATAAACCTAGGACAAAGTTTCCAGACTAGTTCTTAACTGTCAGGGGGAACAGCTGCAGATAAAAGCTGCAGGGCTGCTTACTGACACTGGAAATGACTGATTCTGGGACCTCGGATTTTTTCCTGTAAGTTTGTAGAAAAAAAACATGTCAACCGTTACAGGGTCTGGGAAAGAGGGAAAGTATAAATATTTAGCCAAACAAACGCTTTGGAATATTCGATTTCACTCCTTCCCTTGTGTAGGGGCAGAAGTCTGAGGAAGGTGGGGCATCCTAGGGGGTGGGGGGCCGGGGTTGGGGGACAGGCAAGGAGAGGAGGTCTCACCAGGGTGGACGAGGACAGCAGACCCTACTGCAGACCGGGGTCCTGGAGCTAGCGTGTGGGGGAGGACTAATCTCTGTGAAGAAAACTTCACTGCACATCAACGCACCTGCGGAGCTTGTCCAGAAAGCTTCTGCGAAGGCCTTTTCCACCGGTTGGATTTGCTCAGCCTAGGAATCTGAGCAGACTGAGAGGCAGTCCAGGGGCCCCTTGAGCCTGGTGCCTACTTGGTTCCAGGGGCGGCGCTGAGACATCATTCCCTCATGGAGCCCCTACAATAACTCTCTGAGGGAGTTGGAACTGCCCCCATTTTACAGATGAGGACACTGAGGCTCAAGGAGGTGGTGTGAGGTGCCTCAACCTGGCTGGGCAGTGGTGGAGCCTGGACAGCAATGCCAGATCGGGGTAGTAGCAGGGCTGGTCACAGGAACACCTCCGATCCTTAGTTACCAGGCCCAGTGCCGAATGTCAGAGCAGGACCAGAGATGTGACAGACTTGCAGGCTCCTCAGGGACCTCTGTTCCCTTGGAAGAGAGGTATGGTCCCAGAGCCTGGGATGGTGCCAAACCCATGCTTGGTTGGGAAGGAAAGCCTGGGGTAAGGGAAGGATGCAGGGAGGGAGGGACAAAAGGTAGAGGGAGGAAGAGGAGACAGGGCCCAGAAACCAGCCAGGCAGCCGCAGAACCTCAGGGGGAGGGGAGCACAGCCAGCTGGAGGATGGGGGCTGGAGTCTCCTCTCCCTGCTCTGCAGTCCCTTCTCCTTGAGCTTCTCCTTCTTCTGGACTATTTCCTGTTCCTTTCCTACTTCTCTTTTCTTCCTGTTTCTTCTCTTCCCCATTAGAGGAGGGGTTTCATCTTCCCTCCCAGATCCGAGGCGTGTCCTCCCAGCCTGTCACATCTTCCTCGCAGGATGTCAAGGAGAGCAATCAATCGTTTGAGGAAAGAAAAACATCAAAAGCTGCTCCCTCTGTGGTCAAAATCCACACCAGTCTTCCTTCCCACAGCGCGCACAGCCTGGCTGGCCCACAGCCCTCCTCAGCCGGCGCCCTTCCCGCTGAGCTTAGACCATCCCGGGCTGCCAAGAGCTGCCTGCAATTCCCTGTGGCAACGGCACTTATCAGCATCTCATGTTTAATGCAAGCGAGCTTCTGAGACAGGAAAGCTTTCAAGATACAGCTTAAGATACATAAATGCTGCCCTTTACAGAGCAAACAGAAGTATACAAAACCGATGTGGGTTTTCCTATTTTAGAATAATTGTGTTCTCATCTGTACAGATTTAAGCAAACCAGTTCTGCCAGAAGAAAGATAGATCTATACCTCCAAGAGCATCCATGGTAGACCCGGAGAGGTCTAGGTCCCCTCCATTTTTTGAGTCTCCCAAGTAATTTTAAAATGAAGGAATGTCAAAGTCAGGTTTTAAAAATTGTAGTTGATTGCGATGCTTATCCTTAGCAAGTTAGTGTTTTTAACGCAAAAGATATAATGCAATATGCTTGTTCTAGTTACAAGCTAATGACAGCGTTTTATAAAGTGGTAATTCATAGTGCACTGTAGGTAATGGGACGCGGGTATAAAGCTGTATTTTGAAAAACTGATTCCAATCCTGTCAGTATATGATTCCTTTGGAAATAACATAAAAAGTCTAAAGCTGAAAACTTCGGGGTGGCCATGTTCAAGCTGACAATATCAGTAACTGTAGCGGTTTCCCTTCTGTTGACATGGACACTCTTGCCTCTCAGTGAGTTCCACCACTCTTCCCACTCCGTCACCCTTTCTGGATAGTTCTGTGAGTTTATCAGTGCCCTCCAGCTTTTTTTCTCAGACCGTCGCAGAAAGCCATTATTACCGCAGAGGAAATCAGGAGGTGCTAGAGCCCACGCATGGCAGCCTGGGCAGCGTGTGTGATCGGGGAGAGGAGACAGCAGGTGCAGACCCCGTCCAGCACGGCTGGGTGGTCTCTGACAGGCAGGTTTGCTCGGCCCAGGAGACCCTGGCTGGTCTTGTTTTTGAGTTGCTCAGGGAGGTGAGCCTTGACAAGCAGGTTTTCTCCTGGAAAACGAAGAACTGTTAGAACCAGGGCAACAGTGCTCAGACACCACCTTAAGAATGCTCAGGTTGGAAGGGCCTTACAATTAGCATGCATTTAGTCCAGTAGCCTTTCTTAGGCTGTTTGGACCCAAACAGCATGCCAAGTCAATACATTGCTGCAGAACTCAGTTTTTGAAAATGGCCCTGGTGCTTCTTGAAGAAATTGCTGATTCTAGGATCAGGCCAAGAAATACATGAGATGAGCCTGGAGCATCCTATAGTACCAGAAAGTAAGGAAATGCTCAAAAACAAACAAACAGAAATTGATGGGGGTGTGTCAGAGGGGCACGGGAGCCAAATGAAAGAGTTTCCAGTGGCCAAAGCTGGAACAATTTTAGCAACAAAACTAATGAAGCAGTGTGGGATTCTAACCCAAAGTATGAAATAAATATCCATGAGTCAAAACTGATGTAAATGACTGAATAAATAAATGGAGAAGGGGAACATACCTTTTCCTTGGAGAACCCCAAATAATTTATGTAGCCATGACAGCTTCAACAAGGTGGAGTGTAACACCCCAGTTCTTAAGTGTTGGCTACACACAGTGACTTGCTTCCAAAGGAAGGAGGTGGGGCGTAACATTATTGTGGGAATGGAGTCAAGGGAAGATAAGTTATAACATTAAATTAGGCCAAATGTATGGACTTGGGTGTATTTATCTGAGTCTACACTTAATGTGTGAGCTCACCCAGCTGGAAGGGACTCTTGCATTTTTCTTGGTTGATGTAATGAAATGTACACTCATTGGTGGCCTGCATTCAATGAGTTGAGATGCCAGAACTTCCTAGTGTAACGTAGAAAACGAATCCAAAGTCTTCGGGGGCAGGCGTGTGGATTTGTCCAGGGCATGAATACTTAACCATTATCTGCTGATAGGGTCCAAATGACAAGGTCCTTGCTAAGGCATGGAGAAATATATTAGTGAGGAGAGCATCGGCATCCTTGGAAAGTTCTGTGGGACCATCCTCCCTCGGCTGGGGTCGATAGTGGAGAATGCTGCCATCAGAATGGGGTCCTGTCGGGACACTAGAAACCACATCATAGAGAGTCCAGCAGAAGGACTTTCACAAGGGAATTATTTACCCTAATGCTGGAGGGCTGAACGAGGAAAAGGAGTCATTCTCTGGGGTCATCCAGAAACAATGGCCCAGGAAACGCCCTGGAGAGCTGGGGCTCAGGCCTCTGAGAGGGGGTGCTGCCAGGCTGCCAGGCCGCCTCAGAGTGAGGAGGGGGGCAGATGAAGCTGTTTCTGGGAGAGCTTAAGGGCTTCAGAGGCCAAAACCAACTGCTGAGAACCCATTGCTGAGGTGGTGTGTCAGGAACAGCAAACAAATTCAAAGAAGTTCCTCCTCCCCCCAGTCTCCCCTCCTCCCTCGGGAACCCCTTACTGACCAGACCTAGCAGAGAGCCAGCTAGCAAAGGAGAAATCTAGTCCGCAGAGTCGCAGCCCCGCACCATCGAGCAGGATGGAGAAGAGCGGATTTGGAACTGAAAGGACAATATCTTAACAACCTGCTCGGGACTTGCCTTATTCCCACTACTTTAAAAAACAAACCTCTCAAAGATACACGCTTTCTTGGATTCCTCTCCCTTTGCCCTAGCCAGACAGGGTTTTAATAAACATTGGTTGAGCATCCTGGATGGTGTTACCATAATCCTGCGACACAGTACAATCCATTTTGGACCTCAGACCTCCATGTTTACAAACACAGTACTCAACTATAGTGTTTTATGTATCTAGCTAGAAAGGTTGTTCCACTCCGAGTAGGATGATTTTGGAAAGTCACATCAGGAGACCAGAGCCCTGCCTTTGGCCTAAGTGTTGTAGCCTCTTGAAGTCTGTGGTCTGAAGAAGAGGGGTGCTGAAGGCAGCTTAACTACTCCTGTAAAACGACCGTCTTTTTTTTTCTTTCTTTCTTTCTCTTTTTAAAATATCATTGTAAGAGACAGGGATCAGCTCAGCTTCCATGGTGATGCAGGGATTTCTGAAAGTTTGCAGATAAAAAATGTCATGCAGGGTCTGAGAAACTCTCAAGATCTTTCTAAAAATAACTCTGGAATCAGCAGAAAAACTCAGCATTTACATCGATCTATCCAACATCTCGCTTAACCAGAAAAGTGAGGATTTCTGTTTTAAGGAGTTAATGGCATCCGTTGAGGGGATTGATCACACAACTGCCTGGAGGAAGGGCCAAAATACAGTGGTCTTGTGTCAGAAAGTACAGCAGTGGCAAACTGTAATGAGGACAAAGAACGTTTCACAACAGCCTTAACACGGTGTTGATGTTGAAACGCTTAGCCCAGAATTATCTATGTCAAATTAATTACACTTCCCTTGTCTTTTTCTTTCTATTGAAATAAAAATGATAATAAATGAGCAAAACACTACTTGGTAAGATATCTATCAGTTTTTTCTTTTAAAAACTCAGAACTCAATGAATGTCAATTATAAGCTATGCATGAAAAGTCTCCAGCCATGAAGAACTGTGCAAATTTTATTTCAATGTCAAATTCCAAAGGAAAATACTCAGAGATTGCTACGCACATTTGTATTTACAGCTTTTATTCTTTTTAGGGTGTGGTTCGAAGCTTAATTCCAATGAGTCATGTGCTCTTGCCAACAGTATTTTCAGGGAAAGGCTTATTTGAAGCTACATCACATTAGATCATTGTAAGGAAACTGCAGATCTTTATAAAATAGAACCAGTTTATTGTCAAGGAGTCCAAGGTGTATGGGCTGTTGGGGTAATATTTATATCCTAACAGGAGACGTTTTCTTCTCAGCTTCCATTTCTGTTGGAGCCCAGCGCCAATTCGACTCAAGAAAAAGATGCTCTATTTCCTAATCATTTCTAGAACAGAATGAAAACAAAGATCGCAGGGCACGCAAATAATTGAAGCAGCCAACAAAGAGTGTAGAACTGTAAAATGCTCTGTGGCTCGCTGCACTGTTGTTAAGAGCAACAGGATAAAGAGATTTAAGAAGGAAAGTATCGTTTAAATGTGGAAGAATGATGTTTAAGGAATGGCTCATTTGTTTCCCTCTAGAAATCCCTCGTACATGGTTCTCTTGGGAAGTCTAATCAATTAAAACCCTACGTGTTATTTTACTGGTGAGTGGAATGAGGAATACATTTCTCATGTTATTACATAAATGAATCTCATTTTCAGGGCTTTGAAATATAACTTTATCCAGACTGCAGAGAATTTGCGTGCCATCTCATCCTTCTGCATTACAGTGAAATTGATTTTATGATTCCATACTCATAAATGACTGGCCTGAGGCAGTAACAGACTTGGAGATGTTTTTGCTTTGTCTTCCCTAGTCTCCCAGGCTGGGCGTGTCACTTGCTCTTTTTTTTTAAATTTCTCTTCCAAAACACACATAGCCCTTTAAGCTTACAGTTCTGGTTATAGTTCTCAACTGAAAAATGTGTTTTAAAAGAGTGGTCTGTTAGACCCAAGACGTGTTCTTGGCTCATTTGGATCCTCTGACTTGAATGTTATCCCTGAAAGCTTTAGCACATCATTGGAATTAAACATTGTGTCAAGAAATTAATAGAATGATCATCATGCAAATGAATGCACATACCATGGGTACCACTAAGACACTAAGCTACAAAACTCAGGGGATGTCTTCCTTTCTCTCCGCACCCTCACCTCCTCACCTTGGCGATGAGAGCAAAGTAACCCATGGTAGTATGAACCCATGAATATCTGACAGTCCTACTTGGTCCTGCTTCTGTGAAAGGATTTGCTTACTCAGTCAAGAGAATCATTACCTTAATGCCCTTTAAAAGAATCTCTGTCTATTCCTTGATATACTGACTAGTCTAGAGAGAAGAGTAAGGTAATATAGAACCATAAAGCACGCTGAATTTCCTTTAATTCCTTAGACTTACCCTTGGGAGATCAGGTAATTCCTTGAGGCCACCTCACGAAGACTGAGGATTAGGAAAGGAAACAGAAGTCAGGTCTTGTCATCTTTTCCTGGCAGGTGTGACCCCCTAGCCTGTCCACTTGCTTTCAAGCCTGACCCCTGCCTTAAAGTTCAGGAATGGATCGGAGTCATGAGAACCCAGCGGAGGTTTTCATACAGAGGCAGTACGTGGCTCCCAAATTCACCTCTTCCATCTGCATCAACCTCAGTTGGTTCTCTCTTAACTGGGTATGCAGCAATCTTGTGCCCCAACCCAGGAGAGAATAAAGCATGTGGTCAAGGCAGCATTGAGTTCAAGCAAGGAGAAAGGTTTTGTTCTACACATTTTTTACTAAACCAAATCATACCCCCAATGTTCAGATCATTTTTTAAGCCTTCTTAAATCTTTGCGTTTTAATATTTTGATTGACTTTTTGCCTTCTCTTACACAGTAGTTCTAGAAAGAGTTAATTTAAATGAGAACAGTTAATTATTATTCATCAACTAAGAGACAATGGGCCCAAAGGCACCATTGTTGGGGTTGGTGCTTTGTACCAATCTCAGAATGAAGAAGGTGGAAGGAAACAGTTCATCGTGGTAAACGTAATAGGATACAGAACAGTTTTCCGTTTCTTGCCGAGCTGCCTTCGTGGTTATGACTTCTCAGAACATCCGGCCCATCTATACTCACAAGTAAGAGTATCATTCAGCCAAGCCTCGAGTTTCACATTTTTCCTCTCAGTGATTTGCACCACTACTTCCTTCTTCCTGGGCTCTCACACTTGGGTGCTGTTTCTCTAACGTGTTCACTGATGTGTGTTGCCATTCACTTTTGTAAGCACACTGAACCCTCACCGATACTGACTCCTTGTGGGCAGAAATGCTTGTTTTCCCAGCACCTTGAAACTTGGTTCATAGAAAGCTCTCAATAAGTATTTGTTGATCAAATTGTTTGGTTTTTGGATGACAAAGAAGTATTACATTTCTGAGATTTTTGGAAATGATATTTTAACACGAATAAAATCTCTAATGCACACGAGTCAAATCCTAAGAGTACATCAAACAGGCTTAGATGAATCTCTCTGATGTGGATGGTGGGGGTGTAGGTCAAGTAAACTTAAAAAACCAGGCTCCTATGAGTAAGACCCATAAGAAACAGCTTTCCTAATTGGCTTTAGACCAACTAAAACCAATTTTTCCCATAGAACCTTTGGCATCTGTCATGCAGTTTTTCCTTTTTTTAAAAAAAATTTTTATAGAGATTATAGTTTCTACTTGAGAGTTATTCTAACAAAATTTTTCAACCGTAACAATCTTATGCTAATTCTTTGAATTCCCTTGAGATATTTTTCTAGGTGGAACACTGTAACATTCTGAACCAAGTTTTTAGACTGGGGATCTCATGCACTGCTAAAATGCAGTTTTCTTTTGAAGGAACTCAAGGCAAGGAGGTAATTTTGACTCTCCAATGCCTAAACCTTACCTCCTTAAACCTGTTATCTTCTTCATTTCCTTCTACAACTATTTTGAGTAACTAACCACAAAGAATCACGGGCAGGTGGGATTAATAGCTAGACTTTTCTCTTTCCGGTTGTGCGTGTATTACGTTTGTTTCCAGTTACGGGGCTTTGGCAAATTCTCAAGTGAATGGAGTAAGCCTAGAGCCTACCTGTTTTAGATGTCAGTTAAAAAGTGTTTATATGTGTTATAAATATATGAAGAAATAGTGCTTACAATGAATTGTGTTTCTAAGACTTGCATAAACATTCCTTCCTTTAGGGAAGTGATTATTAAGGAGTGGGGTGGAATGCATGTACCAGGCTCTACATTCTCCCTTCATAAATATTCAGATATATTCCTTTTTTTCTTTCTCTGGAATCAGTGCTATAGTGAACCACTGACTGCTGTGTGTCATATCCATTTATATGTCATTTATATATTGTTTTGGATTTATCAGTGAATGAAATGTTTCCAGTTAGAATTCTACAAAAATGTAAGAAGACACTCTGTTTAAATTACATTATTTATTTTTACATTATCCCTCTTAGTCCTGCATGCATTGTTAGCACAAAAAGTTGAACTTGATCACAACCTCCTTTGAAGTGACAGTAGGTACATAATCACCATCTGAAGACTTTCTTCACAGATGGCCCAAGAATTCCAGGCCTTGGTAACACTGTCAGCAACCTATACAATGTTCAATAGAAAAATTTACCAAATATCCTTTGTTTAATGTAAACAAGGCGGGAGGCAAAACAGAGTATTTCAGTAACACTATCTTACAGGGCCCAGAAATGTGATTCTCTACCATGTTTTAACATAGCAAATGTCACAATGACATGCATATTTTGATTACTTGTACAGCCCAAAATATAATTATCATATAAATTGTGGCTTTAGCACTTCACTGTAACTTTTGCCAATATCTATAAACTTCATAATTAAATGGTAATTATATAATAATGCAATAATTTATGGAAATATGTTACCATGAATTATGAAGTAATTCCATAATTTGGGCCCCATAAAATTAAGTGTGATACTCTTCACACTAGCAACAGTGTAAGCAAGCTAAGGATTTTGGTCCTTATATATATATATATATATATACACACACACACACACACACATATATATACACATGTACACACATAATAATGTACAATTAAACCAAAAAGCTACGAATCCACTCATAGCTTCCATATTGCACAGATACATTATGAGAAGATTACACAGCTAGATGTGAGTGCTACAATGGTAATTGGCTAGGGACAAATTTTGAGTTCTATCAAGTAAAGAATGTGGCTCATTACTAAAAATAAACTCAAAGACTATACTGTTAGAAAGGAGGTTTAGAAAAAAAAAGAATGTGCATACCTATTCATACCAATGCGGAGCGAGGCTACAATTCAATTTGGAACTTGTTATGGCAATCGATTGCTGGGGTGGGATTTCCCGCCCCAAACAATGCATTTCAGTCACTGTTTTGCAAGTACTGAGTAACAGAAATATTCAGTTTCTGAAAGACAGTACGAAGACGAATAGTCACACAGGACAACGTTTCACCAACAAATCAAAGTCACCGTGAGAACTTGTGCTGGCTCTAGGTCTGAAGTAAATACGAAAAAAAAGACAGAAATACACTTAGAAGGGAAATAACTTATACCTTAAGCTTTAGCTGATTACAAATCAAAGACATTACAATAACTTAGGGAAATAATTATGTTTGAAGAAGCAGCATACACACACAAAAATATGAGTTAAAGCTTTTCTGAGCTTGGTTTCACGGATTAGCTAGCTATTAAGGTCCCACTGTGAAAATCAGGATTAAAATAGGTTTTGGTTTGAGAGGGAACATCACTGCCATTACACCTGCTGAACACTACAAGAACATTAAAGAAATACCTAATATCTCTTAATGTCTTATTTTAAATACGGCTACGTCAAAGTAAACTACATTTAAATGGAGATGTTGCAGTGTTCCTTGCATCAATAAAGACAGCAAACAGAATAATGCTTTCCCACCATTAGAAATCATTTAAAGAAAATCATGCACAAAGTAACTGTCTCCCACTTATTTTTTCATTGTTTCGCTTAATGAATTTCTTAGAGTGAGCTAACAAGGATTTGCATTAAATTAGAAATTTAGTCTTTTTGTTGTTTTAACAGTGGTAAGCATTCTGGTGCCAAGAATATTAACAACTTTTTGATATTGTTCCTAATAGATGACAAAAACTATAAAATAAATCAGAAAAATGAACACAACAAAATTAGCAGTAGGTATAAAACATGCTTCTATGCACACGTCACATGATGGATGTACAGATGCAAACGTGCTACACAAAAGAGCTTTTTAGAAGGGGCAGCGACAGTCCCTTTCATCCTGGAAGGTTTGCTCATTTGCTCCCCCAATATCAGCAAATGGAAAGACAAATAGGAAAGTGCTGCTGCTTAACATTTCAACAAACCAAAACAAACCAAACCAGACCAAGAAAGCTTAAAAGCAATATTTGAGTGATAAGCATCACTTAAAGGAAGAATAAGACGTGGACTAGCAAACACCATCTCGTACGTAAATCAAGTACGAGCATGCTGTGCACGGCGCAGCGCTGCCAGCTGCCCGCATGTCCCCATGTGCCCACATACACACCCATCCACATAGAGACCAATTTACCCAAGTTCCTTCATATGTAAACAGGACAGACTGGTTGGTAGGTTTGTTTTTAAATCTCTTTAGAATGATTTAAAACAAAAGAGTGAACAAAATGGAAAAAAAAATGTAAACATTCAGGAGGCCACTGGTATTTTGATTGCTGCCACCTACACCCTACCACGCATCTCAATAAGAAAATCAAATTATAAAGCACTTTTCAGAGAGGGAGGAAGAGATAGGAAAAAGGGTCTCCACCCAATGCATGTTAATTAGCTCAAAAAATACTACTTTAGCAAACACTACCAGTGGTGAGCACAGATTCAACGCTGTTGCAAAAATGACACAGTTTAGATAAACTGGGACCCATACATGAAAGTCAGTCACTAACGTGGCTATGTGCACAAAAGAATAAAAGAACATTTCTTTAAAAAATATATATATTATATTAATCAAGAATTTCTTTATCATATTAAATTGTTATTCTTAGAAAAGCTGAAGAAAGTTAATCGTGCTCTACACATTTTTATCTTCTATTATTAACTCATTTGATGGTTCCTGAATTGTAGTTTTTCTCATTTACAGTTTTTTTTTCTTATTTTGTTTAATAAGAATTCTGACCTTAAAAAGTTATAAAATTAGGTGTTTTTTTGCTACTTATTAATCCAAAAGAATATAAGCATCTGAGTCCCAGAGAATGTCAAAATGCCTTGCTACCTAAAAGGATATTAAAATAACAGAAATATCATCAAAGTCATGACATCAGAAATTTTGCAGCTTTTCACACAGGCATCAGAAATGCTTATTTCCTGAAGTTCCTTTGATTGTATCCTGGATTCAAGGACGTGCAACTTTATATCTAGAACCATTATGGTAAAGCCAATGAAAACAATATTACACAACAATTTACTGAGAGTGTCCACTCATTGGGTTCTGAATGGTTCTGTCCAGTTTACAGCAATGCTTCATTTAAAAAGGCTTTTTATCCTCTCTCGGCTGAGTGGAGCTGAGTCTTTTTTGATGAAATGAACACAGTAGCTCTGTCCCCTTGGTTCCTTGAGAGACACTAGTTACGGAGTGGAGGAAGCGTGGTACTTCACGAATGCAACTGCGGCCAGCTCCTTACAGAACTCCTCCAGCACGATCACGCCCTCCAGCAACGTGACGTGGTCAACCCTGGAGGGGGACGGGGGTGGAGGCAGGCAATATCAAGATATCAGCAGATCATCAAGTTCTGGCAAAATTTTTAGATAAACAACATGTGAGAACACAGACTTACATAGGGCCTTCAGGCTCCAAACCAAGTAATCGCTTTCTGACTAACAGAAGTTTGGGAGTGAAGTCTTGAATACGCTGGATTCGAAGCATAAGGTCCCCAACAACCTGCATCACAGAGACAAAAGGAACTCAGTTCCTGAACAACTACATGGGGGTTTTCAGAATAAAAAAAACGACTCCATCTCCTGTTATTAAATGAAGAATGTCACCTCTCACTATTCACATAACAACCTCTGACAAAGGATTCATATCTATTCCTTAAAGCACAAAAGTTATATGTATCATTTAAAAGATTGAATCTCTTTTTCCTCCACATTCTGTACTAAAATACTTCTAAACAGCAGATACATTTTTCATTATGTGACACTGATTATACACGATGATACTAAGATGTTAACTGGTCAAGTTTATCAATCCTAGAAAACATAACAAAACTGGTAACTCACCCTAACGATTACAGAGAAGAGGGATCTACAGCCAGAAGCAAGGTTCACATATGGATCCAGAAGGTACTCGTGTATGTGTGGATGAGGGAAGAGAGAAAGTCTAGACAACACTGAGGTTACTTGTAAATTTACATCATATGGCTATGGAGAGGGAAAAAACAAAAAGATATTTGACATTACCTATAATTTAATAGATATACATACCTGTGCACTTAATTCATCATTTCGATTTGTCTTTTTAAGAAAGGAAATTCTACCATCTTATTCCTCCCTCTACATGCTCTTGTACAGTGAAAAAATACATAACTAAATTAGCTCTTACCATCTTAATCAAAGTACACATACAACAGTCCTAAAACTTAAAAAGAAAAAAAGCATGCATATAAACATATAGAAAAACAAATATACAACATAGAATGTGTCTGTTTTACACAGGTTATTTTAGTTAATAACAGCGTTCAAGAGGTCTTCAAGGCCCACCAGGGTCACACGTAATATTAATTACAAACAACAGAAGACACATCAAGTATAAGACCAAAGATGGAAGGGATGGTTTTAAAATCTTTTATAGTAGGCTAATTTTAGCAGTGATATTCCTCATCTCTTAAATTATTCAACTACTGCCAGTTACCAAAAGCATGTACACAATAAAGTCATATACATCACAGAATCCTGTCAACAGGATGAAAGTACTTGGGGATAGAAATGACAACCATATGCCTCAAAAGTGAATGAGAAGATTCAAAACCATGATTATAGACAGGGATCCCTTCCTTTACTGCAAGAATATTAACTCTTCCAAAATAACTATGTCTGCATATAGCTCCTCACACGGTTTTGTGTGTGCAGTATCACAGTTTTACGTGAACTCTAATTTTTTTTAATTTATTCAACATATGTTTATTGAGGCTTCTGTACAGGTGACTCGGATTTTTTATACTTTATCTGTTTATTCTTCACAGAAAGCAGCTTGGAGATGCTGTACACGGTGTGTCAAAATCAAAGGCATAACAGACAAAAAAAGAGTTGCTATTATCGTGCCCAGAACTTTCAACAGAAATCTCTTAGACCTTCCAGTTATCTTCTTCTAAGCAACCAAATGAAACTGAGTGGCTGAAACAAAACTGACTTCAGTCAGAAGGTTGGAAAGAACTCAGGTGAGTGGATGAGTGATGAGGAGGGGAAAGTGGTTCAGGACCAAGTTAATACTAACCATGGGATCTGAATTTTTACCCTCATTCACTGAGCAGTTTTTAGGCCCTTGATCATAATGAACATCAATTAGGAAGTGAATGTTTGGCACTCAGAGGACAACGAATGCTTGAGCACATGCCAGAAGATATCAAAGACACTGTTCTATGAACAAAAACTTGAGCTCAATTTTAGTCATTTTTACTTAGCACTAGACATGAACATAGATTTTCTGAAAGAATAAAACTACCCCTAAGTCACTCTTTTTCAAAATCAAGCCGTAAGCAAGATTAATGAAAGGAGACGCAATTCCTATTAAAGGGTAGTTTGAAGGGCATCTCCTACTTGACAATATTTGCAACAGAATAACCTCCTCCAAGATTCAATTCATAACAATGAATTCACATTAAATTTTATTTCAGGCACAAAGGAAACATTTAAAGAAGTTTTTTGAAAAGAATGCATTTGGTAAAGAATGTGAATAAAATCATTTAAAATACAACTTAAGTATTGTACGTGACTTCATTTCAGGTAGTTAATTCAGATTTTTAGGTCACTAAATTCTGCTATTTACAGGTGCCTAAATAAGTAAATTGACAAAATTTGGCTTTAAACAAGGATATACTGCCACTTGAACTTTGTATTTTCTTTATATGGTATTACTTTGGTTTTAAGCTTTATTTGAAGAAGAATCTGCATCTTTGGTTGTTTAAGAAACTTCAGATTGACTCAGGTTATATTTTATTTATTTATTAATCATTGCAGTGTAGTTGATTTACAATGTTGTGTTAGTTTCAGGTTATATTGTAATGTTGTGAAAATGAAAATAAATTCCAGTTAAATAGAAATCGTTCCACCATATACTGAAGTGGTCTCCACTTCATATTGGTAATAACTTTAAGACAAGCTGGCCTTTGGGGGGACTGTTAACAGTCTAAATGTTTGTATCTATTATTATGGGTCCCTTTATTTTGTTCTTTATACAGTATTCACCTGAAATGAAAGCTAACTGGGTTTTTCTGACATGTCAAATGGACGTGGTCCATTTTTGACTGAGTTCACCCCAAATACAAGATCTGAATTTTAGGGCAATAAACGTTAACTTAAAACCATACTGATGTCATCTGCAAACTCAATCTCAACCCTTTTACTTAAAGCCAAATGTGTAGATGGTCAAAATAAGAATTAAGTCAAATTTAAAAAAAAAAAAACCTCAACAACTTGAGTCTCTGAAATTTCTTTTAATACCTGCATTTAAAAAGATTTTGTATTCTCAAAAGAATTCTAAATTGCTTTTTTCATTTAATTCTTTCAATCAAATTAAGTAATATCAACTTCCCTTTAAAAACAAGAAAACGTGACGAGTGGCTGGGTTAGTTGCCCAAGTTCAAACTGTTCCCTGTCAGAGCTGGGACAAGAACTTGGGCCTCCCTATGTTTCTCCTGGTGTTCTTTACATTCTGCTACGGACCTTAGTGTTTTACTCTCTTAAGATCACCAGTTACGAACAATAGTAAAGGCACTAAAATTTTTTTTTTAAATTATCATTATGACAACACAATAGTGCCATGAATAGTTGCTGTCATAACTTTTCAACTTCAAGTGCAGAAATAGCTACTTCATTAATTATCCATAGTAAATGTTTAATCCCAGCCTGGTTACCCTGACCCTATTAGGGATATATATGTACTAAGAAAATACAAACATTGTCTTTAGCAAAAACATGTAGGAAAGAAAGAAAATGAAACTAAACCAAGCACGCTGGGCACGTGAGGACTCATGATTATCTTTGAGACCTGACTATATAACGTTCTTACCCAAAAAGGCTTAGAAAATCAAGGGTTTTAGAGACAAAAGGTTTTGGGCCAGGCTCCACAGCACACTAGCTAAGTCACATTAACTGAAACGAAGGCTTCCTGCTGTGTAAGGGACAATAACACTAGGAACTAGCTTGCCTATCACTCAGGGTTAAAGGCAGAACGAGTGAGATGCTGTGTGCGAATCACCTCTCTGAAGAGTTCTCAGGGACAGAGAGAGAGCTGTGAGCACTTCGGGCATTCTGTCTCCAATGCACCCTGAGTCAGCTCTCCACAAACTGAAGGGGAAAAGTGTGATGAAGATTCAGAGAGGATCCTTCCTCTCAATTCAGAAACTACTTTTTAAAAAAGTTTAGATTCCTTTTTAGTGTTCTTGGTCAAAATTTCTAAAGATTACTGACTTGATGCTGAGTGTTCACGTCTCTTGCATGTTAGTTTAATCAGATCTCAACTAAGGCGAGAGAATCAGCACAAAAAGCACAATAAAATGATGAATCCCGCCACCCAGGAGGTTTACACAGCCATGATGTGCAGACGTAACACCTGCAGTAGGTGGACTGAAATACAAACGCAGCTGTTAAGCATAAAAGCTAACCAACCAGCCAACAATGACACACTAGAAATTCAGCACATGCTGTTAAGAGGTTAAAGGAAAAAAAGGACTTTACTCTGTGTCTTTATTTATTACTATCAGAAACAGTGCTGACTAAAGTCCAACCCAGTGAAATACTTCTTAATTATCATCTATTTGGCTTTCTGATTATTGAAGACAGCCTGTTTATTGAGTAAATTTCTTTTTTTTTTTTGCTGTATCATTCCATTTATATAAAATTCCAGAAAATGCAAACTAATCTTTATTAACAGAAAGCATATCAGTGGCTGTCTGGGGACAGGAGTAGGGGGGCTACAGGAAGGATTACAAAGGAGCACAAGGAAATTTTGGAGGTGATGGATACGTTCATTATCTTAATTGTGGTCACAGTTTCATAAACATCTATCAATCTTTTTTTTTCCTTTTTCAGTTTTGTTAGGTATAATGGAGTAAACTTCTTTTATAACTCACTATGTTCACATAACTATTTAACTAAAATGCTAAAAAGAACAAGTACTTTAATATTCAATTTTAAATTAATTTTAAATTGGTTAACTCAGTTTCCATGTTGAGGCCAGTTTAATGCCAGATTGTTTTATTTCAAGTGTACATCCCAGTGCGTAAAATACTTCAAAGCTCAACTGTCACTCTGTTTGCCAAGGAGAGAGGGAAGGAGGAATTCTAGAATCCCAGATTCAAGTCTCTTGACAGTCAGTGAGAATGACAAGAGCAACCTATCGACTGATGGTGATTTTTATCTACCTTTGAATAAGTAACTAACCTCTTTTATTCCACCTCCCTTTTATGAAAATGAGTGTCATTCACAAGTTCTGTCTGAAGAAGCAGGTTCATCTAACACTGTTCTGTAATTTTAAAGAGGCCAGAGCATTCAAGAGTCAACCTGGAATGACACTTAAGGTTTTCTGAATTAATAAATCTTACAAGTTTCACTCTACCTGTATCTGTACTAACTAAAAGGCTTTCTAAGTCAAAAAAGGAAAGCACTCTAGTCACTGCCAAAAGGTGTTAAGGCTGTTAAGACAATGGCCTTACATACAATTGTACAAAACATAGAATTATTTGGCTGTCAGGCCAAGTAAGTTTTAACATAACGAATGCATCAGAAGCCCACCAGTTGTTGGCAATCAAGCTCCATTAAAAAAATCATCTAGTAGGAAAAGAAAACACTAAAACCACTTTACTGAAGATCTAAACTAGGACGTGAAAACTCATGGTGAATGGTAACAATATCATATGAGTATTTTAAAATTGATTACCTGATCAAGAATTCTTCCCATTCTGTCAAATAAAACTTTCAAAAAATGACCTTCAAAGAAAGTTGCTTCTAAATTGCACTTTTCCAGTGCCTTTGGAGACCCAGGCCACTCCCATCTTAAGCAGACAGCACAGTAGTCCCGGAACTAGGGAGAAAGCATTTGGATCATTAAAGAAGAACTAACCAAGACCAAGTTGAGATTAAGAAATGATTTCCCCAAATAGGTGTAAAAATCCTTTCGAGTGCTCGGGTCTGCCCTGTGTGAGACGCCACGAAGACAGAGAGGAGGGGCGTAGGTGACACCTGACTGGAGAGGGGCACGATGTGAAGGTTCAGACCACCAGCACCCACTCAGGTTGCTGGAAAAACAGGCGTGTCCTAACCCTCCCAGAGCACCTTTCCCTGCTGTGCTCCCGCGCCTTCCTTTAGAGGAATCTAACCCTTTACTTATTTTCATCACAGATTTAGAGTATTTACAAAGCAAAGTAAGTCAGCCACATTTTCAAATTTATTCTAAAATGTCACATGTAATATATAATATTCTTTAATACATGAAGAGATGCACATCATCTGAGAAGGCAAGTCTGACTCTCCTCCGATGTGCTTCCCCAGGCACGCTGTGACAGAGGAAACAGTGCCGCTCCAAGTGTGGTTCGGAGACTGTTCACTGCCATCGCGCTGAGACAAGTACCAAAACTGACAGCAAGTTCAGGAACTTCTCTCGCAATTTCACTGAGTAAATTTTATGTCTGTCCAATCTGATAAAATAATCAGGGCTTGTATTTTGTGTTTTTTCTTTTCATTTTTCCAGTAATTCATTTTTATTATATTTTTTAAAAAGTGTTGGTCTGTGACAGATTGGAAATTAGAAGAAACTTCCTCACTGGTCCTCACTACACAGTTTATCAGTGGGATACATAATATGGACTTTTATAAGCACAAAAACATCCCCTATAATAAAAAAGAAAAAATTTTAAATTTCCCCACAACACAATTTACTTGAATTTACACAAAAGAAATTTGGAGCAGTTTTCTTCCTTATTCTTTCCTTTTTCAGATTCTTCTTATTCAATAAGGCAAAATTAGTTTCACCTCTCTAGTTTAGAAATTACCTGAAATTAAAACAAAATATATTCTCACTGTGAAGCACTAACTTCAACTTTTAAAAGAAAAAGATATTTAAAGTGATTAAAAAGCCAACTTCAGTATACTGTGAATTTTAAACTATTTGGCTTTCAAGAGATTATTTTCTTTATAAAAATCAGATCCCAATATTTAATAAAGCATTTTTATATTAACACTTATGAAATTATAGTGTAAAATTTTTCTATCTGTTGTATCTCTTTTCTAATATTTCTGAAATGATCATAACTGCATTTTTAATCAGAATACGGAAATAAACCTTTATAGAAAGAATCAAAGCAGTTTAGAAATCCAATTGGTACTACTGCGGTTGGTACCACTTTACTGCCTCTGTTTTATTGTTACATGAAGGTACTTGCTATCCCATTAATCTAGTTATTCACAGGGTAATGTGCACTTGAATTCAGGCTTAAAGCATCATGAATTATCTACAGACATACGCAAGTTAATTATCTATAATAGCATACTTCAATCCAAAGGGTTTAAATGAAAATTAAATGTACATCTTTCTCATTTGAGACATTTCAAAATCTCGAATTTGGTGAATGTAAAGTGCTAGAGGGGAAAGATGACTGAGAGAAGGTCATTTAAGTTAATAACTAAGAGGAGACCTTTGAGAAAGCAGCTGCAGTGAGGTGGAAAGCTGGAAGGCAGGGGAAGAGACAGCGCTTGTGAATTACTGCTCGAGTAAGAACAGGGGTGGAGAAGAGGAAAGGGTAAGAGCCTGCGGGTCGGAAGCAGTGGTGGATGGTGGGCAGAATCATTTCAAAATCACGTTTTAGATCAGTAGGGGAGAGGATCCGGATCTGGGGGAGATATAATTTCAAAGATAGAAAGAAAGGGAAGACAAGGAGAAAGGGGAAGAGAGAGAAACAGACACACACAGTCAGTGAAATAAGGTCACAGGCAGGCAGTTAAAGTGGTGAGAGTGGAGTCCAGGTCTTGTAGGAAAAGGGAAACAGCTGGAGAAACAGCTGTGGGCAAAGTGACAAGGAGGCGTGTGTGCATTCTTACTAGATTTCATGTCAAAAAATTAGTTACTTCCTTACCTGCCTATGAGCATCTCGGAGGTAGGTGTCATATCCAGTGCCCTCAACATGGTAGGATGATTTTGCTTCATCCGGTACCAGGCAGAGAAAACTTAAGTAAAAAAAGCCATGATCAATAAAGGCAAATACTCTCACAATTCAGTATCTCTATAGGTATTAAAATATCTAGCAATATCTTCAGTTTAGCCAAGTATTAATGCCAATGGAAACTTGAAAAGTAAAATTATATGTAATTAAGTACTTACTTTGAATCAGTCTTTACAATTTACTGATTCAATACTCTGTCGTTATTTTAAAGGTTTTATTAAAAAACTACTCATTCCACTTAAAGTAGAGCATGTAGAAGACGACTAGACTCTTTTTACATCACAGCACAATGACAGATGGCCATGAGATTTGTTAGCCTCAGGAAACGGGTTTGTAAGTAACTGCACCTATGATTTTTATGCACCCTCATTTCACATCTCGCACCACATGCAGTTTTCTCTAAAGTTACCTCCCAGGCATATCAGGGACAGGATTGCAAAGGAAGAAAAAGAAGAAAATTGCCAGGGAAAGGGTACTTGAAAAAAAAAAAACCAGCATAAAAACACAAAATAACACAAAGGAATAGCCGTCTGCTTTGCATATGTGAGTACACGTCTGATAAATTCAATTTGTCAAACTGGAAATTCTCAGTGTTGTTCCAATTGGAAATTACTTAAAATTATTTACATTACAAAAAAAAGTAGGGTACTTTGAAGATTTATTTAACCACTATTATTCGTTTCTATGTTTATATACTAAGTAGATCTTCTCTTTTGCTATTGATTATTGCCTGCAGGCTGTCACTCGTTACATAAGCATTTCACAAAGCTGATGCAACCTTTAAAGAAGGGAAGACTGAGTTTATAATCTACCTCTGTAACCATCTGAGAGCAGAGCTAAAAACAAGTAGAAGAGATGTAAAAGCAACTCACCTATTTACAATTTTATGGACTTCAGTTTTCCCATCATTTTTGGGATGGTCTGGAGTAGCAGGAGGTGAAGAACTAAGCCACTCTTGGTTGGACAAAGTGGTCTCTGGTGAAATGTCAGTAAACAGTGGATCTTCTTCCAGATCTCTAAGTTTAATTTAATGATGTATTAAAAAAAGCATTTTATTATATTTTCTAAACCAAAAGATTCTCTGCTACGTTCCCAGAAAACATAATTTTGCTAATGAAAGAATTAAGGAATAATGAATGTATTTATATTTTATAGAGAAATTAACATTTTATACTAACATCAGACTTCAAAGAAGACTACACTGACTTTGTTAGGTTTAGTTTAATGAATAGATAAATACCACCTGTAATTTAAAGGGACAGTACTACCAAGACATCTAAATTTTATTTTTAAAAAACTTTTAAACCGTTGGAGGTTTTTTTTTTTAATGGACAAGGAAGAGAAATAAGAGGGGAGAAAACGACAACCCTATATGAAGTGCTAAGCTCTCAGAGTTGGAGAGAAACTTACACTGCTCCTGCTATCAGTCCATTCTCCACCACATCTTTATCTTCTGGGCACACAGGTTTATATTCTGTATAATTCCTTTCTTCAAGATTTCTTAGGACCAAGTTGTAAAGAATGTGCTCATTGGGTTTTTGTAAAAGATGTTCAAACATTCTTAATGTCATTATGCTTATCTGAAACCAAAAATGACAAAGGCTAACTGAAAAAATATTTTAAATAAACTATTCTTCTCGCCATCCTGAAAGTCACACGTTCAATTTTCAAAATGAAAAGCCACACAAAAAAGAGGCTGTACTCAGAACATCACAAGTACATCAAAATCAGTATGTCAAAGAATCTAAGTCCAACTCTAAATCATTACATAGCTTACCTCATCAGATATGTGATCACAATGTTCAATTAACCTATGTCTTAAAGGATGTCTACTAATTTCTGCCAGAGTTTCTGGTTCCCTCTGTTCTCCAAGGATGAAAAACACCATTTCTTGAAGCAAAATGTCCGAGGTCACTTGCCGAACAATGCGATGAAGCAGAGCAGTTGATGTCAGAATACCCATCTCAGACCTGCCATAACAAACAGGTAATCAGCGGGCAAAAATAACATGGATGCAGGGATTTTTTTTTTTTAAAGTAAAAAAGAGGTCACTCACGTTTGCATTAACTGAGGTTCCATAACACCAATGAAAAATCTTTCATGAACAGCTTTGGCAAGAGCAACAGCAGCAGTCTAAAACATAGTATAAGTATCATTACCTTTTCTTTAATGGGGAAGAGAGATTAATTTATAACATCAATAACTCAGTGAGCACTCTCCATCTGAATTAACGTGGAGAAACAAACTTGTCTACTGACCACCTCATTGATGGCATACAAACCTAGATTAGATGTTAGCTATTGGGTCCTTTACATGTTATCTTGTTTTCAAGAACAAGATGAACAGGAGAAAAACAGTATCCCAGTTACCTTATAGTATTAACATCTCCCTAAAGAGGAGAAATGAAGGGAGGTCAGTGTTACCTTGTAAAGGGTTTATAATACTTAAAGAAACATAAGGGCAGAACTCAAACTGTGATTTATTGCAGAGCTGTAATATACACAACGCACATACACACACACAACACACACGTATATATACATACTGTTTTTGGTTTGTTTACTTAGTTTCATTTATTTCACTAACTGTGCTATTTAAGACAATTAAGACATATTTTAGGGATATAAATTGAGGATTCAAATTTCAGTTACATCTTTATCAATAAACAACAAAAATATTCAAACCTTTTGTGCTTCCTTTATAAGTTGATCACAATAATCAAACCAGGAGAGAAATGAAATTAAGGCTCGTTTTCCTGGAAATGCTGAAGCATCTTCTTTATGACTGTATGAGTCCAAGCTGTAGGACACGGAAGAAATGCGAAGTCCAAAGTTACCCAAAAGCATTAATGCAGTCAGTACATGTGGAGAGAGGAAGGCATGTGAGTGAACTCACACAATACAGTACATTTGCACAGGCAAGCTGGAGGACAGTCAGAAGAAGGGTTTATAAATGAAACCAAAGGTGAAACGTTTAAAATAAAAGTTGCAAATAATTTTCACTGATTAATGGGACGAGAGAGACTGAAACAGAATGGAGCTACAGCAGAAAACCTATTTAGACAGCTCCTCATACTTCCACCATGAATCTGACCAAGTGATGGGAATGAGAAGTTGAAGGTTCTCAACTGCTAGGATGGAAGAAAAGGAACGTAAAGGGGGATCTGCAGAAAGAAATGACCGGTCTGTTTCCTCCCTGCCTTAAAATGCACCAAGGTAGTGAAGTTAACAAGTGGGTCTGGCCCATAGATGTTGATAGAATATAGCATGAAAAAAAAAAAAAAAAAAAAGAGAAAGAACCAAACAAGGGTTAAAAATGCACAGAAAAACAGTAACATTTTATTATGTCAAAATATTAGACTGTGGGATTATGGGTAATTTTACTTATGCTGTTTTACATTTTTTAAAACGCATAAATGTTCTGCAATAATCATATATTCATGTGAGAATCAAATAGTTGGGGGGAAGGGATGAAAGAAAGAGGTAGGAGGTGAGGTCCCATACAGGCAGGTCACGAAACTGTAAGACTGCCCCAGGGGATGTGGAACTAATTTATTAAAAAAGAAGGTTCCTTCTTTCAGGGTTTTTTGTTCTTTAAAAAATATGGTCAGATAAAGTTATTGATCTTAATGCAAATCAGGTCTTAACTGATCACTATAACACACAAAAGAAAAGCAGCTTGCCCACACCAATTCACTCCCAATAACAAATTTAAGACAAGCCTCAAGAAACAATCCTGTTTAATGATCGCTAATAATGTTATATTTTTCAAAACTAAAGATTTCTCTCATTGCAAAGTGGAAATGGATTTAAAAGTGTAGGTTTAAGAAGTCACTTTTATGGGAAAACACAAATAAGGGTTCTTACCCCCAGTTAATTGCTTCCACTGTTTCAATATCTAACGGGTCCACGGACTGAGGTAGGGCCTTGTACAGGGAGGCGAGCCTGTCTGTGAGCAGCTCACACAGGCAGGTGCTCTGTGTCAGGCACTTGGCGGCCGCCGGCTCCGGCAAACTCACTAAGAGCATCAGGCCCTCGCAGGCCTTCACAGCTATTCGGCCGTCCTGAGGGAAAAGACACACCACCCTTCAGTGCCTGAATTAGATCTATGTCAGGTTGTTTGGAAAAATTCAATTTAAACAGATTTACTGTTTTACATCAAAATAAATTTTTTTTTCTGTAACTATGATTATGTTAGGGGGAGAAAAAGTTAAAAAGACGACTCACAGGACTTCTAGTAAGATTTAACAAAGAATTCACTAAGTTGTAATCCTGGTTTGGACGAACAACTGTGGCCTCGGGCAGGGCAGCGACACTGAGGTTGTCTAAGCTGGCGGACAGCTCATCCACCTGAGGAGGAGGCTCATCTTCTAAGTCTGTGTGCTCCATTCCAGAAGCACCGGGTAGTTCCTCCGGCCGACAGGACTGTCCTGGAGCTGTTGACAAGGAATCTTGACCTTTCAATGTCTCTTCAGAAATTGCATTCGGTGCTCCTTTGGAAGTCAATGATTTCAACTTATTCTGAAAAGGAATACTTGTTTTGTAAGATTCACGTCAAAAGGCTTATATAAGAGAAATCGTATTTTAATGGGTTTTTCTATAATACACATTCAATATCTAGCTATCATAGCAATGGATAAAAGTGTTATGAAAAATGAAAATACTCAGACTTACTTAAACAGTGTTTTAGATATTTTTTTAATTACGTAGGTATTTATGACACCCTTCAGAACACTATCTATAAAATGTTTTACATTGACCATAAGCAATGAGCAATATTAGTGATAACTATTTGTCTGCTACTGAAAACAACTGATGTTGGCGAAAAAAAAAATTCAGGAAGTTTCAATTACAGTGAATTGTTTTCTTACCACTGGGCTTACTAAAAATGCATAGCCCCAATGTTGAGTCCTCTAAGATTAGTTTTCTAAGATGATTTTTCTAAGTTTTTCCCTCATACATCTGCTCTATAAATATAACTCAGTACTCTGAGGGCATTCTTATTAGTGTTTTTGAGGATAAAAGTAAGATTTGTTTAAAATACTGTGCAGCCCCCACCATACACACCTAAACACAAAAAGAATCTTAACTGAAGCAAATTATTAGTTTCCAGACAAAAGTACCTTGCTTTCCATTTAAACATAAGAGCAAAAATCAAATCACACACACATTAGAATTCATCATAAACCAGCTTCTCTGCAATGCCTATCAACTGTGTCACCCATCACAGAAGCGCAATAAATGCTGAATAAATTCAAAGTTCTACTTCCAAAGTTATAGCTATTATAAATCACTTTTATTACTATTAAAAGTAGAGTTTAGACAAATTTTCTTGAGAAATTGAGCTCATAGCACATAAATTCAGAGAAAACAATTCTATGGAACTAAATGAATACTTCAAACAACTTCCCAGTTTCCTACAAAATCAATTGTATACCATAGTCTTTATGAATGTGAAACATTTTATTCCACCTAAAATGCTAATACTATTGCTGGGGTGGTACCTCAGATAAGAATGGCAAGAGGAAGAATAATCTCAGAATAGCACTCACTCCTTAAACTAGTGTTTCTCAAAGTGTGACTCATGACGGTTGGCTGGTTTCATGGGTCCTCTGTGGGGCTTGATAAAAATGCAGATTCTCGAGTCATGCTGAGATCTGCACAATGAGACCATCTGGAGGTGGAACCAAGGAATCTGCATTTTTAAAGAGCTCTGCAGGCAAGCACAAGTTCTTCGTCCTGCCATTCAAAGCCTTTGACAATGCGCATTTCTCTGTCCAAGCCCTTTTCTTACCACTTGCTAATTATACTGTTTCCCAAACATACCACAGATTTTCTTATCTCCAATCCTTTACTTATGCTCACCCATTCTTATCTAAACGTCTGTCAAGGCTCATCTGTCAAAGACAACCTCTTCTGAGCAGATATAATCTCTTTACCCTATGAGCATTTAAGGGGCATTTACTTTGTGTTTTTCTTATGACACTTACCTTACTCTACCTAAGATTACAGCATCTGAACGTTAGTCTTACCCTCATCACCAGACTACCAACTCCTTTAGGGCAAAGACTGTTTCTAACTCATCTACCATCTGCACATAACCCATAGTAGGTGTATCTATTGGCTGATATAAATGAACAGAGAAGTTAGATTTCAGGGGATACGTGCCTGAGAACTGCAAAGTACTTCTGTTACTGTCTGTACTTACAAGTAATAAAGCTGCATTTCTCTCAAGATTCGTTCATTAGTAAATGTTAATTAAACAGTTACTACGCATCGTGCTAGAGAAACTGTGTGGATCCAAAGGTTAATGAGACAGACTCCTTGTCCTCAAGGAGCTCACTGATCAGCAAGAGAAAATATCATGCATATACATAACTCTAATGCTAGGAAGGCTGTAGGAACTGACTTTACAAGCATATGAACAGTCCGATCAGTTCAGAAAATGGAGACAGCTACCACCTTAGGCTGTGGAGAAGTCTGTGCCATAGAAACACCGCATTAGAGCAGACATAGCACTAATTCAGAAGGGTGTTCTTTGTATTTAAGTCTAAACATAAATGCCTGCAAATCTCTGCTTCTCATCTATGGCTGTGTACTTCTGAAACAAGCTTCAGAGATGCTGAGAAAAACTCTTTATAAAGCTTAAGCTTGGAAAAAAATCTATGCAGCTAAAGTAACTTAGGTATCTAAGAAAATTTGAGTAAAAATGAACTTAGAGAAGAAAAATTGCACACTTAGCCAAATTGCAATATTTGATATATTTATATCAAAAACTAAAAAGATTGTAATATCACCCTCATTAATAAATCTTTCAAATCTGAAATCATAAGGCTATTCCAGTCATTTTGAAGCAAACTATCAAAATATGACACGTCATGAAAAACAGGCATTCATAGTCCTTAACAGTCACCTGGAAATTTAAATTCCCGCAATTTTGCAGTCGGGTTGCTGGCTTACCTCCAGTAAGAATGCAAAATAGGGTCCTGAATTATTTATTCAGTAAAGTGGAATAAAAAATGAGTCCATCTATTCAGAAAGCTAAAATTTTAAAAAACAAAACAAAAAAAACCTTGACAACATCTACTCTGGCAAAGATATGAAACAACGGAACTCTCATATGTCGTCCATGGGATGCAAAATGATAAGCCCACTTGGGAGAAGTTTGGCAAACACACACTTACCACATGATCCAGACATCCTATCTTAGGTACTCAAGTGGCATGAGAACCTAAATCCACACAAAAATCTGTGACTATATTGGAGGCTTCATTCATACGTGCCCAAAACCTGAAACAACCCATAAGTCCCTAAACCAGTGGATGGATAAACAACTATGGGACTTCCATACGGTGGCATACTACTCAGCAAAATAAGGGGCCAACCTCGCGGAAGACTCTCAAATGCATTATGTGAATTATAAAAGGCCTCAAAAGGCTAATTATGTTTTCGACTTTCTGGAAAAAAGAGAATTTGGGACAGAAAACAGATCAATATTGCTAGGGGCAGAATGGAAACAGGATGACCAGGAAGGGACACAAGGTAAGGTGGTGGACCTGCTGCGCATCTTGACTGTGGTGATGGTTACACAACTGGAGGTGTTTGTCAAACTCAGAGACTCATAGGGCAGAAAGAGTGAATTGTACTGCAAGTAACTTATACCTTAAACTAAATATATAATATGTATTTTTTAACTAAAAAAAATTTTTTTCTAAATAATTACTGCTAAAAATAATGGGGAATGAAACCAGAAAATACACAAAAATTATTTTCTAATTTAAAACTGTAAGTAAAATCCAAATAGAAATTGATTTACATAAACTATGATTCGGTGACTATGGCTATGAAAAGACAGTACAAAACAGTACTGAGCAATCCCAAATGCTATAACGGGGTGGGGTGGTAACTCGTGATTTTTCACATCTTGTCCAAATGCGTACACACCATCCCTACCCCAGGTCAGATTACCCACACGCCACACTTAGAGCAGGCCTGGCTGAAAACATGATAGCTTATAAATTCCCGTGACATCTCTCTTCCTGATTTGCCCTTCAAGCTGCTCTCCTTCTAAGTCTTGGCTCTGTGTTTGTCCAGCCCTGTGTATCTGGCTCAATCACATTCTTTGAGAATCATTTTTCTCAGGAGATTTAAAGTTAAAATAAAACAGTGATCTTAAACGAAAATAATTCTGAGAAGTAAAACAAGCTTTTTGATACCTACAAAATGTAATTCCTTCCAGTATTATTCATAGAATTCCATTCTCATGATCATTTTAATATATGCACACTTTGAAGGTCTACAAGAAGTATACCATACCTCCAGAAAAAAATTAACCAAGTAGGGATCTTGTTTCAGCTTTGCACACACAATGCAGAGAAACTGAATTTCTTCATTTTCTGTTGGTGTTGCAAGGACTTCACCACATAGTCGAATTAATTTCTGTCAAAAAATTCAAAACAAATTTTTAAACTTAGATTACTTTTTACAAGCATGTAGGCAGCCATCCATTTATCTTCAGGATATTTAAAATTTTCAAATAATGCAAATATTTTGCATTTTTCAGAAAGAACACTACTTACCATCACCTATATCAAAATAAATTAGCTAGTAAGAAATTTTTCAAATATATTACTTTAAAAAATTAATGAGGTATATAATAAACTCTTCTTGAGATGTCACGGAAATAAGTTAAAGGTAAAATGAATGTGTAAAATTTTAGAAGAGAAATACAAAGACAAGAAATGCATTTAATACAATGTCATGCATAAAGAAAGCTCAAGTATTTGCTAATTTGCATGTTATTTTTAGAATAATTTCCTTCGTTATTTTTACTCTTAAAAAATCATATAAAATTATTTCTACATTAAAGGAAGCAAACCAAACAGTTTTATGTAAGGGAACGAAATACCTGCACGGGCCTATGCACATTAATGTGTGGAAGTAGTGGCTGCCGGATTTTCCCCAGAAGTTTGGTATAGAATACCAAAACCTGCTGTTTCATTCCTGGAGGACACTGGATATAGGAAAAAAGAAAAGCAAAAAGGAAAGAACAGACAATGCAAACATACTTACTAAAAAATTTTAAAAACAGGAGACAATGTATGTGAATATATTCCACCTTCAAAAGTCAATGCAATTAACCAGTTAATGACTTTGTCAGAATAAAATTCTCAATCTCGTATTATTGACTAGTATTCTATAAATAAAATTATACATGGGATTATAATGTAGCCTATGAGACCACAGGCTGATGTAGTTACAAACAGCATGCTGATAACGTGCCGCTGTGGAGATACGTATCTGGTTCAGGCAATGCCAACCTGATTATATTCTAAATGCTAGGGTAACATGAAACTCCCTGGCCAAAGCAAAGGGAGAGTCTTGTCTCCTACATTAATGACAGGTAATCAACAACTTTCCATCATATATATGTAGGAGTAAATAAAGCCTTCTAACACACGTACGTAAACAAAGGAATCCTATGTATAACCTGCCGTGATTTATTCAAACAACATTGTTTTAAATTAGTTACAAAATTATTTACATTCTGATTATTATAGGCAATGAATATTTAATAAATAAATTTTGATAACATACCAGTTATTTTAAATATTTGCTGAAAAGTAGGTACACCTGACAATTATTCATGTTGAAGATTAAGAGTATGAATTAACAAGGTTATATAATTAACCTTCGACTGCCTCAGACTTAAAATATAGTCACACAATAAATATTTCCAACACATCTTCATAGACATGTTATCTGGAAATAGCATAAGCTATAACCTTAAGCACGATAATATTTTAAGATAGCAAATACCTTCAATTATTCAGATAAACACAGTATTTACAATCATCAATATTAAAATAAATTTACTAGAACTAAAATTACTAACATTTGCTTAAAAATCAACTAATATTTTTCTCAATTTACTGTTGCACAATCCATCTTTCCAAAGGACAGGAAAAAGAAGGGAGGAGGGGAATGAACTGTAGGATATGTGGAAACAGAGATGTTGCCTGGAAAACATAAACTAAATGAATTTAACCCCAAAATGAACTGGAGCACTATAGAGTTAGTTAAAAGGAAACTGTCTTTAATTCTATTTCATAATTCTATTTGTTGTTCAAACATATCTATTAGTTGGCGGGGGGGGGGGCTTTAGTTTGATTTTCACATATATTCTAGAAATTCAGAGCACAGAACCACAGATTTTGGGGAGAGGTGGGAGAGGTCCTTTGGTGATCACCTCCTTGTTTTAAAGAGGAGGAAGATTAACCAGAGATTTACTTGAACTGGCTCCACTCATCAGTAGTTAATGTCAGAATATAATCAGTGACAGTCTCTTTCAGGAGTATGAAAAATAATTCTGATTTTTGTAACCCAGTTTTCACTGGGTTCCTTCTCACATTCTTTGCTTCTGAGCATGTGCACTTGAGTCTATTTTTCATAAGCATTTAATTCTAAGCAGCCTAAGTAGGACCAGCTGCTGTCTAAAGCACTTGGAAGCTTTGCCATCTCTACGGAAAGTCATATTCATATAGGCCGTACACTTTCTCTTTTTTTCACAGACTGATATAAATCCTGCCATGCTTAATACGTACCTCTGTAATTAAATTTAGTGCTTGGCAGCTTCTTTATCTCTAAGACATGAATGCATATATCACATGCCCAAGAATATGATGTGCATTAGGAACTTACATCAGCTTTCCCTAAGGTATATAACGTTTCCAAGATCTTGTGATGAAGTAAATACTCCATACATGGCCCCGTCTCTCCAAATTCCCGTTCACTTTCTTCTTGTACCAATATTACTAACATCTGTTCCAGATGAGATGGAATATTTGTATCTGTCACTGGAGCTTTATCATCTAAACAATAAAAACACTCATCAAATATTCAAACATTTTTAATCTGCACATTTATACCAAAAATACTCTTACTCTTTATATTTCCTTCTTCTTTTTCAAATTGAGAAAAATCTGAACGACATACACTTAAGTGAGGTTTATATCTTATTCAAAAACAATCTATATTCTGAAAGAAAATTCTACAAGCATAGAATATTATTATGCGTATATTATTATGCAAGAATATTATTCATGCATAATAATTCATCTTTAAAAACAGTAAAAACCCCTTTGACGCCACTTCTTTCTGCGGCTGTTGCTCTTCTTCTCAGTTCTCCTTTCCACTGACACTCTTCAAGAGAGCATTCTACATGTATTCTCTACACACGTTCTCTGTCCATTTTCTCTTAAACCTACTCCAATCAGGCCTTCTCTCTTGTCCTTGCTATTAAAATGGCTCTTATCAGGACCAGTAATGAACTCCTTGTGGTGAATCCAATGATCCATTCCTAGTCTTCATCAACTTGACATCAGCATCATTTGACACACTGATCGCTCTCTCCTCTTCCGGCTTCTAGGATACCATTCTCTACTTGGCTGTCTTCTACCTCACGGACAAAGGCAAAATCTCCTTTGCTCTCACTCTCATTTCCCCGTTCTCTAAACATGGCACACAAAGGCTCAATTCCTGAACACTTTCTCTTCCACTTATCCTTAGCTATCCCTACATAATCTCACCCAGTCTCATGGCTTTAAATCCTGCTTAAATGCTGATGACTCTCAATTCCATATGTCTAGTTTAGGCTTCTACCCTGAATTTCAGAGTCCTATCTCCTCCTGTCTACTTGACATATCCATTTGGAAATATAATGGGTGTCAAACTGAATTTGTCCAAAATGCTCTTACAAACCTGCTCCTCCTGCAATCTCCCCATTCCCAGTGAGGCCTTTCTATTTCTCCAACTGCCTAAGCCCCAACATTTGTAGTTATCCTTGACTCTTATTATCTCATACCCAATAGTCAATCCATCAACAAAGCTTTCTTCAAAATATTCCCAGACTACAGTCACCTCTTAACCACGTCCACCCTGGTCTAAACAAAAGGCCGGCATCTCTCAGACCACTGCAAACCCCCAACTGTTCTCGCAGCTTCCCTGCATGCTCTCAATCTAATTTTCTCACAGAAGCCAAAGTGAGCCCTTTAAGACAGATAATTTTACACCTCTGCTCAAAACTCTTCAATGGTTTCCCATCTTAGAGTAAAAGGCAAAACTCTTATAATAGCTCACAGGGCGCCACCTGTCTAATGCGATCTCCTCTCCTTCTTCTTGCTCACTCTGCTCTAGCCACGCTGGCTTCCTGGAAGATGTTAGCACATGCCACGTATGCGGCCTGCTCGGGCCTCAGGGCTGGTGCACTGTGTACTCTCCTGGGACATTTTCCCCAGACTCGTTTCCTCCCGCCTTCAGACTTCAGCTCAGAAGTCACCGCAGACAATGAGGTTTTCTCTAATCTGAAACTGCCATCTGCCTCCCCTCACTGCCCCAACACACATTTCTATCATCCCTCTTAGCCTGCTTCATTTCCTTCTTAACACTGTCATCTGACACACTGTATGCATTTGTGTACTTACTGTTTGCTTCCCTCTAATCGATATACAAGCTCTGTTACGACAGAGATTTTGGTCTGAGTGCTGTATCTCCCAGTGCCTAGAACAACGCTTACACATAACAGGTGTTCAATGGATTTATTTTTGAATGAATTTACGAGAGGAATTAAAAGTAAAATAAATTGTTTATAAGTTTAAATGTAAAATAACTTTGAAAACTAGCTTGAAATATATTTTAATATTTCACAAATTTTCTGTTTAATTAATATTAGCATTGTTTCTTACCCGAAGTCTCTATGTAGTAATGAGTAATTGCCTTCCAGTGATACACGAAATCTTCTTGTAAAGGAAGAGAAGGTGCAAGCTACATAAACACAAAAAAGACCGCGACAATTGAGAAAATGGCATTAAAAGCTTCCCATTAACTGTAACTCTGTATTTGTCTATTAATGATGCAAAAGCAGCATAAGAATAAGGGGTGAGCTTTAATTCGAGTCTATATGTCAGATATCAAAGAGACACAAAATGCATCAGATCCAATAAAATACAATGATTTATTAAGAAAGAAGAAAATCATGTATCAGCATTATTATTAAACTACAGTACTGGGGGTTTTTTTTCCCTTCCCCTGAAACTACATATGGCTTCAAAAGTAACAGTGTTAAATGAAAACACACAATATTCTATTATTAAAGTATCAGCAAAATGGAATTATCGATAACCAGGGATCTTTGTACCTAGGACTTTGAAATGCAAAACAGTAAAAAGCTGCTATGTATTTAGTTACACATCAGCACCACTACTAAAACATATGCCAAAGTCAACCCTGTAATCAGATGGAAACTGTTCTTTACTTTCAATGACATACAGAAGTAAATCTTTTCCTTTTTAAGGCTAGATTAGGCAGTGCATATTCCTAGCGAGATAACTACGTGAACAAGACACTACCAATTTAAATTCCACAAAATCAGAAAGACTTTACATTTTAATTCTGAAATTTACTTCAGAAGTTTTAAGACCAAAATTTTATCCCTCAGCCATCTCATAGCAAACTTACAAGTATTTCAAGCAGGTATTAAATGGATAGAAAAAGACTCGAATGCACCTTCTACAATATCTTCTTTTCTTTAAAAAAGAATGAGGACTCTCCCAGTCCTCGTATCGTCAATAAATTCTGGTCACAAAGTACAGAACTGACCCCACTCACTTAAGAACAAATATGGTTTCTATTCTGGGGACCTGAACTACGGCAGCGAGATCTTCCATTTTCATGGACTTCCTCTGACCAGATGGCCTAAGGGGTCATGTTACTCCTATACTTCTGCTTGCTCCATTTGGATTTCTTGGTGCCCCCAGCGGGGACCTCAAAGTGCGAAACCCTGTCAAAACAATTTCCAAACTATTGAGCAAAATATAAACATTGGTCATGACATCTCAAATGTTTCAATCCAGAAGAGGAAACGCAGTCAGGAAAAAAATGGACCCCAAAAATGTTCAGCTTTTTCATACTTGCCTAGCTGCACCATACTGAACATCCATCTCATTTCCAAACAGAATGCTATGAATTTTTTAAAAAGACTTTAAGATCTTTAACAAAGCAGTTAAACCCTATGGGATTATTATACTTCACGAAGAACGTGGGGAGGGAAATTACTTGTAGGAGACTGAGAGAAAAAAATTAGAAAGAAAAATAAGAAAGAGTTAACTTGAGAAAACAAAATAATCTTCCTGAAATTTTTAGAATTAAAAAAATCTGTTTTAATCAGCTACCTATTTTTAGAATCTTCCTCAAAATATATAAAATCTCTCTTGTTTTGGGGACCTGTTTTTTCTTTTAATACGCCAGCTTTATGTAGTATTAACAATTATCATTAATTATGTATTAATAACTGGGACAAACTCAAATGAAGCATGGTGCTTCAAAAAAATGTACCTAGTTTCTCAAGTGGAAATATTTGTTAAATTTTTCCGAGGGAATTTCCAGGTATATGAGGAATGACAGCATCCTTGTTTCAGATTATTTCACCCCTGGGACTTAACTCTGTTTACAAGAAAAGTCACTAAATCAGAGGTCTTACAGGATTTGTGTCAGGACCTTTGCTATTAAACAGTCAAATTCAGAGCAGGATAGTGTTGCCTGCTTGTGAATCTCCCACAGGAATTTGCTTTAAATTGAGAAACCTATTTAAGTAGACAGTGAAACAGTTCTAAACTGCTAATAACTTAGTTTAGTAACAATCTTGTTCAAACATAAATAAATTTTCTTATTTAAATAAAACTTCCTCATAAACTTGCCTCTTTGATTTTGAATCATAACATGCAAATAACCTGTATCATCATTACATAAAAACATTTATGCTCTGGGCCAAAAAAAAAAAAGGAAGAGATGTGTGAATCAGCATGAGTGGATTCTAATTTGAGTTAACGTTTTACAACACAGAGATTAAATTTTTGAAAATGCATGCAATCGTTCACTATCTCAACCAAAAATTGACCTGAATACCTAACTTGGACATGACTTTCCCGCCGCTATCTCAAGTATGTAATTGCTGAGCTAGCCATCTCCTCCACTAGATTGTAAACTCTATGCATTTACAAAGATTATATCATCTATTTTGTCACTGAATCCCCAGTTTCCAAGTCAAGTCAAGGATGGCATACAGCAAGCATTCAGTAACATTTACTGAGTGAACACACAGTAGTTGCTACCATTTAATGAGCAGTTATGTGCCAGGCACAGTGCTACAAAGTTTACACTTACCATATGGTCTTAAATTCTCATAATAAATTCCAGTTTTACCCAAACTCCTTCTAAGACCCAAAGCCATAACTGACCTGCCCATGGAAACACTACTTGTGACGAGAAACCTGGCCTTTCTCCACAACGCCTACCACACAAAGGACCAACATTGGTAACTCAGACGAGAACCAGTGCCCTCAATGCCACATCTGCCGTCTCACATGTATTACGAACATTCCACACCCGGATCTTTTAAAATGCTTCTTCCTTCCCCCAACTTCCCTAATGTCCTTCCTATCTTCTCTGCCTCTCCAAAGTCCAGCTCAAGTCTCACTTCCTCCAGAGAGCCTTCTCCACCTACTCCAGTCCTAAGTGCTTGCTGCCTTCCTCCTCCAGAACTCACTGGCTGAACAAGCATCCAAATGATGGTGATGATGATGATGGCGACTACGATAATGATCAGCATTTATTGAGACTTACTAAGTGCCAAGCACTGCATTAAGCACTTCATATACATGATCTCATACTAATTTTGACAACAATTCTATCAGATAGGTACACTTACTTCCATTCTACAATGAGAAGCTGACATGTACAAAGATGAAGTAACTTGTCCAGGGTAGAAGTAAGAGGCAGAGGCAAGGCTGGAACCCTGTGCCCCACTCTTGTGCACTGCGTACCCTTTCACTTGTGCATTTGTGTTGTCTCCCAAAGCAATTCCACTGTGAACTCGCACTGTGCCATGCTTTCGCAGTGGGCTCATAGAATATTTGCCAAACGACTCAAGGACTTTAGTTAGACACCACGTGTGGAAAAAGAAAACACTACATGTTTCATTTGGTGTTTTAATCTTTAGTGCAGAGTAGATTTTCAAGGAATTGCTGGTCCCGGTAATCATCATTAACTCTTAACTATAATTTAGAAAGAAAACGTTGCGTTCAAATTTTGAAAAATAACTTCCACTGAATTAGCTAGTTAAGACAGATAAAAATTTCTTCCCTGACACAGTCCTTTATCTCTTTGGAATAAATCTGCCCTTAAGGGTCGAACTGGCTGGAATTTAAAAGACACTAGTTTCCAGCAGATTACCTCACATAGACCAGGCCCTCCACAAACACTGAATCGTACTAAATGGAAGGTGTTTTATTTATCCTTCAGAGAAGCTGTGCTAAAATGATCCAGTTCCACCTCAGAACTAACTACATGAGAGGCCTGATTTCAGACTTGTGACATGTGGTAACTGGCTAACAAAACAGATTCTGTTCACAACTGTTAATGGCCAATCACTTCTATACTGAGGGAAAATTGTCATTTCTGAAAAGAGAGGCAAGAGTTATATTGTAGTTTTGTTTTTGATCAAGGTGTGAATTTCTCTCTTAAATTCAAAATGCAGCTTATCAGCTTAACAACACACTTTTGAATACTGATCTTTGAAAATATCTTAACTGTATTTTTTTCCTTGTAAGTAGGTGACAGGAAGTGAGGAGAAACCGTTAAACAATCAGGAAAACCCTACACTTAAGTCTCATTTCAACGAATATGTATCTGGGTGACCCTAAAAAGCCATATGAAGGTTGATCCAATTGAATCAAGAAATCTAGGAAGCAGTAATACCAAAATGGTTGAGAAAACATTACAGATTCATACAATGACACAACTGAAAAAGGTCATGTCAGCATCTGCATACAGGATTATCTCCCATCTCTGCAGAATCCTGATAATTATGACAATTTCAAAACTGTATCAGAAAATGCTAATTGGGCAGACAAATTAAAAGAACAGAGAAAAGAAATGAACTGAAATAAACTGAAGAATGGTTTGACTAGTATACAGGAAAAAAAAGTCAAGCAAACAGAGCTGAATAAATGGCAAAAAATATTCTTTAAATACCACAAAGATGGCTTATTTATCATTACATATGAGTTCATTTCAAAGAGAAATTAAAAAAAAAGACTATGCCAAAATTTTTTCATGAGATTTAACCTATCAAGGTAAACTGGGACATATCATAGCTGAAAACATTAACTCTAAGCAAATAAAAACATTACTTTTCTAAATGCAATACATTAGTTCCCAGGACCAGATGAATATAGTCAACTCTAACTTTTTCTCACTAATCTCGGCGAAGAAAAGAACTTGGGTATTACAGAGTCAGAGTCAGACAATTTACATGGATAATTTGGTGGCTGCTAACATATACAATTATAAAAAGCTAATGCAGACAGAAAACACAGGCCTCAGGACAAAAATGAGTCTACTGGGAGGGCATGAAAGCCACCCTTCTTTTTCTAAGTACTTATTTCTGTAAACTTCAGCCTGAATTTTGGTAAAGAATATAAATAACACAATAAATTGTATTCCCAATTATCTCAGTGTTAAGTTGTGTTCAATGTTAAAAATTAAATGATTCTTACCAACCCACATAACATAGAAAACAAACTTACAGTTCCCAGGGGGAAAGGGGCAGGTCGAGGGATAAAGTGGGGAGTTTGGGATTTGCAGATACTAACTACTATACATAAAATAGATAAACAACAAGGTCCCACTGTACAGCACAGGGAACTATATTCATTATCTTTAATGAAAAAAACTATGAAAAGGAATATATATATAGCTGAATCACTGTATTAGCCACCAGAAATTAACACAACATTGTAAACCAACTATATTTCAATAAAAAAATTTTGTAATTAAATGATTTCTGGTATTTGAAGTTAAGGAATAATATAAAATGTAAATGTCATTGTATTTTTATAAATTTCATTTAAATTCTTAAAATGAGGTGCTGCAGAATACATATATAAGCAAGAAAATAAAATTAAAGTTGCCTTCAAGTCAAAAGCTGTCATCTCCCTTAAGAGTAATACTGCTCTTCATTCATGAAAAACCCTGTCTTGATTTGATACACTCGTTTTCCCAAGAACTTGGAGTACAGCTAAAATGACTCTTAAACATTTCCCACGTATCCCTTAAAATAAAAACTGTACTAAAGTTTTGTTTTCATTACTGACTTTTAAACATCCATTTTATTTTTATCTGGCCATAAAAGCTGTTCTGTTACAACTGGGTTTTCTTCCTTAAAGCTGTGTAGATTTGCATGTGCTGTATCACACAAACTGAACACAGAAAGAAAAATGACACTAAAAACTAGCAAAGTAACATGTCTAGCAAAACTAGACTTCATAAATTTCCCAAGACGCATTTTTCAACTTGGGCAATTCTCCCAGGGTAAAGTAAAACAATAAAAGTAAGGCAACTAGACCCTTCATCACTGAAACAGCAGGAAGACATTTTCTTGTTAGTTACTTCTCCTTTACTAGTGTTAGGATATTTGAATACTATCTCCTTAGGGTGGTGTCTAAAATCCTCAAAGGAGAGTACAATTGCAGGAAAAACGAAAAGCGTCCAGGAAAAAAAGAAAGCAAAGGAAACAGATGGTCTCGGCGCTGGGTGCGGGCTTGGGAGCCGTCTAAACCGCCCTCAATTAGGCCGTCCACATCAATCAATAAGGTCCAGCCGAGTTCGGCCACAAGGCCAGAGAAAGCAAAAGCTGGGAAGATTACGAAACAGGGTCCGGTGGGGGCTTCCTCGCCAGAGCCGCCCCCCAACCTAGGGCAAATGCACCCTTTCCTGTCACCCCCACCCCCCCAAAACAAACCCAAGCAGCGTTAGGCCGCCTCTTTTGTCTGGATCAACGCTGATCACTTTTTTGCGGAGAAGGTTAACGGTCAGGGAGTCCGGGGGAGCGCCCCGTGGGCCTGCCAGGTGCTCCCGACTCCCCTGTCCCCATCGGAGGAGTCGAGCGACCCCCGACCCGGGCCCGGAGGGCCGATCCTCCCGGGGACCCCCGCCCACCTCCTGAAGGAGGGAAAGGGAGCCACGCCGGCCCGGGGTGGGAGGGAGAGCAGGGGGTCTGCTCAGAGCCAGGCCCGAGGCGCCGGCGCCCCGACGACCCCGCAGCGCCCGTGCCAGGCCTCGCCCCTCCGCGGGGCCGAGGACGCCGAGGGCCGGGCCGAGGCGGCCGGGCTCCCCCGGAGCCGGCAGGGGCGCGTAGGCCGCCGCCATCCCCGGCCTGTCGTGGGCCCGCAGCCCGCGCGGCCTTACCGCCTCCACGGCGTGCTGCAGGATGGAGGTGAACTTGGAGAACATCCTGTCCCGGGACTGCAGCAGCCTCTCCCGGGACGACCTGGAGAGCTCCTCGATCCGCCGCCGCCGCCCCTGCTGCGGCTGCCGGGGCCGCTCCAGAGTGAAGGCCGGTGCGGGGCGGGGAGAACGAGCAGAGGGCTGAGGCGGGCCCGGCCCGGCCGCTCGAGGGGTGCGCGGGCGGCGCGGCGGCTCCGGCGGGCGCTGGGACGTTGCGGGCGGCGAGGAGGGCGTTCGGCGTGGACTCAGGGCCCCGCGACGCTTGGCGGCGGCGGCGGCCCCGGCTTGGACACCGTGGCACCTCGGCTCGGGTTCCTTCCGCCCGCTCTGCCCGCCGCGGCCTGCAGGGGGCGCTGTCGCGGCCAGGGGAGGCCCCGCCAGGCCAGGCCAGTCCAGTCCTGCCCTGCGGCGGGGCGGCCGGACGCTGCGGGGGCGGGAGGGGCAGGGAGAGGCCGCCGCCTGCCTGGGGGCGCCTGGGACGCGAGCCGGGCCTGGGCGCAGCCGCGACCCTCTCCCAACGCCTCAGTCATTACTTCTTAAAAATTCCGCCAGTCTCACCCACTTTTCCTCCTCATACGGAATTAACCTGCCGATTTTGTATGGAAACGTTGCCATATATGTATATAAAGTTCAGAGGTCCGTCTTTTAAGGGCAGATTTGCAAGACAGGTAAGAAAAAGCACAGTATTCCTAAGGCAAACAGGAGCCTTGGGTTTAAATGCTCAAAATTAGAACAAATCAGCTCATGCAGATGAAGTGGCTTTGGTAACTGAAAAATGTATTACTAGCATTCTTATGTATTCAACAATAAAACAGGAAGCCCCAAGTGGACAAATGGTAAGACAGTTCAGTTATTAATTTGTAACGTTTGATAATTAGGCGCAGTGCATTCAGTATAGCGTTTTCTATTAAGTTTATCGGAAACATCAGTGAGGGGGAAAGAATCCGAAGGGATTCTAGGAAATGCCTAGGACGGGGCAGCGGAGCTACGATATGAGCACTTGAATGCAGGCTTCTTGACAATACTCTGCAACAGTATATTCGTCAAGCCTTGGAAAGAAAACACAATTTGGGCTGGAAAAACTTAGGTTGGGTTGATACAAATTATGAAAATGCTCATTTGCTGAAGAACTTCGTTTTTGCTAGTTTTGGCGTTTTATCAAAAGGACCATTAAATTCTTGATAAGGTGAGGGCAGAGTGTTGCACAACCAGTGGTTAGAGTCTGTGTGTAATTGAATTAGTTGAGAAGCAGTGCAGAGTGGTGTTCAGGGCCAGTCTCTGGAGCCGGGCGGCCTGTGTCTAAATCCCAGCTCTGCCCCTCACTGGGCGAATTATTTCACCTCTTTGTGCTTTAGTTTCCTCATCTATAAAGCTGAGGGAGTAGCACCTACCTCCTGAGGTTGTATGGGAATTCGTTCATATATGTAAAATGCTTTAGCATGCCCATAGTAAGGGGTACATGGACGTTTGTTAATATTGTTATTGTTATGATTAGTAATCGTATTTAACAAAATAATAGGCCTAGAAATCAAGATTTAAGGAGGAGACTTCAAGGAATCTTGACTTCTTTTCTCCCACTTTTGCTGCCTTTTTCCTTGGATAGCAGGTAAATTTGACCTTAATTCTCTTGTCTACTAGCCCCAGAATGCTGGAGGCAAACTGTTATTTGCCAAAAGTTGAAACATGCCCCTTATCAAATTCTGGCTAATTGTGTCTGCTTCAACCAAGAGTACATACTGTTTAGTATTATTATTATGCACATAGTTTAAGATGGTTAGTCATATTATCAACGGTAATTATTTTCCTGCCCTAATTGTCATACATTTATTTGGTATTTTGTATTTTTATACTTTACAACCACTAATTGTATGAGAAGGTTGGTTTAAACAGGCTTACTTAGAGTTGTTTGTATCTGATGATGCCTGTCTTTGTGTACTTATTATAAACACAATAAAATACATGCTCTAGATTAATATCAATATTTAGGATGATGATTCATCTATTTGATATCTAGGTTCCAAGATGTGCAAGTTGGGCTAGAATTATAATTGAGCAGATACTCTTATTCTCATCCTAAAATGACAGTAACATTATCACTAGCCTTATGCATGGACAAAATTGGACCTATGTCAACAAAGTGTGATTTGAGAAAGCATAACAAAGACTTCCCTGAGTCTCCAAAACACTTAGATATGGTGCCTGGAATGCCTCAATTAAAACTTTATTTCTTTATTCCTCTGGCTTAAGGCAAATAGGAAATTTAGTCCCTGCTCAAATTAAAACACTTTTGAGAGAGATAACACATTAAATTCTATCATTCATTACACCTCAGGGTAAGTGAATTTGTTAAATTCTTTTCTGAATAAAGTTTAATCAGCAAGGACCAGAAAAATCCATAAAACTGAAACTCAGTTGGGAGGGAGTTGAAGAAGAAATAGAGTTAAAGGATACCTACTTTCAAAATTTGGCTAGCTTCTGGTTTTATATGTGTGTATACACACACACACACACACACACACACACACACACACACATACACATACATACACATACACATATATATATATATATGGATTGAATTTAGCAACATTCCCTTTCCAAATGCCACTAAAATTACAGTAAAGGGATTTTTCAAAGAACAAACCCAAAAAGAACAAGTAAATTAAAAGATGAAATAGCAATAAAATTTTGAGAATTGGAAAGTAGCTATAAAAGGAGGTAACTGATACGACTGACCTAAGAAAGCTGAATCCTAAGGTAACAATTTAGAAAATTAAGAGCCAAAGCAATATATTAATACATTCACAGAACCTCTCAATGACCCAGGAATTGGTAGCATTGAGTACCTCTGGAAATAGAGGTAAAAGTGGGAGTGAAAACAGCAGGATGGATTGAAAGTTTGTTTACAATTGGATAGATGCATCCTCACCCCACAAGGTTGGCCAACTGCCTTTTTCCCGCCCTGGAATAAGTTTCCAGACATTCCCAGAAAGGGCAGGGGTTCCATACTGGGAGGAAGGAAGGAAGGAAGGAAGAGAAAAAGAGGAAAAGGAAGAAGAAGAAAAAGAAAAAGAAAAAGTGAAAATAAACCTTGTGAATGTTGAGAGAGACACATGTCCCCAACCCTCATCCTCTACTTGGCTCAAAATACAGTCACCATGTTGATCCCTCCAGATAGAAGATAAGAAGGGTCCTCTCTGGAGAATCTGGTTAGTCCAAGAGAAAAGACCAAAGATGCTGCAGAGGGAACCCAGACAGCTCTACAGTGCAACCCCAAGTTGAGAGGCTCTGCCCTCGTGCTCAGAGCATCAGTTTTTTTGTGTCCCTCTCTTAAATAGGATCACACATCCTGGAATCATCAACAATTCGAGGAAAGCTTGTAACATTAAAGATAGAGCCCAAAGGGAAAACAGGATAAAAAAGAAACTTGGAAAAAAACATAATTGTTTACATTGAACAGACAGGGAAAGATGGTAAGAAAACTTAAAAAAACAAAACAAAACTATCATTTATACCGTCAGGTAAAAAAGATGTTGCATCAGTAAAATAAAAATGGTATGCTGTTTTTAAAAAGCAGCATTTGAAGGGGGAGGTATAGCTCAAGTGGTAGAGCACATGCTTAGCATGCATGCAGTCCCAGGTTCAATCCCCAGTACCTCCTCTAAAATTAATAAATAAACCTAATTACCTCCCCCTACCAAAAAAAAAAAAAAAGCAGCATTTGAAGAATAAAAGAGACTCAGAAATCAAGTATATGATAATAGAAATTTAAAAAAACATAAACAGGATGAAAAATAAACTTGAAAAAATTAGCAAGTTTAAACTAGAGCAAAAAGGGATGGAAAATGGGAGGAAAGGTTTTTTTTTTTAATTAGAGGGCCAGTCCAGCAGATCCAACATCTAAATAATTGGAGAGAATAGAGGGAGGAAATAATTGAATATAATTAATTTATTAATTAATAATTTGGTAAAAATTTTATAGATCTAAAAAGACATGAGTTTCCAGATTGAGTGGGTTCATTAAATACGAGAACAATGAGTGAAAATAGACTCACTCTAGAGAACATCGTTGTGAAATTTCAGAACGGTGAGTTCAAAGATAGCTCCTATGAAACTTCCAATGAGAGAAAAAAGAAAACAAGTTCAGACAAAGGGAACCAAAAACTACAATGGCATTACACTTTTCAACAACAACATGGGATGTCAGAAGACTTTGGGGCAATGCCTTCAAAATTCTGAGGCAAAATAATTTCAATCTAGAATTCTATACTATGAAACTGTCAATCAAATGTGAGGGTAAACTAAGTCATTTCAGATGTGCAAGGTGTTGAAGATTTTTCTTACCTTGCACTCTCTTAGGATGCTATCAGAAGATGTGCTCTATCAAAACTGAGGGAGTAAACCAGAAGGAAAAAGATAAAGGAATCCGCTAACAGAACCCACCATAAGAAGGAGGTGAAGGAAATTCCTAGGATGATTGTAGAGGAGAATCCAGGGATGACAGTTATGCATCCAGATGGGACAGCAACCAGCTACTCCAGACTGGAGCAAGTCAAGAGAGATTTCCTACAGAAACAGACTCAGATATAGAAGATAAACTAGCGGTTATCGATGAGGGGGAGGGGCAAATTAGGAGTGTGAGATTAAGAGATACAAACTACTATGTATATAGTACATAAGCAACTAAGATATATTGTATAGCACAGGGAATTATAGCCATTATTTTTTGCGGGAGGGGTGGGGGAGGTAATTAGGTTTACTTATTTTTGGAGGAGGTACTGGGAATTGAACCAAGAACCTTGTGCATGCTAAGCATGTGCTCCACCTCTTGAGCTGTATCCTGCCCCTTATAGCCATTATCTTGTAATAACTTTTTATGGAGTATAATCTATAAAAATACTGAATCACTATGCTGTACATGAGACACTAATGTAATATTATAAATCAACTACACTTCAGTTTAAAAAATGAGAGATTTCCTCAAGAAGATGAAACTGATGGAAGGAATATCTGTGTGTCTGAGCAGATTTATAAGCTAGGAGGAGAGTTTAATGTTGAATTAATGATAAATGCCAAGAAAACTAAGCAAATATTGTTTTAAAAGCTAGATCATTATTTAACACCAGGAAAAATAAATTGTGCAGGGACAAGTAATCATAGTATACACACGGCTTGACTGTGTGTTTACATAGCCATAATAATGTAAACACTGGTCTAATTAAAAACTATAGTATTGATGCTGTATTTAGGGAAGATGAAAGGATAGATTGTGATGGGGGTGGGGTGTGTGTGGGTGTGTGTGTGTGAAAGAAAGTGAAATCCTTATCATCTGTATTGAGGAAACATTAGATATTGTTTAAAACCAAAATATCAAGAAGTAACAATATTAGCACATTATTTAAAGAAAGGAAGTAAATAGTAAAAGAGTGCACACATAGTGTTGAAAGAGGTTGCCTCTGTGGAGCAGGAAATTGGGAGTTTTGGAGGAAGGGCGGGGACTTTCATAACAAACCTTGTAAAACTTCTTGACTAAATTGTATGCTGTTATTACTGGTATGACCCAAGTTTGTTTGGCAAAGGGAGACACTAAAGGCAAGGAACCATTTTTAGTGCTTTTTTAAAAGTTCAGACAAGAGATTGTAAGGGTTAATAACTGTGGGAAAATAGGAAGGAGATAGTGACTTGAGAGATGGGGTAAGATCAACCATATTTTGCAAGTGATTAAATACAAGGAGTGAGGAAGTAGTCAAAGATGTGGCTGGAGTTTCTAGCTTGGATGTGTTTAGGTGAAGATGCCATTAATTGAAATAGGGGATATAGAAATGTAGAAAGATAATGAGATGGGCTTTTGATAGGTTAGGTTTGATTACTGGTATGATAACATCTGTGTAAGGACATCAAGTAGAGGTGATGAATTTGGAATTGGAGGTCAAGACGGAGATCCGAGCTGGAACTCAAGATCTGAGAGACATCTCTTAGCGATGATAATTGAGATACTGAAATAAATGAGAGTTCAGTGGGGTCGTGTAGGGAACGAAAAAAGACAGAATGGATGTAAATTTGAAGACTCTCTGAATTTAAGAAGTGGGAGATGAAAGAGGAATTCACTGAAAAAAAGCTGTGAAAGAGATAGGAAAACACATTGTGAAGAAGTTCAGGAAGCAGTGAGTTTTGAAATTTGAGAGTGGGATAGATCTCAGGTTTCACCTCTTGAACTTAACCCTACAGCTGCCAAAGAAACAAGGCAGAAGCTGATAGACCTCAGAACCTTACATAAAAACTGTGAAAACTCTTTGGCAAGTATAGCAGCTACCCTCTGGTGTCCAGTGTCACACTCCTTCGGTTCACGTCTGCTTGCAGCTGCAGCTGATGGCAGTTCTGTGCAAGCTCAGAGTCACCTCACAGTGACAGCGTCTGTAAAAATGTGGATGGAAGTACTACAACACAGAAAACTCGTATGTGTGCAGCTTAACGAATTTCCAAAAAGTGAACCACCTGGGCAGTCGGTACCCAGATCAAGAAAGACAGCGTTACCATGGCTTCAGAAGCCTCTTAATGCCCACTTCCAGTCATCAACCCTTGCCAATGGCTACCACCCACTATTCCGACTTCTAATACCATGGGCTCGTTTTGCCTCATTTTGAACGTTACATAAATGGGATCATAGAACATGTATTCTGTCACTGTTGGGTGCCGTGTTCTAAAAGCCGAACTTGTTGAAATTTGTGGTTCTGATCTTCTGTATCCATAGTGATTGTTTGCTTGTTCTGTCAGCTTTTGAGAGATGTGATTAAGTCTCCCACCATGACTGTGTCTTCTTCTACTTTTAGGTTTGCCAATTTTGCTTTATATATTTTGTGGCTATGTTATGTATATATTCAGAGTTTGATTTTTAGTACCCTCCTGATGGATTGACCTCTTTGTCCTTATGCGTGTCCCTTTTATGATAATAATGCTTCTTGCCTTAAAGTCTACTATGTTTGATTATAAGTATAGCTGGTTAATGTTTGCAAAGTGAGTATATGGTTCCATCTTTTTACTTTCAAACTTTCTGTGTGCGTGAAAAATATGATTTGTCTGTTGACAGCATGTGTTTTTCTTTCATCCAATCTGACAATCTTAGTCTTTTACTTGGAATATTTATTCCATTTAATGTAATTGCTTATATATCTGGGTTTATGTCAACTATCTCACTATTTATTTTCTATTTTACCTGTTTTTTGTTTCCTTTTCATTTATATTTTACCTTCCTTGGATTAATCAAGATTTTTTATTTACATTTTTTGTTTTTGTTTAATTTGTTAATTATATGTTAGTTAATAATAATATTAATATTGTTATGTAAGTCAACAAAATTTTTAATTATACATTTTTATTATTTTAATAGAGATTATAACATAGATCCTTGACATATTCTATTTTAATACAAATTTTATCACTTCTGTGATAATGCTAGGACCTTAAAATACTTTATTTCTATAAAACACTACTATTATTATTTTGAAGAGAAATATCCACTTATATTTACCACATATTTATTTGCGCTCTTTAATTCCTCTCTTCAACTCCTGGCTTCTGTCCAGGGTTATTTTCTTTCTTCCCTAAAGAACTCCCATGATTTTTTTTTTTTTTTAAGTTTTGCAATGGGGGTTTGCCTGAAAACATCTTTATTTCACCTTTATCTGTGAACTCACTTATTTCACACTCAATGTTGAAAGTTATTCTCACTGGAATTTTTGGTTGGCACTTACTTTTCTTTCAGCACCTTAAAGGTATCATTCCTTTTTTCTGGCTGACATTACTTTTTTAAAAAGTCAACTATCAGTTTTATCACAGCCTTTTAAAGGGTAATATATCCTCCAGCATGATTTTCCCAATTTATATGGACAGACACCTAGAGAATATGTGTGGAAATAAATCTTAAGGATGGAAGGATCAGGCCAATGAGCGCTCACCAGTCAGAGATTCTTAGATTCAGCATGTTATCCCAGAAGAATGGGAATAGATCTAACAGTTTACTTGTTTGGTTGACCCAAAATCTGGACCCAAAGACAGCTTCCATTAAATAAAGTAGAAGTGCCAGAACTTCTTTCAAATATTCTAGAGGAATGTATTTAAGAAATTGTAAAGTTTTTGTTTTTCAACTGAAGTACGGTCAATTACAATGCATCACTATCTGGTGTACAATGTGCGCAAAGTCCTAGTCATGCATATACATACATATATTCATTTTCATTTTTTTTTCCATTAAAGGTTGTTATAAGACATTGAACATAGTTCCCTTTGCTATACAAAAGAAACTTTTTAAAATCTATTTTTATATATAGTGGCTAATATTTATAAATCTCAAACTCCCAGATGTATACCCTCTCACCTACTTTCCCCGGTAACCATAAGATTGTTTACTAAGTCTGCAAGTCTGTTTTGTAGATGAGTTCATGGTATCTTTTTTAGATTCCACATATGAGTGACATCATATGGTATTTTTCTTTCTCTTTCTGGCTTACTTCACTTAGAATGATGATCTCTAAGTCCATCCATGTGTTGTCTGTTCTTTTTTATGGCAGAGTAGTATTCCATTGTATAAATATACCACAACTTCTTTATCCATTCATCTGTTGATGGACATTTGGGTTGGTCCTATGTCTTGGCTATTGTATATAGTCCTGCTATGAACATTGGGGTGCATGTATCTTTTTGCATTAGAGTTCCCTCCAGATATATACCCAGAAGTGGGATTGCTGGATCATATGGTAAGTCTATTTTTAGTTTTTTGAGGAATCTCCATACTGTTTTCTATAATGGCTTCACCAAATTACATTCCCACCAACAGTGTAGAAGGGTTCCCTTTTCTGCACACTGTCTCCAGCATTTGTCATTCATGGACTTTTGAATGATGGCCATTCTGACTGGTGTGAGGTGATACCTCATTGTAGTTTTGATTTGCATTTCTCTGATAATTAGTGATATTGAGCATTTTTTCATGTGTCTTTTGGCCATTTGTATGTCTTCATTGGAGAAACACTTGTTTAGGCCTTCTGCCTATTTTTGGATTGGTTTGTTTGGGTTTTTTTTTTTTTTTTGAGAAAATTGTAAACTTTAAGGAAATTGGAGCATTAGTAGACTGATCATGTAAGACCTGCTCATCCACCCTCCCACTGTGTCCCCTAAGAGGGTTCACAGGATACTCTCTTCACCAAAGCAGAGAGTAATAAATTCGGGAAGGGAGCCCCAGAATCCTTGAAGCGTTCTGTGCTGGCTTTTCTCTAGGCAAGTAATTGAAGATGGGAACTGCTACCATTGAACTGGGACCCCCTAAATTAAATGGAGTTGATGGGATGCTAGGATGGCAAGGACCAAGTGGCAGCACTTAATTACCAAAGTCAAAGAGGACATAAGGAAATGTAAATTATCTTAGGACCACCATAGATACCCTCTAGTTCTTTGTGACTTGAGATGAAAGTTTAAAACCTTGATCTTGTTGTTTTCCTTCCGTAAGCTCTGGCTGCAGGCCCGTCAGAAGCAGCCAAGGACCCCTCAGTTCTCATGCTCTTTATTATTCACCAGCCACTTGGTCCTCCAGGCCACTTGTTTCAGTAGCTGCTTCTTCACAACCAACTACAGTGATGCTTTAATACATCATGATGAACTGCATGACCATAGGTAACAAGATTCTCATTTCTTATTAGCAAAGAGCTCAGCACTGCTTCCAAAGTTGAGGACATAACCAAACAATCCCAAATCCTATTTCTGAGGGTCTGTTTTCTGGAACCAGGCTGACACCAAGCACTGTGTAAGCTGGAGTGCAGTCAGGAAGACAGAAACCACACTGTCATTTCAGCAGAGAGAATTTAATATAAGAAATGTGCTACATGGGGCAAACATTGAGACCCAGAGATGATAACCTGCCAGTGTAACCGAATGTGAGTTCATGTGCCGATGCACAGTGAAGCCAAACAAACCGAAATGTTGGAGTCTGGAGCAGGGAAAGATTTACCGCAGGGCCAAGCAAGGAGAATGGGTAATGACTTGTGCTCAAAAACTCTGAACTCCCAAATGGTTTTTCAGAGAAAAGTTTTTATAGGCAAAATCTGGTGTGAGGGCTACAGGGGGTGTGACTGTCTTCTGATTGGTTGATGGTGAGGTAACAGAGTGGTGTTCCAGGAATCTTGTGCTCAGCCTGTAGTTACCTGGATGGGGGCCTTAGTTTATGCAAAGATATTGTTATGTATATTTCTTCAGGAGGAAACAGGACTCTGCCCGTCTCTGCATTCCTGTTTCTTGACTGCTCCTCCCTTTTTTCTGCATTCTCTCTCTTCCTTGATTAGCAACTGTTTGAATCTGCCCTGTGGAGCTCAGGGAAGGTCTAGGAGGTTGAATGAAGCCTATTACCTACAAATAAGAAATGGGGGACACAGGAGGGATTTGTACCCATGAGGGCCCCCCAAGGTCCTGCTCGGTTTCAATCCCTCCTTTCTTTGATATTCCTCAATCTTGGAAACAGGCACTGGACAAGAAAGGGAGTGACGTTTTGGATAGAGAGGTTATAATCCGGAACTCCGCAGAGGAACTCGGTTTTAGGAGGACTCAGTTTCAAGTGGAACAAAGCAAAGAGATTGGTGTTTTCAAAAACCAGAGGCTTGGAACAGCTAGGACCCTTGAAAAAGAGGTGCTGTCCTGTGGATACTGGTACCTCAGAGGGGGGCACCTTAAGGCTAATACTGGAAATGTCACAAGAAGCTAAAGACTGGAGCCAACTGCTGCTGGGGGCAGGAAGTGCTGCTGCAGAGTTAACAATGACAGGAACCGCCCACAACCCGAAGGGGCAGTTCTGCTTCCTGTCTTCCACCTCATACGCTCCTCCAGCACCCCCTGCTGGCAGAACCGAAAATCCACCCAGCAAAAGAAACACTGGTTTGCAGACCTAGACCCAGACCACAAAGTGGAGTTTAGGAGGATGCATATGAACCTGATTTAGTAAGATTGTGTGTGTTTTAACACATAAATGCAGAAACTCAGTTACTCTGTTTATATCTGTATGTGGAATCAGCATGAAGGTGACAGCTATAAATCTATTCAGGCATGTCATACTAGTGATGCAAATAGCAAAAAGTGTTGCCAAGAATAATGTGGTTCTTCAGTGTGGTGGGCAACTGTTGATAATATCCCCCCGCCCCCCCAAATGTACCACTCTCCTTTAATTTACAAATTAGTACATTCCTGGAAATTTTATTACATACTAAATATTCAAGTAATGGTAAATAGGTTTTACATCTACATAAATATCCAGCCAGAAATTCAAAAGTTCTATGGGACAAGAGACAATTCTTTAATTTGTAGGAATAGCCTGCACATTGCAGGATATATAGCACTGTTTTCTGAATGCCGTAATCCTCTACTAATTTCCAAAACACCCACTAAGATATGGTAGTACTGTCTCCATTAAGTCCGACGGCCATAGGGTTTTATCACAGGGTAAGGACTTAGGGATTTTATTCTGAGTAAACTGGAAGCCTGAACAGAAACATTTTATTTTCATTTTTAAAAAGATCACTCTGGCTGCTGCTATGTGAAAAACAGACTGTAAGGAAGGCAAGAATGGAAGCAAGGAGTCCAGATGGAAGGCTCACATTATTCCAGTAGAAGGTGGTACTGGCTTGAGTAGTGGAAGAAGTGGTGAGAAGTAGTTGGATTCTGGATGTATTTCAAAGATACAGCAGTATAGCAGACAGGATTTTTTTTTTAATTTTAGCAGACAGGATTTTCTTTAAAGTTGGATACGAGGAAGAGAAAGAACAAGACCAAGGATGATTCCAGGGTTTCAGCCCAGATGACTGTGAATGGTTGTGCCATTTTAAAGTATGGAAAGTACTGGGGGAGGGGTGGATTTTTCAGAGGAGGGAATCAAGAGCTCTGTTTTCAGTCTGTCAGATGTCTGATAGACATCCAAGCAGAGATGCTGAATAGGCAGTTGGAGGTACCCTTCTAGAGCTCCGTGGGAAGGTCAGGGCTAGAAGTATAAATTAGGGAGTAGTCAGAGCCTACATGAAAATTTAAATACATGAACCTGGATGCAGACACTTCGGGGATGAATGTAACTAGGGAAGAGAAGAGGTTCAAGGCATGAGCCCAGAGCTACTCCAAGATACAGATTCTGGGAAGAGGCAGAGGTGCCAACAGTGGAGTTAGCGTTCTCCTGGACTGTGTTTTTTAACCATAATGCAAGGATATGAGATAATAATATTATATCCAAGTACTCTTTTAAGCACAAGATATACTACTTTAAAAAAATTAACAGTTGCTATCAGAAGAAGGTTATGTTGTTGTCTTATTTAATGATGAGGAAACTGAGGCAGAGTTGAACATATACTACTAAATATTAAAACCAACTATAAGTTTATGGAACTAGATAAAAATAGTGCTTGCATAACACTATGAATGTACTAAATGTCACTGAATTATTCACTTCAAAATGGTTAATTTTGTTTTTATGTGAATTTCACCTCAATTAAAAAAAACCCAGATGTAAAGCCAGGGCAATAAAATCACACAGTTATAATGGAGAGAGAGACTGATAAACCAATAACAATGCAAATTGCTGTTGGAAAACTCTGTATTGCTGCAAGGAAGAAACGTATACTAGGTCTGTCCATCAGAACATACATAAAAACAAACAGCAAATGGATTAAAGATACAAACAGGAAAGGTAAATCTGTAGTTTCAATAATCAGAGAAAATGTAGGAGAGTATAGAGTGGGAAGATTTTCTTAAACAAGACCCTAAAAAAAGCAAATCATAAAGAGAAAGACTGAGAGATGTTACCATATCAGAATTAGCTATGTCTGATCAGCAATAGATTGCTTATACAAGCTAACAGGTAATAACTGTCAAAGGACTTCAAAGTCTAAAACTGATGTATAAGTTTCCTATTGCTGCTCCAACAAAGTACCACAAACTAAGTGGCTTAAAAAAAACAAAAACTGACTATCTAATAGTACTGAAGGTCAGAAGTCTGGAATGAATTTCCCTGTGCTAAAATCCAAAAAAGTCCTGTATTTAAGTACAAAGAGCATTATTAATAATAGCATCAGCAGCATTATTAATCTCACAATATAAATACTATACATAATACAGTGTACGATAATGATTATATATAGTATATGAGGGTATATTATTATATAAAGAAGAAGATAGTTACATTTAACTTCCCTGGATTAAAAAAATAGTAATTATACCTACTTTATGACCACAGTTAATAGTAAATAGCAGATAATAATTTCTTTTATCATAAATAAAGACATCATCTTTTATAATGAGTTGAACTATGTGAGAAATTTAACCTTGAATATATACAGAAGAAGATGTGTTGTGTCACTCAGATAAAGTAGACCAGATAACTTCATAATGGCAGATCACAGAATACAATATTTAGGAATTAGAGGCCAATCTAACGACCCTGTCCCACCGCCCCCACCTTGAAAGCCATACATTCAACATGTAATCAATATAAAAGTGATTAATTGGGTACTTTCTCTTTTTTTTAAATTCTAAGTCTTTGAAACCTGGTGAAGATTTATCAGTTGGGACTATATATTTCAAGTGCTCAACAGCCACATGTGGCCAGTGGCTACCATGTTGGGCACACAATTTTAGACAAAAGAAGAAGTCAACAAAATAAAGTAAGAAAGGGACTACTTCAGGCAAGACAGGGAAGTGGAAGTGAGATTGCACTGGGTTAAAAAATACCTGTTTCTGATCAGATGAGAGGGAGTGAAGAAATTTTAAGCACAGGTGGAGGGACTGACTTCAGATCAGAGGCAAACTCCTCTTTCATTGTAACAAGAGGAATGGAGGAAAGGATGGGTCCAGACACAAAGAGCCCTCAGCTATTGGATTCTATTTTCTCTGGGATGTAGAAAAGCAAATGAGAATGATGGGAGAGGGGTGTGTGTGTGTGTGTGGAGAAATTTTTGAAGTTTTGAGGAAAGTGGAGAATATTTGAAATAGCCTCTGTGGGGACTGGAAAGAGAGAGAGCTGGCTAGGGAAACATGGATTATGGAACTGGTAAACAACTTTGGAAGCTGGTGTGAACATGATGACCAGATATCTGGGCTATTCTGTTAAGTGCTTTTCTCCAGTTACCTTCACTAGCCTGGTTGTTGGTGGTCGAGGAGCTATAAGAGTGTCAGTTGAGATCAATCACAACCACGGCTTTTCCAGGCAGATGTGAAATGAAAGACTAGGAGACAAAGGAAGTGAAGAATCTATGCAGAGAGGGGTTCGAGTGATGAACTTTAAACTCTGATTTGAAGTGGAAAGGAAGACAAGAGAGATCTGAGAGAGAGAAAGTAGATGTGACCATTGCCTGAAGTCCCAGCCAGGTCTGGGGACCCATCTCAGGACTCGATTAGAGAACTGGAAAAATAGGAAGTCACCATGAGAGAGTGAGGTGATTGAATATATTGTTTACAATGTGGAGCAGTTTTGGTGGTGACAAATCTAGGGGGTTGGTGTGGAATGGATCCTGTTCTGGGGTGGGTGGGAAGGGCACTGGAGATGAAGTGGTTCAGGAACTGGAAGCCCATGGCAAAGGGTGGGTCACCCATGAGGACGTGGAAGTCTTAGGATGATGGCAGGACTTGGAGTGAGAAGGACAACTGTAAGCCAGGTGCCAAGTCACAGTGATGGGGGCTGGGGGGTCGTGGCCAGGAAGTTCACACATGACAGCGGCGTGGAGGGACACAGCTTGGTATAGCCATATGCCCTAACGCTAAAAGGAGTTTCTACAAGAGAGTGAAAAGCAAGTCAGGAGGTGGCATTCGGGAGGCACTGAGGAAAGAGGAGGTCACCAACCTTAAAGCTCACGTAGTTAAAATACCTCCCTCTATAGATAAGGAAACTGAGGCCAGAGAGTCACCAGCCTCCAAGATGTTCCCCAGGGAGCCCCACCTTTTGGCATTCACGCCCTTGTTTGTCATCCTCTCCCACAGTGCACCAGGGTTGGTTCACACGAACAGTACAATACAGAAGTGATGGTTTGTTGCTTCTGAGGTTAGGTTAGGAGGGATATTGTAGCCTCTGCCTCGTCACCCTCTCCTTTTCCGACCAGTCACTTTGGGGGAAGCCAGCTTCCCTGTCAAGGAGCAACCCAGTGGAGACCCCCACATGGTGAGCACCCAAGCCTCTTGCCAACAGCTGTGTGAGCTAGCTCAGAAGCAGAGCCTCTAGGTGACATCTCGATTGCGACCTCACGAACAATCCCTGAGCCAGAGCCAGTTAAGGCACTCCTGAATCCCTAAGCTACAGAAACTGGGAGATAACACGTTTGTTGTTTTAAGCCACTAAGTTTGGGGTCATCTGTTAAGCAGCAATAGATACACACTACTGAAAGTTTTGGGTAACTTACCCAAAGTCACAAAGCTAGGTCGGCCAACTTAAAATGAAAACGCGGGTCTCCTGACTCTCAACTCTACGTCCTGTTAGGTCATGCTGTGTTCTTGTGTATCTTGGACTTCTCTTATACTGGAACACGTGCAATGAGGGGGTGTTGATAACTATCTAAAAACATTTAATGGATCACAGTTCTGCTGCTTCTTAGGCAAAACAAAAACTGGGCCAGCCTTCCTCATGGAACGTAGAATAAGATCCAGTAAGGTAACTTTTTCTTTGTCCTCCGCATACAGTAATACATAAGCATTTCCAAAGCATGCTTATATCTGTTTGCCACAACTTATGGAAGGACTGAAATGACTAATTAAGTTTTGTGCAATAGCTTAGTGGTAAAATCAGAGATGTAATTTCTACTTGGCTTCTTTTAACCACTTGACGGGAATGACATAGAGTAACCGGTATTGGTTATATCATTTAAATACTTAAGTAATTCTGACCTTCCTGTGCTGTGAATCAGTGACAGGATCCAGGGTCTGCATTTTTCTCTTTTGTCTCTAAGTGTAATATTCAGGGAAGGGCAGAGTGCCAAAAAGGCACTTTGTGGCTTCTCTTCCCGTGCAGTAGAGTCTGCCATTTGTATGCACAGGACTATTATGTCAGAGAGATTTTGTGTGACTGTTTGACTTACTGTTCGGGACTCCGTTTTTTAAAATCTGATTATTTAATTATTTTATTTTTCCTTCCTTAAGAATATGGCTAGAAAACAAGTGGGGAACATAGAAAAGTAGATATGGGCTTCGATAGAACATGGGTTTTAAAAAAATTAATCTCAAGTGTGTTTAAGGCTCCAATTTCATTACATCTCACGAAAATTCAGATGTATTTCCAATTACTTCTCATTACAGTCAGCAAGTTAATTTGCTGTCATATATTCCCAGTATTATGGAGATTCTTGAATATTTTCCTGTATTTTTTTTCTCTCTGTGCTTGAAAAAAATAGATTTGCCAACTGTTTCCTGGAATCACTTATTCTCTTGAGAGTCACAGAAAGACAATTTTTACTCCCTCGACATTTTAGCACTTTCCTGGTTACAGTTCAGCTCATTAAGTGTGGCTTGCATCTGCTTGAGAAAAAAAAATACTATTTCATATTTCATGTTAAACAGGGTGGTGACTGATGTGTAGTTTGGGTTTTGTTTTGTAAAAATCCAGCACTGGTTTTTGTAATCAGCAAAAATAAGGAAACAAACATATGTGTCCTTAATCACCGATGGTGCTAATTTTTCTACTTCTGTCCTTGTTCTTCAGAAATCTCAGCTGTTCTTTATCAAACTTATGTTTGTAAAGTCCTTTGATTTTTATGACCTTAGACATGGTTTTTAGTAATTCATTCAGTCTACAAAATTTGTTGAGTACCTACTATGTGCCAGGTAGTTTTACTTGTGTTGGGGATATGGGAGTGACTAAAACACACAGAGCACGTTTTTGTGTCATAGTGGGGGAAGAGCTAATAAGTAAACAAGTAAAATCGTATTTTATTATTTATTATATATCAGATATTATGTATTTGATATATAATATGTCAAATGATGATTAAATACTACAAAGAAAAAATAAAGCGAGGTAAGAGGCTAGAAAGTGACAGATCTGAATGAGGACAGGGATCAAGATACCTATTCGCCTGGGGCAGAAGTGTCCTGGAGGGGAAGACAAGTGCAAAGGCAAGCAGACCATAACTAATGGGCCCAGAAACAGCCAGGAGACTCATGTGGCTGGAGCAGAGTCAGCAAAGAGGAGATGGAGTCGGTGAGATGGCAAGGGCCAGACCTTGTAAGGCCTACAGGCCAAGGGGAGGAGTCCGATTTTAATGTGATCACTTCTAGTTGCTGTGTGAATAGACTCTAGGATTAACCGTAATTGTAATTAATTGTGGAAACAGGAAGACCAATTAGGAGAGTGTGTTAGTGCAGATCCCTGGAGTAGCCAAGTTGGGACTAGATGTGTAAGAGATTTATTAAGGGAGTACCTGTGAAGGGACATTGGGAGGGTGTCAGAACAGGCTTTGAGAGCCTTCCAGATGCAATGCAGGTCTGACCCAGGTGAAGGACAAGAACGCAGGGAAGTTAGGTGGAAGAGTCTGAAACTGGAGTACAGGTCTACGCAAGTTTGTCAAGGCCAATGGGGAGTCCTTGAGCCAAAGTCACCCACCACAGGAGTCCCCCATCTCCCAGGAGGGGACCTGCCCCTGTGTTTCTGCTGTGCTGTCATTAGCTGGAAATGGTCCTTGGGAAATGTGGCCTCAGGGTGAACACTGATGGATTTCAGAGTACAGCAGCTGGGGCCATCAGTCAATTTCTGGGAGATCTGAGACAGCCATCACAGAGAATTTTGCCATAATCTAGGTAAGAGAGATCACGGTGGCTTGGGTTAAGGAAACAGATGGATTTTGGCCATACATTCATGTGGACATATCTGAAGGTTAAATTGACCTCTTTTGCCAATAGATTCGATATGGTATGTGAGAGAAGGAGAAGAGACCGAGATGCCTCCAAGGTTTTTTGTTCTGAGTATCAGGAGAAAGGGGGTGCCATTGACTGAGATGGAGAAGACAGTGCGAGTCTTGAAGGAGGGGAATCAGGAGTTCATTCTGACCACATTTAGTTCCAGATGTTGTATCGATCCCCAAATGGAGATGTTGAGAAGTCAGCTGAATAGATGAATCTAGATTTCAAGGGAGTGTTCCAAACAGGAAAAATAACTTTAAAAATCATCAATGTATGGACAGCCGTTAAAAGCCTGAGTATGGATTGGTTGCCTAAGGAGTGGATAAAGAGGAGAGAAGAGGTTCGAGTTCTAACAAGGTGAAGAGGATAATCCCACGGAAGACTACAGGAGGATCAGCTCTAGGAGGTGGGAGGAGACCCACAGAGGAGTGACGTCCCGGAAGCCAAGTGGGAAAAAATGTCCTGGAAGGATAAATTTCCAGTTTTCCACTTCTTTAATCTTGATATCTGTTAAATGGAAGTTCTATGATGTTTTAATATCTTGCTAAGTGGACCTACTTAAATGCTAAAGAAGAAAATAAAGTTCACAAAAATATTAACTTTGTGGCCAGTTTCCAAACACACCCTTCCCTGTGTGTTCTTGGGCAAATTCCTTAACCTCTACGTGCTTCTGAGTTCATAGCGTTGTTAAGAGGATTGAGTGAGCTAACAGTCATAAATGATGATTGGGACAGCGTCCAACACGTGACACGTGTTCAATGAATGATATGTATCATTACATAAGAAATAATGCAATTAACGATCGATTTTACCCTCTCAAGTTTTCTGATGGGAGCAGCTAGGATGTAGAGGTTTAATGTGGATCCTTTCAGACTTTGTTTCTCTGACTGGTGTCCTGATGTGCTTGTTTACTTCTCACATTTCCCTTTTCATATTTCTTTTCTCTTCTAATTTTGAAATATAAGTAGTCTTTAAAAATCTTCACAATTCCTTGTATCTTAAGTTTTTAAGCCAGTTTGTCAGCAGAGGCTTCTTTGTAGAGCATGGCTGGCCAGAGAAATAAAGTCAAAACAAAGAGAAACAGTTTCATAAAACAGTAGCTTTAAGCCTTTTTAAGTTATTGATCCCTTTAAGAATAAGGTAAAATCTGTCATCTGAAAAATGCATATGCAAACACACAATTTTGATTATAATTAGAGAGGGTTTGTGATTCCTAAAGCCAACCCATGAGCCCCCTTTAGACAATCATGAAGCCAGGCCTTGAATTGCCTGCAAAGTCCACATTCTTATAAGCTTTTTTTCTTCTTGATTGTTTAGTAGGTCCAGCAAGTAAGAGCTCAAAACGTGATTTTCAAGTCACTCATTTACTTCTATTGTTACAAGAGGGAGCTTCTCCCAGAGAAATTTAAATTCTAAATGAATTCAGTTGGTGAAAAAAAAATATATATATTTACAGGAAATGAGACCTGTGCAGTCAGGGTCCTACTCTGAGAGGTTTTCCATGCTTGAGTTAATGCTGTGCTGTTACTATCTTGAAATTCTTAACAATTTTTTGAACAAGAGGCTTCAAATTTTCATATTGGATACTACCCTGCAAGTTATATAGCCAGACACACACACAAACATACAGTTTAAGTTCAGTAGGATTTTTCTTTCATTAACATTTAAATAAGAATACAGAACTTGCTGTAAATAAAGTATTTTCTGATGTGTCTTTCCAAGGTAATGTTTTTATGTAAGTTATGTGTTCTCCTTCATTTTTATCTCCTTGAAGTAAGGTATTATTTAATTATAATCTGCTTTTATAATTTTTACATTCACTTGAGTCCAGCGGTAAGATGTAACTACGTAGTAAAATGATCATACGCAGTAGCAAAAGACACGCAAACCAAGAACCTCTGTCCCCTAGGCCAAGCGAGCTCTAAGCAAAAGAAAGATTCTGATGTCGATGGGAAGCTGGTGCTGCGGCAGGGAGGGGCAAGATGGAAGTAGAGACGTGAATGTTCCCATAATGCCATGTTAAGACGCTCCTGAAGCCAATGGCAGACCATTGAGAGGTCTGAAGCAGCAGAATGTGGTCAACATTAGTATCTCCATTTGCAAGGACTGCCAGATTTAGCAAATTTAACTATAGGATGGCCAGTTAAATTTGTATTTCAGACAAACAATGAATCATTTTTTAGTATAGGTATGTCATATGCCATCTTTGGGACTTAACTTATGCTACAAAAGTATTGATTGTTAACTGACATCAAATTCAAGTGAGCATTCTGTATTTCACCTGGCAACCCTAGCATTTTTATTAATACAATGCCTGATACATGGTAGGTGGTAACTACATTTTAGTGTCTCTCTGCTTTTTTTAATCACCTGTAGGTGGCAGTGTAATAAAATAATTTTATGGGTGCTGCTCGGTAAATCCTAGTTTAATACTCTTAATAATCTATCTGTTTAAAAGTCTATTAAAAGTATAGAGAGATAGATAAGTGAAGTTTTCACAAAAGAAAGTTCTTAAGGTACTTAAAATCAAGTATATTCAGTCTCATCTTTCCCACACCCACCATCAAGCAGATTGAAACCCACATGTGGTCCATTTCTAGTGCCTTTATACTTCTAAGGATATTTTGAGAATTTTGTAGCTTTTCATGGTATTGTAAATAGAATTTTTCCATATATTTTCTAATAGACTGCTTCTTGATTTTTGTATCTTTTTGTTTTAGACCATATTCAATAGTTTAAGTAGTGTTATTAATAAATATTCTTGAATTTTCTAATATACAACTAAATTATCTGCAAGTAATGTCCTTTACCCTCTCTTTCAAAATAGCAGTGAATCTCTTTTTTTCTACTTTAAAAAATGAAATATAATTCTATTAAATTTAGGCATCAAGAAGAAACAGATAAAATTGTATTGGTGCTCTTAAAAAAACTATTTCCATTAGTATGAGATTTTTTATTTACTCCAAACTATTATCATTATAATATTTCAATAACATAATCCAAAGATACAGCCATAACCTTAAAGTTGCGTTTACATATAAATGATATAATGTAGAATTATATAAAAATGGAACGTCAATTATCTATTGCAGCTACACCCTTGCCGCTACCCTCCATCCATTCTACTAAGAACGCTTGTTCTTATCACAGAGGTCCGTCTTCTTACAAAGCCAAAGGAAAATATCCCCATGAGCCTCAATTAAGTCCCTAATTTCTTTTAAATGTCAATACAAGAGCCTTTGATTTTTTACGGAAAAGTTACATCACTGATTCCAGGGACTATTCATTATCTTTTGAGCCGTGACAGTGTACGTAACACCACACAAAACACAGGACATGGTCCCCTTTCCTGTCTAATGTTGTGAAACCACCTAAGAGATAGAATCTATGAAATCACGAGTTTTGAAGGTAGCACCTTTAGGAATTTCAGTTCACAGATTTTTTATTCTGTGTGATTTATAAGCTGCAAAATGCAATGGAAGTTTAAATATTTATCTGAAATGTAAACTTTGCACTAGGGGGCACTGTTTGGTAACATGCTATGTATGTTGAACATGACTGGCTAATGATTTTCAAATATTTTGCTGTATTCCAGTAGTTACTCGGCAAATATTTAAATCTATTATATTTTTATAATTATCTTTATGACCATGAAATTAATTTATTCTCTTTTAAAAATTCTTCTAATAAAAAAATTGAGAAATCCAGGAAAGTATAAAAAGAAAAATCATGTATAATTCTGTTTAGATGAGTTATAAATTTTTTTTCTTTGTGGCCCATGAAGCTCTGAATAAGGCATAAGCTTGAAGGTCAAACAAACCTGGGTTCTAATCCTCTCGCTGCCATTTATCCTTATTTGATGTATCTTAGGGCAAAAATCATAATTTCATCAAATTGTATTTATTCTTTTTTAACCTTGCCTCCCCTTCTCCCTACAGTTACCATCTATTTCTTCAGGAAAGCTGTATACTGTCTTTCATTTCTTACCTTCACTGCACTACTCTACTCATTTCAATTTGGCTTCTGCCCCCAGAGTCTAAAAACAACTCTCATTATGGTCACTAATGACCTGCATGTTGTCAAATTCAATGCAGAGTTTCCTGTCTTCATCTCACACTCCCTCTCCGCAGCAGCGTTGTCCTGGAGCCTGATAGTAATGGTACTTGGCAGCTAATTATGTGCATCTTTTTCCAACTCCTAGTTCAGTGAAGGCATGTTGGTAGCTTGAAATTAGCCATGGTGAGAATATTAGCATCATGGAGATCAGCAAATGCTACAAATCAGAGCCCTCCCACCCCCGATGGCCATTTGTTAAACATTGACTAGAACACTGCTAGTCAATATAGGTGATCATTTTTCCCCTTTACAGAACTTCCCCATTTTTGTTGTTTGTTTATGCAATACCACTCTCCCCTGGTTTCCCCCCATCTTAGCTCCTCTATCTTCTCCTTTGCTGGTTCTTCCTCTGTTTCACGGCCACGTGTGAGCACACCTCAGGATTCAGTCCTGGGCCCTCTCTTCTTCCTTTCATATACTAGCCTCAAAAATAATCTCACTAATTTCCAAGTATTTAAACACTACCATTATGCTGATCAATTTCAGATCTATGTCGTAACTCAGACCTCTTCTCTAAGATCCAAAGTCGAATCACTTATTTAAACTTGTACCGGATGTCTCACACACATCTCAAATTCATGGCCAAAACAAATTCCAGATTTAATTCCACAACTTTCCCCTTTCTTACTGTCTCCATCCCAACATTCTCCCTTTCAGTAAATAGAACCATCATCTACCTGATTACCGCAGCCAAAAACCTGAGTGTCGTCCACAATTCTTCCCTGTCCTTCATCCTGGAGTCTACCAGCAGCAAATCCTGTCAATTATACTTCCAAAGTATCTTTCAATTCATTTTTATTCTCCATTTCCGTTGCCATCACAATCTGTGCTACTGTCACCTCTCAACTCAATTACAATGATGGCCCCTAAACTTACTTCTGAGCGTCAATTATTCCTCCCCTCCAATCCATCTCCATGTAGCAGCAAAATGATAGAATGTAAATCAGATCACAGCATTTCCCCACTTAAAAATCCTTAAATGATCTTTCACTACATTTAGCTTAAACACCAAATTTCGGGTTCTTGATCTGATCCCTGCTAATCTGTCCAACTTGTAGTGTGATCATTCAAGTTCATTTATGTTTTGTTCAAAGCCTCAGTGGCTGGCTTTCGAGTCTTGAACATGCCAGGAATTTTTCCCCCGTATAGAGGTTTTGTATAGGTACCCCTTTCAGAAACAACCTTTTCCTTTTTGTGATGAGCTCCTTCTGTTCCTCTAATCATCAAATCAATTTAAATCTACTTTTTCATGGTTCTTTGTCTCAGTCCCCTGCTTATTTCCTGGCTGAATGAATAGATGAATCTCTAAATGAGTATTTACCTTATAGGAATAAATAGTGAAAAAAGTATTAAAAAGCTCTTAGCATAGGGCCTGGTATAGAGTATGTGTAAAACAAATGACAACTTTTTGGGGAGGGAAATGGGTACTATTTTAAGATTTAATTCCGTTTAACTTTTAGCATTCCAGAGTTCTTGAATAAAGACTTGTGTCCTGACGGTGGCAGTATTAAAACTTAAGGTGTCATCACTTCCTAGTTTGACAGATGGGTAGTTTTATTTAAGCAGAGCATCCCTAATATTTATGCTTTGAATCACCAAGTAATGAAGAGCTAGGACTGCTGATAGGAGTTGAAATATTTCCGGTAGTCCAAACAGGATAAGAGAGAAAAGTACCGATAAACCAGTAGAGCGTACATGCCTTTCGTTTTCCCCTTGATCAAACACATGTAGAAAGAGTGTATTTGGACTTTGGCAATTCAGGAGGTTAGACTGTCATGCTAATAACTTTCTGGTTATGTGAATATAAATTTGTCACTTAGTTTGATCTCAAAGAGTTCTTTAACTTTAATCTTAATATTTAAAATGCAGCTTGTTTGTCATTAGAGCATCCAGAGAAAGAGAAAGGATGGAGCTGCATTTATTAGTTAAAAAAAAAAAAAAAGAGGTGGGGGACTCAGAAGGTAGCATCAATTTACTGTACTAAGAGTATATTCAAATAAGATAAAATTTAAAATAACATTATAAGTAACTGATATAAAACAACACTAGTACTTGCATCAAATTTTAAAACCATTTAAGGAAAGAAATGTATTCAAATGCTTGTTGGTTGTGTGTCATGAGAAGGGGTTCTGATCCCACTAACAACCACTAGCCACCACCACTGGGACTTTTCTGGAGTCAGGAGGGGTTTATGTACAAGAGACCCCCCCCCCCAGGGAATTGCATACGACTTCTATCTAAATCCTTAGTCCTCATCCTCTCTGGTCTGTGGCCCTCATCTTCCTTAAGAGATTATAGCAGAATTTTCCTGAATTCTCAGTCTATGACCTCTTAACCCTGAACCCTACACTATCCAGTATGACCTTCAGGGATGAAGGGACACTTCTAGGCCTAGTATTACCACTCAGGTCCCAAAATACAGAAAAGAGAGACACTAGAGGGAAATAAAGCTTTTAACCACTTCACTTCTTTCCCACAGAAAGTTTCGCTTCCTTCTGACTTGCCACTTCATTTGTTGGGAATCCCACTGTGTGTTCTCAAGGACCCTGTTTGCTCCATAAATTACATCAAAACTTCTCCTTTCTGAAAATGAAGTGGTAAAGAGAGAGGCTTCCCTTTATGCATTAGAGCATGAGAGTGCTTATATACAGAACTGATGTCCTGGAAACACAGCAGCCTCAACCTTTTTAATCTGTGAATGACAAAGAAAAAAAGTCACAGCCTCAGCTTGCGAGTCACTGTTAAAAAAAAAAAATTTGACACAATCTTCATCCCCAGCAATTTTATTTCTAAGTGTCTTTCCTAGACATTTATTTATTCCTAGACATTTATTTATTTCTAGACATATATTTGCAAATTATCAGAGACACGTTCAAGGATATTCAATGTAGTATTGTTTGTAACAGTGAAATAAAGACAACATAAATGACCAACAAAAGGAAAATGGTTAACTGAACTATAATGCATTGATACAACGGAATATATCATACTATGCAGCATCCAAAGAATAAAATGGACCTATCTTTCTATCTATATTTATATGGACAGATCTTTAAGACAAATAGTTAATTGAAAACAGTAATCTGTAGAAAAATATTTCTCTGCTTATATGTACACATACACAGACACGATGTCTGTATGTATGTAAACAAAGAAAAAAGGTTCATATATATACATATATATGTATAACTGAATCCCTATACTATACACCAGAAACTAACACAACATTGTAAATCAGCTATACTTCAAGTTAAAAAAAGAAAGAAAGAAAGAAAACAGTTTCAGAAGGCTTACCCATCAAGCAGATAGCAGTGATGACCTCGGGGAAGAAAGGTGGACTTAGGTGGAAGTTGGATAAAAGTGGGCTTTTGCTTTGTTTCTGAATTTTTTTTATACACTGTACATCGATGTACTTTGTATATAATTAAACATTTAAGAGAAAGGGACAAGAAAAACAAGACGCCATGCGGTATAGTACAGTGCTTAATTTCATGGTCCCTGGAACCAGAAAACCTATGTCCAGGTTGTAGCCTGCTGCTTACATAGCCTCTCTGTGCTTCAGTTTCCTCCCCTGTAATATGGAGGTAACAACAGTGCCCACCTCAGCACGTGGCTGTAAAGGTGAAATAAGATGATATATGTAAAGTGCTTGGCACCTTGTATGAGTTATCTAAGTGTTAGCTAGTCTTATCGATTAAGGGAAGAATGAATCATTGGTGATTCCATTTGAGTCAGAAAAATTATTACTTTTCTTCATATTTTGGCACTTGTGAGACCTCAGGAAATGTACCTTAAAAAAAAATCAATGTCAAAAGCCCTGGAGTGGAGGCTGCTAATGGTCTTGCTATTATCTAATCATCCTGGAACAAAATGCAGACTAGCATCTGGAGAGTGCAGTCCAACCAACGTTAACATCAGATGTTGCACTGGGTGCCGGAGACAAAAAGACCAAGGAGGCAAATTTTCTACTCTTAAGGAACGCATTTTGTGTGATGGGAGATGTGGTGGAGGGGAGAATCAGATCAGTTTGCGGCTCATTTCAACATAATGTGGTGCTCTGACGGGAACGATCAATGCCGTTAGAGAGAAAAGGAGTAGATGGGAACGAGGAAAGCTCCCGGAAGAGGGGAAGACTCTGGAAAGATGCGGACAAGTTAGCTATGAAAATAAGGAAGGAGTGGGCATTCCAGGCAGAGGAGCCATCATGATTCACACGAGGGAACTACTAGTAGCTTGGTTTTATTGTTGCAATGTGGTATGCTATGTTTTTACATACATACGTACGTACGTGTGTGTGTGTGTGTGTGTGTGTGTGTGTGTGTTTGGGTAGCAGATGGAGGGGGAAGGGGAGGAACCGTTGGAGGAAATAAAGAGTAACAAGTTTGGAGAAATGGTGACAACCAAAGGCAATCTTGATTATGTAGTATCGATGTCGTTGTAAGGGTGGAAAGCAAGATTGTAGTGGGAAGATTACTGAAGACAACCTGCCTATTGGGCAGATCAAGGGGAATCCATAGAATATGGAAGAGGTCTCCTCAACTTTAGAAATAACCTTTTGAAAAAATATTACAGGCTGATTTCTGACTTCTGTTTCTATGTGGAATGTAGTAGGTCTTACTGTTCGGGTGTGTCACGTCTCTCCTAGAACTAAGGAAACACCAGCCAGCAGCAGATGAGTAATCCTTGATGATTAGAATTAACCAGTTGCCACTCCCCATCTCTCAAATATTCCATTGAACATCCACACATCTTTGGTGCCTCCTCTTATAAGGGCAATAATCCCATTTTGAAGGTCCCACCCTCATGACCTCATCTAAATCTAATTATCTCCCAAAGACCCCATCTCCAAGTACCATCACATTGTGGGGTAGGAATTTAGCATTAGTTTGGGAGGACACAATTAACTCCATAGCAACTCACTTCCCAGGTCAAAGGCCCAACAGTGACTAATAAGTGTTCTCTGTCCCAATCCAAATTCTCTGGCAAGAGACTTGGGTTGGCTCTAGCCTGGGTCAAGCCCTCACTCCAGTCTAGTCAACAGTGGCCATAGCAGGGACTGCTATGTCTTTGAGTTGTAATATAGTTGAAGGAATTCTCTTGCTTTAAAAAAATAATTTATGATACAAATATGTATCCTTAAATGACATCCAGTTTCCAGTTTGGATTGAACATCCCTAAATGATTGTTTTCAGTGTTAACAATATTATGTTTCTATAATTCAATTATGTTGGATATAGCTGTTGTGAATTTATTATCACAAATGTGTATTATTTCAATACGTGACTACACCATACCTTGTTTTACTTATCCTCAAATTTGCTGATTCTTCCTTCATATGTATCCAGTCTACTGATGAGCTCGTTGAAGGAATTCTCATCTCAGATATATCATCTTTCCATTTGACTTTTCTTATTGTTTCCATCTTTTTGCTGAAATTCCACTTCTTTTCATATGTGTTGTCCTTCTTTTCCACCAGATCCAGATACATAGTTATTTTTAAGTCCAAAAACCTGAGTCATAACTGAGTCTGGTTCTGTTGATTTTATTTATCATTTTCTTTCCTCCAGAAGAACAACATTCTTGTAGTACAGGTACACTGGTGATGCGTTTTCTCAGCTTTTGTTTGTTGGAAAAAGTTTTTAATGTTATTGAAGAATACTTTGGCTGGATAGAGAATTCTAGTTTGACATTTTTTTTTCTTTTCAGCTCCTTAAATAGTACGTCCAACATCTTCTGGATGGCTTAGGTTCTGTGAAGAAGTCTGTTCTCCTTGTCTTTGTTGCCTTGAATGTAGTTTATCTTTTTACTCTAGCAGCTTTTATGATTGTCTCTTTATCACTGGTTTTTAGCAGTTTGCTTATAACACCCCTGGGTGTTTTGTTTGTTTGTTTGTTTTTTGTATGTGGGTAAATGTTTATCCTGCTTGGGAATCACTGAGTTCTTTAGAATTTAGAATTATTGTTGTCCCCAAATTTAGAATATATTCTGCCATTATTTCTTCAAATATGTTTTCTACTCATTTCCCTTCTAGGTTTCAAATGTACAAATGTTAGACCATTCTTGTTGTTAAACTGGCCACTGAAACTCTGTTTATGATTTTTTTCAGAGGTTTTTTTTTTGTCTCTGTAAACCGCTTTGAATAGCTTGTATTAATTACTTCATTATCACTGATCTTTTCTTCTGAAGAGTCTTCTTTGCAATTTATTTTGGTGAATTTTTTGCTTAAGAGGTTGTCTTTTCATCTCTAATACTTTAATTTGGTTTATTTGTTCTTTAATCTTTTATTTTCTTCCTCACTATCTTTATATCTTTCTTTAAATACTTGAATGCAGTCAGTTGGTATTTTAATGTCCTTGTCTGCTAGTTCTGTTATCTCTGTCACTCTGTTTTAATGACTGACTTTTTTCTGAGTTATGAGCTACATTCTCCTGCTTTGCGGCCTGTTTAGTAATTTTTGACTGGATGCTGAACATTATAACTATTACTTAGTTGAGTGCTGGGTTTGTTATCTTCCTTTAATTCCTCTATTCTATAGATAACTAAGTTATTGACAGATCAGTTTGATCTGTTCAAGCCCTGTTTTAAGTTTTGCTAGAGTAGATGGAGTGTACTTTTACTTCAGCAGTATTTTAGCCTCCCTACAAAGGTGTGACCCCTATGAGGCCTCCACTGAATGCCTTAGATTATCACTAGTGAATCTCTGCTGTGCCTGGCTGCAACTCAGATGTCTCCCAGCCTTGTGTGAGCCTGACGAATTTTTCCTCTTTCAACTCATTGTTCCTCTTACCTAGCCTTTGGAACATCACCCTACATGTGTCCTGCCTAGTACATAGCAAAGTTTCAGGATGGTTCTTGTGCAGGTTCTTGGAGCTCTTTTTCTACATAGTTTGTTCTTCTAGGTATTCTGTCCCACAACTTTGAGCCACCACAGCCTCCCAGGACTGTAATCTGCTCTCCTAAACTCAATGAGACGCCTGAGCTCTGTTTGAGTTGCTCTTCCCTCCACTTGTGGTCTGCAAATCTCCTCTAGACAGAAGGTAGAGGATTCATAGGACTCACCTTACTTGCTTCCCTTTTTGAAGGATCACTGTCCTGAGCTGCCTATTGTCCAATCCCTAAAAATAGTTGTTTCATGTACTGTGTTCAATTTTTTTAGCTATATGATGTGGGGAAGGCAAGTCTAATTCTTGTTACTTTATCACGTCCAGAAGCAAATTTCAGTCCATAACCTTTTTTAAACCTCTGCTCTATGAGTAATTGGCTTTCTATTTCTAGTATTATTCACTTTTGCCTTCTCCTTTTCCCTTAGAAAATTTCACTAAAGTTTATCCATTTTATTAATCTTTTCAAAGAAACAGATTCTATCCCAGTTTAGCACTTGAAATGTACCAATATTTAGTTAGATTTATCTACATGTAAACAAAAATTTTTCCGTCATTCCTTTTTCCATCTTCTTTTAACAGGGATCATTTTTTAACTATACAAATATATTTATATGTTATATCTATTTATATATAAATAATGTGGAAATGTCTTTGGTAGAAAACTCAGTATTTGCTTATCTTAAAATATTTTTATCTTGCTCTCATTTTTGAAAGATATTTTTAGCTGTTTACACAATTTAATTGGCTAGTTATGGTCTAATTACAATTTCATCATCTTCTGGCTTTCATATTCCATTTAAGAAGACTGTTGTTTCTTTGTAGGCTATGTCTTTCCTCTTTGTCTGTGGTGTTGTTCAGTCAATACAATATGTCTAGGTCTGGATTTCTGTTTATCCATCCTGCTTGATGTATGTTGTATTTCCTTTATCTGTAGGTTTATGACCTTTTTGTAAAGTTCTCAGCTGTTATTTCTTTTAAAAAGCTATCTCTCCTCCACGTTTTCTGTTCTTTCTTAGGACTCCCATTAGACTATTTCATCCTGTTTTCTATCTATCTTAACCTTTTTTTTCCTATTTCCATCTCCTAATATTTCAGAGCTGTATTCTTAGCAATTTGTAAAACACCTACCTTCCATTTCACTAATTCTTTCTTTGGTTCCAAGAAATTTTCCATCTTACCTATCCATTGAATTAAAAAACATTTTTTTAACGGTTGATATTTAAAATTTCTATTTTTAAAAAAATTTACTTGGTCATTTTTGATAATCTCTTGTTGGCTCATTTTTTGTGATGCGTATCTTTTATTACTTTATAAATCACCTCTTATTTTATATTACCTGGAAATGACAATATCTGAAGTACCTATTATCTATATCTGCTGTTTGTTGTTTCTGAATATTCTCATTCAGATTGGCATATTTCCTTATGTATTTAGTAATCTTTGATTGTGACCTCAGTTTTGGCTGATCATCTGTCAAACATGGGGGTATGAACTGGGAATACTTTTATCAGAATACTTTTGGTTTGCTTCTCTTGGGAGCCAGGGAAACTACTGACCTGACATCATTTTAGCCCCCTTTAGTGGCCCAGCTTCAAGAAGAGTCTCAGGTTTAGCTTCCCCACTCTGTATATTTTCTAACTTTTTCCTACTCGAACATAAATGTCATGAGGACAGGGAACTAATCTAAGTCATTTGCTTTATCTTCCTCATTGCCTCTTACATGGTAGTATTACAAAGGTATTTGCTGAAAAATTATTAAGTAGCTCAGATTGCCTTTTTAAAAAAACTTGACATTATACAGGAAGCAGAATTGAAGTGATGGTGAATCAGAAGTTGAAAAGCTGTGTGAGTAGGAATCCATATTCAATCACTTAAAAAGTCAATAAAGAATAGGAAACACTAGTAATGTATATTAACTTTCCTTCCATTAGAAGTTAAAAGAGTATTTTTGGCAAGAATCAAATAGCAACATCTTTTTTTCAAACACAAACTGGAATGTGTTTCTTCCCATTGGTCTATATGAACTCGTATTTATAGTTTCAACTAATAGACTATACTTTATTTCCTGACTTTAAAACGTGGCAATTTGACATTTCTCTTCAATTTCCTTGCATCTTACAGTTTACTTTTACAATGATTTTTAACGTATTCTCAGTTAGATAAAAAATTTGTCAAGATGTTCAAGCTACTGACAGGAACTTGGTTGCTGTGTGGTTGGAAGAGTTAGTTTCAGATTTCCAAGATTATAGGAAGAGATTCTGGGATGATGTGTTTCACTCTAACAGGCATTTCAAAGTATCATAACTCTAAAATAAAAGCAGATCATGTATATTTTTTCTTAATGGAGGCACTGGGGATTGAACCCCAGACCTTGTGCATGCCAAGCATCTGGTCTACCACTGAGCTATAACCACCCTCCCCCACTCCATATATATTTTAAACTTGGAACACATACTTAAGCTGAGGAAGACTAAAACTAAATCCATAGGGAAACCTTTCTTTAGCTAATCTTCGATAGTAAACATCATTTTCCAACCTGCCAGTCAATCAAGCACTGAGTACTTGTGTGTCTAACAGTTTTGTGTAAGGTGTCTTATTTCAGACTTACTGTTACACATAGGAGTGTATTTTATAAGTATCTGTATAGTCTATTATAAGCATCTTAAGGACAAGAGTAAGTTCTGTTCATTATTAGGCTTTTGCATTGTACCTGTAATTCTAATGTGAGGTCATAAGGACCAGAACTCTTGTGGCAGTTAGAGAAAAGGGCTGGATATTAATGACAAGACTTAAAGTAGAAAGTCGCACAATTCTGGGAACACCCCCTACTCTCTTACTAGTATGGGATCTGGTATAGTATATAATCTGTGATATACTTCCAGAACAAATTCAATTCAAGACTATCCAAGTCTCTCATTTCAAGGAACTTAAAATCAGCTGGAGAGACAGGAAACATGTACAACAAAACCATGAAAGAGCACAACAAAGCAGTGTAAATTAATTTGGGTGAGGAGGAGGGCATTTGGGAAGAGCAGTGCGAATGAGGGAGAGTGGGTATTATGATATTATTGAGAAACAGGGAAGAACGTATTCTGTCTACCACAGAGCATTGGCTTAAAGGAATAAGTAGAGATGATGCTGGAGAGGTAAGAGAGCATAGATGGTGGAGGCCTCAAAATCTCTAGAGACAAGCTCTGTATAGATATGGACAATGTTTATTGAGTTCACCATCGTAACTCTGCTACTTACCATGAAGACTGACATATAGTATATATTCAGTAAAATTCTGTTGAATGGATAACTGCATGGATGAAGGCACTTTGAAATGTTGAGGATTGGTGGGGGTTCCCTGAAAGTTTTGGATGATGCCATGTTATGAACAGTGTTTTGGGAAAATTATCCTCAAGGCAATCAGCAGAATAAACTGAAGGGGGTGGAGACTGGCTGTAGCGTGAGCAGTGGCTGTGCATGTAATCATCTGTAGGGTGAGAAGGGTTAACAGTGGACTGAGGATAGTGGGAAAGACAAGTTGTTTTGAAACTGAAGAAACTGGATTATGATTTATTGGCAAGTTTGCCTCTAGAAGATCGTGAAAGGGATCTTGTTGAGATGAATGAATAGTGAATTTGTTTATGTAGATGTTAGATGAATTTGAGAATTTCCATTCTCATTACTTACCTTTTTTCTAGTATTTCCTTCCCCACAGTTATTTGATTGGGCTTTTTTTTTTAATGATATGCTCTATATCCACCAGTTATTTTTGTTCTAGAGATATTCTGTTCACCTATTCTTTGAATATTTCTGAATTATCAGACCTATTGTGCAATTCCCAACACATCAGGATAGATTTGGGAAGTGCCTACATAGAGAATAACTAGATTAACTAGAGAAGGTAGTGAGTGTGAATTCCTGAAAGTCGGAATTCTCCCATCAGTCCTAGAGGTTTAGTAAACTACTGTGCCCATTCTCCTCAAAGCTTAGAATCCCACCTCTTCAGTTTAGAACTTCTGGATGTATGTGTAATACTGCTTTACTAGCATCAAACTCTAACTGATAAACCTCCAGGACAGTAGGAGATTGTTCCTGTCTTTTGGGTGGTTTTTTTCTTTCCTCTTGATTTTACTCTGCTAAATAGAAACAGTGGATTTTTTTTTAGGGTATTCGCCCTACTCTCCAGCCCAGCCCAGTCCAGCCCTGACACTTCAGAGCTGATACAGGGAATCGGATGTGTTTACAGCTATTCCTTGAGTGTCAGTTGACAGGAGACCCTGCGCTGGGCCAGCTGTGCTCTCCAGGGCTTACCTCCAGGGTCCCAGTAACAGAAGTCCGCCCATCCCACCCAGCCGACTTCGAAGGGGCTCACGGCCCTCTAATTTTGCCTTAACCAGCGTGCCGACCGCCCAAGGCCTTCCTTCCACTGAGGGCCGAGCCCCTCAGGCAACCGAGGTCTTCCCCTCCCGTCCAGGGCATCACGTAGCGGAGGCAACAGACCAGCCCTTTCTCGCTTTCTTTCCCTGAGACCACAGCACGAGGCTGGAAAGCCACTCATAACACAACACTATTATTATTACTATATATACATATACACACACGTCTATACACGTACGTGTATCTTTCTCCTTTTAAAAATAAGAACCGGGCCGGGGGCGGGGACACGCAGCCCTCACCGCACGCCGCCCCTCGCTCGCGGGGGACAAAAGCTGGGTCGGCGCCGCGGCAGAGCGGGCGGCGCGTCCCCGCGGTCGCTGGACCCCGTGGGCCGGGCGGGCGGGGGAGGCGGGAGGCGGGAGGCGGGCCCCGCCCAGCGCGGGCCGCGGGCTGTCAGCGCTGCCGCGCCCGGCGGTCTCCGCGGTCGCCGCGTCCCCGCCCGCCGGCCGCGCTGCGCCCAGCGGCGCCCAGGTGTCCTGCGGGCGGCGTCCCCGCGCGGCCAGCCGCCTCCCCACGGGCGGGCGGGCGCCGGTGCGCCGTGTGCGTTACCGGAGTATTTCTCTCCTCACGCCCTGCCGGGTGTCTCCTCCGCCTTCCCTGCTTCGGCTCCTGCTGCCTGAACCATGTCCGCCAGGGGTGAGTGGGGACCAGGTGGGCACGGCCCACGGACCTCGCGCCCGGCCCGGCGGGGCAGGGCGCGGACCAGGGCGGGCCGGGCAGGTGCGGGAGGGAGGGGGGCTGCGAGAGCCGCGCCGGCTCCCACCCGGCCTAAAACTTTGGCATCGGATCCCTGGGCTCTGGGCGGCCGGAGGGTGGAAGGAAGCCCTCGCCCTTGACCTTGGTCCCCGGATGTGAGCGAAGCCTGAGGGCCAAGGACGGGTCCCGCTCACCTGTACCAGCCGCGCGTCTGGTCAGGAGGGCGTGGGGGATGGGCTCGCCCCTGCCTGTCCTGCTGGGGAGCGGCCCGAAGGGCCGACCCTGAGGAAGGAAAAGGTATTTTTTGCCTCCTTTCTTGTTACCATTTTGCAGCTTGGTTATGGAAGGAGTCCAAGGCTTGGTGCAGTAAGATTTAAAGCTGCAGTGCTTACACCCCATTAAAAAAAGAAAAAGAAAAAAGTAAATCCCCTACCTGTACTCCTCTTGGCATGAACCTCCCCTTACCCTCAGCCGTTTCTTTCTGGAATGAAACGATTACTGCAGGTGAAACTGGGCGAAAGGAAAAAAAAATATCAGAATTGCTTTTCAGGCAAGAGTGAAGGGTATGTATTTCTTGCCATCTGGAGCCAGTGGTGATGCTGGGAGAGTGGGTTAGTCATAGCTCAGTGGCTGCTACTATGAGCGAAATATTAAAGGGATCTACTCATTGTGCAGCTTGCCAGCAAGTGAAACGAAGTGACTTGGTTTCTTTGTCATAAGCCTTTAAGGAAAATATTGATTATTTTTAGAAATTATATTTGCAAAGCAGTAAGTACCACCCCTTTTGGTACCCTGAAGCATTAAGGAGTTGCAAAGTTGTTTTGTTTTTGTTTTTTTATTTTAATTCTGAGGGGTTAACCCTGCTTTTTGAGGGGAGTTGAGGAATTTAATAACACGTGTTGGATAATTAAGTGCGGCTTTTCAAGGTTCATTGTGGGGCACGTAGTGAGTGAATTCTATCCAAAATGTTTAAATTTCTTTTGAAGGAAACTGGTCTTTGTTGGTCTGGCAACATGGTTGGTTGGTTCTGTACCTGGAAATGGAGTGGTATGGGCTGGGTGGAACGACAGAATTTGCATTCATAGATTTGGGGCTACAGAGGTGATATGGGGCCCTGAAGTGCTACCTGCCTAATAACTTATGCATACGAGAGAGAGAAAAAAGAGGGTGAACCGGATATGTTCATGGGGTGCTGGATGTGTATACGGGATCTTCTGAGTGACTCCAGCTGCATAATCTCTGAACTATGGTCTCATACTGTGCTTGTCTTCCTGACCTCTGTGCTAGACACAAGGAACACGTGGGGACTGTCTCCTAGGTTGTAAAACTCCCTGTGGTCAGAGTCCACCTCTGATGCAGCTGTACACCACCCAAACCTCTTAGTACACAGAACCTTGCACACTGTAGGAGCCAAGTAACTCCTGGGAACCCTGGTATGTCCTAGGAAGCATCAGGTTCATTAGGTAATCCCCCCAGTTTCACCTTGTCTTTAGACTCTTCTAGTACAAGGTCTCTGTGGTTTATCTGAGGATATGACATGAAAATGGCACCAGTGATTCAGAGGCTAGGGCCCTGAGTTGGGACTTGGTTCTCAAAGATTTCTTCTTGAACCTGATTTCAAGCAGCATGATTTGAAGTCGGACACAGACATTTCACTCAGCCGTCTTGTCTCCCCTTCAAAGTCTATGTTGATAATCTTGCATTTAATAGTTTGAAGTCTGGCTAATATTGCAGAGGGAGAAGAAAACACGATAACTATCAGCTGCAGCATGTGTCAGGCACTTTTTATATATTATGTCAGTGAACCCTTACAGTAACTGAATCAAGTAGATACTGTCATTACCTCCCCATTTCACAGATGAAGGAACTGAGATTTTCAGAGATCATGTAACCTGCCTGAGTTCAGACAGTTGTTAGGTGGCAGATCCTGATTTCTCCCCAGGTCTGTCTGACTTCTGAGCACATCCAGTTTGTTTTACTGCCTCTCTAGTACTCATCCTTTGAGTATTATAATAAACACCCCGATCACTGATTTACTAAGAAGAGAGAGAAAATGCTCTGTATTTGAGACTGAAAGGAATTGGCCTTGGTAAGTAATTTGGAATTCCCAGTACACTTGGGAACTTCTTCAGGGACATTTGGTAATGACAAAGTGCGGGATACAAGGCCATTGACACTTGACGTTGTTAAATTGATATTCCCACTCTGTTACCTCCTACTTTAGTCGTGAGGACTGAAAATTCCTAGATGTTACCAATGACTGAGGATTTTTCTTATGTTTTTATGAAGTACTTTTATTTTTAGGAATCTGTAAAAAAAAAATCTGAACGATTAGTAGGGTGCCTAAGCTCATATGGAAAAATGTCTGTTTACGATTTATTATTTTATAATACATATTTTCAGAACTGAGCTTTACTCTCCTTTTCTAATTTAGTGGCTACTTTCATCTCTATTCCTGGAAGTAGAGATAAACCTTTAGGGTCAGAAAGTTAATGTGTCTACTTAAGTATCTAACTTATCATTAGGATGGTCTTTAGATACTTGGAAAGATGAATCTCATTAATACAAAAACGATCCCTTCTTATTTCTAATATCTAGACCTGTTGGTTATGGTGGGGTGGAAATATTTTTTAAAAATTGAAAACACTGAAATCAGTTGACTCTCATAAGAATAGTAATTTTATTAAAAAAAATTTTAGAGCGAAAAATATTTTTGAATTCTTCTTCTTTTTAAGATTTAAACAGTGTACTAAAATTTAACTCATTATCCAAACTAACAGTAAAAAAGTATTCTTAAATTCCATGATCAGGCAAGTTAAGACATTCCCCATCCTGTGGTCTTTTAGAATATTCTCATCAAAAACTTTTAACTTGGAGTTGTATTTTTACTATTAGGGACCAAAATGGAGCTATCATGTCTTGATTTTTGAACTGATAAACTAGAGGAAATTATAACACTTAGAATAGAGTTTCCAAATCTGGGAAGAATCATCTAGATTGCCTTTTTAAAATGCAGATTCTCAGGCCTTACTCCAGGTCTACTGGCTCATAAGCTCTAAAGGTAGAGCCCAAAATCCATATGCTATGTAAAAAGTTCCCCAGGTAACTCTAAGGACCATTAGGTGAGAGCAGGAACAAAGAATTACCTGGAGTATTTATTAAACATACTGGTATCAGGGCTCTGCTTCAGATCTACTGAATCAGAATGTTCAGGGAAAGGCCTGGGAATCTGAATTTTGAATAAGCCCCAGTTGGTTCTTATGTACAGGCAGACTTGGGAGCTATTGAATTACTGTTTCTTCTAATTCAGGGTTCTGTATCATCCAGCAAGTTTTGAAGAAAGCTGTTTTTGAGTTATACAAGTAATGTATTAAATTTTATTATCAATATATTAATATAGTCAAAATATACTAATGTATGTATTTAACTATAAAGTAATATGTTAAAAATCCAAACAAAGTATATAGAGTTAAAAATGAAAATTTCCTATATTTACTCCCTTCCTACCAAATCCTCAGAATTAAGCATGGCAGTTTTTATCTGGTTAGCTTTTGGTTCAGTTCAATAAATGTTAAATATCTATTTGGTATAAGATACATGGCAGGTAACAGGCACTGGGCACAGAAGAGATCACTCATGAGCCTATTAGCTTTTCAGAAGCTTGAATCTTGAGAAAATGGGTCTAGGTGTTTGAGGATAGAGTCCATTGCACTGGCAGAGAAATAACTCAAAGAGTGTATGCCCTAGAAATGTTAGATCAGTCTTGCTATCTTTGTTTTCAGAATTTCCATAAAACTAGGAGCAACCTGAATGCTCACCCATTGGTGAATGAATGACTAATGGATGGCACATCCATTCTATAGACTGCTATGCAACTATTAGAAAGAATAAGTTAGGTTCCTATGTGTTGGTCTGGAGTGATGGCCATGATACATTCTTAAGGGAAAAGAGCAAGTTTTATAATATAATTTGTGTAATGTATGATCCCAGTTCTGTAAATTGAGAAAAATCTCTCAGTGTGAATATGTATATGTACCAGAAGCAGAGAGAAAATCATAGAACAGTACACACCAAGCATTTATCAGTGGTTAAAAAAGTCAACGGTGGAAAAAAAAAATCCAAGGATAAAAAAGTCAAAGTTAAGGATAGGAATGGGGAGAGAGATGTGTTTCTTTGAACATATCTTTGTGTTCTTTGATAGCAAGTAGGTACAGATTGGGGGAAAAAATGAATAAAGAAAAAATGTTCACTTCATCCCCATGTATTCATTTCATTTATTCAAGTCAGGGATGTAGATTTTCATTCATTCATTCAACAAACATTTATCAACCACCTGTACATGCCAGCAATGGGTGACTAGGAAACAGCATATACCCTCAAGGAGCTCACAGTTCTGTGGGGGATAGAAATACATAAATACTATTTTTAAAAGGTTTTTCTGTGTGCAGAGTGAGAAAGATAATGTGGGCTGGAGAGAAAATGATGATTATCAATACTATGATGATACAAAGGAGTGGTGTCAACCATAGTGGTGGTGGGTGTGGGGAGGACTATGAGATCAGGTGAGATTTCTTTAAGAAAGTAGAGTTGTCTTCTTGGAGGACGACTTGGATTCAGCCAGATAAAAAAGAGTGAGGTGGAGGGAAAGACTTTTCAGGGAGACTCTGGCATGAAAAAAACAGTTCTCCATGTGATCACCTGGAAAGCATGTAGGTGCAGGGCAGCGTGTTTGCCAGAGAGAGGGGAGCCAGGTCTCAGCAGACTGAGGAGGTGCCCCAGGCACTTTGTGGAAAGGTGAGGATGTCGGGATTTCCATTTACAAGGCAGTGTGGTTCCAGGGAACACAGTGGAAGTCTGGCAGTGGTGGGTGGGAGATGTGGAGCTGGAGGGAACAAGCGCAGGGCAGGGAGGGTGATGGGGAGGGGAGATGAACGGGATGGGTGCTCTCTGTCCTGCCCGTGGTGGAGCCTGCAGGAACTGATCAATGATTGGGTATGATTGGCCTCAAAGGTCTTACCTTTGACAGGAGGAGCTCTGGTTACAGATCAAGCTTAGCCCAGGGTGGTATTGGCTGAAGGCAGAGGGTGATGAGAGCTGCCATCAGCCTCAGAGAGCAGCCGCAGAGCCCTCTGCTGGACAGTGGCTCTTTCATAGGACTAGGATGCAGAGGGACTCTAGGAATCCCAGCTACACTCATTTTTTGATGACTTCTTCGGCTTCCATGCTTACAGGAGGGCTCAACAAGCATGGGTCTGCCAGCTGATGAAGGAGAGACTCCCATTCCGTTTCTTCTCTCTCTTAGTTCTTCCGGTAACTCTGTGCCTATTAAACCTCCAGTTGCATCACTCTACCTTTATCAGTTTCTTTTGTGATGTTGTTGCAGATTAATGCACCAAGAGTTCTTATTTGGTGTTATGGGCGGGTATTTTTCTGGCCTATATCAGCTAGAGTTTTTCCTCTCTTTGAGTTACAGAACTCTCAAGCAGTTTATCAAACTGAAGACAAAGGACAACATATTTGAAAGTCAAGTTTAGCCATGATACGAGTTGGTATTAAAAAAAATGAAACAGCAACAGATTACACTTCCTGGAAGTCTTTTTCACATTTAAAATAAATGGGTTCCAATTAAATAGACTTTTTTTTACATGAGAGATGTTTGACATCAGTTTCTCACAGGTGAGAGAATCATGCTTCAGAAAAGATTTTCAGAAGGTTGAATTGTTGCTCATTGTATCTGTGAACAGCATTACATGTTAAAAATAATTTGAGACCTCATGTACAGAAGGTTGAGTTAACCATACTTCTCAGTTCAAGCTCACTACTGTCAACGGTTCATCAGACCCCCCCCTTGTCCAGTTTACTTCTTGATATATTTTTATCTCCATCCCTCTGTCCCATCCCCTTTTCCCCAAATGCAGCTATTCTAATAAAGTTGATATATGTGTCCTTGAATTTGTAGTAATACCAATTCTTAGACCAGTTCTTATATTTAAAGCTGAAAAGGACCAAGTTATTTTACTTTGTGTGTGTGTGTTTCAAAGATTAATCAAATTCTTATTTGGATACCTGATTTTATGAACATATACATATTTCTGATTTTATTTGGAAGTTTACATCACTTAATGAAATAGCAAGCCTTATTCTGTTAGGGGCTGGGCATACAAAACGAAAAGAGGTTATTCTCTGTCCCAAAGGAGTACAAACTAATGTATGTGTGTGTGTGTCTGTGTGTGTGAAGTTATGCACACAGCTGACCAGAATCGGAAGTGATACAGATTATCGAATAAGAATGATCAAACTGGTATGGGAGGTTCAACTAATTGTGACTGGGAGAAGCAAGAATACCTTCACTTCACAGAGGACGTGGAAGTTGAGTGGGATCTTGAAGGGTGAGGAGGGATTGGGCAGGCAGAGTCCTGAAGGGCGTGCTTCCCTTCTGGAGGAACAGGAACAGCTCAGGTAAAAACACAGGGGAGTGAAAGTGCAGGAAATATGGGGAGGAAGGCGTCTGTGAAATGTGAGGCCATTAGGAGACTTGCGGTGGGGGTGGGGAAGAAGAATAGGGAGGCCGAGGGAATGATGTATTGAACTAGTGAGCCTTCCCGTCAAAGGCTTTTCCTGAAGAGAGAAGTGCAGATGTAAAGAAGGGAAGTGAGAGGTCTGGGCTGGGTACATACAGATAACTCATCCCTGGTGCTTCATCTGCCCACAGTATGAGAGATGGCATTTTATTGCCAAACTGTGCTGCGGTGAGTTACGTTGTATCCTGACCACACTTCTCATTTAGGTAAAAACCTTGCCCGAAGCCCACTCTTGTGTTTCCTTTCCTAGATCAGATTTGTCTCTCTGAGCCTTGTCCTTTATTTTGTACCTGACCCCAGAATGCTCCAGTACTAAGAATGCTGGCACACAGGAGGGCTGAATGCAGAACAGCCTAGCAACATGTTTGACTACAGCAAGGGGGAGGAGTGAGGCCATTCCCCCAGAAGAAGTATGCATCCTTAACTGATCCGACTTTTACACATACGTTCCTAGTTCACTCAGTTCTAGAGAGGAACAAAACAACACCAATTCACAGAACCCTTTCAAATGAAAGATGTGATTTGGTACCATTTGTGGAACAGGGTCTTTGAGATGGTAAATTAGTCTTCATCATCTTTTATGGGAGAGACGTTTCTTTTTTTGAAGCCTATGGTTTCAAGTTCTTCTCTAACTTATTAATTCATAGTAGTGTTCATCGACATAAGTGGTACTGATCACCTGACACAGTTTGACATTTTGTCGCTCATTCACAAGATGCTACTTTTTCAGTCCTGAGCTTATGGTGCCATTATCTGCTTAATCCCTGGTCTCTAATGTACTTGGTAGAGAAAGGGAAAAGAATGTGAATGGTCAGCATTTTACTCGGTTTAAAGCAGCAGTCTTTAGAAATGTCATCCATCCATTCCATAGACATCTATTGAGCCTTCCTAGAGTTCATAATAAGCATCAGCAAACATACAGCTGTCTGTCTGTATTTATTAAATATTATAATGTCACTAGGAGTTGACAGCTCATCTTGCCTTCACTATACTAGTATGGCAGGAGGGGGTGTTCTCTCTCAAAATGTGCAGCACTAGCATCCATAGCAGCTTATGCCAAAAGGAACCTGTTTTGTTCATTTTCCTGAAGGACTTCTTGAGACATATTTTGTAGCTCTGTGGTCTTCTCCTGCACCCTCTTGTCCACGCATCTTGGTAACAGTATGGCAAGGCTGAAAAGGTACCTATGACTCTGCCCCATGGGCAGAACAATCCCGGTGTTTCCCTTAGGTTCTCCTGGGACCCTCTGTTTTTAGCTCTTGTTTTCTCCCCCATACGTTAGGGTATATCTTTTCTGCCTTTGTGAATCACCTCATGATCTAGAGCACAAACGTCCCCCTTCTGTCCCAGACAACAGGCTGAGGAGAAAACTAATTCACTTACAAACTGGAGAGGAAATTTCTATAAGAGTAAAGGGTATGGGGAGAGGGAGACAGAGAGAGGAAAGAAGAGGAAGGGAGAAAAAGAGAGAGAGGGAATGTGAAAGCAATAGGGGACTGATGTAAATTAAACAAGACTATTAAAATTGAAAATGGAGACATCAGATTTGAGTATAACATGTATTTACTAGTGTAAATTGAATTATCACATTTTTCTTTGTTGAAAATGGAATAAAAGCTTGTGGAATTGAAATTTATATTACATATAAAAGGGATTTCATAATTCAGAAAATACATACTTTTTCTCTCCCTTCCCCCAAGAACAGAAATGCCAACTGTTTATCTGAAAATTTCTTGACAGCAAGCAAGAAGATGGTGTGATGCAATGAGCTATCACCTTACACCTGTCAGAATGGCTGTCATCAAAAAGAACACAATTAACAAATGCTGGCAAGGATGTGGATAAAAGGGAACCCTCATGCATGGTTGTTAGGCATGTAAATTGGTGCAGCCACTGTGGAAAATAGTGTGGAGGCTTCTCAAAAAACTAAAAATAGAACTACCATATGATCTAGCAATTCCACTCTTGGGTATATATCCAAAACCCCCCACTAATCCAGAAAGATTCATGTACCCCAATGTTCACAGAAGCATAATTTACAATTGCCAAAAAGCAATCAAAGTATCCATCAACAAGTGAATAGATAAAGAAGATATATCTATATAATGGAATACTATTCAGCCATGAAAAAGAATGCAGTTTTGCTATTTGCAGCAGCATGGATGAACTTAGAGGACATTAGGCTAAGAGAAATAAGTCAGTCAGAGAAAGACAAATACTGTATACTATCACTTATATGTGGGATCTAAAAAGTACAACAAACTATTGAATGTAACAAAAAAGAAGCAAACTCACAGGTATAGAGAACAAATTAGTGGTTACCAGTGGGGAGGGGGAAGGGAGGAGGGGAAACAGGAGTAAGTGAGTAAGAGGCACAAACTGTTAGTTATAAAATAAACTACAAGGGTATATTGTACAGCACAAGGAATATAGTTAATATTTTATAACTATAAATGAAGTATAATCTTAACAATTGGGAATCACTATACTGTACACCTATAACTTATATAATATTGTACAGCAAATATACATCAATAAAGATAAATAAATAATAATAAATAAATAATTTTTAAAAGGAGACAATGTGGTGGAAAGCAGTTAACTCTTTTGATCTTTTGCCTTTCCTCATTGATATTCAGTCAGCTAATATTCACTGAACTTCTCTTCTGGAGTAGGCAGATTTATTCCAAATCCATTCCTGGGTTGACGATGCTAATGTATTAATTAATTGAGTCATTTAACAGATATTTATTGAGCACTCTGAAGGATTGCCATGATTGTGGTGTGGAAAAATATTAAAATGTGTTAGAATTTGTGATTGAATAATGCTGGGGCAAGTAGGGCTGATCAGCACTTACTGCTGCCATGTAATTTACAAGTACCATATGGGTTATCATTCAAACGGCATGCTTCTGTCTGGGACAAATGCTAAACCTGATGAGATGCTGGGGCAACAGGTGTATAGTGAGGCTATCCCAGGCAAAGTGGGTCTGTGCCCTTCTTAAATTAGTAGAGTTTCTAGCCAGCATATGTTTTGGTGTCAGTGTATTCCTTGGTCTCAAAGGATAGAATTTTTGTCAATATCTGAATATCTGCCTGGAGTGTTAGCTATATTGCATATCATCTACATCAAAATTTAACTTAAATCCTAGGCTGGCTGTTTCCTCCCCATCAACAGAGCAGATTTCTGGGCTGTTTTCTCTCATGGTAAGCGGGTAGGCTCAGGTGCAATTACTAATGTAGACTAACAATAACATTTGGTGTGAAGTCAAACCCAAATGAAGTTTTAGAAAATTTTTTGGAGTAATTCACACGATAGTTTTCTTCTATTGGGGGAAATTATCTAGGTAAAAAACTATTGTGGGAAGGCCATGTTTAATGCCTTTGGTCCTCCATAGTCATTTAAATTGAGTGACTCTGTGTTTTCTACTTTAATGTAGTTTCAAAGCAGCTTTAAAATGTGTAGCTTAGTCTACCTGTGGTTGTTCTTGGACTCACTACCTATTGGAAGACACCCTGCCCATGTATTTAAGACTGATTTCCCCAGTACATTGTATTATTTTATTGGAAAATTTATATAATATGTATTTACCACTATAAGGAAATTTTGTATTTTGTCTTATAATGACTGGGTGGGCAAGTTCTTATTTAGTAGATGTGCCCATGAAATCCTTTGTAGCACTGAATCCTACTTAGAATAAAGGTGAAAGCAGGGAATTGTGGGTCAGGCACTCAAAAATTACTTGCTGATTGATTAGAGGTCATATGATTTTGGTCCTTTGTTAGGTAATTTCTTTTTTAGGGTTGGATTGAAAAAGAGCTCTACATGCATAATTATTGTTATTCACATTTTAATAAATTAAAGTTCTTTATTCTGTACTGTGTGTTCTTTCTCCAGCCCTTTAACTTCATTACCTATGAGAATAGTATTTGATGATATATATGTAATCAGGTGGGAGTCCATTTATAAATAGTTTTCCCTAAAGAAAAAATATCCTATGTTTTGCTTAAAACTGTGTCTAAGGTCTTTCTCAGCTTATTGAGAATTCATTTAGAAAACACATCCACAACAGGGCAGCCACCAGAGAACTGAATGGTAACAATGAAAGGAAATGAGGACAATGAACTAAACAGCTATTTCTGGCTTTCAGCTCCAGATAAGAATGAACAGAAGGAGAGGAGTCCCAGAGTCTGGGGGAAGGCGGGAGGGGGAGGAAAGCCATCATTTTAAAATGTTTTAAAAAATGTAGAAAAGAGGTTTAGGTTGGCAATCTCTAATGGATTCTAGGGAGATTTTTGTTGTTGCTGTTGTTCTATGTAAAACAAGGGAATCTTTATTTTGATTCATTTAAGCATTTGGGTGAGCAATGAGCAAGAACACCAGAGATGGTTTAGTTTTCTCACCAGTTCCTCAGCTACTGTTTATTTTAGGAGAATCTGTTCTGTGGTTAGACACTTTATATAAATTGTGGAATTGGAGTTATAAACAATGTCTTCATTTATCCAGTCGTTCAATAAGTATTAGTTGAACACCTACTCCATGCCCAAGTCGTTCTAGGTGTTGGAGTGAGACAGTCACTTGCCAAATCAACATATGATGAGATAAGAGGTGATAAAGTGCTATGGAGAAATTCAAAGAAGAGCAAGGAGGAGAGAGAACACTGGGGAGATGAGAGGGCAGGGCAGGTGCTATTTTATATGGGGTGATCATATAAGTGGTGGGTGAGCAGAGACCCGGAGGAAGTGAGGGGTCGTACAGAGTCTGGTGGAAGGGTTTTCTAGGCAGTGAGATAAACAATGCAGAGATGTTAAGATCTGTCTTACTTGTGTGACCTCAGATCAGCAAGGAGGCCAGTGTGGCTGGATCAGAGCGTGAGGGGAGTGGGATGGAGATGAAGTCAGAAAGATAGTTGGGGAAGGGAGTGGTATGTCAAATTGGTCCTTGCAGACCACTGTGAGGACTCAAGTTTTCCTCTCAGTGAGATTGAGTGAGATAGGAGGCCCTTGAGTAGTTCTGAGCGGAGTTGTGATATGATTTGATGTAGTTTAAAAGGATCACTTGGTCAACAAAGTAGAGAATAGATTGTAGCGAGCAAGGGTGGATGCAGGAAGACCAGTTAGGAGGTTATTGTAATGGTCAAAGCAGGATAAGATGGTGGCTTAGACCAGATGGTAGGAAAGCAGCTGATGAGCAGTCAGTGGGTTCTGGAAATATCTCTAAGGAAGTACTTATGGGACTTGTGGATAGTTGGAAGCATGGAGTAAAAGGAGGGCGATTGTGGGTACCTCCATTTCATTTTTCCAGCAACTGGGAAGATAGCATGTCATTTCCTAGAATGGGGAAGATGTAGAACAAATAGGTTTAGAGGGTAGGATAGTCCAGCATTTTGGACATTTCAATTTGAGATTTCACGTAGACGTTGTAGTATGAGGATGTTTATTATGCCCATTTTACAGATAGAGAAAATGAGGCATAGAGAGGCAAAGAAACTTGCCTGAAGAAGGTGCAGCACAATGTGACCGGTGGCAATGGTGGGGCATACAAGGTGCTGCAGGAGCACAGAGGAGGGACCTTGCTCCCTCCTGACTGGACGTGGGGCCCAGGAAGACTTGGCAAAGCAAGTGATACTGGAACAAGACCTTAACGAATGAGTGCCAGATGGGAGAAGAGGAGGAAAAGCATTTCACATATAGGAAACAGCATGCTTTTAGAATTTTAAAAATAGTAATTAAGCATATTAAACATTAAGAATAAGACATTTGAAGTGACATGTAAGGAGACATACAGGAGCAACAGCAGGAATATTAAAAACGACCCTGAGGAGTGGGGTGGGTATAGCTCAGTGCATGAGGTCCTAGGTTCAATCCCCAGTACCTCCATTTAAAAAAAATTTAAAATTAAAAAAAACTACCCTGAGGAGAAACATGAAAGATTTAAGTCGTTGAAGAGGCATGCTATGCTCTTGGATAACAAGACACCATATTGTAAAAATCTGCATTTCTCCTGAATCTCTCAGTAAGAGAAATGAGACCCCGATTAAAATGCCAACAGAATCTTTTCTTAGAGACATGGCCAAGGGATACCGTTACTCCTTTTGCAAAGTGAAATTCTGAAAAAGAAGTGTAATTAAGGGAGGCTAGCCCTACCAGATGTTAAAACGTAATATGAAACTGCAGTGATTTAAACAGTTAGTATTGGAGAGAAATTAGAGTAGTGGGAAAAGGTTAGAGTACAGTGTTCACATGTGTATGTAATTTAGTCACAGTGGCATTTTAAGATCAATGTCAGAAATGAGATTTTTCAATAAATGATTTAGGTGCAACTGGCTGTTTAGAAAAAAGAACTCTGGACCCCCTATTGCCTACACACAGGGGCGCATGATTCCTGATGTAGTAAATCATTGAGTGTGAAATAAAGGAAACAATAGTGGGCCTAGAGGAAAACACAGGTGAATTTATAACCCGAGGATGTTAGAAGATTCCTGACCTTTCACACAGGGTACAAAGCTCCAAAGTCATAAAGGAAAAGGTAGACACGTTTAACTACATAAAAATACGAAGAGCTCCGTGTGGTTGAGAATATCACCCCCTGCCTTGTGTCAGAGGCCCCAGCAGAGCTGACGTGAACCCGGCCCCCTGCAGCAGGAAAGTCCAGCCGGCAGGTAGCAGGAGAGGAGGCAGAGACAGGGGTAGGGTACTGCTGGGGCCTTTTCAAAAGCTTGGCGAATGCTTTGACAGTGTTAGTGTTAGCTGAGGACCTCACTGAAGCTTTACTCTGTGTAGAGCTGGCTAGACAAATTCTGAGGACAGCTTTCACCTCTCCTTCCACAGACACAGAGGGGGAGTTTTCAGGACCAAATGCAAGGGGTACGGCCACGAGGCTGGCTAGTCCCTGCCTCAGAGAGGCCCCGTTGGACCTACATTTGATATCTGGAGCTGGAAGGCTGTGGTCACTCCCCCTCTTCCCGCTTTTCAGAACATGCGTATTCCTTAGAATAGTGTGGTCTGAGGCTTCATCCCCTTTCTGGACAGTTGTAGGAACGACACTAAGTGGTCGTCTACTTTAAGGTTAATATTAGGCTACCCGGTGACACGGGTACACTTTTACCATAGAAAAAGAGGTGACAGGGCGGGGATGCTCGACTCCTGTTAAAAGGGGGGGCAAAGGAGCGCTTGGAGCTGGGCTAGAACGGGCTGTCCAATGAACTCATTTATCTCAGCCTTTTCTCCTCCCAGAGCCAATCTGCCCAAAGTGATAAAGGATGTTTACTTCTTGGTGCCCAGAACATTTGATCCGAGTGAACATCCTATTAGTGATTCTTGGAGGTTAGCCTGCCTGGTTCTCTGAATCCCTTTGATTAATTCAGGCCTTGCTTTTTCAGGCATCCCTTTGCCCATATTTCTCTGTAATAAACACAGGTCGAACTTGCTGGTAAAATTCTGCTCTTCCTCTAGCAGTTACACTTCCTCCCCCCAGACTTTTTCATTTTAGCATCTAGTCCAGTGACACTAAACTGTACAGAGTTGTTGGAGTGACTCTCCTCTTCTAGACTGTGAATTCCGAGAAGCCAGCGCCCGAGTGTTACAAGTGTGTTCCCAGATCCTTGCCTTACCCCGAGGCTGAACATGTTTAATGAACAATTTTTTTTGACATTTTTAAAAATTGAAGTTCAGCCAATTACAATGTGTCAATTTCTAGTGTACAGCACAATGTCCCAGTCATGTGTGTGTGTATATATATATATATATATATACACACACACATTTATTTGTTTTTATATTCTTTTTCATTAAAGGTTATTATAATGAACAGTTATTGAGAGATTAGGAGAAGAAAGGTTGCCATCCATGAAATCCAGAGTTGGTGGAATAGACAGACACATGAAGGGGGTGTAGAGGGGAAGAGGCTGTCCTTGAAATTTCTCAGTCTTTTTGACGGAACTCTTTTAAGTTGGACATGAAAGTTCACTTCCTTATATGCCTCTGCTCTCAAACCTGATCAAAGACACGTTTTTTTTTCTACTTGGGCAAGAAGTGTTTGACATGCAGATTCTAATCCCATTCACTGTGTCTTCAGTGGGCTGGGTTCTGGAAGGAGCTAAGCTAGACACTGTGATGCGGTTCCTCTGATGGGCAGTTTCACCCTCTTGCCCCCGCGTTTTGTCTTACTACCAGGTAATGTGGACACCAGGTACCCAGAACCTCTCCTCCCTCTAGCCCTCCTCACACCCACACTCCTCATTCTCCCCCATCATGAGGTTGTGGGATGTGGCAAGGATACTGGCTGGGATGCATCCTGGGTGTGGTCTGCTGCCCACTGCATTTGTAGCTGTAAATTAGTCCCCTTCAAAGTGTCCCTCAGCTATTTCTGTTAAGTTTCCCAAGGAATTGTCTCACATGTGTCTAGGAGTGAGCTCTTTAGGTTCTTAGGTTTGGACATCCAGCTTGTCTGAAACCCTGCTGCCTTGGTGTAGATGACGTCCTTGAGCACTGCCGTTCTGCTGGGGCCTCTGGTCACCTCTCCCACCCCCACCCAGTCTGGTCACCGTCTCCCTGAACAGTTTTGAGCTAAGTGTGGCCAGAGGCACTTCCCCAGAGCATAATGGAGACTAAGGTGTAACTTTGAAAACTAACTAAAAACTGAAAAGGTAAAAGCTTCTTTTTTAATCCTAAGAGCTATCATATAGCACTGTTCATGGAAACTGTTTTGACATAAAAGAGGAATAGACAGATATACTTAAATTTAAAAGAGCAACTTAAATAACATAAATGAGCAGGGAGAAGTCCTCACCCTTGGAAGTAACTGCTATGAACAGTCTCTTGAGACTCTCTTCTAGAGAAAAGTTAAGTATGTACTAGGACACTGAAATCAAACTGTTACCTATAAAACTATGATCCACCTACCTACCTACTTAAAAAAAAACACTTTGCTTTTTTCACGTAATGTATCTTGAAGTTGTTCCATCTTAGCACATACAGATACAGCTCATTTTAAAAAAATGACTGTGTAGTGTTCCAGCACATGTTTCCACCACACCTGATTTAATAGTCCTCTTTGATAGATACTTTTCTTGTGGCTTTTGTAGACAATGTTGCACTGAACATCTTCCCCCATTTATCTTACTGAGATTTTTAGAGCATAGCCATAGGTATTAGGCTGTAACTTTTAATGAGGCTTTAGTGATGGATCAGAGAAAACTTGAGAAGGGAGCATGGTCCCTTCTGTGGTTGACTTGCTCTAGGCTCTCTCCTGTGCCGTCTCCTGCCTTGCCCCCATTCAGTCTCTGCTCAGCTAGGAGCAACTTGTTTTTCCAGCACTAGAAGGTGTTACAGATGTCTCCTTTATTTATACTAAGGGACAGACCACTTCTAGCCCAGCAAAAAAAAAAAAAAAAAAAAAAAGACTATTTATTTTCCCTTACTTCATCTAAAGCCAGCCTTGCTGCATATTATGGGATTAATTTTTTTCCAGAATGATCCATAGCTTTTAAAACAAGATAATCACAAAATAGTCTTGTGCCGATTTATTTCCCAAAGGCTGGATTATTTATTCTTTTTTACAATCACCTGTTACCCTCAGTTAAAAAATAAAACCTCAAATTAATTCTTTTTTAAGGTTGAGCCCAATCTCCCCACTTACAAATAGTCACACTGGCAGGCCCTCTGCAAGAGGCAGTACATTCCAGTGGGAAGAGCTGGATGAGGAGTTGGGAGACGGAAGTTTTCCCTACAGCCCTGCTCCCCACCTGTGCGGTGGTGGGCAACCATTCTACAGACCCTCATCTTGGAGCTGCATTGTCAATTCCTGTCTATTCCCTAGGTGACTTTGGAAGACTCTTCCACTTCCAAGTCCTGGAACTAATAATGAATTTCCAGATCAGATGAGTCAATTTTACTTTGATTAAATTTCCGTAATGCTTAACTCCTGGCTGGAATTTTAGCAGACAGAAGTAGAGATTGGCAGCATCTTACATAATGTTACCTGGGCAAAGGGGTTGGGGAAGGGACTGGCTGCCACCTCAAGTCCTGGCATTAACATTTTTAGGCTGCTTTTGCCTTTGCAAGATGTGACTCCTGATTTACTAGGAGAGCTGATAAAATTTCCAAGAAGGCTGCGATGGGTTTGCTATTCTCAAGCCAAGAAAAATGGAAATTGTGTTAGTGAAAGGACAGGCTCCTTTTTGAGTTTGGTTGTTGTGGACCATTTTCAATGCTGCTTATAATATATTCTGGTCAAGGAGCCTAGACCTAAAACTGACAGCCTACTTTGCTCTTAGAAAGGGTCATGTGATGTTTATGAGGTTGGTTGGATGAATTTATTTGGATTGACTGGTAAGTTTTTTTTTCTTTTTTTGGACTGGTAAGTCTTAATAAAAGAATATCATATCCAACTTATAAAAATAATTTAGATGCCAGCTTTCGTATGAAATAGAAAACACTAGGAAAATGTCAATATCTTCTTTGTTTTTTTTCCCTTATGCTTCTTTTTATTGTTTCTGGTACCAATCAAACAAACAAAAAATACCAAATAGTTATTGCAAAAGAGGAAATGCAAATTTGAAAAATGAGGATTACCTATTTGAGTATTTATTCAGAGCAGCACCTGTTTCCCTCAGGTAACTCTTCGATTTTGCAGTGAAGCATCAGCTACTGAACTCTTTTCGTTCTCTTCCTTTTGATGAATTTGGTAGTTAAGGCAGGTTCTCCATCAATCACTTCAGACTTCAGAATCATGATGGTCAAATTACACAACATCTTTCCCAATTAAAGAAAAGGAAGTAGAAGTTGGGGGAAAGATTCTTACACACTTACTGGCTGTCTTTAGAACAAACACAGTGATTTTTAATTTTGTATTAGTCATTGCAGAAGAAAATTTTCCACATGAAGTTGATATTGGGATATTAAATGTAATCTACAAAATATGATTTTAATGTCTGTTACGACAAATTGTTTTGAAAAATTGTTTTTACTATCTTGTTGTCTAGGTCATAAAAAGGGATGACATTTAGTAGAAATAGATTTCATTAACAGAATGCTAGAAGAAAGGTGTTTTATAGGAAATTGTTGTCGTTTGTAATATACTTTAAAAATTCAGTAGAATCCTTTTGGAGGTTATGAATGTTGATGCCATAAAGCTTTGGCAGAAGAGATGTACTCTGTCTGCCTTTGGCTTTGTTGAGAATATTATCAACAACATTTTTACTTTCCCAACCTTTTTTCAAATTTATTTCCTAGTCTTTATTTGAATTTTGTATTCTGCTTAAGTGAGATTTTACAGATATGTGCTTTCCTATGGAGAGTATTTAAATTTGCTTCTCTAAAGAAGTTTTGGTCAGATGTTGGAGAGGATGTGGAGGAAAGGGAACCCTTGTATACTTCGTGGGAATGTAAACTGATGCAGCCATTATGGGAAGAAGTATGGAGGTTCCTCAAAAAACTAAAAATAGAACCACCATGTGATCCAGCAATTCCACTAAAGAAGATGTGGTTGTGTGAAATATTAGCCATAAAGAATGAAATTATTCCATTTGCAGCAACATGGATAGAGCTAGAGAATATTATACTTAGTGAAATAAGTCAAATACTGTATGATATCACTTATATCTGGAATCTAAAAAATAATACAAATGAATGTATAAAGCAAAATGGAAACAGACTCACAGATATAGAAAACAAACTAGTGGTTACCAGAGGGACAAGGGAAGTGAGGAGGGGGCAAGTTGGGGGTATGGGATTAAGAGATACAATCTACTGTGTAGAAAATAGATAAGCAACAAGAATATATTGTATAGCACAGGGAATTATAGTTATCATCTTGTAATAACATTTAATGGAGTATAACCTGTAAAAATATTGAACCCCTATGCTGTACACCTGAAACTAATATAGTATTATAAATTGACTATACTTCAATTAAAAAAATTAAGGAGTTTTGGAAATTATTTAATAAGGTTGACAATATCGCCAGATTGACAAAGACCCAAATGTGGATAATTTGATGGGCTTGACTTTACTTGAGGAGCAATATTCATGGATACTGTTACCATCTGAATAGTCAGAACTATATTTTAGCCAAAGCTGTCTTCCCAGCACCTGGTACATTCATTTTACAAATATTTATTAAGCACCTGTTGTGTTAGGAGCAGTAGATACAGCATTACACAGAACAGATTTTAAGAAGTTCCTTGCCAGTAGGAGCTTACTAGAGAGCTTACACTCTGAGTTCTTATTTTATTTATGTAAAAATTGTATTTATAAAATGTAAATAAAATATGTAGCATATGATGAGCGCTCTGGAGAAAGTGAAGCAGGGGTGAGGAATGGAGAGTGCAGGCTGGGAATGATCAGGGATGACACTCAAACAGCAGGAGGAGAAAGCAAACCATGTGGATGTCTGGAGTAAGAGAATTTTTGGTGGAGGTAACCCTGAATCAGGAACAGATTTGGAGTATTTCAGACACAGTGAGGCCAGTAGGAGGGGGAGGTTAGAGAGCTGATGAGGGGTTGGGGGACCCGTCATGTGCTGTTTTGTGAACCAACAGAAGGACTTTGAATGAGATGAGAAACGCTGGAGGGTTTTGAGCAGACAAATGCACTCAGTTGAATGTTGACCTAAACTTTAAAGAAAACATGAACCCCTGATCTGTGGCTTTGACTTGTTTATTTACACAGTATTTGGTCATCTTTGGGTTTTGTGGTGTGTGTGTGTGCGTGCCCAGGGCCAGGACTAGGGTGAAGGGAGTAAGATTCACCCCTGAAGGTGATGCCTCCTACCTTTTGCACCCTAAGCACCTCACTCCGCTCACTCTAGTCCTGCTCTGTGTGTGTTTATTGGTTTAATTTGTGAATAACTAAATGAATAAAACTTACCTCTGGCTACCGTTTACCGTTGGTAGCGAGCAAAGTGTATACCCTGTAGCACACATCACTTACATTGACGGAACAAGAAAGAAGCAAAGGTAGCCAATGGGTAACGGGCAGTCATTGCCTCGCATTTGGCGTAGAGCACTTGACGTGGTCCAGGAGAATAACTGCTAGAGGAAGGCAAACCCCTTCCTCCTGTGGTTTCAGAGAGGAAAAGCTGTGAAACCAGATAACCACCCTGTGCAGGGTGTGACTAAGCTTAGAAATCAAGATGTCTGACAATAAATCATTACATTTTCAGCACACCCATGAATTTTGGAATGGTACGTCAATTAAATATTAGGCAGTTGTGGTGGTAGCACATTATTTGAGCTAGAGGCAAGTCCCCCAGGGACAGAGATTACGTGCAGGCATGACTACCGTCAAAAATCTCAGCTGGCATCCTTGCCTGGCTTTTTCATGATATGCACCAGGATGTTTTTTTAAAAAAAATTTTTTCTTGGAAAGCCAGCAAAATGCAGGGAAGAGGTCGATTTATTGGACATGCATACACATTGAACAAAATGAGAGACAGGCACGCATAGATACGACTTCTGAAGGCCTGGGGTTGTATTAAAACACATACAGAGGAAATCTAAAATAAAAAATAAAAAAAGGACACTATGGACTTATCTACAAAACAAAAACAGATTCGCAAATATAGTAAACAATCTTATGGTTACCAGGGAAAGGGGGTGGGGCGGGATAAATTTTGGAGTTTGAGATTTACAAATATTAACCACTATATATAAAAATAGATTTTAAAAAAGTTTCTTCTGTATAGCACAAGGAACTATGTTCAATATCTTGTAATAACCTTTAATAAAAACAAATACATGTATGTATATGCATGACTGGGACATTGTGCTGTACACCAGAAATTGATACTTGTAATTGACTGTACTTCAATTAAAAAAAAATTAAAAACAAAACTTCACACACACAGAGAACGTTTTCCTTGTTGTTTTGTGTCTGTTTCTGCATATCTGACAGTAGAAACATAATTTCAGGGTTGAATGGCACTTTTCCTTCTGGATCCCTTTTGGATAGACTGGGTATTGTAAGCTGGCCATCCAGAGACAGTATCTAATTTCACGTCTGTTTAACTACTATAGATGCTCTTAAGAACTGAAAAATAATAAAGACTAATGAGAGCTAAAAATAGAGTGAGCCCAATTTTCCAAACGTAGTTCCTGATTTCCATTAAAATGAGAAAGATTTAAGCACAGAACTTCACATAGTTTGTCATTTTTCCCATCGTTCTGGTAGTTTAGCTGTTCAGGTGTGATCATGTCATAGTTTTCAATAATAAAGACTTTAAAGTTATTAATTTCAGGTAATGTTCTTCAGTTTCAAGAATATATAAAGGGAGCAATTAAAATTGTAAACCAGGTCATTTGTACATATGGACAGCTGTTATCGACCCCACTCAAATCCCTTTCGCCTTCATTCTGTGTAACACTGCTAAATTAATTTTCTATAGCTTGGCCTTGGTTGCGTGGCTCCCTTCTCAAAAGCTTCCAGGGACAACCCCCAACCCCCGCCCCAATTGTCTCTTGAATTATCTTCAGATTCCTCTATCACTCCATTCAAGGCTCCTTTGTGACAAGTACCAGGAAGTTTTAATTTTGGGGGGAGAGAAGAGATGAATTCATTGGACACGCATGCACATTGAGCAGAGCGGGGAGATAGGCACGCACAGCAGATACGATTTCCAAATTAATTTTCTGCAGCTTGATTGCATGATTGCAGTGGCTTCTCTACGCAAAAAGCTTTCATGATCTGTCCCCCTCCCCTCGCTGTTGCCTCTTGAATTACCTTCGCATAAGTTTAACTTGGCATTCAGGGATCCTCACCACCGGGATGACCCACTTCACTTTTATGATCTTCAAAAGCTTAGCTTAGGTCAGGCTAGGCTGTTGATCTTTCCCAAACACGACCATGCTTTTGACTCTGTTTCTACCTGGAATACCCTTTTCTTCACAAGTTTCTGACAAAATTGTGTCTATTTTTTAAGGCCTATTTTATATGCTATGAAGACTCTTCTGCTTTTTTGCAGTACTTGTTTTAATTGCATTCCTCAAACTTAAAAAGGAAACCTTATTTTTAAGCTGCCATTTATTGAGTCCTCACTTTGTGCCAGGCAGTGAGAGGCACATAGCATAGTAATTGAGACGCGTCTAGAACAGACTGCCTGCGTTGAAAGCCCAGCTCTGCCACAGACATTCGAGTAACCCTGAACAAGTGTGTTCACCTCTCTGTGCCTATTTCCTCATAAATAGCAAGTTTCTTCTAGGGTTGTTGAGAGAATTTCATGAGTTCATACAGAAAAAAAAAAAGATTTAGGACAGTGCTTGGCACACTTTAAACACTCAATAGTATCAAGTACTATCTGCAAACATCATAATGTTTCATTCTAACAAAAACCTTATGAGATTTATATTATACAAGCCCTGTTTTTAAGATGAGGAGAGTGAAACTCAGGGAAGTTAAGCTACTTGTCCAAGATCGTCCAACTAATAATGACAGAGCCGAGGTGTGGACCGTGGTTGATTTGACTGTGCCCTACTCATTCAACAAAAATTTGTGATAAACACAGATTCATAAGAGGAAAATAAAAATGCATCAAAGCACAAAAGAAAAATAGATCATTTTCAGGGTGCTGTGTCCCTGAATGAAATAAGCTGGTCTTTGGTCAGATTTACTCTTAAAGGTAGGTAGGCTCAGGTGGGCTGAGGAGGAAAGCAATCATGAATAGTAATCCTAGAGAGTGACATTTATTACTCTTGGTTTAGATGTAGCAATGTGACATGGATCGTAGACTACACATGTTCCATTTTCTCCATAGTTCAGTATAATTTGGATGTTACACAAAAGAGCATGACTGTTGATCACCCATTTCCTTTGGAAAAGATTCTAAAACTGAAGCATATTTGAGAAAAATGGCAGGTTGTAGAGGAAGGTTCTTTCTAAATATAGAATTAAATGAAATTTCCAGGTGCCGTCCTGACATCTGCAAGCGGAGGTTGGCATTTTAGTGTGAAAGATGTATAAATGCAAATGAGCACCAAATTCCCCTGAGGCCGACCAGCCAGCGAGTATAAATGAGGACATATTCCTATAGGTATCCAAATTTTGCTGGCTCAGTGGCCTTCAACTAAAAAACTAGAAGAATTCAGCATTTTCCTCCCTGAAAGTTTCTCCCCACCTTTTCTGGCAAGGCCAAGGAAGGATCTCGTCTGTGCTCCGAATGAGCTTACCATGTTCCAGTGGAAGCTCCTTCTAACTGGCCACTGCACACAATTTACTTTCTAACCGCCATTCACCTATTGCTTCTGCCAGGCCCTGAACCTGGTGCTTCCCATGCATTACCTCGTTTATGAATGAATGAATTCTCCTAGCCACCCGATGGCGCAGGCACAGCACTTCAGTTTTACAGGTGAAGGAACAGGAGCCCTGAGATGAAAGACTTACAGGATTCTTAAGTGGCTTTTCTTGAAATCACTCATTAATTGATTCAACAAATATTTTTTCATGAATCAGCCAAGGTACCATTCAAGTGCTGGGCTGTAATGGGAACAGTGCAATTAGGGGCCCCTATTCTCAGGTTGGTCATCTCTTGGGGCCGGGGAGGTAGAGACAGACAATACACGAAACAAGAAACAAAAAAGATAAATTCAAAGAGCCGTAAGGGTTACAACGGTAGTAAACCACGGTTATGTGAAAGAGAATGACTGGAGTTTAGGTGGGCATCTGCAGAGGTGTTGGCGAAGCCGTGTTTAGACGGAGCCTTTGAGCTGAGATCAGAGTGAAAAGAAGGAGCCAGCCACCTGGAGAGCTTGAGAACCAGCGTTACAGGCACAGGGAACAGCAAACATAAAGGTCCTGGAGCAGAAAGGAGCTTGGTGTGTTTCAGGGACAGAAAGAAGTTCTGTGTAGCTGGCATATAGTCATCATTAGAAACGAAATCAGAGAGAAAGTTGGAGGGGAGGCAGAACCCTGGCCAGGTAGTCTTTCTTGTGCTGTGGTAACAGAGTTTGATTTTATTTTGACAGTCATGAAAACCCACTGGAGGATTTTAAGCAGGGGCATGACGGGTCACATATGAAAACCTCACTCTTGCTGCTTTGTGGATTGTCAGTTACAGGTAGGCAGGAGAGAAAGCAGAAGGAGCAGTGGGGATGCCTTTTCAGGAATGTAGAGGAGAAAGGATGTAGGGGAGAAAGGCTTGGAGGAGGGTGGGGCAGTGGAGGGAGGACAAGCGGACAGACTCGTGGACTATTTTAGAGGAGGGGTTGACGGAAATTACTGATGGAGCAGACTCAGAGTGTGAGGGAGGGGGAGCACCTGCATGAGAGTGAGGGCTGTGGTTCTGTTTAGGGAGATGGGGAGACGGAGGGAACAGGTGTTGGAGTGGGAATAACATCATGGGTTCTGTTAGCACGTGTTAATTTGAGCTGCCTCTGAGATATTCAAGAGGGGCGGTCAGGCAGACAACTGGACATCTGAATCTATTTCAGGCAACGGTCAAGGAGACAGCCCTTAGATTGGGTATTTGGCAGCATAAAACTTGGGGGCATTACCTCAGAAGAGATGGAGACGGTGAAGATTCTGGCATCCTCTAGAGCAATGCTTCTCCAAGGTGGTCCACCTTCGAGTGTGGTGCCCACCCACGCCCTGTTACTGGTCCCTGTGAGATAAAAACAGATTGAGAATAAGTTTTAGGAACTTTTATAGCAATTATAGCAAATGCTTGATCAGTGGCTTGTGTTCTGTATGCCTTTTGATTTCATTGTTTCGGTAACACATTTTTTATTGCATTTTACAATAATATCGTTCTGCAATGGATTGGAAATTAAAACAAAAAGATCTGGCCTTTTCCCCCAGACAGCTGGGGAATGCTGCCCTGAAATTTAGAGGTCAAGCAGAGAAGCAAGACATAGAAACAGAGCCTGAGAATAAATGCCCAGTGCAACAGAAGGAAAACTGAGTTTCCTTTGATTTGGAAAATGTCTAACTCCAAGGCACAGGTGGTTCACCATGATTTTTTATTGCCTTCCTCCCTTGGGAGTGACCATAACAAGGCCATGATGTAACAGCAACAGAGCTGTGACCCCATTGTGCTTCTGTTTCTATGCCCCAGTGATGTCTTTTGGTCTCCTAAGAGGTCAACCTAGGTTGCTAGGAGGGGCTGCATCCCCTTCGGGTTTTATAGAAATGAGAAGTGCCTTCTCTTCAACTTCTTGTCTCATTATGTCACTTGGATTCCCAGAGAAACCCTATTTATACTTCAGGTTTTTAAAAATATATATTTCATATAGTTTCTGCAGAAAGCAGCCTTTTCTTCTTTTACATCAGCCACTCTTTTTTAAATTTGTTTTTTATTTCTTTATTGAAGTATAGTCAGTTTACAATGTGTCAATTTTTGGTGCACAGCATAATATTTCAGTCATATATAAACACATATATATTCGTTTTCAGATTCTTTTTCATTTTCATTATAAGTTACTAGAAAATATTGAATATAGTTCCCTGTGCTACACAGTAGAAACTTTTTTATCTGTTTTATGCACAGTAGTTAGTATGACAAATCTTGAACTCCCAATTTATCCCTTCCCACCCCCTTTCCTTCCGGTAACCACAAGTTTGTTTTCTATGTCTGTGAGTCTGTTTTGTAAATAAGTTCATTTGTGTCTTTTTTTTTTAGGTTCCACATATAAGTGATATCATATGGTATTTTTCTTTCTTTTTCTAGCTTACTTCACTTAGAATGACAATCTCCAGGTCCATCCATGTTGCTGTAAATGGCATTAATTTATTCTTTTTTAATGGCTTAGTAGTATTCCATTGTATAAATATGCCATAGCTTCTTTATTCAGTCATCTGTGGATGGACATTTAGGTTGTTTCCATGTCTTGGCTGTTATAAATAGTTCAGCCCCTCTTTTTTTATAGATGTCAAAACTTGTCCGTGCGGCAGAGCTAAGAAACAGTGCCATTCTGCCTCCCGTTTCCCAGGGTCCATCCTCTCTCCACATCTCAGTCCACACAAATACATGTCCACACTAGAGGAACAGGAGGCAGAGGCAGCTGTAGCCACTCTCAGCCAGCCCTGATCTTTACTGCAAACTTGAGGGTTTCTATTTTTTAAGTATGTTGTTGACTAATACAGTTACTTCCTGGGAATAGTTTTTGGAAAGGACTAACGTGGTTTTGGAGGTTTAAGAATTCCTCATGCTTTGGAAAAAGAAAAATGTCAAGAGAAGACAAAGAAATAAAAATTTATTATCTTACCACTTGAACTGATTTAAAATTGAGTTTAAAAACATCATTACTTCACAGAAAGAGCGAAGATGGTTCTATCTATGCAAGAAGTCTGGCAGTGTATCTGAGTTTGTCAACTTGAACTTCAAAAAGTACAAATGGTTCTACTATTGACCTTTATTTTTTCTGAGTCCTAAAATATATGACACCTTTAATAGCTAACTGAGTCATTTTCTCTCCGGGTGCTTCCTCACAGACACTCAGGACACGTTATCTAGATTTTGTTTCCCCTGAATTAACACTAATGGAGTGGAAAGTCTTAATTCTAGAAGCCATCCTAAATCTTCATTTTTAGGCAAAGTTACCTTGAAGTTGCTTTTTCTAGTTGCTTTAATTCTACTTTAACCACATTAATGCTACTAATCTTATCCTTACATGTAATCGTAATAACAAGAAGTACACAACGTCTTGGTAGTAGTAGTAGTAATGCTAATAATCGTGAAAACTAAAATTTATTGAGGTTCTATTTGCCAAGCAATGTTCTAAGATTTTTGCAAGGATTAACAAATTTATAATCCTTGAGGTAAGTCTTAGTCTATTTGAGCTGCTAGAAAAAAATACTCCAATCTCAGTGGCTTATAAACAACCAAAATTTATTGCTCCCAGTTCTGGAGGTTGGGAAGTCCAAGATCAAGGTGCCACCACAGTCACATTTTGGGAGGGGCTTTCTTCCTTATTCGTAGCTGGTACTTTCTCGCTGTGTCCTCACATAGTGGAAGGGAGCTCTGTGGATCCCACTCAGGAGGGCTTCATCCTCATGCCCTATTCACCTTTCCAAAGCCCCCTGTACCAATACCATCACCTTTGGGGGTTAGGATTTTAACATATGAATTTGCGGAGGAGGACACAAACATTCAGACCGTAGCAAGGTAAATAATATTATGACCCCATTCAACAGATGAGGAAACTGAGGCATACTGAAGTTAAGTAACTGGCCCAAAGTCATTGACTCGGGGAGAGATTTTTTTTTCTCCCACATTCACCTTGCTGGTCTGGATGGTTTACTTGTGGAAGCAGGTGATATGTAGCGTACAGATAATGATGTTTTGTTTTGTTTTGCTTACTTACAGATGGTTGGAAATAAACTCAACTAATATAGTGAGGGGACACAAAGATAAATTGTACCTTTCCACACATTTCTGTGGAACCAAAGTGTGCTTTTGATTTGTTAGTCATTAGAGATACTTAAGCATTTTTCAGCTAAGTTCGTAACATTTAAAATAAAGTAAATGCAACAATAAAATTTTCAGGGGCTTTCAAAGAACACTTACTAGAGCCTTTTTTAATTATGCCAAATATAAAAATTAAGTACTTTTTATTTGTCTTAGAGCATTCATATTTCATAAGAAGGGGATCAGCTTGAGATAGGCTAGCTTTCTACTGAAGTTAGCGAAATCTATGAGAACTAAGGATAGAAGGAATCTATTTTGCCCTTATAGTGATCCTAAGCATTCTTGTTAAATATAGAAAGCCCACCAGTTAGGTTGTGTTTCATGTGTTTGATAAAAAGGTAATTTTTCTGTCCTTACGTTTTGTCATAGTTTTCCATAAACAACTTTCCAAATCTATAAAAACTTCTACAGGACTCTTTTCATGACCTCATAATAGTCCAGTGAATGAATGTACCTTGATTGGAAGACATATTGACATAGGTTTTCCTGAAAGGCTGTATCATTTATACTTCCACTAACAGTTTTGCATGCTTTTGCAACAAGAAAAAAAATCATAATAATAGTGTCCTCAGAGTTTCTGGATTTTAACTTAAAATAATTTCTGCCAGTTATTTGTGGGGAACCAAAAAACTTTTTCAAACTTACATGCTCTTAATTAGAAATGATTCTGAACTTGTCCCATGTCCTTCATTTTGTGAATTATCTGAAAATGGGGGTTGTGGGGTGGGGACAGGAAGATGCCCCTCCATTTCTCTTCGTAAAGATGTTAACCATTTTTTTCCTGATATATGTGGTATGTATACCTTCCTAGTTATTGGCAGGTCTTTTGATTTTAAAGCTAGTGCACTTTCATTATTTTAAAGGACTTGTAATTAAGGATAAGTGTATCAAAGCTGTTGTCCAGGAGAATTCTTTAGGGTGACTGTTGTTAAGTAGTTTCCAAAGTGCTAAGGCCACATCTTCCCCAATTTGCAGTCTATACGTTACCTCAGAAAAGCAGTCCTTTTTCTTATTTCAAGGGTCTGTTTCCATATCAGCTCTGTCCCAGCGACTGCTTCTAATCCATGTAGTTAGTATTAACTTTCTTGTAAATTTAAATTTAAGGCTGCAGTCACTCTTGTCCGTACAATTTTCCATTTTAATGCGCCCCACCCAGAAGGATGTGTGGGAGTTGGGATTTAATCATGCCCAGATTTCCTCCTGGGTAGAATAAGAAAGACTTCCAAGTGAAGTGGTGGAGGTCCCCAGGATTACTTCTTTCTTTACTGTCCCAAGCAAAGTAGCAACGACTTTCCCTCAGAGAATGTAGGCAAAGGGTAAAGCTTCTGGTAAAAGTCTGTGACTGTCCATTTGTGCTGGCATTCCTGTTTTTCTTAAATGCAATACATACATGTACTACATAAATGAAAAGCTTAAGATGTCTATTCATAAGAGGAGTTCTTAGTAATAACTAACAAAATGGGCATTATTAAAATTTTGAGGCAGCCATACTAACATTTGCCAGACTTAGTGAAGAATTGTGTAAAGGTGTATTCAACTGCATTGCAGGAAACTCTCCACTTAGCGTCCAGAAACAGTGTTAAGCCATTTTGGTGACAGTTCTTTCTTATAAGATGATAACCACTATAAGTCGGGTTACCATCTGTTACCATACAAAGTTATTATTATATAATGTCAGTTTTATTACTTTTTAAGCAAGGGCTGAAATGTACCTGAGGGTTGTTGTTTTTTAATATACAACCCAGCCAGCCAACACACCCATCTCGTTCTTTGTCTCTGTTTGGCTTGGCTTGATAATCAAACCCCAAATGGCAATGAGGATTAAATCCCTACAGCTCATTTATTACATTCTTATTTAGGAGGTCATTGCTTAATACAAGCAGTATCTGTGTTCTGTCTCATGTCCCGGCGCCAGGCTGTCCTTCACAGATGACAGGTGGTACAATAGTGGACTTCAAAACCAGTCCCTTCTGGCTCCTGGGTGGCTTATGGAAACTCTGGCTCTCCTTGTAGGTACATTATCTAAAAACATTCCTTTGCCAGCAAGGTGAGATGTTACATTGCCCCACAAGTGGTGAGGCCGGGAGATCTACTGGCTTTCCACTGGTAAAAGATGGGCAGTTAGATATTTTGAGAATTAATACAGAGATTTGTGTTTACTCATCCATATTCCTACACCTAGTCTCCTTAGAGACAGAGGCATGCACACTATGTTGTAATATTTGACTATGGGATTCCTGTTCCCACTTTGCAAATACAACTTTGGCTTGGCCACAACAGCAGTTATACTGAAACACTTTTCATTCTAAGACCAATTTTTTTTTAACATTTTTTATTGATTTATAATCATTTTACAATGTTGTGTCAAATTCCAGTGTTCAGCACAATTTTTCAGTCATACATGGGCATGTACACACTCACTGTCACATTTTTTTCTCTGTGAGCTACCATAACGTTTTGTGTATATTTCCCTGTGCTATACAGTATAATCTTGTTTATCTATTCTACAATTTTGAAATCCCAGTCTATCCCTTCCCACCCTCCGCTCCCCCGGCAACCAGAAGTCTATATTCTCTGTCTATGAGTCTATTTCTGTCCTGGATTTACGCTTTGTTTTTGTTTGTTTCTTTTTTAGATTCCACATATGAGCAATCTCATATGGTATTTTTCTTTCTTTCTGGCTTACTTCACTTAGAATGACATTCTCAAGGAGCATCCGTGTTGCTGCAAATGGCGTTATGATGTCGGTTTTTATGGCTGAGTAGTATTCCATTGTATAAATATACCACATCTTCTTTATCCAGTCACCTGTTGATGGACATTTAGGCTGTTTCCATGTTTTGGCTATTGTAAATAGTGCTGCTATGAACATTGGGGTGCAGATGTCATCCTGAAGTAGGGTTCCTTCTGGGTACAAGCCCAGGAATGGGATTCCTGGGTCATACGGTAAGTCTATTCCTAGTCTTTTGAGGAATCTCCACACTGTTTTCCATAGTGGCTGTACCAAACGGCATTCCCACCAGCAGTGTAGGAGGGTTCCCCTTTCTCCACAGCCTCTCCAGCATTTGTAAGACCAATTATTTATACTTACTAATTTAATAAAAATATAAATGAAAAAATTAAGCGGGATTTCAGTTGGCTCCCAAATCCCTGGAACATACTGAAAGTGGAAAACTTTTTGTTGATCTGTGTCTAAAAGAAATTAAGGACAGTACTTCATTCGTTCTACAGATAACAAAATAAATACTTAGATACTGGGGAAGTCATTGGTCTTTAGACTGAGACCCTTCGGCGTTACTCCAGGTAGGAGCCTGCCTTCACCTCTTCCTGCCATGCCCTCTACTTGAAACATTTTGGGAAGTAACTGGGGGGCTTCTGCTAGCCACCTAGATTTTGAACTTCCTGAGGGCAGGGACTCAAGGATCTGTCTTATCATTTTCAACCTTTGCAGTACCTAAAAAACTGCATTGTGTTCATGGTAGGGCAAAATAAATAAATAAATAAATAAATAAATAAATAAATAAATAAATAAATAAAAATAAAAAAAATCCCAAAGTTGTACTCGCTGACTTGCTGTGTTTTAAGCGGTCTTGTGAACTACTTCAGATCCCTTCCCAAACCAGTGTAAATAGCATGTCCTCACTTAAAAACTATTTCAGGCAAGAACTTTCCAAACCTCTTAAGTATATTTGCATACTTATTAGACACTTACTAAGTTTTTACTTGATGAAAGATATACTAAAGAGACCTTAGCCTGTGGAAACACCCCAGTGAGTTGTAAAGAGAAGTCTTAACCTTTTTGAAAATTCAGTAATCCATGTAAAATAATCTGTTGAGAATTTGATGCCATGAAAAGTCAAGTCATGGACAGGAGAGCACACCACCCTGCTACGTGCTCGGCAGGCAGGGAAGGCTTCCTCTCACGGGGAGTTGAGCTGAACCTCAGTGGATTGGATGGATTTGGAAAACAGAGGCGTGAGAAAGGTCTTCCAGAGAAGGAGGATGAGGGGAGCAAAGGGTGAGGGTTGGGGAGACTAGAGGGAGTGTTTGGGAGCGACTGAAGGAGACCAGTTTGACTAGCATGGGGACTTTGGAAGAGGGAGTCACTATAGATAAGACTGGAAAAGTGGGTAAGGAGCAGCATATGGTGGAGAACCATGAGTGTAAGATTATGCAGTTTCGACTTTACTGTGTAAACAGAAAACCATTTGGAAGGTTTCTGAGCCAGAGAGTGACACAATCTCAGTGGTATTTTTGGAAGATTTTGAGGGGAGCCAGGTACAGAATGAGTTAGATGGCAGGAGGCTGGGCAAAGAGCAGAGGCAGGAAGACCAGTTAGGATTACCGAATCTGCCTATTAAAGTCTCAACGTCCTGAAAAAGGACATTAGTGATGAAAATACAAAGGAAGAATTAGATGCCCAAAACATTTTACTCAAATATGACAGCAGCAGGGAGCTGCTGTTTCTGATCCAAGTGGTATCGGGCAGAAATACTTGGTCTGTTATTTATCAGGAACAAATGAGTCCTTTATCTGACTGGGAGGAGACTGAATTGAAAAACAATTTTCCCATGCATCACTTGTGTTCTTTGGGTGCTGAAGAAAATGGGGTGTGACATGTCTAAGGGTTTTTCTCAGCAGGGTCCAGTTCAGTACATAAATAAATAACTTCAGCCCAGCTTGCTACAAGAAGACTGACTTTTAAATTGTTTAGTGTGGCTGATTAAATTAATTCCAGAGACTAAGCTTGAGATCTTCAAAGAGCATGTTTTCGCTCGGAGTACAGCATTACAGTGGCTAAATTACGTATGATCAAACCACATGAGCAGTGGGTTACAATATTTTTGTTCTAAAGGGCAATTTTTTTTTTGACCAGCTAAGTGTTGCTAGACAGTTTAGTCAAAGGATTCAGAATAGTTTTTCCTGTAGCCTCATTGAGGGCTCTCTTTCCTCTATTTCCCACCTTAAAGCCATCACCTGTCTAATTCAGACACTGCCTGGCACCCCAGCAGAGCTTCCTAACTTGCTACTGAGATTCTGTCAGCCTCTTGCTCAAAAATCTTCTCAGTGGTTTTGATTACGTAGCGAAGTCCAAACTCTATAACCTGGCATTCCTGGTCCTCTATAATATAATCCTAATCCATTTCTAAGATTCATAATATGGAATCAATGAGTCTAGCATATTCTTAATTATGTTTACACTAAATGAACACAATAATACCGACTAGAGAATCTGAACATTAAACTAGGTTATATCACCTGAATTTCAGTTGGCACCCAAGTCAATGTAAAAATTTCACTTTCATATTTTGAGTTTTAAATTTTTAGTTTTTTGTTTATGGATTTGTCATAGATATTTCCATATATGAAAGTAATCAACACAGTTGTCCTTTTCAGTGACTATGACTTTTTAAAAAATTTATTCATTAGTATCTAGCTTTTTTCTAGAAGTAACTTAAGGAAGTTTATAGTGATGTACAAAATATGCCACTAAATAGACATTTCTCCAAAGAAAACGTACAGATGGTCAACAGATACTTGAAAAGATGCTTAATATCGCTAATTATTAGAGACATGCAATTCAAAACTACAATGAGGTATCACCTCACACCTGTCAGAAAGGCCATGATTAAAAAGTCTGCATATAATAAATGCCAGAGAGAGTATGGGAAAAAAAGATTGGTGGGAATGTAAATTGATGCAGCCACTTTGGAGAACAGTATGGAGATTCTTTTAAAAATTAAAAATAGAGTTACCATATGATCCAGCAATCCTACTCGTGGGCACATCTCTGGAGAAAATTCTAATTTGAAAAGATCCATGCACCCCAATGTTCATAGCAGCACGATTTACAATAGCCAAGACATGGAAGCAACCTAAATGTCCATCAATAGATAAATGAGTAAAGAAGATGTGAGATACACACACACACACACACACACACACACACAGGAATATTACTCAGCCACAAAAAGGATGAAATAATGTCATTTGTGGCAACATGAACGGACCTAGAGATTATCATACTAAGTGAAGGAAGCCAGAAATAGAAAGACAAATATAGTATTATATCACTTATATGTGTAATCTAAAAAAAAAGATACAAATGAACTTATTTACAAACCAGAAACAGACTCGTGGACAGAGAAAAAAAAACTTATGGTTACCCAGAGGGAAGTCGGGGAAGGGATGAATTAGAAGTTTGGGATTAGCGTCTGCACCCTACTATATATAAACTAGATAAACAACAAGGACCTACTGTATAGCACAGGGAACTATATTCAGAATCTTATAACAGCCTATAATGGAAAAGAATCTGAAGAAGAATAGATATGTATATGTATAACTGAATCACTTTGCTGCACACCTGAAACTGACACAACATTGTAAACCAACTATACTTCAATAGAAATAAATTAAAAAATTAAAATTTTCTGTTTCAAGGGACATTATCAAGAAGGTGAAAATGCCACCCATGAAATGGGAGAAAGTATATGCAAATTGTATATCTGGTAACAGTCTACTAGTCAGAATAAAAAACTCTTAGAACTCAAACAAAAATTCACACCTAATTTTAAAATATACAAAAGGTTTGAGTAGACCTTTCTCCAAAGAACATATACAAGTGGCCAATAAATGCATGAAAAGATGCTCAACATCATTAATCACTAGGGAAGCACAAATCAAAATAACAAGACACCACTTCACACCACTAGGATGGTTATGATACATGGGAAAAATTGGAACTCTAATACACTGCTAATGGGAAGGTAAAATGGTGTAGCCACTTTGAAGGAGAGTTTGGCAGTTTATCAAAAAGTTAAACATAGAATTGCCATATGACCTAGTAGTTTCACTCTGAGCTATTATAACCTAGAGAACTGAAAATATATGTCCACCCAAAAACGTCTACACAAATGTTTATAGCAGCATTAGTCATCATAGTTAAAAAGTGCAAACAGCTCAAACTGGTTGAATGGATAAATACACATAAACTGGTGAATAGACACATAAAATGTAGCTTATCTATGCAATGGGGTATTTTCCAGCAGTAAAAAGAATGACATACTGATATATGCTACAACATGGATGAACCTTGAAAACATGCTAAGTGAAAGAAACCAGACACAAAAGACCATATATTGTATGACTCCATATACGTATGAAGTATCTGGAATAGGTAAATTCATAGAGGCAGAAAGTAGATTAGCGGTTACCAGGGACTGGGAGATGGAGAGCAGAGAGGAGGAAATGGGGAGTGACTGCTAATAGGTAGAGTTTCTTTTGAGGGTGATGAAAATGTTTTGGAATTATATAGTGGTGGTGATTGTACAAGTTATACACTTCAAAAGGGTGAATTATGGTACTTATATCTCAAAAACAAAGTACTGGAGAAAATTAAAACAAGTGTATAGATATAAAGTAGATCTGGGAATAAAATGAGTATTATCCTATAAAGGTCTGTATACTTGCTATTGGTTGGCCATGGACTTAGCTCTAATTAACTTACGGGTCAGTTGCATAATTCACAGTGTCGTTAATCCAATGGCTCAGGATTTTATCATGGTGACTGATCACAGCTTACTCAGTCATTTCACTCCGGGTAAAATTTTGTACTTTAGCAGAGGAAACAACTCTCCAGCTGTTTATATTCCCCGTTTTCCTTCAAGGAATACATTCTTTGTGTACACAAGTAGTTTTTGAATGAAAAATGAAAAGCCACTGAATTAGGCTGATTTATTTGTATGAACGTTTACTGATATAATAATGCCTCTGTTCTCAGAGTGTTTATAATATTCTAGTGTAGTGGCTAAAGGAGTGAGGAAACCGTTATTTTTTAATTGGCTTACAGTTTTACCCAATAATTGTACTGACCAAGCCAAATAACATGGCTTTTTACTAGCAGAGCATTAGATCATAAGGCAAAACGATCAGAAATGAGTTTTGCATAGAAAACTTCTGCTCCATCAAAATGTTGACTTTTCTCTATTTCTCATAACACTGTAGTACAATAACATTTTCTAAGGCCTGGGTTTAAGAAACACCCTGCATTTATGTCCAGACTCCATTCCTTAGCCATGCCACACAGTTTACTGCGCTCTATGTCCTGAGAGCGACTGTGGACATTCAAAGTCAGAGGGCTCACAAGCCCATTCAGCAGTTTCTGTTTCAATTTGGGAATCCGTCTGTGAAAACCAGTTCAAGATTTGGTCCTTTGGGGTATTTTTATACCATAGATAATTAGCTCTGGGCGCATTAAACCAGAAGCCCTTGATCTTTTTATAAAGGTCCCCATTTCCCTGGAACCCTGATATCATCCCAGTGTCTGACGGTGTGCTCAGCTTTGGGACCAGGGTGGTGGCGCCATGTTGAATGGAACGCCCCAGCATGGTTTGGAGCTCAGGGTATTATCCATACATTGAAACCTCTGGAGGCAGTCGGTGAGTACCCTGGGAAGAATATTGGCTTTGGAGTCATCCTGGGTTCGTACTTAACTCCGCCACTTGCCAGCTGCAAGAACTTGGTCAAGTACTTTCCCTAGGCCTCACTTTCCTTGTCGGCAAAGTGAGATCATAAGAGCACAGGAGAGAAGTGATGATTAAAGGAGCTAACGCATGAAAGGTGCTGAGCGCAGCCCCTGGCACATGGTCCCACAGAGTAGATGACGGTGTTGCAATACCCAGGGCCAGTGGCTCAGTGAATAATTGTTGAATGAATGAATGGCAAATGGACTCCTGACTACAGATTGGAAAACATTACTTTATGAGCACTTTACAAAGTGAAAAGAACAGAGAAAAACGAAGACGTCTGCAAGTTTGCTCTACTTGCTTCCTGTTTCTTAAGAAGTAAAACGTCCTAAACACAGCTGACTGCCCCTAAGCACCCCTCCCAAATCTCTCTCATCTCCTCCCCCCAGAGATCATTGCTATCGTGAACTGTGTTGTTCCTGCTTTTGGAGTCGTCCCACGTGTATATGCAAATGAACAATGCACAGCACAGATTGGCGTACTTTCCCTCTACCTAAAAACATTACGTACTACTCTATAGCTTGCTGCTTTTTTTTGTCATTTTGGCTCACCATTATGTCTTTGAGATTAACTCATGTTGATACATGTTGCAATAGTTCATTCATTGCCCCCCCTGCCTTATAAGGCAGGCATTTTATGGCTCTGTCATAATGTTTTCATTCATTCTTGGTATTGGTGGATATTTAGGTTCCCCTCCCCTCCCAGTTTCCTGCTATTGTAACAGTTCTGCAATAAACATTGTTAGGTGTCCCAGTGATGCCGGGTGCGTAAACAGAAGAGGAACTACTGGGGCTCTGGGCTTGTGCATCTTCCATTTTATCAGATATTAAAAATTTGCTCTCTGAGGTGCTTGGGTGGGTTTATATTACCGGCAGGATTAGAGCATTCCCACTTCTCCATAAGTTTACTGACACCTGCCATCGTCAGGTTTGATGTGAAATAACTGACTTTAGTTTTCATTTGCATTTTCCTGATTACTAATGAGTCTGAACAGCACCTTTTCACACCTTCGTATAAGATCATTTGTTTTTCCTCGATTGTGAGTCCCCTGCTAATATCTTTGTCCATTTTCCAATAGATTACAATGTCTTTTAAAATTTATTATCATTGATTCATATGTAAGTTCACATATAAGTAATTCTTTGTCACGTTTTTATAGATCTCCCCAGTTTCCTACACATAGCTCATACTCTTTGTCCTATCACATTTCTCCACAACTTTCCACTCTTCATTACACCTAGCAAAAACTCAGATTCTGAGAACAGATAGATGGTTGCCACAGGCAGAGGTTGCTGGGTGGCAGGTGGGTAACATGGGTGAAGGAGTCGAAAGGTACAAACTTCCAGTTATAAAATAAATAAATTCCAGGGATGTAATGCACAGCATGGTGACTACAGTTAATACTTATTGTATATTTGAAAGTTGCTGAGCTATCTTAAATGTTCTTATCACAAGGAAAAAAAAAGCGACTATTTGTGGTGATGAATGTTAGCTAGACTTAGTGTGATCACTTCACAGTATATACAAATGTTGATACATTATGATGTTATTTGCCAATTATATCTCAAAAAAAAAAAAACCCAAACCAAACTAGCGTAAAAAACCGCTCGGGTTTAACTGATTCTTTAGGTCTTCACTTTCTTACGAACGCTCCTGTGTCACGTAAAACTTATGTTAAGGAAATTTGTGTGCTTTCCTCTTCTTAATCTGTCTTTTGTTACAGAGACCCAACCAAGAACTCGAGAGGCGTAGAGGAATGACATTTTTCCTCCCCTACATATTCTAAAATTCCATATTCTACCTTTTTGATATTGTATCAAAACACAGACTTCTGAATTGTCACCTGAAATTTTATCGTGTTCTTAAGGTGAATCTATCCTTTCTTAGTGAAAGCTTTTAAAATATTTAATAGCTTGTTGTGGGAGGTGACACCACACGTTCGACTTAGTATGCCAGCAGCCTGCCCTCCATGACTTGTTTATGCCCTGGGGCACGACAGCCTCCCAAAGGGAGGTAAATATCTTTGATGATGTGATGAATGACATTTTGAGATTCCATAGAATTGGGTGGGTTGCTTTATTGCTGTTATTTGTACGCATTCACATTTAACATTGTTTCTGCAAGGTAGACAGTGTTGAATGGCTGTAAGTCACAAAACCTTCTTGCCCACTGGCAAAATGAAGCGGTTTTGTGAAAACTGCAGAAAATAACTTTCCCACATACTCATGACCGCTGTTTTGTTTTATAACAACAAATCTCGAAGCCTGTTCCCTAAAACTTTTTATAAATCACACACTCATATTCTTTGGAATGATTTTGAGAAATTAGCAGTTAAATATAGAAATGCACAAAAAGGAAAATGACCTCAAGTCTTACAATCCAGATAATGCCTGTTGACATTTAAAAACAAGACAGATTATACTCGTACGTGGCTTACATCTGCCCAGTGCGTGCTGAGACTTTTCCCTTTCCTGACTCCCAGTGCATCTCCCCCAAGAGAGTTTTTTTTTTAACATTTTTTATTGATTTATAATCATTTTACAATGTTGTGTCAAATTCCAGTGTTCAGCACAATTTTTCAGTCATACATGGACATATACACACTCATTGTCACACATTTTTCTCTGTGAGCTACCATCTCCTTCCAGAAGAAGTGCACTTCATTTCTCATCAGGGGTCACACTCTACCCACCACTTCATCCTTTAGTTTTTTAAACTTGACCATCTGTGTTGGGGTTGTGTCACACCTGAGCGTACAGACATGCTGAGTCCTTGTTAACCGCAGTACTGCATTTATTGAATGGATGGTCTGCAGTTTTAGAAAAAACAGGGCCATAGTCGCTATTAATGTGCATTTAGATGTTTCTAGGATTCTTTTTGTTTCTGTTTTGGTTTCGCCTTTTCCACGCTATGCTGCAGGAAGCACCCTCCTGCGTGTATCCCCGGCCGGTTTGTTCTGGGGCATCTGTAGGGGACGTTGCGACTGGGGGAATTGGTTAGTTCACCAGTTACGTGCTTTTTAGGTTCTTCAGTTTTAAGACAGACGATTTTAAAAATACATCCTCAAATGCTAATTTCGGAGTAAAGGCTCAATGCTTGTGGAGGAGGTTTTCTTTTTTTTAAAAATAACATTGAGTTATTTTGTGTGGCTGGGGGTGGAGGGGGAGAGGAGAAAAGAGAAACATAATTTTACTCGTGGAGCATCCAAATCTATCAAAATGTGGGGCATGTTTTTAACTGAATATGTTTCTCTTTGCACTAAGGGAACACGCAGGCTGACTTCCCGGCAGGTGCTGGGTATCTGGTGGCGGATAGCTGCTGGGGTCTGGAGCTCACCCAGGCCCACCCACCTGTCTCCCCTGGGAGGTGACTGCCCTCGCCGCCCCCCAGGCCTCACAGCCCTCCACAAGCCTCTCCTTAGAGCTGGACAGTCCAGGTGAGGGCCTGGCCCTAGGTCTTTGTAAAGTGTGCCTGCTGTGCTTGTGGGAGGAAGGCAGGACTTCTCAGAGCTCCCCGCCCTTGTTCTGTGGTTAGCAGAGCGGGAATGCTCTTCACCTTGGACAGCCTTAAAACGGCCAGTACAAAATAGGTACCTTTCAGTGAGGCTTCTAGAAAAGGGTGGGAAAAAGAAGGGGCTAGGGAAGAGAGGGGGTCAGGCCTGGTGCTAGAGAGCATCTACTGCCGAGACAACTGTGCCTGCTTTGTCCTTAGGCAAAAGCAGGAGGGGAGCTGAGTTTCTCCAACTTTAAAAATTCCTTGCTTCCATAGCGATGATGGTAACAGTGGGGGTAACTTCTGTTGGGGGTGCTTTGCAGGCAGGCTTATACTTTCGTGTACATTCTCCTTGGATCCTCACAGTGACTATTTTACAGATGAAGAAACTGAGGCCCAAAGAAATCAAGTAACTTACTCAAGGACACACAACTAGGAAGTGGCAGGACTGGGAGCCACGAGGAGCCTCTGGTGAAGGGCTCTTTCTGCTGCACGCTGATAGAGAACGTGCAGGTTACGTATCATCGGTAGCCGTCCAGATGTGCAGTGAGGGGTCTGCCTTTCAAAAAGCGGCTGGAACTTTGGGGTAGCGGTAATGGCAATTGTTAAAAGATGGTGTTCAGCAGAAGGTAAAACCGTGACTTTCCTGCAGATACCAAAATGAATACAGGTCAAAGGTTTTATTTTAGTCATTAATCAATGAAGGAACCATGCAAATGTTATAACCAGTTCAAACGAGAAATGAGAACCAGAAACATTTCTGATCAGGAGTATTGAAACGAATATGTAATTGGAGGCAAGCTGATTTTTATGGAGAGCAGGAAGGAAGACAACTGCGCCTCTATTAGACAAGACTGAAATTGCATGTCTCTCTGTTAAGCTATGATGCAAAGAGCGGCAAACAACTCAAAGACAATGAACAGAGCTAGAATCAGATAACCCTTAAGTGTGTGTTGTATGTAGACAAGTGCACAGTTATCCATGGACAGACAAATGCATCTCTATATGATTTCTGTAGGTGCATCAGACAGGCTGAAAGGGCCGAGAGGTTGCCTCCATGGTAGGGTGGTGGGAAGGAGGTGGACGGGCAAGAGTCAGCCAAGGAACAATTGATGATGTTCCTCAGGATTTTGAAAAGGTCAAGGTGCACACTGACTTTTCCCTCCGGTCCTTTCACGCTGCCTGGCTCAGCCCTCCAGGATAATCCCATCCAGTTTGCCCTCCTAGGTAGCAGCCTGTGCTTTCATTTATTCCTGTTTCAGCCATTAAAATTCAGCTGCCCCATATTCCAGTTCCCGAGACCCCAACTTTCAGCCAGGTAACCAGTTTGCTCTCATAGATAACCTGAGTATTTTTACAGGGGCTTGTCCTCATCATTGAATGTCCCTCCTGGCACCCATAGCTGTCCCCTGCCCACTGTGGCGCTGGTTCTCTCCTGAGCCTGCCTCCCCTGGGCATCCCTGTCCTTCAGAGCTGTCTCTTTCTCTTCCTCATCATAATCTGGTCAGACGCTTAGAAAGGACCGAAGAAGCTAATCTCATTAGGATAAGTATTCGCTTATTCAACAAAGATGTGTTCTGCCGCTCTGTGGCTGTGCCCTGTGCTGCGTGTTGGAGACACAATAGCTTAGGTAGGAGTTCATGGTCTCCTGACGAGACAGCCATGTAAATAATCATTACAGTCCCACGTGCTCAGTGCGACAGCCACTTTTGTACACCTCAAGCTGAGATTACAGAAGAGGGAAGGATTAGCTCTGCTTGAGCTGGGTTGGAAGCACGACTGGGATTTTGCTGGGGGGACAGGACCACTTCAGGAACTGAGCCTGGCTTCCCTGTCTCTTCTGGCCAGCCAGGGCCAGGCAGCTCTCTGCTCTCTCGGCTCTGCCCAGGCAGGGACAAAGCGCTTGGGAGGTCCTCCTTAGGAGTAAATGCTCAGGGAGGCCCACCAGCGGAGAAGAGTCTACAAACCATCCTCTCGAGAATGTAAGAGGGCTTATTCTTGAGGCCTTGGAGATTTCCTTGTGCCGTCTCTATGCCCAAGAGGTGAAGGTCACCTGGGAAGGTCTTACTGCCAACTCAGGAAGCTGTCCCAGAAGGGATCAGGCCAGTAACGTGCTTGGAAAAGACCACAGTTAATCCATCCCCATTGCCACCAAATCCGAATTTGAAAAGCCACTTGATCTATTAATAAATAGCATGGCAGCCGTCCTTAACTGAGCACAATTCCCAATGAATTTCCAGAGCAGCCTTTCTTAGGGCAAGTGAACCAGAGTTAGCAGGCAGACTGACTCTGGCTCAGGGCCCTCGAGGAACGGAGTAGGGCTTGGGGTCTCAGACATCCTGCGTTTGGTTTTTTGCCACTGCTGGGAAAGGTTTTCCTTTAGACACACTATTAATTATCCTTGTTGGTTTATACGCACAGTTAGAGTTGTGAAGACTGAAGGTAAATGGCAGGCAAGTGTCTGACAGGGAGTGGGAACGACTATGTTTCATGATTCACGTTGTGTGAAAAATAGATTTGTTTTCTTGTTTTCTTTAAGATTGAAATTTTCATGCTCACTGTTTTTCATTTGAATGCATTTTCCCTGGTCTTGCTACATCCATAAGGACCCTGGGAGAAAGGGGTTAATAAAGAGGCTTCAGGATGGACTGTGATTCAAAGGCTACGAGAAGTCCTTCTTTCCTAGGGAGATTAATCTGTACTTGCTCATTGAACAGAGTGCCCTTTGAGGCCCCGAGAAATCTGTGAAAGTATATTACTGAAGACAGGACTTTTCATAGACCGTTCCTCATGGCTTAGTTTATACGATTAATTATTGAGAATCATTCTGAAGGAATGGAAGAAAAGGCAGGTATGTTTGATTAAAGAATGGAGACTGTGAAAATGTTTAACCGTCTGAGGATGAGTTGTTGAGAGAGGCCACTGGAAGGCTACAGTAGGGAGCCCAGAGCGGCCAGCCCAACGCTGCGGGGATGGTCCCCCAGGAGGTAGGAGTGTGATGCACACAAGTGTCACCTTTCTATTTCCTGTGGCCTGCACTGTGAGATACAAGCTTTGACAGAGGATGGACGCCCTTCTTACCGCAATAACTAGATTTATATTGTGAGCCTGACACCAGCTATGAGAAGCCGCTAATCTCACAATATTCCAAGGAGGGTTGAGGTCTGTGGCCTTGATAAGTCACTTCCCCAGCGCTCTGAAGACGGTGGTTCAGTCGGACAGCATTGGGCATCCAACTGGAGCCTCGCTGTGGCCCTTACACCAACTCAGTGAGCTGGGGCAGGGCCCTGCAATTCCTATGAGGAGAGAGATTCTACCTTTCAGGATTATTTACAGTTCAACTGAGATCACTGATATAAACTGCCTTGTACAGTATCTTGGGCATCGTAGGTAGTCAGAAAATGTTTACCAGACTTTTTATGGAGAAAGCCTATATAGTCAATTTTCAGACTGTGTGAAACGGTAGCCAACGTACATCCTGTCGTTTAAAGCAGGGAGGTCACTGGTCTTTGAGGGGAGGTGTGGAATCTATTGGTTTCTCATTATGTTCCCTACTTATTATATTCCAGACCTTTCTTGCCCAGTTTGCTGCATGACGATTGGGCACTATTATGTAATAAATGAGAGTCGCCCAGGCATACTCTTCAGTACCTTGCTTTAAAAACAAAACAAAACAAAAAAAAAACCTTTACATCAGATCAACCTTGAATAATACAGAGTTAGATTATTTGGAAGATCATGGGCAAAATGGGAGGAGAACTGGTGGTTCCAGACAAAGAATGGATTTGGTTAAGAATCTAGGACTTGAGCATCTTTAAAGCTGCAAGGGATTTAATTATATTCCTTTGGCTTCTAGTCTGATTCCCCCAGAGGACCTTCTGGGTTAATTATGGGTCCCAGGGACACTTGGCAGACGCAGCTGCTGCATTGCTGTTCCACAGAGGTAATTAATCATCCAGCCCGAACCAGGAGAGAATGCTCCATTCTCTGTCCTCATTACCAGTAGCTTCTGGAGAAGGAAAACTTTCTTACAAAAATGGAACCATATATAATTCTTTGCAGAATTACACAGCAGGTGATAATAAAGGTGTTTCCATATTGGGTCCCCTATGGTAAAAATAGAGGGGGAAATATGTGTATGCATTTATTGGAGGGGGACAGTAAATCACTTGACTCTTGGGGGCCATCTCTCGATAATTTGGAACCTTTGTTCAAAGGGACACTATGTGCATACTTATTTCCCCTCTTTGCAGCTTCCTGGTTTTTTTTTTTTAATATCATAAAATCCCAGGTTGAAGTTAATTCATTATGCTATACACCTGAAACTTATACAGTGCTGTATGTCAGTTATATCTCAATAAAACTGGAAGGAAAAAAAATCTTAGTCTGGAGAGATATTTGTGGGTTATCTGTTTCAGTGGTTTTGTCTCCTGGGGACATTTGGCAATGTCTGAAGACGTTTTTGGTTGTCACACCTCGGGGGGCAGGTGTTGCTGGCATCCAGTAGGCAGAGGCTAGGAATGCTGCTTAACATCCTGCAATGCACAGACATCCCCACAACAAAGAATTCTCAGGCTCCAAACATCAGAGGTGCTGTGGTTGAGGAATCCTGGTTGATTAATCTCGAGTTCAGTGCTCTCTCGACAGGGTACCAATTCTGTTGTTTTTGTGTATTTCTTAGGACCTCAAACATCCCTTCCAGCTGTTAGATTTCTCAGAGTCTCTTCAGATCAGTAGATAAAGGATCAGCGCAGAGCAGTTCACTTGCTCCTAACAAACTCTAATGGCAAGAATGTCCCCACGGGTGAGGCACTCACAGAGGAGGCCTCTCACTCGCCGTGATGTCCCCAGCCCCAGTGTCCAGTAGGAGCTCAGCAGACGTTGACTGAGTGAATAAATGAGATGCTGTGGTGCTTTGGCGTCAGCTGGTGTGTTTGCAGCAGTTACGTGAGCAGAAATTTGGTACCAGTGTATACTTTGCTCCATGCCAACTATGACTACCGTGACAGATCTTTGTTCACGTGGTGGCTTCCCCTAACGGAGCTCACCATTTCTCCTGTATTTCCCTGCTGCCCCTGTGGTTGTGCAGTTCCAAACGGCGCAGGCATTTACAGATGAAGTGTGTACGTAACTGGCGTCTGCAGAAGCAGCCAGTTTGTAATGAGCTGTGTTGAAGACCTGAGTAAAAGCCACTCAGGTCATTTGTTCCTGCAGTATTAAAAGACTTAATTTTACCCTGGATTCCCAAATCATTGATATTGTTTAATCAGGAGTATTTCTAGCTTGAAAAGTTTACATGATCTTAATAGCATGTATGTTCAAGATGAAGTTCATTAGTCAGCAAAAAAGTGATTCTCCTTAAGAAAACATCCCTTATAATTTCAGGAGGGAGTGGTTCCCACGTAAGAAAAGCAGGGAAACATCTTTACATTGACATTGTTTCTTTTTTCTTTTGGGGGCTCTGGGAAAGTGTTTTCTTTTTCTTCTCTCTTTCTCTCTACTAATTTTAGACCCCCTCCCTGTGAAAAGCCATCAGAACTTGCATATATCCACCTACCTTGCTTAGTTACTGTAGCTAAAGAGTGTCAAGCAGAACAGGACAAACAATTCTAACACTGGCCACAGATGATGGAAGAATCACCTTTTCCTTACGTGGAGGGACATGGCAGATGGTGATGAAAGGTTCTGTGTCTTCTCCACTTCCCGTTGGATAGCTACTCTCCTGGCCTGGAGGACTCCAGAGGATAGTCTGGTGGGTGGAAGATGCACTTCTAATAGCACCAGAGAGATTTTCTACTTAATCCTCACACTGTCCTTTTGTGGAAGCACTTGATTGTTTTGGTCCATAAATAGAGGGAGAAAGAGGAAAAGACAAAACCTCCATGACCTGGCTCTTTGGGGATGGCTCCCTGGGATAGTGGGAATCGAATGTGATTGCTCCAACTGTGTACCTAACTCTAAAGACTAATTTCAAGTCTATCACATGTTCATTCTATTTATGTTTCTTTCCACATTATATTTCTGTTAACAGCTGCCTTAGTCTTGGTATGCAAATGCAAGAATTCAGAAGTATAATATTTGGTTGAAAATGAAAACTTAGTGTTCAGAAGAAATGTTTTCCTTTTGTTGTGTGTACTTCAATTTTAAGCTTAAATAGCTCCCAAACTCCAAGTGTTGAATATGTTACTGTATGTTTCTCATGGAAAGGAAAGGTCATGGTGAAAGCTGAGGTCAAGAAGGACGTGGTCCCCTCCGCACATTGTCTTCCTTGGAGAAGTAACTTTGTGTGTGAGCGCCAGGCAGTTTCACCCGCTGAGCTAAGTGAGGGCCAGTCAGCCGCAGCGTGAGCCTGGATCGCTTATCAGGGAGGAGGCACTGTTAGGAAATACGTGTCTTTTAAGGAATGTAATTTCTGTTTTGTTTTGTTTTGTTAAATGTGTTCTTACTAGAAGAGAGCAGAAGATTCCCAAATTCCCAGGCTTGTCCTTTTCTAGCAGCTGATTTTGCTTGGAAAGAATTGAAGGAAGAGGGCTGGGTACTAATCCAAGGTGTGTTTGTGAAAATTAACAGTTTTTGGCTGGTTAATTAGGATGAAAGGGCAGTGCTCCCTAAGTAGAGCAACTAAGATGACTGGAATTTTCTTTCTTGGCTCTCTCTCCCAACTCCCTTGGCCCTCTGCCTGTCTGCGAAATCTTTTTGCCTTTTTTTCCCCAAATAAGAAAGTCTGTGCTTCTGTGAAAGTAACTTTATTAAGAACAGTATTATATTAAACATGAGTAACTTTTCAAAGTATTGACATTTTACATGTGGCATCACCTTTGGGTTTTGTGGTTTTCTTTTCTTTTCTTTTCCTTCTTTCTTTAAGAATACAAAAACCTTGAGGGAGGGTATAGCTCATTGGTGGAGCACATGCTTAGCACGCATGAGGTCCTAGGTTCAATCTCTAGTACCTCCATTAAAAAAAAAAAAAACCTAAAAAGTTGACACTGGAATCACATCTGCCTTCACGGAGTAAAAGGGAAACAAAGAGAGGGGAAGAGAAATCCGAAGTTTTTTTAAATAACAAACCTTCTTCTATATATGTTATAAGGGCATATTCTGGATTCAGTTTATTTACTTCCTATTACAGTGAATGGATAGTTGTCTTCTTAAGACTTTTCCTTAGTTTCCTGAATCTGTAAACAGTTTACATAAAATAATCTGCTGTTGACTTCCGGGCAGACCACACCAAAACAAACCCAACCCAGCCCCTCTAAGTGTGTGTGTGATCCCAAGGTAAACAGAGGGAGTGTTTCACTCTCTTCCATGGAGCTGCCTCTCAGGTTACAGGTTGGAGGACAGCTCAGGATCCAGCTCGGCTGCAAGAATCTCTTGGTGACATTAGTCACAAGGATGTCTGCCCTCCAGAGTTCCCAAATCTTTTTCAAGTGCAGCTTTCAAGTTAGGATCCCAGAATCACTGGCTTCTTCCAGTGCTGGTGGTCAACAGCCCACTTCTAAATGGCTGTGTTTGGCCGGGAAAGCAGAAGTGCCGTAGGAGAAAATGTCCTCGGGTCCACGTCCAAAAACATCCACTCTGGGCTCAACTGGATTAGCTGTCTGATCTGCAGCAAGCCACTCGGCCTCAGTGAACTTTAATTTTCTCATCTGTAAAATGAGAAGTGAAAGCCAAGGTCCCAAATGGATGACTTCCCTGGTCTAAATGAAGTTATTTCAAAACCAGCTCCAACCCTGTGATTAATAAACAGGAAGAGAAAGCATTTGATCCCAGGCTACACAGCATAGGAAGGACACTTCAGAGAATGCTCTTTGGGGAGGCATGCTCTATAAAGTGAAATGTTTGTGAGGGCTGATTAATACATATGTATTTATTGATGTGACCCTCTAGGCATTTCTGGAAGACAATATTCAAGTCCAAGTCTGTGTGTGGACCCTGTACATGCAGTGCCGTCCCAGCACTGAATGCTGTTAACACAGAGTTTCCCATTTTTGTCTCATCTGAGCCCCTTTTAAGCTGTCACTTGACCCATTGTGTGTATTTTTCAAGCAGGGAGACGCAATGTTCCCTGCAATAGTGATATTTATCACTTAACGCTATTTGCATTTAGAGAAAGATGGGTGTGAATTCCTCACTTATTCATTATTCTTTTATTGAAAGGAGTGAAGTTTTCTGAAAAGCTGTCCCTTGAAGGGAAACAGTTCTGTTGAATGAAACTGGTTGATTGCAACGGGAAGTAAAAACTCCCTGAAAGTTCTTTTGTGTTACCAAAAAAAGACTAACACAAATTAAAAGGCTGTATTTAAGCAAATGCCAGTGGAGGAAATGTGGGGTTAGAAGCTTTGTAATCCCCTTCATTGGGTAAGAAAAATTTTGAGGGCTGGCTTCTTGACAATGCCTATTTTTTATTTTCCCTTTCCCTTCATCTTGCACTTCGTTTTTCTTTCTCTCAGATGTGTAGTCTATTGCCAGATCTTATTATTGTGTACTTAAAAACCACCGTCCCTTGGGGACATGGCTCCCTTGTCCCTTCATAAAAGAATAACAGTTTTAGAACACACCCCCCACCCAAATGCAGGGATGTTAGTGGGATCTCAGGCATTCCATCCAAAAGAGATTATCTTGTGTTATTTCCAGAACAGAAACCGACTCTTCTGCCATCCATGGTGAGTAACACCTGTGCCCCAGAAAGAGCCAGCGCAGTAGGAATTGGCTTCCTCCTTCCCAGGCGTTTTCTTATCCCAGTGTCCCCTCATCTACTCTGCTCTTCCTTGTTAAATCCTGAGTCAGGTATCAGAGCACTCTGTCAGGTGTGTCACGGAAATAACGGGGTGAGGAGACGTGTACTTCATGAGCAGATGGAACTGTAAGGAAGGGAGGCAATCCATTGCCCTCGGGTTTGATGTAGTCCAAGTAAGAAGTACCCGTATAAAATCACTGACAGTTTTGTTGAGCAGGTTCAACTTTGCCCTAAAAAACTCCAAATATTCCTGTCATAGACCAACCGCACCAGGTTGTTCCACGTATCACTAAAATTTACCACTAGTGGCATCAGAGTGCGAGCTGTCATCTACTTAGCTTTAATCCACTTAGCACGGGTGAGCATGGGTGTCTCAACCATCGGGTGACAATGACGTGGAAAGCCCAAACCAGGAAAGCCAGCACGACACTGGGGAGCCTGGCGGCAAACAGAAGGTTGCCTCGGTTAAGTGTGGTCAGCCTGGTGGAGTGTGGCCCATAACAGGCTGCAGTCTTTTTGTTTTAAAATTTCCTATCTTAGGCATTTATTATGGTGATTCGAAAACCATCTTATACCTCTACACTGTCATTTTTAGGTCTTATGAAGGAACTGCTATAACTTTTAATTATAGCATGAATCCATTTGGTGATGAAAGCATCTTCCCTCTCATTCTGAAGGATGCACTGAAAGTCTTCCCGACGTTCCTTGGCCTCCACTCTCTCTGCCTTTGCTCTGCTCTGTGCTCCAGGCTCACCTCTACAGCTGCAACCGTGGCTCCCTTGACTTCTGCTTGCAGTTGGATCCAGCCTTTGGGGGCCTCTGGCAGGAGATCCGAGAGTGGGAGGAGGATGTGTTGGGGGTACTTATTCCCCTGACTCCTTCCCTGCCAGGTTGCCATTGGCTCTCTCCCCTCTGGTATAGGCCATAGCTCCTGTCGGGCAGCCCTCTCCATTCAGATTCCAGCACCTACTCCACCCCGAGCATCTGTAGGCTTGGGAGTAGTGACACCTCTCTCCACCACAGCTGGCCTCGTGTGGTGCAAGCTGCTTGTAGGTTTACCTAAACCTTCCCAGACCTTTATAAATATCCCCTTTGTTCAGCTCTTTTCAAATGATCCAGTTTGAATGTTCCATCTGTTTCCTGCCAAGACCCTGCAGATATACAAGTCTGGCATGAGGGCTGGCCTTTCCTGGTCCCAAGAGTGGTACGTGTGACTGTGAGATGTGGGTCTGTCATAAGCTTTACATGTGGCTTCTTCAATGGTCTCAACATTCTCACCATGTGAATTGAACATCGAAAGACAGGGAACATACCTAGTTCCTATAAAAAGCCATCATATAGCAACAGAGGAACACATAGTAAGTTGAAGTGGGATGACTGCCAACAAGATAAGCAGCAAAAGAAAATTTTGCAAAACTCTAGTGAAACCAAATTTCTAATGGGGGGCTGGATAGCAGTGTCCATTGCCTTGCTTGTAACAACCAGAAATAAGATGACTTCTGTCACTGTCGTTCTTGTGACAGGCAAAAATTCACTTGTGACAGGTGAATATATGGTGTCTTGTGACAGAAAGAGACACCTTTCAGGGACTATAGACCCCACGGTGGAATAAGAATAGCTTAGATATTATCATAATCATCGACTGGCCTTTTCAGACCGACTTATGCACAGGTGTGAGCTTACAGGTTGTCTTTAAGTGGGGCACATCAGAATGTCTTTACAACTTTGAGGAATGAGTGAAAGATGAGCAGATGTTTCAGAGGCTCACCTTTTCTAGCGAAACAGTGGACTTCAAACACACAGCATGCAAATATGGACCCATGTATTTCTTTCTGGAGAGAGAAGTGTGTAGTCTGTCAATCTGCTTGTTAGTACAATTCTGATAGATGCCTGAGACACACTGAGTCAGCCCACCTCTACATCTGTTGGGCAGTTGAGCCTGTGAGAGGAGTAGATGGGAAGTTTGGTGGACACCCCTGACCTGGGTAAACATGGCAGTTCTTGCCCAAGTAAATGTGTGTGCGCGTGTGTATGTGTAGTTATTTTTGCTAATTAGGGGGAGATCCAGGTTTAATGGAGCCTGGAGATTATATTATTTGAGGAACCCTTTTTAGGTAAAATAATTTAAAAATTATGAATAGAGAATTAGGTATAAAGGTGAATGTTTATTTAGGAAGAGGAAAAAACCACAAGAAACGTCAAATTTCTTTTTTTAGAAGTGACAACTATCAGATGTCCTACAATACAGAGCAACAAGCAGTTACGTAATGAACATGTCATGACATTCCTTTCTAATACTTCTCCCCCTACATTTTGGATGGCATATTCTTTGATTGCCTCTTCACATGACAACAATTTTGTAATTTCCCCTATATGGAGAAAAGAAAAATATGTTTATCTTTCTTTTAGCATAGTTTATTAAAATTTATTTTTAGTGTTGCTAGCTGGAATACATACGACAATCAATTTCATGCACAATTATACTCACTGCTGTAGTTTTGGGTCTATAAATACCAGAATTTTGGTAATTTTGACTCCATAGGGTGCCATTGTATCTGTTTCATTACTAAGTGTATTTATGGTAGGAGAGAACTTTGGTTTTGACTAGATATTGATAAGGACTGAATCTTCTGCTTCTGATTTTATATGCCTGGTGGAAGATTTTTTTCCATAGACCTTTGTACGGTTTAAACCTTGTGTCTCTTCTAGTGCCCACATAATCCTTGTGCTGGATGCTATGGGACACATTCTTATCACATGACCTCTGGTCTCACATCTTCATGTCATGACACTGAGGCAGCATTGTAAGCAGGAGGAGTGTTTCTGGAAGTCATTTTTACATTGCAGTCATAGCTAGCAATAATGTAATAGTACACAGAGGTGACCATGAACCCCATAAATACGTTCTCCAAAACCCCAAACGAAATGTATTCCTGACTTGACTTCTCCTCAGGAAGATTCTTAAAATATACCCTGTGCCCCTTCAATACTGACCTAGAAGTGAGGAGGTAAACATGGAAAAAGATCGTCTTGAAAGATTCTGATTAAAGTATCTTTGGGTGTGTGCGTATGTCTTTACGTGTGCTCGCAAAATTTTTGGACACATGACCTTGTGAAAATTATTAGGGCTTCTCCCAGGACTTTGAAAGTGTCCCTGAAAATCAGAGTCCTTGAAGCTTCAGTATCATTAGCTTCATGATAAATCTACTTCTGTTAATTGTATTGGAAAGCTTGTCTGCTGCCTCACTCAAGCATTAAGACATGACCCTGGATTTTATTATTAACTAGATTTGGCTTTTAGGATAGGTAGATCTTATTACTTCATTTCCTTCCTTCCTTCCTTCCTTCCTTCCTTCCTTCCTCCCTCTTTCCCTTCCTCCATCAAATGTAGGGGAGATTAAGTACTTCTTTTTTTAATTACTTAATTTATTTTTCTTTTATTCTCTCTCTCCTTTTTTTTTTTTGCATTCTCTCCACTTTTTTCTTCTACCCTCTCTTGACCTCCTCATTCACCAAAAATATACTATTTATTTTCACGTATGTCACTGCTGCCTCCAGTTATCAGTCCCATGTAGTTTTGGGGTCCCATAAAAGGAGGGTCTCTCACCGTCGCCTCGTGCTTGGCAAGGAGACATTTGTGGCAGAGAGAACCTGGGGAGAGGACTTGATAGGTAGGCAGAAGCACTTTCAAGGAAATACTGTCTGTTTTTGCACCAAGAGGCTTTGTGATGGCTTCAGAGGGTGTCACTGCTTCACTGTCCTGTACAGGACAGCCCTGGACTGGTGCCTGTTGGGGTGGTTTCAGAATATGCCAGGAGCTGGATCACTTTATCTAGTTAGCTCTGTATGCATTCAACCCCTGCACTCCTTCTCATGCTGGTTCCTTTTTTTAAAAATGCCCTTTCCCTTATGGCTAAGGAAGGCTTTAATAAGGTTTCCTATCATCAAGACTGTTGAGTTGTACATGTTTTGTCTGCATCACCACATGTGAGCAAATAAACGACCTGCAAGCAAAAATAGTGATTAGCAAAAGAGCTTAGTAAAACACAGAATTCTGTTGGTAATTAGTTTCCAATGACTAGTATTCAAGAAGTCCAGGGCATTGATAGTTTAGTAAATTTGTCATTAAAAACCAAACCAAACCATAACTGGAGAACTTTGGGATATTATGGTCCCTAACTGCACTGTCCACGTGGCTACTGAGCACTTGTTGAAGGGGCAGTATGTATTTTGATGTATTGGGTCAAATAAAATAATTGTAATAATTAATTTCACCTGTTTCTCTTTACTTTTTGAATGTGGTTACTAGAAAAATTTAAATGACATATGTGGCTCATATTATATTTCTACTGACAGTGCTGGTCTCTCATAGGCCATTCTCTGTGTGTGAAAGTCTATTACTGGTGCCTTACAGGGTTACTGGAAGTCGAGGGAGAGATTGTTTTGGGAAGAGAACTGTTTTCCCAGAGAACTGGGAAGGGCTTTTGTTTTGTTTTTATTCAGTTGAACAAAATTCTGAAACATAATGAATCAAAGTAGCAGGCCATTCTCTTTACAGTAAATGGGAGTTAGTGCAATGGAATCCCTTGGGGAATGTAACAAGTTAAACAGCAGAACACGTTCTCTGCTTTTAGCAAAACATGTTCCCCAAAGGTTGTCTTTTATAGTCCTACTTTTGCCCATCATGACTGAGCAACCGCCTTGGATGTCTTTAGCCTCAGGCTTCATCACATTGGTATCTGGAGGGAGAAACAGTTCTCTCTCCTCCTTTAGACGACAAGCCATTCTTGGTACACTCCTCCAGGAGGAAAACTAGATGGGATTTGTACTGCCTATGGTTTGTGCCTGCAGCATATTGGAATGTGCATTGATTTGTCAACTTTGGTGCCATCATTACCTGTGAGCAGTTTTCAGAATAACTCATCATTTAGGATTTATCTATTGACAAGGGCACCCCCAAAACCCTGGCCATCAGTTGGTGACTGAGCTGGTACTGAGGCTGCTAAAACAATATAGTTTATGTAACTTGGATAATAGAATGAATCTTGGAAAGAGAAAAGGATAAAATCTTTATTAGAAAGGAGGCTTGTGCTTAAATCAATCCAACTCCCAAAGACTCCCTAATCCTTTGAACTTTGCTGTACTTACTTGTTATGTAGTTAGTTTTCCTCCTTATCTGATTATATGTTAATATTTTGTACATAGTAAGTTCTCAGCAGATTCTGATTGATTGTCAGATTTTGAGGGTGACATGGAGAAGGAGGGTAGTCTTGTACTTGTGAATCAGGTTTGAGTTTGACTTAGTGATTTTTAAATGGATCCAGCCCTTTCTGATAAGAATGATGACTGCTATATCAGAGGTTTCAGGGTAAACTTGACCTGTTGGCTATTTGTCTTGGGAAATAACCCAGTGAAATGTGTTAACAAACAACTGAATCCATACCCGCACCCACTACCCACAGCTCTATGCTTGCACTGCTGTCTTTTGCACATTAAACAAAATATTTCCTGACATTTCAAACTTTTTGCTATGATTTCTGGTGTCGTGGCTACCTGCATCAATTGCAGTGATATCTTAAATAACTGTCTTTGGAAGATACAGTGGCTTCATTTTCCTGCCACTTTTGCTCTATCACGGCACTAACTTTATAGAGATTCCTTTTCTTTTGTGCCTATCTTGGTGCCCAGCCTTTCTTACCAAGGCTCTGAGTGAATTTTTGTGGAATGAATGACTTCTTACATTTTCTCTCTGTCAGTCTCCCACGTTTGCTTATCCCCAAACCATGTCCAGTTCCCTTTTCCTTCCCTCTTATTCATCAGATTCCACCTCTGGAAAAAAAAGTTTTTCAGAATATTTCCTCCAGTTTCAACTATTCAAAGTCTTTGCCTTACCCTCCTAATTTATGCTCTGCCCAATGGTGACCCATGGCCTTAGGGACCATGAACATCAACACTCTGGGATACAGGATGATGTCTAGCAGGTACACTTGTTGGATTTGTATCCCAATCTCAAGTCCATTTATTTGTCAATAAATCATATTTATTTTATTGTTTTAGCTTATATCATTGCTTTAAAACACAGCTCAGGCTGGTTGGTTATAGTCAAGTCAGAATTCTGCCTGCTGTTTTGTTTTCACATTTTAAAAAATCCCTGTGCTCTTGCCTTGAAGTCCTAAGCATGCACACACATATCCCTGAATCTGCAGTGGTGTTAGTACATTTCTGCCCAGAGGTCATGGCTTGAATCAGATACTTCTCAGCTGATTTTGAGCTGATTCTGCACGTGTTTAGTTTAAGAACTAGACTTGACACTAATTAAACAAAAAAGAGAAGTCATATTTTTATTTCTTACTACCTCGTTTGTTTTGGTACTTCATATTATTTAAAGAACTTCAGTGAGCTTAGAAATTTTTGGCACAATTACCCAATCCTTCGAAAAAGTCTTAAGACTGGTATACATGAAAGGAATTATAAAGCAGCTTTTCCACTTCAACTGATGAACTATTCATGAGTTTGTCTTTGAGAATCAGAATTCACTGAAATTGGACTTGATTCCTTATTAGGGTCAATGATCCACTAAATCGTTACCCTTGGAAACAATCTGTGGATTCTCTTTGTGGAAATAGCCTATAACAAAGTGTACTTTCACATTCCCAGGCATGCCAGAAAGAGAAAAAAAATAGACACTGGACCCCACTCGAGGAGGGAGGGACTGATTTGCCCTGCCCATTAAATTAATCTTTTTTACTCCTCAAAATGACTAAAGGTAGGCTTTGCCTGTGAATCACTTTTTTGAAAATGGTATGAAAAATAAACGAGCTATAACCAATTTAAGGGAAGCTTGAAACTTGGCATTAGGAAGTCTCTGCCAATATGTACTGCACATCCTAAATTCTAGTTTAGTAGCTGGCCAAAGCAGATTTACAGGTAATTCCCATGTATGAAGATATTCGACTGGGAAGATCCATCAGTTACCTTTTTTTTTTTTTTGAATAATGACGGTACTGGGAATTGAACCCATGATCTTGTACATGCTAAGCATTGGCTCTACCACTGAGCTATTTCCTTACCCTCCCCATATGTTTCTTTTTTATTGTTTATGTAGTAATAATTTAAGCTCTTGTTAGGCGAGATGGTGTGTGTATGGTAGAGAGAGACCAAAAGGAAGGAGGAAGAAAGGGGAAAGAGAGGGAGAGAGAAGAGAAACAGACACACACAGAGAGAAAAAGAAATTGTTCAAACACTGAGTAACTAGAAAAGCCAAACCACAGAAATGCCAAGTAAATTACAGGTGGCAGATGGCAGCCCGAATTTAGACATAGAGTCTCACAGGCATAGAGAATCCATATTATTCAGAAGTCGGTCCTTGCTGCTCTAACCATATTGAGAAGAAGTTGTTTGTGTTTCCTGGGAGTGTAAATCAAATTCTTTTTTTCCTGGCATTCCTGGGCATGGAAGTGTACACTTTACTTACTATTTCTACAAAGAAACTCTATGAATTTCTCTTGGGATAAAGATTTGGTGGGTTCACTGACTCTAAGAAGGAGTCAAGCTCATTCTAGTGAGAAGGCCTGAAGGTCCCATGTGAGAAGTGGTTCTCAAGAGTGTGGTGGTGGGCCATGCCCTCAGCCCATGTTTGGAACCTCTGAGCTCTGTTCAAATGAGTGAATTGATAAACTATTTTACTTAAATATCTTATTCTCACAGTATGTAGCATAAACTAAGACCAAATTTCAACCAGCACTTATAGAATATGTGACATGTAAAGCACAGAGCAGGTACTTTGGAGGCAAGGAAGATGACTAAACCCAAATGGCTCAGGTGTTTCTGATGGCAGTGTCCTTGTGGTCTGTAGGAGCATGAGCTTGAAAGACAGACAGTGTGTCCTGGGATCCTCTTGCTGCCACTGTAGATGATGGGACCTTCAGGGAAGTTGTTTCATCTTTATCAGGCTTTGGCTTCTCATCTGTAAAATGGGTACAATGATACCTACCACTTCTTCCACCACGACTAAAAACATAGACCTGTTCGAAGACACACATAAAGACAGGCAATCCTAGAATGCAGTTGTGCTATAATTGAGGTTAAATAAATGGCTGTAGTGCAGAGGGTAGTGATGAATTTAGGCTGGGATTAGAAGGAACAGCTTCAAGAGAGAAGTGGTCTTTGAGCTGAGTGTTGAAGGCAAGTAAAATTCTTTTGATCATTGGGTGGAGAGTATGTCTGTGACAGGTTATGAAGGGCATTCCAGTCCAAAGGGACATAGATAATTTTGTTTATTTATTTCCAAGGTTGTAAACTCAAAGTACCGTATTTCACAAAGGCTATTCCATGCATCATAACCATTACGTTTTACCCAGTATGTACTATATATAGTAGAATTTCCCTATTAGTGTTTACAAACATCTAAATTACTTTATCTAAATATTCCTGAAATTCATGTATTTAAAAGCAATAGTGGTATCTGATATAATTTCTATTAAAAATCAACAAATGAAATAAATATTTAAATATTATTATTTTTAAGAATGAATGATTTGAGAGTTCCTGAATGCCTTGTGAGAGTATATTTTAATTGGTGGAGTTGACTTATATATATAAACACTTCTAGTGATACTGAGTGTTATGCCATTTTTAAGTATTTTTATTCTTACTCATACGTTGTTCAATGTACAATCAGGACAGACCTTTGGTTAAAGATAAGAAACATAAAAAATGTTGATGATAAAATACAAGCGAGTCATTTTTATCATTAGCATGCTTTTAATTCTGCAAACTCTTATTCTCAAGTTGACCTTTACCACACTCATAAGATTCACTCATCTAAATAAACTTTTATAGTCATTGGAATATCTACGGTATTTCAAAGCCAATGTTTTTAAAAAAGATAATGTATTAATGATTATCTGTTATTTGTCTTTTTGGTTATTAGCAATAGAGATTTTCCTCACTTAAAACGTGGTATTTAGAGAGAAAAGCTTGGAAATAGCAGACTGAAATCTTATATTTTTAGCTGAACAATTCCAAAAAAAAAAAACAATGAATAAAAGTAAGAAAAATCAGCCAGTCCAATGTTTAAGCTTAAATATTAAAATTCTAAGCATCTATCTGATTATGTTGCCATAATACAAATTTAAATGTCAGTGTACATTTTTTCCTTGGCGTGTGTTTGAGGATTTCTATAATAAAAGGTAAAAAATATAGTATAATGTACTTCACATATCCATCACCTAGTTTCAACAATACTCTGCCATTCTTGTTTTATCTAAACTTCCACTCCCTCTGTTATTTGTGACAGTTATTTTTTAAAGGTATAATTGGCATACACTGAAATGTACAAATCTTAGCTATATGATCTTACAAATGAATATATCCACATAATTCATATTTCTATCACAGTTCTGAACATTTCCACACCCCCAAGTAGTCCCTTGTGTCCCTTGTCAGTGAATTCCCTTACCCCCAGGCAACCATAGTTCTAAATAGATTTGTGTGTCCCAGAACTTCATATGAAGGATTTGTATTCTTTGTGTGTAAAGCTTCTTTTGCTCAACATAAGGTCTGTGTGATTCATCCATGACCTTGTGTCTAAAAGTAGCTCATTCCTTTTTATGGCTGAGTAGTATTCCATTGTATAGCTATACCATGATTTGTTTCTTTATACCATTGATGGACATTTGACTCGTTTATCATTTTTTTGCTAACGTGACTAAATCTGTTATGAAAGTACTTGGAAAAATCTTTTTTTAGATTTGTGTTTTCATTCCTTTTGGATAAACATCTAGATGTAGAATTGCTAGGATAAAGGGGAGCTGTATGTTTGATTTTATAAGAAAATGTCAAGCTTTTCCCAAAGTTGTTGTACCATGTTATATTCCCACTAGCAACATATTAGAGTTTCTGCTGTTTCATATCCTCATGAACATTTAGCATTTTGTTTTGGTAGAGTGGGATTCTATTGTGATTTTAGTTTGCATTTTCCTGGTGGCTAATTATTTACTGGGTGTTTGCATACCTTTCTTTGTGAAGTGGCTGTTCCAAGTCTTTTTTAACCCTACTTTTAAATTGTGTTGTTTGTCTTCTTACTGAATTGCAGGACTTTCTACAAATATATTCTGTATACAAGTTCTTTGTCTACTTTATATTTTGCAAAGTTTTTCCCAGCCTGAGATTGGCCTCTTTATTTTCTTAATAGTCTCTTTTAATGAACAGAAATTTTACTTTCAGTGAAGTTTATCACTTTTTATGATTTGTGTTTCTTGTATCCTATGTGTTCAAGAAATCTTTGCCCAATCCTAGGGAACAAAAGTATTCTATGTATGCTTCTAGAAGCTTTACAGGTTTAGATTTTAAGTCTGTGATCCATCTCAAAATAATTTTTATGTGTACTGTGAGGAAGGGGTTGAGGTTCATTTTTATCCCACGTGGATATCCAGATGTTCCAGTTGTTGAAAAGTCTCCTTTCCTGATTGAATTGCGTTGGGACCTTTATAGAAAATTGACTGATCATGTATGTGTGGATCTCTTTCTGCAATTTCTATTCCATTTCATTGATCAATTTGTCTTTCAGTATGTCAGTATCACTGTCTCGATTACTGTAGTTTTATAGAAAGTCTTTCTAAATTATATGAGTCTTCCATCTTTGTTTTTTTTCAGGATTGTTTTGGTATTCCTAGGCTCTTATGTTCCCATGTCTCTTTTAAAATCAGTTTGCCAATTTCTATTTAAAGACACCTGCTGTGAATATTTTTGAGGTTACAGTGAATCCATAAATTAATCTCAAAGAAATGAATATCTTAATGTGGAATCTTAAAATCCATAGACATAATATACATCTCCATTTATTTAGATTTTCTTTAATTTATTTCAGCAACTATTTGTAGTGTTCCATGCAGAGCAGCCTTTTTCAATGAAGTATCACGATAGAATTAGCCCTAATGCCCTAATGCATTCTTCATATATAATGAATTAACTTACTGCTTATGCATCTAGAAATGTATTAGGTATCACTTATATGTGGAGTCCAAAAAAAAGGTCAGACTCATAGAAACAGTGAATAGAGTAGTAGTTGCCAGGGGTGCGGGAAATCGGGAGAGGTAGGTAAAAAGGTATAAACTTTCAGTTACAAGACAGATAAGTTCTAAGGATCTAATGTATAGCATGGTGACTGTAGCTGGTAATAATGTATTGTATAAATGAAATTTATTAAGAGAGTAGATGTTAAGACACACACACACACACACACAGGTAACTGAGGTGATGGACAGATTAATTTGAGGGTGGGAATTTTTTCACAATGTGTATGTATATCAAATCATCATGTTATACACTTTAAATATCTTACAATTTTATTTCTCAATTATACCTCAGTAAAGCTGGAAAAAGAAATGTAATAGAATTAAGAATTAAGCTTGGTAGAGTTAAGAATATAATCACCAAAATAAATCTTTTGCTTAATTTTGGCCTGGAACTGGGCAACACCTTGCAATACTATAGAACAGTATCACGAGCAGCATGTTGACATCAGTTCAGCCAAGGTAAAGACAGTTGCATCACCGCAAGGATCCCTTGTGTTGCACATTTATAGCAGGTATAACTGTTTTTTGTTTTCTTTTTACTTCTGGTGGTTACTACCATAATTCTAAATAATGTATTTGCATTTCTCTTAACAATGTCTTTTAACTAGTAACTTTATTACTCATTTTCAGAGTTTTATTGGTTTTAAATCTACCAATGGTTGTCTTTATAACTCCAAATAACATACTGCTATAATTTATCTGCTTTTAGATAATACTTCTTGACTCCCTATCATGTGAAAGAAGGAAATATCACCCCTTACCTCACTTTTCTTCTCCTCCCGTCTTCTCCTCTATACCTTACTTTTACATTGTCAAGTTTTCTAATATTGTAATTCTTCTGACTTTCAGGCTTTCTTGTTTATTATAGGTTGATTTTTAGATCTGAAAACCAATAGAAAGCATTTATAATGTTAAAATTATTTAAATATTCTTTTTTCTTTAATGTTCTTGATTGCAGAAACAGGTATGTGATTGGACCTGCTGAGAAGGAGTTATTTGGGGGCACTAATTCTGTTTGCTCTAAGAGAATGTTCAAGCATTATCAAAGCATCATCATCAAAGGGTCCTTTTCTAAAAACCTTTTTTGTTGTTGTTCAAAATTGTGTTACTTTTTAGTTTACTTCATAGTTGCACCATGATTTTCTTATACAGATTTTTAGTTTATGTAAAGCTTTTAATTCCAATTCTTTTTTTTTTTTGCTAAGAAAAATGAATATGTTAATAGCATCACTAAGATCTTCCATCCTTTTAATCATACTAACTTGAATGAAATCTTCTTTCTCAAAGATGTTTTCTTGGAACCCTAGGACCATGTTCTAACCGTTTCTAGATCTGTTGCATAGCTGTCATTGTGGGATTCCACCACCCTGCAAACACCACCACCATTTTATTCTTAACTAATTCTACATTTTCTTGGAATCTATAGTTTTATATTTGAGGATCCATGTTTTTCTTCTATTTGAGTCAACCTTCAAGTAACTTTTTTTCAGTAAAGGTGCATGAGAGGTAAATAGAATCCTTGCATATCAGAAAATGTCTTATTTTACCCACATGCTTGATTGACCTGGTACAGATATCCAGATTCAAGGCTATGTTTTCCTTAAATCTTGGAAGGCTTTGTTCCACTCTCTTCTGAAATCCGGAATGTGTCAAGTCTGACGGCACCTTCAGCCCTTTTCCTTTCTTGGTGACTGGATTTGGTCTCTGATAGCTTTGGGGATCTTTTCTGTATCTTCAGAAGTCTGAAATTCCACCAGGATATGCCTTGCTGTTTGTCTTTTTTCTTCAATCCTACTCAGCACCTGGTTTGCCCTTTTGACATGAAGACCCGCGTCTTTCTTTAGGTCTGGGGCATTCTCTTTTATTATTTTCTCCCCTCTCCTCTGTCCACTCTTTCTGAGACAACTATTAAATGGAATCTGGACATCCTCCATCTCAGTTCTTCTTTCGTAGTTTCCATCTCTTTTTAATTTTGTTCTACCCTCTTGGAGGTCTCCTTGACATTTTCTTCTGGTCTGCCTATTGAATTTCTTTTTATTTTCATAATCATTTTTAATTTCCCCAAAGTCTCTTTTTCTCTGATTGCTCCATTAATCACTTCCCATTTTTATTTCATGGATACATGGTCTTTTCAGATACCTTAGAGGATATGGATTGAATTTGAATTTTTATGTGGGTCCTCTTCTGTTGTATGAATTTTTTTCTATTGTTTAGAATCATGTGTTTATATTTTCACCTTGGTCCCTGTTGTGCTGGTTTTTTTCCCTAAATGTCTAGTAATTCTTAGTTGTTTCTTTATATGTGTTAATAAATTAATTGGGAGATTAATTTTTCCTTCTGTTTTCTAGCTAGTGTAATTTTCCTCTGTAGCTACATTGTTCTGCATGTACAAGAGGTCCCTAAAATATAATCTCCAATACATTTAATAATATATTAATCTAAAATACGTTTTACTTTAAAGCCCTTATCTATCATAAACCAATGGCAAAATAACCTCATAAAATCGCAAGGAAGATTATGGAATTTCCTATTAATAAGAAAAGGTTTTGAGGTCCAAGTTTAAAAATTCATGATGTTAGGAATAGCTGAATTACTAAAATTGAAAATTAGGGCAATCTAAATTAATGAGGTTTATTCGACTAAATGATACGTGGGTTTTCATTTTACTAGCACATAGCACTCTCCCTTTAGTCTCGCTCTGTCCCTGCGGCATCATGGTTTAGATGCCCGTGAGGACATACCGTCTAATTCGTTGTTAGAAGCCGTTTGCACACACCCTGTGTAAAGCCGGCACCCCCGACGTGGTCCCTCTGTGCTGGTTTTCCCCCCTCCTACTCGCTGACATTTGCTGGTGCTGCCATGGGGGGCTGAGGGGGCCGGCCCGGGGCCGGCTCTCGCCCCCTGGCTGCCCTGCTGCACAGGACAGCTGCCTGGGGAGCCCAGTGCCAGCTCCCAGGACTCACGCACCTCGTCACTCCGGAGCAAGGGCCTCAGGGCATGAGAGGCCTTGCAGGCTGCCAGATTCCGCTTCTTCTTTCCAGGTCGTACATTTTAGTAGTGACTGTTCTTGCCTCTGACTCAGACTGTTTTAGAAGTGCCATTTAAATTTGTCAGAAAACTCACTTCAGAGTGGCCTCACCTGAACCTGTGATGAGTGGGGGCGGGAAGGACGCTAGGCTGCCTTGGTCTACAGGGAGGCAGAGGATGGTTTTCCTCTGATCCCATAGACTGGAAAGGGTCTGATCTGGAACCCCCTTTTCTTCCTTCTCCCTCCAGAATGCTCTGGGTCATGAGTCTGAGAGATTCAGATTATTGCAAACCCTTGCTCTTATTGAACCCATACTGGGTGAGAAGGCCTCACACAGCCCTAGGGCTTAGTGACAGTGGGGGAAAAGATGCACTCAGCATCTGCTATGCGTTAAATTGTGTCCTCCCCAAATGCGTATGTTGAAGCCCTACGCCCCCGCCAAGGACCTCAGACATAAGTGTATTTGAGATAGGGCCTTTAAAGAGGTAATTAAATTAAAATGAGGTCAATAGGGTGGGCCCTCATCTGATATGACTGGTGTCCTTACAAGAAGAGGACTTTTGGACACATAAGAGAGAGTCAGGAGACATGTGCACGTACAGAGGGCTGACTGTGTGGAGACACAGTGAGAAAGTGGCTGTCGGCAAGCCAAGGAAAGAGGCCTCAGAAGCCAGATCTGCCAACACCTTGACCTCGGGCTTCCAGCCTCCAGAACCGTGAGAAAAAACATTCTGTTGTTTAAGGCACCCCAGTCTGTCATATTTTGTGTGACAGCTCTCACCGACGAACACAGAATCCTTATTCATTCCCTGCTGCCCTCAGGGACAGAGGAAGAAGGCAGTCACTGGGGCCTGAGTAAGTAGCCCAGATGGTTTGATTGAAAAAGCTGTGTCTTTGACTGTAGGACACTGGTGCTATCAAGGAACGATTTTGACTAATCTTGCTGAGTTCTAAACTCTCGGTATCAAACTTCGATGGAGAGCTAGTGAGGGAAATCAGAGAGATGGTAATTAGGAGAATTTCACAGGAGTGCAAGAATAATATTGTGTAGGATGTGAGCTGCGATATGCTGATAAGGGCCAGTTGCCACAAGCAATGGCAAGAAAAATCTGGAAGTTCTGGTTTGCCAAAGAATCTGACACCCCAATAAGTTCTTGACTTTAGAGCTTAAAATTTTAAGTCCCTTGATTTGGTTGTGCAGAGCTTCATGAGTGGAAATCTTTATTTTCATTTTGTATGTTCCTCCACCCCCTGCCCATCTCTTCAAAGCCTTATATTATCGCTGGCATTTCTAGCAGCAGAATTCTTTCATTTGAAAAACTTGAATCCTGATGGACCTAGTTCTGCCCTAAGTCTCAGGTTTTTCACTCTACCTCATTCATTCACCTCTCCGTTCTCAGTTATCTTCACTTAAAAAGAGAGATAATTACTGCTCCCAACCTCACAGAGATAGGATTTTTGATGTTGGAGGCATTCACTTTGAGAAAGAGAGTAGACTTCAGAAAGGACTTTTTTTTCCCATTCCCCTTGGATGTGCGAAAGTGATGTAGCCTCTCTGAGCCTCAGAGTTTTTGTTTTTCGTCTTAAATTAGCAGGGCTCTTCCTTCTTTCCTGCCCCTGGCCTCTCAATCTAGTACTTTTAAAATGTTAAGAATAAGAGGAAGGATAAGGCCACCCCCGCACCTGTAGGGCTGTGGGCAGTTCCAGGAAAAGCTGTTGGACAGGCGTGAGCAGGTTCATGGGGTGGGGGACAGGGGCCGGGTTCGTTAGGAGTGGTGCACACAGCAGTCTGGAGAAAGTGCTCACGCTGGAGCACATTGCTCAGATCCCGGGGTTGGTCGTAACCCTGCCTTGGCCACTCACTTATTCTGGAACCGGGAACAAGTCACTAATTCTCACTGGTCTTTGTTTTCCTCCTTTCTAAAATGAAAGGGTTGGACAGGAGAGGAACTGTTCAAAGTGTGTGTGTGTGTTTTTAGCTCTGGAACCCTTTCTTCAAATAAAGGCTCAACTGGAAGCCCAGAAAAAAAAAAAAAGAGCTGAAATTTCTCTGGTAAAATTTGGGGTGGAGCACAGAGTCAGCCCTTCTCCTCTAATTCCTCACTAATCCCTGAGAAGCCTTATTATTCTGTGTATGAGCTTGAAGACAGCCGGACTAGATGGTCTGCAGGCTCCCTCTAGCTTTCTGTCTCCGTGTGCTCGGAGGAGTAGAGCCTGCAGTATCAGAAGGTGGGGGAGAAGTGTTTGACTGCTAAGGGCAGTTTTGTTCTTGACCCCAGTAGTTGGTTATTAGGGACCCTAAAAAGATTAGCAAGGCATCCTCTGTGTTGACTTATTTTGAAAGGTTTAAATGCATATTGTTGTTGTTTGGGTTTTTTTTTTTTTGCTCTATCATTAAACATACCCTTAACTAGACTTATCCTCTTGAATGTGGAACAGAGTCAAAGATTTTTATTTTGTTTTGTTTTCTGACTTTTGACTAGGTTTATAAAGGTTTGATGTATATATGCGGACCAGCCCAACTGCCTTTGCTAAAGTAAACAGATGATCTTGGAAAAGATGAAAGTTGAAAGCAGGCGGACACAAACCATTAAGATTTTCAAAAGTCAGGAGGAGAGTCTTTGGAATGATTAGTTTGCATGAGACTGTAAATAAATAGTTGCTTTCATTAAAGACTGGATAGAATGTTTTAATGCCAGTGAACTGTTAACTAGGCAGGGTGATGCAGAATGTTAAGTTAAATGTAAAGTTTCCCACATTACACTGGAGAGTTGAATCAGGGTCAGTGGTTTGAAGTAGCACTCTCATTCTCATTAAAATGTGGTGTATTTCTCTTCCCACCAATTTTGAATAAAGATTCCAAAGAGAATGCAGCTTTCAAGCTGACTGTTAGTGGTACACACTGAGCGAAAGATACAGGTGAGGCAGAATGATGGAGTAACATTTCTAGGGCGAGTATGTGTTTTCTAGGTGTTTATTCTATTTTCCTACCCTTTAATAACACAAAATTCCGTATAAAATGTAACCTGCTGTGTATAACACAGTCAGTAAATATCCTCCTTCCTTCTCGACGGGGGAAGCTATGTGTGGGATATTTTGCCATCACCATGGTCATATGTCACTTGTGAGCCAAAGGGTAATTAATGTGGAAATTATAAAAATTCAGACTACAGTAAATTGTGATTTAACTTAATCTTTGATCCTCTTAAAATGACAGAAAGGTAGACTCTCCTCATTCTGCAGTAATTTTCTCCTTTTAGACTTCATCATGGCAACTTTTTCAAAGGTACAGAAAAGTTGGAATCTCCCAGTTTATTTGTGTCAAATGAATCACTGAGGAGAAATGCCTGTTGTTTTTGCAGGGAGTACAGAATACTTTTTAATCCCCCCCAGCCTAGCCAAGCTATTATTGATTTTTTTACTTATTTAGGTTTTAACAGAGGTACTGGGGATTGAACCCAGAACCTCATGCATGGTAAGCAGCAGCTCTACCACTGAGCTATACCCTCTCCCTGGCCCCCTCTACTTGAAGAGGTTCGCACAAATAACAGCATTGATATGATTGATTGCAGCTGTGGATTCTCTCGGCAGAGCGACGTGGGATGTTGAGACTGAGCCATCTGATCACATCTCACTCTAGCATAGTGATGAACACATACAGACCTGGGTTCAAGTTCCTGCTCCGCTGACTGTGAGCTGTGACTCTGAGAGAAAGCACTTTCTCTCTAGGCTTCATCTCATCTGTTAAAGAGGGAATAATAACACCTTTCTTCCAAGTACTTACCTTCTAAGGTTGTTAGGAGGAAAAATTGAGAGATGAATATAAGAAATGCTTGTCTTAGTCCCTGGGACAGAATAACTGTTAGCCCCACTTCGGGGTGGTGGCCGCAGATGTCAGGGGCAGCATCAAGCATTGATTAGGGTACTCGAGAGGTCAGGTGTCAGACTCCCAGGTACCAGCCACCCCATTTCTATCCAGCGTACTGTTTGATGTGGGGAGTCCAGTTTCTGTGTGCTGGGGATTTCATCTCAAGTCCTTTTTGATGAATAGTAGACAGAAAAAAAAAGAAAAGAAAAGAAAAAAAGAAAGGGAGAAAGAAAAAGAGAAGGAAAGAAAGAAAAGAAAAAGAATTGAAAGAAAATATGGGTGGGTCCTGTTAGCTCACCTCTTCTGATGTAGATAGAGCAGATATTATTGGCCCATTTTACAGATTTAGAAGTCAGTTTGGTGAATTAGCAATAGGGACACGTCAAGAAGTTGGGTCTAGTAAGTGCTGGAAGGCAGTTCCAACCTGAACATGGGATGCTCTTCTACACAGTGAGCATGAGGTTTGCGGAGCAGTCTGCTATGATGGTTGTCCCCTCCCTGCAGCCTTTGCAGAGACAAATACTACCCATCAGCTAGAGGGCTCTTTGAGGAAATTAATTCAGGAGACTCCCGTGAAAACAGGGTATGACTCAGAAAAATGACATTTTCTATGTCAATAATAAGAACCCCACCCCTCCCCCAAACAGTCTTCAGCATTCAGACTTTTTGCAAATGGCATTAGCAGCCTTGGATATATTTTTACTTTTTATACTGCTAAACTCATGGGTCACCCCATCACTATTTCAGGCATAGACGTGGCTTTGGCATCCTCCCTGATTTAATGATTTGCCCTGAGCTGTTTAATATTCTTGAGGGAGTTTTAGCATCCTGGGCATGGTCTCTGATTCAGACTGCTTGTGTCCAAGTCCCAGATGCATCTCTCATTAGTGGAGTGACCTTGGGCAATTTCTGTAACTTCTCTCTGTTTCCGTTGCCTCATCTTTCAGACGGAGACGATCATGTTCCCTGCCTTAGAGGGTTATAAGAAATCAATGAGAGCATCTTTGTTTAAAACCTGCAGAGAGTGAGCCATTGGTAAATGTGAGCTATGAATGATCATGAGGCTGATCTATTTGCAGTTTATGAAACTGAGGTATATAGTGAGCATATGTAGTAGGCGTTGATATTTTCTTAGTAAAGTCCATGAAATATCATTGCCAGCCACAAAAATAATGACATGGGATCCACTTGGAAATCATCAGCAGAAACCAGGTCTCAGAGCACAGAGCTAGCTGTGTGCCTTCGAGACCGCATCTGGATGAAACCACCATCAGAGACCTTTCTGTTTCAGTGGGTGGTGAACTGCAAGTTCTTTTAGTTCTTGAAATTGTTCTTTCCCGTGGGGTCATGTAGCTGAGCTTGGGTCGGGGGCAATTATCTGGGCTTAGACTGAATATCCCTGGAACACAAGTTCAAGGGAAATGATAAATCAGGGCGTAACTCTTTTTCCCTGTGCCTTTCTACTTAGGGTCTAGAGGGGTCTTCTTCTTAATTGAATATGACCTTTTGAGAAATCTAGTTTCCATCTTTCCCAATAGAATCGTTTTTCTTATGGAATCAAATTTGCTTCAAGTTTCTGTCTCCTCTACGTAGTTTAAAGATGAGGCCAGGGCCCTGTGCATGTTTTGTTATTAATATCTGCTATTTTTCACTCTTAGCTCTGTCATAAATTACATTACAGTAGGCATCATTTCCTAGGCTCGGTCTTTTAACATAATCTCCTGTGCTGTTTGCCTAGGAACACGCAGCATCTATGTTACCAGGTTAGCATCACTGGGGACCATACCCGACTGGCAAACAGAGCCCGGCACTGTGGTCTATCATAGCCGTCCAAACAGCAGAACCGAATGTTGCCAGTCAAAATTCTCTTGCCTCATACATTTTGTGTGGCTTTGCCAATCCTAAATGCCTCTGGTTTGAAGATTTCTCATCTTTGACACTATGAAGTAAATTGTCTCCAAATTCCCTTCTAGCCCTCTCCTTCCTTGGAGCTGTGTTTCCAAACCCTGTGTTGCAGTCAGTTAAACCAGGTGTTTCCAAGCCCTATGTTGTGGTCAGTTAATATTCGTGCTGGAGTTGGGTGTTCTCTGGTCCAGTAAATTTAGGAAATGCTTCTTACCTTATTCTCCTCTTAAAAGAGTTACAAGGCACACATGCTTATTAATGTCTCTGAGAAGTCCATGGTTAAGAAACCTGTTTAACAATGTTAATGAAGCATTTCTCAAATATAGGTGAATATGCAATGTAAGACATTTTTAATTTACTAATCTTGCTGACAGTCAGTCGCTTTCCTAGGAAGACTTCTGAGGAGCATCATTTGGGAAAGACTTCTCCCCCAGCTTCCTCAGGTGACTGAGTGATGTAAGATCAGCAACGCATAGCGGTATCTCTGAGTTCAGAAAGACAGTGTAGGAACACCACTGCCACTGAACTGGAAGACGGTCATGAATTTTAAACAGTTTTAAAGCAATTGCTTTATGGATTCCAGTAAATTGCTGGAGTATCTCTGGTTCAACGAACAAAAGTCAAATTCGGAGGACCATGACTAGGAAGGAACTACTTTATTGGCTAACTGTTCAGAAAGTCGAAGTTTCCACTTTGGATCGTGCCCCCACCCCCTCTCCGGGCTGTCCTGCCTTACAAAAGGCAAGGAGCCCATGCAAGTTACTTTAAAACTAGATCCTGTTTTAGCCCCAGGAAATAGCTCCAGCCCTACACGTGGTTTTTCCTTCCCCAAGGTGGCTGGCACACGGAGAGCCCGTATCCCTTTCATTTAAGAATAGTGAGGGATTATAACCTGAGGTTTCAAGGGATTAGGAAAAACTAGCTCCATTACAATTGAAATGAGGACTAACCAGAAAAAAAAATGCAATTTAAGACTTTTGTTCCATCCTTATGGTAAGAATCCCAAGACACTAACAAAAAAACATTAGGGCTAAACTCTGAAGTCACTGCCATGAGAATCCTGAGCATGAGGCGTCATCGGAAGGCTTCAATAAGTGCGACTGGCCTCTTGGCAGCAGCTAACGTATGACAGCTCTGCAAATGCCAAGCATTTTATCAACGAGTGGTCCAGTTGTGATCCTTTGTCTGGCGCCTGGTGCTTCGGCCAAGTCAGGAGGACGTTATCGGTGGCTGGACTCGAGGAAGGGAGGGGAGGGCATCTCAGGAATGTGACTGTCTCCTGAGCCATTTCAAAACGAAGCAGCCACCTAGATGGAGAAAACAGTAACCTGGGAGTGTTAAATTCATCAAGCTTTAAATTTAAACAATGTGATCATGTAGTCTTTCCTTTTGATGGGTAGATCGTGGGTCTTATACCGAATTAATATCTCAGAATGGGTGTTGGTGCTTCTGTCTTTAATGCAGGAATTAAATGATCTACCCTCACACTTAAAAACAACTGTGGCAGTTTCCTTCTACGTCTTAGCCTGTAAATGCCTATCTAACGCTGGGGATATTTGTCCTAAGTGTCTTTTCCCATTTAAACTGTGTCTTCATAATGTTTCCAATTTGCAAAAGCCCTGGTGTTCAAAATTAACTGGGAGAAAAGTTGGTCTGTGGGTGATGAGTAATCCAACCCAGCATCAGGGCATTAACTGACCCCTGGAAAAAAAATGCTTCTTTCCCGAGCCTTTCCGGATGAGGCCACTGTTTTCCGACAGCCTGCACCTAATATAAAAGGGCTCGGAGTCCATGGCGGGTCTCAGAGCAGCGTTGTCAGGGAACAACCTCCAGAGCCATGATGAGCAGCCAGGCTGATAGTAAAAGGAGCCTCCCCTAGTTGGAGTATTTTGTTAAATCCTAGTAAAAAAAAAAAAACCCTAAAAGCCCATCTGGCGAGATGATAATTCATTAAGTGAAAAGAGGAGGCAGAAGGCTGGGGAGGATCGAGCCTTTTCTTTCTTTGTCTCCTGTGTTTGAGTTATTGAGCAATCACAGTGATCAAAATCTGGATTCCAAATCGTGCTGGAGTGGAGGAAAACCCATGGGACATGCTGGGCGTGTTTTAATAGTGTCTTCCCAGAAAGGACAGTTTTCTGCAGCTGTGACGTCGTGAACTGATGTGTTGGTCAGAGTGGCCTTCAGAATTGGTGGGAGACAGAGTGGGGAGGATCAGGGGATGAGAACTCTGTCCTGGAGGAAGGAGCTGGAATCGTGCAGGGAAGCTCCTCATTCTTCCTGAGCTGGCGATGACACACCCTCTGGGTGGCGCACCCCAGCCCACAGACTCGTGGGAGGAGAGCCAGGGCCCAGGCCTTTCCTCTGAGGAGTGGATGCGGTCCCTCTGTGTGCCAGCCACGTCGGGAGGAAAGGCTGCAGTCTTGGGGCTTTGTGCACGTTGATGACCTGGGAACTGACTGAGCTCATGGACCCTCACCACATCCTCAAAGACAACCAAGGTTTGACTGTCCGTTTTGTCAACTCGGCATATGTGCTGTTTGGGTAGACTGTGTTTAAAGATGAGAAGAGATGCAGGGACTTTTCCATTGGTTAAAATAGTTGTATGCTTACAATATGAGCCATCTATGTGCATAATGGGTTTGTATAAGATGCATATGCTCTATATTAACATGTTTCTAGATATCATTAATGTAAAGGAATTTAAAAATGGATATGATGGTTTTGTAGCAGGAATCCAACTCAAATTGAATTTAGGTACGTTGGTCTATTGGAGCACTTTAAAAGGAGTCCTCAGTGACTGTGGGCAAACATCTGTGACCCCATTTCTGCTCCCCGTGCCCTTTTCCTTTCATCCCCCATTTCTCTGACAGTACCTTTGTATTAACATAGCTTTGAGATGAATTCTTTCATCCTCCTACATTATGATGTAGATTTTGTCTCCATAGATCAGCACGCTAGGTACTTTGTTTGAGTTAAGGATGCCGCCCCTAGAATGCTCCCCCTACAGTTATGCTGTATGGCAGAGTTTGTTCCCGGTGAGGCTGAATTCCCAGCTGACCCTGCTCAGCATCCCCAGGGACAGACAGCCAACGCCACAGCCTCAGAGGCATCCCAACGTGATCCTGCTGGCTGCTGTGCTGAAACCAGCAAACCGCATCGATTCACGCTAGTTCTTTTGACACGAGACTCCTTAAGATAAGCGACTGTAACTTATTTTGGTTTCTGGAGAGTAGGCTAGCAGGTAATTCCATGCAAGGCAGATACGCTTTGTACTCTCCTACCTTCACTTCGGAATGCTCTGCTCTTCTCAGTTTACCAGAACTTCCAGTGAGCCTGAGTTTGCCTTCCCACCTAGGTCCTGGAGGATGGGGAGCCAAGGCATGCTACACTTCACATGTGCACACTTGTTGAAAGATACAAGGGAAGTGAATGTTGGCACCCTGTAACTGATGAATAATTCATGGTGGCTTTCTGGGCCGTAAGATTTTCTCCTGTAAAGGAACATTATTTTGAAAGACAATGCTGATTGAAAAATCTGGAAATGTGGCTTCATATTTTTTTAAACCAATCTATCATTAACATTTACGGGACAGGCAAAAATTGACAAACATCAGAATAATTAAATTTAAAGCTGACACTGTCCTCTTGTGGGCAGTAAGCCAAAAACTGAGCCTCAACTTTTCCCTCCCCTGTTCTCTCTAAAGTGTAACATCACCTGATGTTTACAAAAGGCCCCTGGATTCTTTAACGCTCTCTGGGCGTTCCCTGAAGATAGAATCTGAATTTTAATAATAACATTGTACATATTAATTAGTATGAATACACTACTGATATTTAGAGTTGGAAACTATGATTCAAGGGGTCTTAGAGATAAAACTAGACTATCTCAAGATTTCTATATGTCTTTCTCTGAATAAATTTGAAGCCCTCTGGTTTCCTTGCATTGTAACAAGGGTGGATTTTAGTTTTGATTTCCAGGAAAGATAGGGCAGCTTTTGGAATATCTTAATGACAGAGAGACTGTAAGTTAACACAGTAAGTCTATCTGATTATATTTTTTAGTGGTCAAACTGGAAAGAAAAATTCTTTCAAAAGAATTTCATTTCTTTTCTCCATTTTTTTTTTTACTAGTCCCCTCCTTTCCAGTCCATGGCATATTTTTTAACGTATTTGGAGTCTTTCCACTTGGCTGCCAGCTGGAATCTACAGAGAGTGTATCCCGAGAACACTCAACAGTAGACTTGAATCTCAGTCATAAGTAAATTGGAAGCTGGTAAATTATTCTGAGATCTAAAAACAGGCACACCTTATGTTTGTGACATAAGGGGTTTCACGACTCTGCATTGTTTTAAAGTATTCTCCATAGGGAGTATTGAAAATATAGGGGATATTGACAATATATTTTAATGACCTTTTTTTTTAAAAAAAAAAAGAAGGGCTGTGTAATAAACAAGTTTGACCATGCTTAAATTTGATGTCTTTACTGGTAGCTGGGTCCCCAGTGCTTTAAAGCAACCACATTTTCACCTGTTCATCCATTCCTCCTTAATGAGTCCATCACCCTGTCCTTCTCTCCTGACACACCCTTTTATTTTTGTTTTGTTTTGTTTTGTTTAACCGAGGTACTAGGGATTGAGCCCAGGACCTCATGCACACTAAGCATGCGCTCTACCACTGAGCTATATCCGTCCCCCCAATCTTGGCACACCTTGAAAGAATTAACTAGTTAGATGACTTTGATATGGCGATTTACTATCTTCTGCTCTAAAGGATGTGCTTAGAGCTAGAGTTTGCATACAATTAATAGTAATTTAGACACATGAGCTACCCAGCCTTCTATTTTATGTGAAAATCTGACTTCTGACACGTACTCCATCCTTAATACACTTTAAAAATTGGGGTGGTGGTCAGGATATTAAATCAGGATATTGAGGTTTAACAAGACATGTCTAAATGCCGTTCATTTCCAAAGAGGGGGAAGAAAGGGAGTGCGCTGATTGGCATTCCTGTTAGGTTCCATGTGAAGGAATGGAATGCCGGGCAGGTTTTTCTGCTTTGAGAGGCAGTCACAGCTGCCCTTACACATGAGCTCTGTCAAGGTCGGTGACCAGTAGGTCAGTTAGAGCATGGCATTGCCAGAGACGTGCCCGAGCCGGGGAGCAGGCCGCAGAAGCACTGAGTATTGGGTTTGCGTAAGACAGTCAACAATAGAACAGTAGAACGGGCCTTGAGAACCACTGTCTGAGTCTCGCCTCCCCCTAGTCTCCTTCACAGGCTCCCCAGGCTTGTGACCATACTGCGTTCCTTGAAGATCTTAATAGAATAGAAACTTCCTGAGCCTGGTATTACTCTTCTTTATAATCTTCTTCTTTATAATACTTTACATGGGAACCAGACCTCATGTGAACTGAAGTGGTGCAGAGAATTAGAGGATGAAGTGGGGTACACAGTGTTCTTGGAAGAAGGTCAGTGGAGTGGTATTATTTTGGGAGAAGCACATCTCTTGACTATTTTACCTGGTTTAAATGGTTTGTTCTGGTTATTTTTCATGTACAATGTGTTGCTGGCTATGTGAACACTCAAATGCACATGCAGATTCATGGATTTAATTAGTCATTTCACTTTTGAGTCTCTTCACCTCACTCATGTCTTTATTTACTTTTGTAACTTTAAAGGCACTCTCACTGTAATATTTTGTCTCTAATTAGTAGCTTCATCAGGGAGGGTTTGTTGATGCATCACAGAGCTCCCCAGATTTGGCGTTAGAACAGCTCATTAACATCATTTATTGTCATTAATTTAGTCAGTATTTTTCTTTCAGCAGGTGGCAGGCTCTGTGCTAGGTACTATTCAGAATAAATCTCTGTCATTTTGAATCTGTGATCTTGGAAGGACCATTGGCATGTACGTGCCAAAGATGTGCTGAGCACCTACCCAACATGAGAAATTAGTGAGGACCTGGGCCAGATGAAGAATACCAGTATTGGACTATAAGATGTAAGAAGATGTGGTCACCTAGGGAATGAAAGTTGGTGCAGCTGCTATGAAAAATAATGTGAAGGTTTCTTTAAAAATTAAAAATAGAGCTATCATATGATCCAGCAATCCCACTCCTGGACATATATCTGGAAAAGGCAGAAACTCTAATTCAAAAAGATACATGCACCCCAATGTTTATAGTACCCCTATTTATGATAGTCAAGACACGGAAGCAACCAGGTGTCCATCAGCAGTTGAATGGATAAAGAAGATGTGGTATATGTACACAATGGAATACTACTCAGCCATTAAAAAGGAAAGAAACTTTGCCATTTGCAGCAATATGGATGAACCTAGAGATTATCTTATTAAGTAAAGTAAGTCAGATGGGGAATAATGCAAATGAATTTATTTACAAAACAGAAACAGACTCGAAGACATAGAAAATTAACTTACGGTTACCAAAGGGGAAAGGGCTGGGGGAGGGATAAATTAGGAGTCTGGGATTAGCGGATACAAATTACTGTATATAAAATAGATAAACAACAAGGATTTACTCTATAGCACAGGAAACTATATTCAATATCTTATAATAACCTATAATCAAAAAGAATCTGAAATAAATAAATTAATTAATTAATTAAAAAAAACTGAATCACTTTGCTGTACACCTGAAACTAACACAATATTGTAAATCAACTATACTTCAATAAAAAAAAAAAGAAGACGGACCTAAAGAGGTTAGGATGCTAGCTAGGGAAACCGAGGGGGCTCCTCGGCATACAGATGACCCCACTGGTTTCAGTGGGGCACAATCTGACCACAGGTCACTTGTCACCGGGGCTCCAGTATGGGGTCAGGCTGCCTTTAATCCTCAGGAACCATCTCTGCCCCGAATCACTGCTTAGAGCCACAGGGATTGGGGATTTATTTTCCCCTTGCTAAAATGACTATTCTTTGGTGACTTTCAAAGTTATTTTTTCTAATGTAAATATTTAATTTTGGACTTGTAGAAGGAAAGGATGTTCCTTCTTGCTCCCTAGAGACAGAGAGATTTGGTTCACATCATGGCTTTGATACCTACTAGCCTGGTAACCTTCGGCAAGTGTCTTCATTTCTCCAAGCCTCAGTTTCTACATCTATCAAATGGGGCTAGTAGGACTACCTGCTTTATAAGATGGTGAAGATTAAATGAAAATGTCTATAAAACACATGGCATGGTGCCTCACATGTAATTATAATGAAGGGGTTCTAGAATTAGCAATTATAGTTCCGCCTGAGAAATTCAGCTGCTTCCAAATTATTTATATTGTTAAATAGTGCTTTGGAGTCCATGGGCCGTGATTCTGGTTTGGTTATTTTTTAAGTATGTGTTTTATTTCACTTATTGTTAATTACACAAATCATACAAGAGTAAGCTTTCACTGTAAAAATTTCAAATAATATATGAAAGGCAAAAGCTCCCCTTGACCATCATCCAAACCTGGGCAGTAACTACTATTATCAGTTTTAAAAAATTATTATTATTATTATTTTGGCTGGGGGAGATAATTAGGTTTATTTGTTTATTTATTTTTAGAGGAAGTACTGGGGATTGAAGTGAGGACCTTGTGCATACTAAGTATGCACTCTACCACTTGAGCTATACCCTCCCCAACTATTATCAGTTTTGTTTATTCATTGTGTTTTCATCAAAGTAATTCATGCTCCTAGTTTTTAAAGTGAAATAGTGTCTTCTGTCATGAACAGGAGATGAAGGAACAAGAACCAAGGATTCTAGAGTTTTTCTGGCCTGACTTCCTAAGATGATCAAAACTGTGGCACCTCTGTTACAGAATGTGGCTTTTCTAGGTGGGACTTTTTAATTTTTTGTTTTTCATCTTTGGCTGTTATTGGTCAGTCTCCAGGCAGAGAAGAGGGTGAGGGGAAATGGAGGTTCAGCTCTTTCCTATAAAGGCAACATCCTGTCCTCCAGTTCACATCATCCTTCATCCCTGCCTCCAGTGGTACTTGTTGCCTCTAATACCAGGCCTCCCCGGCTCACTCCCACTGCCGTCTCCCTTCCAGGTTAAGTTTCAGCTCCTCCCTCTTTGCTTATGTCATTCATTCACTTTCCAGCTTCCAAAATCATGTACACATCTTCCACCTGCCGTTGTTCCTCCTTTCTTGTTCTTTTTGAGGTTTTGTGGAGGCACAGAGATAAACACATATTCACAGCATCACGTTCAATCAGATCCTCAAAGCTGCTGTGGATTTTCACGCTCCATTATTGTCTTATACTCTAATTAGCTCACACTTAATTTAATCTCCTTCAAGAGAATTATAAGTTCACTGATATTAGAAACTGGTTTTTGTATCTTTCAGAAATCTCAGTCACGAGCACATGGTAGGTACTCACTAAATTCCTTTTTTTAATTGAGGGAACATTGCTTTATAACATTGTGTGAGTTTCACATGTACAACATTATCATTTGACTTCCAGAGACACTGCAGCATGGTGTAGATACCACATCTTCTTTATCCATTCATCCATCAGTGAGCACGTAGGTCATTTCATATCTTGGCTATTAAAAATTATGCTGCAATGAACATAAGGGTACATATATCATTTCAAATTAGTGTTTTCATATTTTTTGAATAAATATTCAGAAGTGGAATAGTTGGATCATATGATAGTTCTATGTTTAACTTTTTGAAGAATCTCCATAGTGTTTTCCACAGTGGCTGTACCAATTTACATTCCTTCAAAAGCATACGAAGTTTCCCTCTTCTCTACAGCCTCTCCAATACTTGTTATTTTTTGTCTTTTGATAATAGCCATCCTAATGAGGTCAGGTGATATCTCATTGTGGTTTTGATTTGCATTTCCCTTATGAGTGGTGATGCTGAACAATTTTCGTTTACCTATTGGCCATCTGTATGTCTTCTTTGGGAAAATGTCTATCCAGATCCTCTGTTTCTTTTTCAGTCAGGTTATTTGTTTTATTGTTGTTGAGTTGTATGAGTTCTTTATAGGCACTAAATTCTTATTGATTCATTGATTTTTTTTTAAACATCTGGCTGAAAAGGAACATTCACATATATTACCTTTAAGAGCATGGTCCCATAAAATCATGTCACTAAATATTGAAAATTTTTCATTTTTGCCTTTAAGATTCCAAGGAAACGTAAGTGTCAGCAGCTAAGTATTTTCAGACTTACAAGGGTCTCTTGTATCCATCAGTTATTGCTGCTTCATAAACCATCCCAAAATTCAGAACTTTAAAGCGACAATCATCTCTCATTTTCCATGAGTGTGCAGGGATGGCAGGGGGTCAGCTGCCTTCTGCTGTATCAGTGGGCAGTTTGTCAGGCTTACTCACATGTTTGAAGGTAGTTCTGCTCCACGTTATCTTTCATCCTTCTCGGGACCAGCAGATTATCCCAGCCGGGTCCTCAACACGGTGAAGCCGAAGGACAAAGAGCAAATGGAAACACGCACGACCTCTTGAGGCTTAAGCTCAGAGCCAGCACACAGTCATTTCCTTCCTCCTTATTCTGTAGGCCACAGCAAGTCACATGGTCCAAGTGGGAGGGCATTGCAGAGTTACATGGCAAAGGGCTTAGATACAGAAAGGAAGATAATTTAGGGCCCCTGAGGCAACCTGTCTTGCCTTCTCTGCAGTAACGGGAGTCCTGGCGTGAGGGGACACTTACTGATGCTCACTGAAACAAAAGTCCTATGTCCAGCTAACTTTGCCGGACTTTCATTTTTGATTACACACAAAAGAGACAATTCTAACCTCCAAGGACCTTACTAATCGTACTGGAGGAAATGACCTACAGATGAAACTAATGAATAAAATGCTTATAGAGCAGAAAGCTAGGAAGCAGAAGATTGAACACTTTGCATGTGACTAGCCTAAAGCAAACTTTTGCTGTAAAGGATGAGATAGTAAATATTTTATTTAGCCTTCATGAGCCACGTGGTCTCTGTTACAACTATTCAATTGTGTTTGCAGGATGAAAGCAGAAAGATAGTACACAGTGGATGGACATGACTGTGTTCCAATAAATCTTTATTTACAAAATCAGACTGTAGACATTAATTTATAGACCACTGGCTTAGAAATAAGAAAGGGTCAGTTATGGAAGACCTGTTGAAAAAGGACCAGTGGTTTCCAAGGCAATAAAGATTAATTTAGCTCAACAAGATATGTTCTAGATAAGAAGTCAGAAAAAACTTATGATCATTCAATAGATAAATTTTCCGACACGTTAATGTGGTTCAGTCAGAATGAAAACTCATCACTCTTCAAAAGTATTACTTGCTACAAATTATTTCTGCTTCTGAATGCCTGTTTGAAAACATGTTTACTAGGAATGTTAATATTTTTGCTTAGTTGGAGGATGAGGAAAAGTAGATTTGAAAATAAAGTGAAAGAAATACCTGATTAAAGTGACTTGATTTTATGCCACTTAAACAAAATTTGATTTGACTGATGTGATCTAGATTTGTGTAAAGGAACTAAAGGGATTAATAGGAACGCTTTAACTATTAAACAATATGCAGCACTCACGTGGGTATTTTTCCATCTCAGTTGTATTTCATTTAGATTTTCCTTAGCCGTCTTCACGCTCCCCCCGCCTCCCATATTTGAAGATAGTAAAAAAGCCCAGAATACTGTTAGGAAATAGAGTTTTTTTGCTCAAAATCTGTAATATCCATTTACTCAGTTACATTCAGCTTGTCATCAGTAGCCTGAATCTTGACAGATTTCTGCTGATTAAATCCAGATACAGAAGCGTTTGAATTAGAGCTTTAGGAAAGGTGAGGAAGAGATAGGCCCCTTGGATAAGATTCTTAATTTTATGAGTAGTTTTCTAAAGCTTCGTGTTTTTCTCAGATGTTTCTTGGTTTTTCTCTCCTGGTGGAAATGTCAAAATATGCACAGAAGAAGGGCTCTGAAAGGTATTTTTGATTTTTCTCCTTTCACTAGTATTTATTTGTGTCAGTCACTGCGTGAGGACTTGGGATGCAGCAGGGAGGAAGACTGGTCCTCATTCTTCCCTGTGGGGCGCTCAGGGGCCAGGGACAGCTGCGGACAGGTTGACCTCGGTGCGTCAGTGTGTCCAGGGGGGTCTCAGAGAGAGGGATCCAGTCTTCTCAGAAGTAAGAGGGATTTTTTTCCCAAGATAAATAAACTCTCCTGATTTTACATACATATGGTTAAAATAAAACTGCACCACGGAAGGAGTTAGAAATTGCCATTCCTGGTCATCATACCTGAGGTTAGCAATAAAGTAAAAGGGATTCTTGGTAGGTTTTGAGAGCATCATTTGAAATCCCCTGAGTTTCTTGGAAAAATACCGTTTCCCAGGTAACGTTATCACATAAATCCACTCTCACTGTTACTGATTATTATCTTACTTTTCTTTTCATTTGTAAGATACACTACATTTTCTTGGAGCGTTCCCTTTCCTCTAGTTAATTTCCTTTCTTACTGTTACTTGGTCACATAGCAAGAGAGCCACAGAGAGGCTGCAAGGAGAAGGATTCCGTTAAGGATCTACTGGGAAACTTCCTAGGATCCAGCCTTCCAATAAACATGCCAATATTCTGTCTCTTTATGAAAAAGAAAAAAAATTTTTTAGTCTCTTTATGACTCACAGAGCATTCGTATGCATTTCTGATTTTGAAGATTTTGACAGTTTATTGCGTCCACAGTAACGTGAGAAATAACAGTAATTAAGATAGCTAAAAGTTTTTTAGTGCTTGTCATGTGACATGCATTGTGCTAGGTCTTTACATATCATGTTATCCTGTTTAATTTTCTCAAAAACACGGGGAAGGAGGCACTGTTACCATCTGCATTTTGCACAGGAGAAAACTGTCGAAAAAATGTCTTGCCCAACGTCATCCTAAGTGGCAGATCCAGACCTTGAACCCAAGCAAGTCTAATCGCAAAGTTTATGCTCTCACTACCTCTCGCCTCCCTGAACACAAAGTGACTAAGAATACAAGAAAACTTTTATAGTTACGGCGCACACTTATAACGCTTATTCTTAAAAAGCTCTTTTCCTACTCTTTTACATCTTCAGGCATTTTCTCTATTTTGAGGCTGTCTTTCCCTCCCCCTGCTTCTCCATATGCCAGTGTGAGTTTAAAAGTGACTTGTGCCAAGCCATTCTCTCCTCCTGAAAAAGAAGTAAATAAAAGAACCCCAGACACACACACACACACACACACGCACACACACACGCGCGCGCACACACACACACACACACACACACACAGAGACACGCATGAGCTCCAAATGAACCATCTGGTGAAGACAGCCACCACCCACTTCATCCTGGGCAGGCTATTTTGGTGTGCTTTGTCTTGAGAGCTCCTATATTGAAAGCCCTTAAAGAGTGCTTTGGTCTCCATCAGAAAATGAAAAGCAAAGCACTTTGTTCTTCTATTTTATACCTATTGCTGGGCTGTGTGCAAAAAAAAAACCAAAAAACAACAAAAACCAAAAAAAGCTCAATAAATGCTGATTGAGTTGCCTCTCTACAGATCACGGTCTGTGCCACGTTTGGATTTTCCTGTGCACATTTTTACTGATGGGAGCACATTTATGCTTACGAAGTGAATTATGGAAGGGGTCATATTCTTTAGAGTCCAATGTTTTTCTGAATCTGTTCTCTGCAAACCTGTATCCTCTTAGGTGAGTTCAATTACATTTTCAAATTCTCTGTGATGAACTAAAGGATGAATTTGAAGCCTTCTGTAAGTGTTCTTTTTTTTTAAACCACTCTTCTTGGCAGAGTAATAGCATTATGCTGTTACTGGAAATTTTAGTCTGTATAATGTATGCGTCTTTAATTAGGATGCTAGGAAGTACTGCTGAGTTGGATCATTTAGTTAATGCAGTCAGCCGACAGGTTCCAGCATTTCTATGCAGAAGGTCAATTTGGGTAAACTGAGTATAGATGGGCAATTGTAATATTTTTCCCCCAGATAACCTACATCAGGTGTTCATTTAAGGTCCAACGTTCGTAAGTTTTTGTGAAGCTCCTCCGCTGAAACAGACACAGAAATGAGGGAGACCCTCTTTGTTCTCAAGAAGTTCATGGTCTAGTGAGTTCTTTCCTCCTTCATCTATTCCCACGGCCCCAGCCCTCACTTTGCTGGATGCTGCCAAAGCCACACCTCCAGCTCTGATTTCTCCCCTGGGAGCCAGAGCAACATGCCCAGGTACCTGCTGGACACCACTCCAGGGACGTTCTGATGACATCTTAAACTCGTTATTACATCTGAAATTAGTTTATTGTCACCTTTTCCACCCAAACCCATTCTCTTTCCTATGCCTCTTTTCTCAGTGGCTCTACTTTTTTTCTAGTCACTCAGGCTCTAATCTTTGGAGTTTCAGATTTCTTCCCCCTTACAAAGCATCCGTCTCCTTTTATTCTGGCCACTTGTCCATTGGAATCACCTCCTATAAACACTGCCCATCCTCAGAGTGGGTGGGTGTGTGAACCTATGCAAAAAAGCGATGGCTTAGTGGGGTACTCTGTATTTCTGCAAAGATCTGAGAACTATCTTGTTTTCCTTCTCAGCTAATAATCTTGTGTCACTCCACTTACTCCTTGGTTGTCAAATTCATCCATCTCTCTTTCCATCTCAGCCTAGGCTGGGTACTTTCCCTTCCTTTCTGCCTCTGAAATGCTGATGCGTGATTGACTGCTTTCCCATTTCCTCTTCCCTTCCTATTCAGTATTTGTAGAGACAGCTCTTCCAATGGATTCCCTCCCCCAAGCACTGCTCCTTCCAATTTGGCACAGTTTGAAATTCTCCTGCCCCCAAATACTGCCCACTTACGCAGCCCCCAAATCATAGCCTGCCCCAATCGATGACGTGGTATCAACATTGTTATGCTTTGAGACTTCAAAAGTAGGCTTTGCATTTGTTCCCATTTCCAAAAGTTCACGAAATGATGTTTACCATGGGGTAATCACACCCAGATTATGACTGGAGAGAAGCATATTGGAGAGAAGTTATGATTTTTGCTTTGGAGGAAATGTGAAAGGTCAAAGTAAATGAGGAAACATGGATGGATCCTGAAAACATGCTGATCAAAAGAAGTTGAAGGCAAAAGGGTACATACTGGATAGTTCTATTTATATGAAGTCCTACTAGAGTGAGAAAAAATGGTGATAGAAATCAGAACAGTGGTTGCCTCTGGTGTGGGGGTGGAGAGTGGCTGGGAGAGAGCACAGCGAACTTTCTGAACTGATACATGTGTCTACACCTTGACAGACATGTGGACTGACCTGGGCAAATGCATTTGTCAAAACTGAATTCACGCCCAAGATCTATGCTTTTCCCTGTAGGTGAATCTTAATTTTATAAAAGAATCAAAAAATTAAAGGGAAAAATGCAGAGTAAAATGCATAGCAGTATCCTACCAGTGGTTAAAGAGAAAAGATTATACAATGTAGGTATAAATAAAGTAATACAATGCAGAGAGGACAGGTTCTTGTATTGTGGCAAGGAAAAAAATGTGGTAAAAGTTGCTCTGGAAGTGCAGCTGGTATCATTCACTCAGTTGTTTGTGAACACACAGTGACTTTTGCAGTGGTTCATAGCAGAAATGCCATAATTAAAATCCAATTCTGCAATTAAGAAGCTATGAATCTTTTATGTGAAACCTTCCAATGCCTCTAAAAATCTTCCACCCCATTGCCTTCCTCCAGAACCTGAAATAAGTCACAACTGTTTGGCTTAAGCTTGGTAAGTAGGAGGGTTTACCTCATAGGTTTGCAAGAACTAAGGTGTAGACCCCAGACTGGTAACCCACAGATCATGAACTGTGAACATGTCTCATTTTCTTTTCTTTTCTGTTTTGTGCAAGAGATGTGGACAACTGTTTTTTTTTAATTACTTGCAAATGTTTGAAATTTGGGAGAGTTCACATGAAAACCTGAACATCTGGCAGTCCTTGGCTGGCATTCCACGGTAGCAACAGTCGCCAGCATCTGAGTGGTGGCTCCTCCTTTAGGTGGGAAATGTACCTTACACACATCCCACTGCAGGTATCACAAGCATTTTAGGACCAACCTACTGCCTCAATTGTTGTTTTAATGTCTATTTTTAGTCCTATGGATGAATGAATACGCAGCCTTTAAATGAACATTTATGGAGCCCCTCCTATGTACTAGGAGTTGCTAAGGGCTTTAGTAGATACATAAGAGAGATCCTTTTACAGTATCCATTTTAGAGACGAGGCAGCCAAAGTTTAAATAAGTGAAGAACTCACTTGAGGTTGCCCAGCAGTAAGATCTGAATGATGTTTTCTGACTCTGGAACCCATGCACTTACCCACCACGTTGTTCTTCTTTGTTTATTTTTAGCTTTGGTTTCATCCATTATTTAGTACTTACCTCTGGTTGAGTTCTTGTTGGTTTCCTTATTAAAAAAACTTTGTTTGAGGGGGGAGGTAATTTGGTTTGTTATTTTTTTTTAATGGAGGTACTGGGGATTGAACTCAGGACCTCACGCATGCTAGGCATGCACCCTACCTGTAAGCTATACCCTCCTCCCACCTGATTATTTATTTTGATAGAATAATCCCTGGTCTCCAGACTCTTGATTTTGCACCCTTTGCAGTACAAAAGAAAAAACTGCCTATTTTTATTACTTCCTAGTAAGGAATATTCTTGCTTTATATTAATATGTACATTCTAAAGCATACACGTATTTTTAAATGTTAAAGAATATGATTTTATGTATATATACATATATATGTGTTTGTGTATATATGATCTAGAATTTTCTTTCTACACTGAAGTAGATTATCTCTTAGCTATTGCGTACCATATTTTGACAACCAGTACATGAAATGACTGGACGATGATTCTGCTTGAAAGCATCTTTCATAGCAAAGACTCCCAATTTTGAAAGTCACCAGATCAGCCCAGATTATGGAAAGACAGGGAAAATTCTTCTTTGTTAGAAAAACAGTTGTCCATCCACAGCCACATTGGAAACGCTGTGCCCTAAAACTTTCTATAGCCCTGAGCTTCAAAATAGCAAACAGCATCTTTTATTTACATTAAGGCCTTGGATTTGCCTTCGGGAAGCTTAGTTTCTCTTCAAACCTCTAATTCTGACCGTGGGTTTAGTTTCCAGGGACACTCAGTTCCTCTGTCCGAGTTGTGGGGGCTCCGTGCAGAGCGTGGCACCCTCTCACCTCCCAGGACTGCTGCCATGATTAGCAAAACTGTGGTTATAAAGAACTAGAACAAGTGCTGAGAGAGGCTGTTAGTAACAAATCAGTGTGAAAGGCACTGGTAGGTGTGTGCCAGGAGTTTTCCCGGAGTTCTGACGCTGAAGAATGTCAGTGAGCAGAATTTTGGAGGTGTGTTTTGGGCTTACTATATTATTTCTCTGAACAGAGTTGTTTATAAGTGGATGGATAGGTTCTACTTCTGAGACCTCCTCTGTGTTCCCTAGTCTTCCTTCCCATCCTCTTGTGTGACGTGCATAAAACTCCCATCTGGAGCTTTCTGTTCCAATCATCCTCTTCTGTCTTTCCCTACTCCTCTTATTTTTCTTAGTAAGTTTTTTCTTCAAGATCCAGACTGAACATCCTGTTGTCCAGAATCCACCAGCACAGGTTGACTCAGTCTTTCCCTCTCAGGCACTTTCACACCCTCGGAGTGTAGCCTTGAGAGAATGTGGCAAGGTAACACATTTGACACACGCGCCCTGCGGACTCCTTGGAGGGAAAAACCTGCTTTTGTGTGCTGTTGTTGGGAATGTGACAGAAATACATAAAATTGTCCATGTAAAATCTGAAATGTAAGCCAGTTCTCTTTCGGAAACACACTTCCTTTTGAAGGCAGAAAATTAAAAGGTACCACTAGCTGTATCCCAAGTCTCTAAACCAACCCCCCCTCCACCTTTTATTGCTGTAACTATACACTGGGGTGATGATTGCTATAACCAGATTGCACTATCGTTAGGCATAGACAGACCTACATCTGCTAATGTACGTGCTCTCTGAGGGCCCCTGTCTTGGACATCAGTAAGGCAGTGAACACCTGGCCCATCCTAGGGCGGTGCCCAGTAAACGTCTGTGAAATGAAGATAGCTCCCTTAAACAAAGGAGAAGCCTGACACTGATTTTCATCAACAGGTCTCCCATTATATCCCTTATCTACCTTGCATATGCCTTGTGACCATAAACCCCAGGGAATTCCTCTTTGAAGTCAAAGTCCAGAGACGAATGATCCCAAGAACAGATACAGTGAGCAGGAGACCCTGATGGCGGCAGAGTCAGGAAATAGATTCTTCAGGGTGTTTGACATTTTCTAGCAAATTGACAGTGAACATGAGATTTGCCAGAGCGAGTTGGAGCTCTTCTGTGTCAAGATGGATGAGTTATGAATACTTGGAACCATGCTGTTGGAAATGCTGCCCTTTGCAGTTTTCCTCCTGGGAGGGCCAGGGTAGTGGGGCAGGCGGGTGGCAGGAGCAGGCAGGCACCGTGCACCTGCTCCAGGGCCGGCAGCCCCGTCTGCCGAGGTGCGGAGAACGCTGACGCTGGGGTTTCTCATGCCTGTGCTCAGCTATTTATCCCACCAGCAAGGACAGCCTGTCTCCTAATGACCCACCACTGGGACAGCTTTCTGTGGCCACAGCTGGCCTGGGCCTCTCAGGCATGTGCCTGTCACTTAGTGCCTTCCAGTTCAGTGGCACTTAGATAACCTCGGACCAGGCAAAGGGTAACCACATCCTGCAGCTGCGCGTCTGGGAATCACAGTTCTCACACCAAGTTGTATCCAATGTGTACATTTTCCTCCCCAATTAAAGTGGTTACTAATAACCAAAGTGCGTTTTGTCTTTGATATCTGCCTTTGGTCCGAGCATTGTGTGCTCATATTTCACAGTGACTTCTCTGGTTTGTTTGTTTGTGTTTTTTCTTTTTTCTCTTCTTTTTTTTTTTCTTTGAAGTATAGTTGATTTTCAGTGTTGTATTAGTTTCAGGCATACAGCAAAGTGATTCACTTATACATATAAACATATATACTTTCTAAAATTCTTTTCCATTATAGATTATTACAAAATGCTGAATATAGTTCCCTGTGCTATACAGTGGGTCCTTGTTGTTTATCTACTTTATATATAGTAGTGCATGTATGTTAATCCCAAACTCCTAATTTATCCCTCTCCCCAATCCCTTTCCTTTTTGGTAACTGTAGTTTGTTTTCCATGTCTCTCGGTGGCTTCTTGTCAAGAATTGTCAAATTCTGTTTACACGACATCAAGCAGCTAGTCTGTGTTGAGTCCTGTGGAAAGGAAACAGGCTGACAAAGACAAGACTCCTGCCCTCTAGAAGCTTAGCAGCTAGCAGGTGAAATAAGGCAGCCTACAGCTACCCGTAGTACAAAGCAGGGTATGATAAATACCAGGCCAGAGCTGCTGTTTGAAGACAACACAGGAAGAAATTGATTCCAGCCAAGGGAATTCTGGAAGCCTTGATGGAGGAGGTGGCAGTTGGGCTGCATTTTTAAGCACAGGTGGATTTTCAGAGAGATCAGGTGGGAAAAGATTGAGGTATTTTAGTAAAACAGAAAGAAGCACAGGAAGGATTAAGGGTTGGGGAATACAGGGCATGTTCAGGTCAGGAGAGGTGTCGGCAACTGAAGGAGCCCCCAGCCTGGTGGGTTGTGGTCTGTGGTCAGGAACTTAGTGCTCTGACTCTATGGAAAAGATTCATATGGCAGCCTTGTCTAACATATGGGGTTTGAGCTCCGGAGATGCCTGTGACCCTCCCCAAGCTGATCGTCGTCTGCGGCTGCTTCCTTGAAGGCATTCCAAACCTGCCTCTCGTTGCTATTTGGAAGTCTTGCCTATGGAGACTATCGTCAGAGGGTAATCTGAGACACTTGCTGTCTGTTAAACTAATTATGCTTCAGTCCTCAGAGTGCCTTGGTGCTCTCAATCCTGAATGCTCAGCAGATTTGATGTAGTATCTGAATTATTAATGGAGATGATATGGAAGACAGGGCTTGGCTGCTTGTTCCATTTTGAGCAGGTCTCGGACGGGTGGCATTACGGGAAGAAAGGCAGCTGCTTGCAGAGTGATGGACGAAGCAGGCTTTCCAGAGGAGCCCTACCCAGACAGGAGCCTGTGCCAGTATGCTCAGAAATTCACAGCCTGCTTTGGAGGGATGGGTAAGACCCCTTAAATGTTGGGCTTTGTGAAGGAGATGCCCAGGGGTTGATGATGCAGGTGAACAGAAGGACGAAACTTCAGACTTGCTGGTGGCAGGTAGCAGGTGTCGCTGCTGGAGCGGGAGGACCTCCAGTGGGCAGAGGTACCATCACCTGGAACTCCGACGGCGCCCCTTCCTCTGAGCCCCTCCCCCACTTAAAAAACTACTGTTTCTCTGCTTACTCTGTTCTGCTCAGCAGCAAAGATCATCCTGATGATTGTGAGCTACTGGAGGTGTTTTCAGTGGACTTGCTGAGCTCTTTTGTTTGCTCACTTCTCATTAAAACAAAACCAAAAACTGAAAAGCAAGTAACCCCACTTGTCAGTGATGAAGCCACAGGCTGTAAATTTAAACTGCTTCCTCATGAAACCAAATCCCATGAAGATTCACATTTTAAAGATGATAATTTTCTCTCTTAATTTTTTTTCTTAGAAGCAGATAAATCTTTTTCTTAGCAAGAAGCAGGTAATTCAAGCAGATTATTTAAAGGGGGAGGTGGGACGTTTGTTGGGCGAAGGGGAACCTAAATAATCAGTTAGAATAAAATTAAAGTCAGAATTCATTTGTGGAGAATTGCTGTGGGGATTGACTTGTTACAGGCAAATTAAGAGCCGTGGTTAAGGCACCTGTGCTCTGAGCACTGCGTAGCCCCAAAATGCCTGGCTCTTGAGGTTGGGGTTCATCTCATTATTGAATTCCTAGAGTGTGAAAAGGCAGAGTGCTCAGGGCCTCTCGGTGCTGGTTGAAGCCCTTGGTTAATTTTCCCGCTGACAGTTTCTTTTCATAGTTTATCAAGAAGAAAAACTTGTTTAAGTGCAATGGAACTGTTGCTAGCAGGATTAGAAATATCCTGCCTGATAAGATATGCAGGCCACCAAAAAAATTATGTATTTGTAATCAGCATTAGCATTGTAGTGCAGTGCATTGTGATACCTTGTTTTATAACCATATAAACTCTCACAGAAACTACTCCACTCCTTAGTAAATGCTGTGACTCGCTTTACATGAGCTGTGGCAAGAGACTGATGTTTTTGCATCAGTGGAAGAAATGGGTCCACTGTGCTTCTTTAAGGATCTTCTCCATACTGTGCTTTTATGGCTGAAGAGTTTGCTGTCAGGCAGACACCACTGAAAATTTATTTTTAAGACTGGAGGCATGGCCTCTGCTGAGTGTTTACCCTGAGCTATGTGGAAGAGGTTAAGCTAAGGACTCTGGGCATGTTAGAAAGTGGAACATAGCTCATGGGTGCCCATTGTCACTGCTTGGCTCCAGCCCACAAGCAGCCAGCATCTGAATTCTCACCTCTCTCCATCACCTGAAAAAGAAGCCAGCCACTCACATGTCGATGTAATTGGATTGTCTTTAAAAGCAAATAGACTTCTTTTATTCTCATCAGCCTTCTTTATGGTTCATATCTAGTCTACTTTCCATCCTGACCTAAAATTCATAACATAGATAGAACTTCTTACATATAATTCTTTTACTGAAGATATAATTCTTTTACCTGCTTTGTAGAATGGTTTTCGAGGAAGAGCTTGGAAAGATTTTGGGAGGGGGGGACAATGTTGATATAGGGCTTAATTCTCAAATTTTAGAACAGGGACTTCACCACGTGACTGTGGTAGCAGCTGCTCCCGAATTTCCACCTCCCCGGCTCCACTGCAATCTGGATGGCCTCTGGGACAGAGTCTCTCTCCTCCACTCCTACAGTGCTTCCCATGGGTCTCGAATCATTCTAGCAAACTTGAATTCTCTGGCTCTTGATCTCTCTTGCCAAATCCTACGTTAAAGATTAGGAGCTAATGATAAAAGAAGAAAAGATTTCCTTTCTCTGCTGCATCTGACTATAGCTTTTGTGGAAGGACCAGACGACTGTGGTAGAAACAGTCGTAGCTTAGGAGTCTGGAGAGCTGGCTGCACCCTGGGCTTGCTGTGTTGTCGTGGGAAAGTCACTTAGCTTCTCTAAGACTTACCTTTCTCCTCTTAAAAGTAAAGGGCTGGAGTAGACCAGTGCTCCCTGAATGTTGCTCCTGGTCAGGGGGACTTTGAGAAATTTTAAGTTCCTGGGCTTCGTCCCCAAAGAATCTCATTCAGGAATCTGGGCTAGTGTCCCAGATTTTGTATTTTTCGAAAGCTCTACAGAAGATTCTTGTGTACAGTAATATTTGGGAACCACTGGACTAGATTATCTTTGAAGGCCTTTCCAGCTTTATATTTCTATTCTTTTTAAAGTGTGTTAGAGTTTTAATGAAAAGAAAATAGTATTAGAAGAAGTATGGTTTTTTTATTCACTCCAACTTGTGACTATGGTGTCGTTATAGATGGTCCCATACTGTGCTTAACCTTACTGAGTGGATGTCAGAGGGGGATGTTCATTACCAGGGCTGTCCTTTGTGTGTCAGCAGCCTAACTCTGCCACGGTCCTTCTAGCTTATAACTTTATGGAAACAGCAGCTACCTACATGGTAACTATGTCTCCATCGTGTGATTCTGCTAGAGATTCTGCAATTGCAGAATACCCATGAAACACTGTTAAGAATATTGCTAGCACTGGATTAATGGGATGAAGAAGAAAGATCTTCATGGCATTGTGGGAAGGGATTTCCCTCTGGTAAATGAAAAGGACAGTTTGATGTGGCCTGGAGCTAGATTTGTTGCTAGTTGAAGCTAAAGGACTTTGAGATCTCCCCTCCATGAGATCTGAAATACTGGAGAACTTGGAATGATGATCCTGAGTTTTTTCTGATATGCATTTTTAGATTACATACAATATACGTATATATGCCTGTTCACAGTACTCTTCTCAGATGACATTGAATTTACTAGGCATATCTGCGGGTGAATTCTTTTAGCTGCTGTAGCTATGTCCTTTCTCTTGCTCTGGATATTAATCTGATTTTTAAATACGCATTCGTGTCTCAGACTGACGTAGTCTTGAGTTCCTAGTAACAGTTGTTTTTATACTTGATCATCTGTGTACCTGGAGCCCTACCTAAGCTCTTGAGGGTAATCACTTAAATATATCTTCCTTAATCTTCTTTGCTGGGCAGTGAGAAAAAAAAAACAATAAGGAGTCAGGAGAAGCGTAGCTTCTTGGGAGCCTGGTGTCTGTTTCTCATTGCTTTGTAATCCTTGCCAAGGATGCCTTGCTTCCTTGGTTTAAAGTCTCTAGGGAAATTGTGCGACTCTGTGAAAAACAAGGGCACCTCATCTGAGAGAACCAGCACCAGGGGCTCATACAGAAGGCGACTGGTTGTCGAGGATATGAGTGTCCCTGGGAGCCCCTACCCCGCTCGCAGACGGGCCACCATCACTCATTTTTTGTATCTACATCCTGAGGTCTACTGCACATTTGAGCACTTGTTGAACAACCTTGATCCTCTCGGTAAGTAAAAGAGCCCACTCTGGACATGGCTTTGTGTTTTGTGACTGACATAAGTAATAAAGTGCCATCTAGAACCATTCTTCCATAGTGTATTCGCCAAAGGAAACACCGTCCTTAACGCAGACTTAATGCAGTGAGGGTGGGAGGAGTGGAGGATGTAATGTAGGTACAGCCATGGAGCTAAATTCTGGAAGTATTTTTGTCCTTGATTTTATGATCTCAGTAGCAAATATGTCTCCTTCCAAACCTGGTGCGAATTGTTGTCTGTACTAGGAAGTATGATGGAGAAGAAAGATCTTTATCAATGGATGCTTTTCTTTCACATGATACAGGATGAGTGGGAAAGAAGTAGTCAAGGCAGCAGCTTGACACCAGTAAAGCCGAACCTAAGAGAAGTCAGGCTCTAAATTGTGTTACTGCCTCAGGTGTGCTCATCTCGTGATATATTTGAAAAGGAAAGGGAAGGAAAGGATAGATAATACTGAGAGAGCATACTGAGGCTTCTTTTCAGTGAAGCGCATTGGAATGTGGTCACTCATCCCTCTGCCTGGGAAAGAGGCTGAGAAAGTCCAGTCTGAGGACAAGAGGTACCGCACTCGAGAGTTTTCAAGCTCGAAAGTTGTAACGATTTCTTTTACTAAGGAAGATGACACCTACCCAACTGCTCACTCCTTGTCAAAATCAGTATTAGAGTAGTATTAGAATTAATGCAAGAGGCAGAACATGGTCCCTACTAACATGTGAAGATGAGCCAAGGGAGCCGGAGAGCAGAACACATACCTGATAATTCTTGGACAGCTAGAGGGGATGGCAGCAGGGATGGATTAAGGTTAGGTGAGGTAAGGGAGTTGACTGATAATGGGGTGTTCGGTGTTGTTTTGTTTTGCTTTCAGTTCGTTTTTAACAGCTTTTTTGAGATATAAATCACATATCATACAATTCATCTATTTAAAGTATACAACTCCATAGTTTTTAGTATACTTCTGATATTTACAACCATCATCACAGTGAATTTTGGAAACATTTTATTGTCTCGAAAAGAAACCCTGGACCCTTCTGGTGCTGGCTGTCCTCCACCCCAGCCTCTCCATATCCAACCCCTGGCCTTAAGAAACCACTAAGCTACTTTCTGTCTCCATAGATTTTCCCATTCAGGACATTTCGTGGGAGTGGACTCACATTGTATGTGGCCTTTTGTATCTGGCTTCTTTGACTTAGCATGTTTTCCAGATTCACTCATATCATAGCATGTATCAGTACTTTGCATTGCCAAATAACACTCCATTGTATGCATATAGCACATTTTATTTATCCATTCGTCAGTGGACAGACATTTGGGTGGTTCTTACCTTTGGCTGTTATGAATACTGCTGCTACATATCTCCACGTACAGGTTCTTGTGTGGACATACGTTTTCATTTCTCTTGGGTCTATATGTAGGAGTGGAATTGCTGGGTCATGTGGTAGCTCTGTGTTTATTTAACCTTATGAGGAACTCCCAGACTACTTTCTGAAGTGGCCACACTGTTTCACATTCCCACCAGCCCCACATCCTTGCCAACACTTGTTGTTATCTGATTTTTCGATTCTAGTTTCCTGGTGGGTATGGGTGGTATCACACTACGGCTGTAGGGAGCCATGGCGGAGGCGGGGAGGGGCTGGCCGGCAGATCAGTGTCCAGGCAGGACAGGGTACTGATCTGACAGATGCTGACTATTCCTTGGCTCTCTTACTCTTCCGCACTCTCCACTTCCCTACTGTAGCTCATCCTTTTCGGGGGAGCAAGGAGCGGGGATGGAGAAACCGTGACTTCTGCCCCTACCCTCTTCTAAGCTACTCTGGAAAGACTCAGTTTCAGGGCCAGCTGACCATGCCTATTGTAGTTTAGGGCACCTCTCTCAAATATCAGATTCACATGCTGGCGGGTATCTAAAATCCTTTTATTGGAGGAGGGGAAATGTTTATTCCATAATTAGGGCTAAAAACTAAACATACAGATTTCTGCTGGAGCCAACACTTTATTGTGAATGAGTTTGGTGCTTCTACTGAACGATTCCACTGAAAGAGATTCAATTCAGATTATTTTTTGAATGAGCTGCTGATGCTCATGAAAGAGATAAGGACTGCCTGTAGGAGAAGGCAGGAAGTCAGGGGGAGACCAGGTGAACTGTGGCTGAATGAGAGTGTGCTGGACAATGGCTTGTCGGCAGTTTCAATCACAAGAGAACAAGAGAATAAACAGTATCAAAGAGAACCTGGGTAAAGGGAAATGTAACCACCACTGGGATCTCTGTGTCTTAGTGGAGGCAGGTAAGGAAGTCTGGAGGGATTGGTTCAGTGTGTGACTTTGGGATTGGACATTCCAGAATTTGAGTCCCAGCTCTTCCACTTACTAAACGTGTTACAGTGGGAAGTTAGTGTCTCCAAGTGACAGTTTGCCCACATTACATGATTCCTATGAGCAGGTCTGCCCCTAGGGCATATAGGTTTCTGGACAAATACTCTTTTGTGAAGCCCCTGTCTATGTAAATAATTTGAGTCACCCCAAGTCAGTATGTCAACAGTTCAATCTTGCTCAATCATGGTAAAGAAATACCATGCCAGCCTGAGAGAATAATCATTCACCAGACTGCCCCCTCTGCAATCCAGCTTATTCCAGACTCCTGGTTGGCTCGAGCTCTTCTGGGCATCTGGTCAACCCCCTGCACAGCACAGGAGACACATAGAGGATCATCAGAGAGGGCACCAAGGAGGACACTGGAGTGCCCTGCCTAGATAGCACTGCTGGCCACAGCTGATTCCAGCCACCAGAGAGGGACTCAGACATTTTTGAGGAAGGTATGGTTTAGGACTAAGGGCCTTGCTTGCCTGAGTCTAGGGGCAGCCTTTATTAGAAGGATTAAATGAGAACCTGCACATCAAAAGTATTTGCTATAGTGGCACACACGAGCATCCACTAAATTTTAAACTACAATAAATATAGCTTATTATTTTAAAAACAACGATTTCTATTGTTTGTCTTCCACTCAATGAAGCAAAAGAGGTCAAGTTTTTGTGCTTCTGGGATCCAGGGGTATAAACACAGCACAGGAAGTGGAATTCCCAGGAAGCACACAATGTGTGCTTGGAGTATCCTGTTTAGGACAGGTGCTTGAAGGAAGCACACCCTCCTGCAGTCAAGTGTTCCTGCGCTAGCGAAGCCCCGCGGTGCCCAGGAGCAGCTCCTGGCAGGATGCTCGGGGATATTTGGCTGCCAGAAGGACCTCAGCTGCTGGAGCTTCCTGTTTTTGTCTGGTCCTCACTCCTGCTTTGAGCTGTGCAGGACTCCATGCTTTTCAAAGTGCCCCTGTGTGTGTCCTTTGTCACACTCAAAACAACTCTCAGAAGTCACTAGAGAAGGAACTGTTTTCTCCGTTTAAGAACAGGAAAGGAATTGACAAGATGCTGGGACCCGTAGACAAAGCAAATATATCAGTGAATGTGAAAAAAGCTTCTGCACGTGGATGGAACTCTATCTCTGATTGTGGACTTGGTACCTTTCCAGAAGAATCACTGTCACTCACTGAGGGCCTGCTGTGTCTCAGACATTGTGCCAAGTACTTTATAATTTCCCCCCCAGTGAATATCCCTAGTAACTCAGCAAAGCAAGTACTCCTTTATCCTCATTTTACAGATGAGGAAACTGAGGCATATGCAGTGAAGAAACCAAAAGTCACATAAGCAGCGAGAGGAAGAGCTAGATTTGGACCCAGGTTGGCCGGACACGCAAGTTCATGGACTTGGCCATGACGCTGCATGGTCTTAGCCCTGGGAGCTTAAGGACAGTCATCCATGAGCTCCCCTGAGCACTGGAACACTTGAAATTTGTAAATTGTAGTTCTAAGAAGGTTCTTTAACAACTCAAAATTTGAAGATTCTTTATAAACTTAATTCTTTAATAACTCAAATTTGAAGCTTCTCTTATAAAATAAATTGTGTTTGCCAGGAAAATTAGTGAGCATTTTTTCCTTAGTTTTTTTTATGTGTATGGGTTTTTTCCCTCACTCTACTGTAGGAACTTAGGGTAAGTTTTTGAACCTGTGATTTTTTTTCTGACCTTCTGAGCTTTGGGGTTTAATACAAATGAAAGAGGCATATTTGGGGCAATTACCTTCTCAGCAAACAAACAAGCAGAGATTGGCACTGCTATCAAAAGCCTGAAAAGGGTTCAATGATTATGTTGTCAGCTGAGTCCGAATCCCAAAGCAGAATGTTCTGGACTGGAGATTGGGGACCAAAGTAGAATTGGGAGTCCTCTGCCTGGAAAAACAGTTCCTATCCCTGAAGACAGAAGGTGACTTTGCTCTGGTTCAGGAACCCGCTGTGTCCTCTTTGTTATGTTCACTACAGCCCTAGGGATTGCCTTTACTTGGGATGGTCTCCGCAAGACCCAGATACTCAGATTGACCACATAGTTGAGAGATCATCATGGGTATTTAATACGTTGTTATTTCTTGAAGGGACATTAACATGTAACACTATGGTTCTCTAACTTTCTTTTTGTGTCTCTTTTCATCCCATTCGCCATCACTGATCCCAACTGCATAAATCAGACACTTCTGTCAAAGGGCCGGGGGAAGGTCTTGGATACTGTGGCCAAAAGCCAATAGGGACCCTGTTGTCCACAGTTTAAAGAGCACACCTCCCAAAACTCTGTGGAACTTTTCTATCACATCTTCCTGGTAGTATTGAGATGTTTTGTTGGAACAACATTTTAAATACTTTGCAAACCTCAGACACAATGGTAAAGACCCTCCTCCCTTAGATTTGAGACAAATGTTTGACTTCTGGCCATGAAAAAATGCATCCCAAAAGATGTGACAAGGGGGGAATGTCTGATTCCTCTCTTCAGCCCTGCTGTCCTCACTGACGGCTGCACGCGTGGCTGTCTGGACACAAAGCAATAACATGAGTCTGGTGTTCACAAGAGATGCGCTACCACTCAGCCCCCATCCCTCCAACGTGCCGGGGCACCAGGGCCACATCCAGTTTGTTGTTGGGATGTGGTTCCCTCAAAGCAGTAGTGTAACTTTGACTTTTATTCTGTTGTGGTTGGAAATGGTAAGTGGTGAACAGTTTCCTCTAAGTTTTGGGAGGACACTAAGGAGAGATGGGGGATTTCAGCTCTGCAATAAAACGTTAGACAGACTACATTGTTTTCATTGATTTATTATTATCAATAGCCCCTGCTGACTTCCCAAAGCTTCCTATTCCATTAGTTTCATCATATTTCCCAGAATCATAGTCAAAAGCTCTTGACAATCAGGCCCTGCCTTTCTACCATGTCCAACCATTAACCCCCAAACACTCACACCAGGCCTCTTTGTCACAGACAGCTGAAGGACCCTCTCACCTTGGGTCTGTCTGTGTGCTGTTCTGCTGCCTGGCCTGGCCTTCCTGGTCCCTCGGACTCTCAGGCCGGATTCAGTTTAAGCTTTCCCTCCTCTGGGTAGGCTTGTCTTACCTCTTTGTTGCCTTGCCCCCCTCCATGCTGTGCAGCACCCCACGCATCTCTCTCTCAGAACTGCCTGTTGAGAAGCATCTCTCATTTAGCACACTGTGAGGTCCTCTCGGGGGCGTGGAGGGAGCCACATTTCTGTTTTCACTCTGTTAGAGCACCTGGCATGGAACAGAGCTGTGAGTGAACCCGTAAATGAATGAACGGATGTTTGCAGAAATCAAGTCACTTTGTTAGAATACAGTGGGCATAAGATGATCCCGTGGCCTGCACGTAGCTGATGCCGGGAGAAGCAGTTCAATGTAATGACCACACGTTCTGGGCTTGAAGGATCAGGCTGCCCTGCCGAGTTCACAGTCCAGCACCACTCATTTTAGATGTTGTGACTTGGACACGATACTTAGTATCTCTGAGCTTCAGTTTTACCACGTGTCAAATGTGGATAATACTACCCACATTGCAGTAACAGTATAAAGACTAAAATAAAATATAAATATAAAAGAAGAATATAAACTAGCATTAGCAGCTTCTCCATAAATATCCCCTTTCCTTTCTCTCCACTCCAAATGTGTGAGAAGCAAAATAAATGTTTAGATAATAAATACAATTAGTTTTCCAAGAAAGGAAAGAAAACTTGGGCGTGGGGTGGCCAGAGAAATAGAAAGTAGGATTTGAGCTGGAAAATAGAAAAGACATACCCAGAAAATGAGTAGAAGGAAAATATCCCAGTGAAATGAAATTAGAAAAAAAAATAGAAGCAAGACATTTTTCTCTTAGTTTCACTGCTTGTCTCTGGCTGGCCCAGCTTTGTTGTTTTGATTTGTTTCTTTCTTTGTTTAGTTGTTAATTTTTTAGGCTTAGGAATGTGAACAAGTAACTTATTTTCACAGGACATGTTCCCATCTAATTTACTTCCTTAAGTAACTAAATATGCTGAAGTGCCCCATTAGTTTTAATTATATGTACTTAAAAACTAAACTTATTTAAAGTCAGAGGGTAAGGCAATCCGTTAAAGTTTATTGTTTGGCTTTTTTTTCTTTTTTCCTGGCTTTAAAAATTTTTGATTCTTACTAAGAGTGGCCTACCTTCACAGAAACCCCTGATTTAGCATCATGTGATCCTAGTGATTCTGGGGCATGACCCAGTGCTTAGGATTATAGATGCCTGTTAACTTAGCAAATCAGTCACGAGTCTGAGATGGTCCCAGGATGCAAGAGGAAGGCTGCCAACAGAAAGTCAGCATCATCTCGGTGCTCTTTGTGATGTAGCGGGGGAGTGATGATTCCCTTGTCACCCTCCAGGGGGCACCACACTCAGACGGCACTGGAGAAATCCACAATATCAGAATTCATGGGACCTTCAAATTTTAAAATGTCAGGACCCTAGAAGGACTTGGTATGCCTTAGAATCCTAGATGTTTCTTAAAGATGGAAGTAAAATATTGATATCAAACCTGCCTACAAGGAGTGGGAGACTGAGGTCCAGAGCAGTGAAGTGACTTTCCCAAGGTCTGTTGTATAGATTAGGGGTAGAATTAGATGAAGAACCAGTTTTCTTTCTCTCCACTTACCATTGCAGAAGAGACGACCAAAGGATTATCAAAAAAAATTGTTTTAGTTTAGTGTGAGACTCAGCTCAGGTGAAACTTTCTTTTGGATCTTCTCCAGACTTTCCCTGTTTGGGGAATACCACACGAGTGCCCATTTATGGGTGGGCGTATCCATCTTTATGCACGTTTATGCTTGGCTGTATCCATTTGTCTGCATGGCTCTCTTACCAGGTAGTAAGGTTCTTATTTGCAAGAAAGTGGTTTTAATGGGCTTTGCTTCTCCAGTGTATAATACTGTGCTGGGTAAAGAAACATATTTTATACCTTTCAAAATTAAGATACAATTCAAGCACCAAAAATATACCATCTTAGCATGTACAATTCTCTGCTTTTTAGTATAGTCACAAAGTTACTCAAAATTCACCACTATCTAATTCCAGAGCATTTTTTGTCACCCCCTAAAGCATCCCTGTATCCATTAGCAGTTGCTCCCTTTTGTCAATGCTCCCCAGCCCCTGGGAACTACTGATCTATTTTCTGTCTCTGAATTTGCCTGTTCTGAAACTTTCATATAAAAGGAATTATGCAGCATATGATCTTTTGTGTCTGGCTTCTTTCACTTAGCATAGTAGTTCCATGGTTCACCGATGTTATAGCATGTATCAGTAGTTCATTCCTTTTATGGCTGAATAATATCCCCTTGTATGGATAGGCCACGTTTTGTTTGTCTGTTCATCAGCTGATGGACATTTGGATTGTTTCTGTTTTCAGGTATTGTGAATAATACTGGTACGAACACCAGTATGCAACTCTTTGTGTGGACGTAAGACACATATTTTCAATTCTCCTGGGTATATACCTAATAGTGGGGTTGCTGGGTCATACGGTAACTCTCTGTTTAACCTTTTGAGGAATTGCCAGACTGTTTTCCCCAGCAACTGCACTATTTTGCATTAAAATTGCACTTAATATAATTTTAAATTAAGCCAAAACTATTCCCCAAATGTGAAATAACCAGATTTCGTTAAAATGAAAAAAAATCCCTTGTGTACATTCATGTCTGTTTATACCCTCTGTCTTACTCTTCAAAACCACATATACCTCTACAACTTAAAGGTCTGCAAACATTACATAATGTGCCAACATTACGTAGCAGAAGGTAGGCGCTTTCCTCTGTGACATTAGTTAGCTGGTTTTGTTATTCACGCTGCAGGTACCTTAGGATAGCCCTCAGGTTTTGTTTGGTTGCTGTTTAAAGCTCTTTCCTCATCCAAGTTCTGTAGCCATAGATAGCAACTGAAATGAATCAGAGGATGTCAGAGATGTTCTGACTCACAGTACCCAGAAAAATCCAGCTCCCAGGGGTTTGTGTGTGGCCTCCTGGAGAAGAGAGAATTCTCACAACATAAAATAGGTCCCCCGGGATAAAGCTGGACTTGGGAAGAAAAGTCAAATTGTTGGAGCCACTGCCAGCACTCAGCCTTCTCCCTTGCTGTCCATCACGCCCTGGATCATGCTGTAAGGTTATTTTTGACATCACTAGAATATTCCAGGATGTTTAACGTTTGGTCTTCTTGTGGGACGATTCCCAGTTCTATTTCATATCACTTTTCCCTGAAGTGCTATCATGTGATTCTAGTATGTAGCTGGATATGTTCATCTGTTATCTTTTCCTCAGGCCAGATTCGTCCTTGAAAGGAGAGTCAAACTCTGCAATGGTTTGGTAGCCAGTACTGCTGCAGGGATAACTGACTACTTAACAGATACCTGCCTAATGGTTGAAGTCATCAATTGCTACAATATTATCGTTGATGGAAATACTATGTGCTGTTACTTTGTTTAGTAGCACTTAAACTGAACTTGATCTTGCCTAGATCATAGTCCAGTTGGTCTATTTTAAGAGTTTGAAGAGGATACAAGCAGCTACTTTCAACATATTTCTTGGTTCGCTTTATCGCAATGCCAGGACTGGTCTAGTTCATTTTCTGTCTGTAGCAACTGGTGAAAAGATACTGAGTGCAACCAACTTTGTATAACTCTTCCTGTGGTTGGAGAGGACCACAGTCTACTTGAAGCTCTTTTTGCTAAAGGGCAAGCATTCCTTTCTTCAAACCTTTATGTAGCATTTTCTCAGGATTTCTGAGTCCAATCCCTTTCTACCTCCTCTGAGAGTCATTTAGGTTAAATACCTGTGCTGTTTGCCCTACTAGCACGTAAGCTCATCCAGCGAGGGCTTAGTCTAGGTGTCTTTGACCTTGATCAGCTTTATGAAGTTTTGTGAAGTTCTGTGTATTATAGATGCTCAGTGAATATTTGTTAGCATAATTAATGAATCAGTAGTAATGTATTTCTTTTCATTCTTCCCTGAATTTTGCCCTGTTTGCTTTCAACTGCATGATGTGAGTGCTTCATGCTGTTTTTGTGGCTATATTGCTTTTTTTTTTCCTGTGTGCAAATTTAATAGCCAACGAAGCATATAGGTAAATGCTCAGCACTCTTAGTGTATTTTGACCAGGAAGGGAAAACTATATTATGTAACTGAGACTCAAAACCAACGAGAATTTAAGTTCTAAATATTTTCCTTCCTGTCCTGCCTCCAATCTCCCCGAACCCCAACAATCCAATACATATGCAGATTGTTTTCTATCTTGCTGGGGATTGGTGGGAAGGGACAAAGGAAATAAACTACCTTCCATACCTCTTTCAGAGATACAGCCTGCGTGGCATATGGCATATGGTACCAGCACATTCTTTGGTGGAATCATAGCAATGTGAAACTCTTTGTTTAGAAATTTTGAACGAAAGCACATGTATATATGTAAATACAATAGAACATCATTATAAAATGATTGATTTCTACAGGGCTTGATAAATGTCATAAACCACATCCTTCCCCCTAAAATATAACTGCAGGCTTAAAAGACATTTGGGGACATACTTGTTTATGAGGCAGTTGTGAGTTCTGACCCTTGTGACGAGAGTCAACCCAAAGAGCCTCATTTATATATTCTGAAGGAAGAAGCACTTCAGCACAGTATGTGTGCATACAAATTCCATTGTGTTTGTACAATAAAGTGATCCAATTAATCACTGAGTCTCCTGAGGAAAAAAATAACATATTCTGTCTAATGAGCATATTTGGTGTTTTTAGGCTATTGTTCTATTTAGAATCTGTCTAAAGTAGAGGACTGCTTGAAAGTGGTCAGTGGAGTGAAACAAATTTTTCTTTTTTTTCAAACATAACAATGTGGATAACTTAGATTCTCTTTTATGTCGCAATCCCCCCCCCCCACCAAATCGACAAAGAGACAAGGATTTGAGGACAAGTCATTTACTTGGAAGGTAACCCCAGGAAACTCTGGTAAGGGAGTGAAGCCAATAAAAAGGTGAATTATCAAACTGGTTACCAGTGTGGGCAGCCAAAGCTCAATTGATTGGGAACTCTGGGAGATGCAGCTATGCCCCAGGGGTATCCCAGCCGAGGGACAAGGAAGCTGAGGTGTTGGTCTGCCACCTCCCCATCTGTCATTGATTGAAAGCTCCTTCCAGGTGCATTAACTCATTCATTGTGATGCTTCTAGTAACCAGGTTTGACTTGTAGAGGTGAATGCCAAGGAGATATGAGTGTCCCCCAGAGCATATCATTACCCCTGGGCAGCGACTCTGTGTTGGCAAATGAAAGTCTTGTTGTGAGGAATTCCATGGCATTTTCATGAATCTGCAGGCTAAATAACTGGAAAGAAAAATAAAACACTACGTGAGTATCCTTAGAACCACTGTGTCATCTCTTTCTTTATTCATCAGCCTCTCTGGAGAAAAGATGCTATGGAATTCCTGGATAGAAATAAATTACAAACAATTTTGGTCCTTGAACTGAGAATCTGGTGGAGGGGGGGAAATCAGTAAAAAGGTCCATTATCTCTCTTTTAGAACCCTGAAGGTACATTTGCTTTTTGATACACGTGGGCTCCACTGTCCCATCAGACTTCACTCATAAAACACAAGGTCAAAGATAAAATTACTACAAATCTCAATGTGACAAGAGCAGAGCATTAACCAAATGGAGGGCCCATCTGAGCACAGGGCCCTACACCGCTTCCCAGGTGACACGCCCGTGAAGGCGGCCTGGTCCTCCCCACAGCCTCACGAGTGGAGGGTGTTGTCCCTGTCCACAGGTGAGATGCTGAAACCCAGGGAGGAGGTAACGCGCCTGAGATCACCGAGCCTGTGGCAGAGCTGGAATACAAACCCCAGCTGTCTGACCAAGGGGCCTATGTGGGCAGTGTGGCGTGACGGAATACCCATGGGGAAGGAGCCAACACTGGGGTTTTTGCCCATTTCCAGGTTATAGTGTACCCTTGAACAGGTCTGCCTTAGTTAGGACTTTGGCCTTCATCTTACACGAGCATGAGGTTGATGCCTGGTTTTCATCCGAGTTATAGTTTTCTGCAAACCAGAGTGTGGGCTGTGTGGTCCCTTCTCTCCTTGTCCTAAGAACCAGAGAGACCCCCCCAGAGACGTGTGTTGGGTGACAATGCTGCCCTTCCTACAGCAGCACTTGCGCTAAAGGCCATGCACTTTGCATGCTTTATTTGGCCTGTCCCTCAGATGTTGGCTGAAATGTCCCAGGAGAATGAGAAAGCAGTTACCTTCTGGGAGCATACCAGGGCATATTCAGAGTGAAGGGGGCAAATGGAAGCTTTGTAGACCTTGCAAAATTTCTGTGACACACCCACACACACCCACACACAAACTGCCATAAATTTTTTTGATTGTCTGTCTGTGTAAACCATGCACAGGAATACTATTCCTTGAGAATAATTAGACAGAGTGGATGATTGAGTTGCAGCTGACAAGACTTGAGAATGTGGATCTGGGTACACCATCTTCCCCTGTCCAGCCAAGGATGAACCCAGCAAGCCACAGTGGTGATGCTGTTCACCTGGCAGGTCCTAGCATAAGAAGTCTGAGAGCCAACAAAGGAGAAGGTATCAGGAGGGAGGATCTTATATACAGACAAGGCAAAATGTAACATTGTTTCCATTGTGCCAGGTCTTCTGGAAATGCCAAAGAAGTCATCAATGTACATTAATGCATCTTGACTCAAAAAATATGCAGGGTGTGTGTGTGTGTGCGTGTGGTTGGGGACAGGGAAAGCAAGGGCTTTCATGACCTCTGTGGAAGCAAAGAGCCAACAAAGCAAAGGGAGGGCCCGTGGCTTTGGATTCTGACAGACCTCTTTCCTCAAGCGCAAAGTGTAACAATATTATCTTCTCCAGTTGTTAGAAGGATTAAGTGAGGTGATAGATAAATGTAAAGAGACTAGAATGGTGGCAGAAACATAATAAGCACCTTGTCAATGGCAGCAAAAGGGTGTTAAGGGTTAGTTATAAAGAAGACTTTTTAAAATTCTACCTGGTTAAGTTCATTTCAACCTGTTTCCCTCTGAGGTGAATTATTGGTTTGCATCTTGGTAAATACTTTCAAGCAACCCCTAAATTTATATTCATATATATTATATATATATAATATATATATATATATAATATATATATAATATATATATATATAATATATATATATATATATAATATATATATATATATAATATATATAAAATGAGACTGAATGTACTTTTACTTCACTTGAGTAAGATTTTTAAATCAGTCTTTTTGACTATAAAAATGAACACTTAGCCAGCATTTTGACTTACTCTGGTAAGCCAGTGACGTTTATTCCCTAATAGTCATCAAATATTGAATTCCTACTTTGTGCGTATCACTATGTGAATGCAGATATTCACATGTGATTGCTCCCCTCAGAAAGCCCGCAGTCTTTTGCAAAAATAGAGATGCAAATCCTTCATTGCCATGTAGTCACATTTAGAGCACTGGTGGCGTTAAGTATCAGAAAGAAGGGAGTGTTGCCAGGGAAGGCATCAGAGTTCCAGATGACAGAAAATGACCATTTCCCCCTCCCCCCAATAACTGTATTTCTACCTAGAAAATGTTAGGGGGAAAAGATAAAATTAATAGTAAATTGTAGGGGAAAAGTAATTTAGAACTATTTCTGAACTTCTCATGTGCCTGAAATTTGGCTAAAATCCATGAAACTCTCTGCACTATCAAAAGATCCTTTGAATTCTGGTAATAGGTTCCAGCTCACTTGTAGGATAATGGCTTGTTTTATGCTCCCTCTGCAGTTTATATCTTTAGTGGATTATTTATAGAGAGCTTTAAATATACCCTAATAATTTTTCGTAAGCTGCAACCTATTGCTGAGATCCAAACTCAGAATTGGCTTTTGAGAAGTACCTTGGGGAAGTTTTGGATACAAATGTAAAATAATTCTACTTGAAGAACTCACGGAAAAGAACTTTGCTGGGCATTGATTCTGTGAGATTCACATGGAAAAAATCCTAAGAATTCTCTGTTGAGGACATGAGAGTAGGATCAAGGGAGCTTAGACATGTAAGAATTTGCCTCAGACTGTAGGGAACTCTGGAATCATCGCTTGTGATACATTTTCATTAAGACTGTGGCGAATGTCAGGATGGTTGTTATTTTAGCCAACTGAGAGGACAGAGGCTGTGTTTTAGATGTGGCGGCCTGGGCTATTGCTATGTTTATAAATTTCATGTTCGTTCAGCTCTTGCCAGGCAGGCCAGTGTGCTCAGCCTGTCAGTGGTCCTTCCTCACTTAAGGAGCTGATGTAGCTCAAGCCTCATCCCGGAAATTTTGAATCATCAGACCTTGCATGGGACCAGGTGTATGTGTTTAAGCATCCCTAGTGTTTTTATCGCTGGAGTTTTGCAGCCTGTGTTCTTGGGAGTCAAAAAAAGCGTGGAACCCTCCTTACCTTCGTGGAGCTCACAGCCTCATTGTGGACATGAAGCCGTGTGTACTTGAGGATAAGCCGATCTCAAATGGTTTGTGCTACTTAAAATGTTATGTGTGGGATGTGCCTGGCTATCGTTTTAGTCTACTTTTCAGGGAAATATGTAAATGAACTAATAAACAGACACTTTCTGGGCATGTCTGCTAAACACTGGATGTGCACACACCAACATAATCCAATTTGAAGGACGGAGGAGGCAGTAATGGTTGGAAACACATCATGGCAGACTCTGAAATACAACCGAAGTCTTTTGAACTTAATTTGGAAAGAAATAGGTAGGTCAGGTTTGAGACTCTCAACCTTTCGCTTCTAAGGTCCAACCTCCTTAGCGTGGCATTCAGAGCCCTTCACGACCCACCCCCCCGACCTTAGCTTGAGCCTCCCCCTGTCCCCTGTGAACGGTGAGCTTGATGCGTTCTTGCCCTGTTATCTACTCTTGGAATGATCTTCCCCCTTTCATCACTTGCGCAGCCCTATCTTGCCTCTTCATTTCTCCTAGAAGCCTCTCCTGACTCAGATTGGACTCAGCACTGCCCTACACTCTGTGGACCTACTTCTGTCTTAGCATCTTCCTAATTTCATTGAGAGTTTTGTGTGTATGTATCTGCTCCACTAGACAGGCAACTCCAGAACAGCGGCTTCTCCCTTCTTGCTTTGGTACGGCTGGCTTAGTACCTGACAGTTATAGATGGTCCATGAATGTCTGCAGTGAGGTTGATAGATGTAAATGTTAAACAGAAAGCAGATAACAAACTCATTCTTGAATTTTCTCTCAGCTGGATTCTGCTAGAAAGAATTTTGAGTGCTCTTCTGCCAATGAATCCAAAGGTGTTGAGGGATGTGTGATACCTGGAAACCTGAGGTTCCGGGGCCATGGAGGGGCCTTGAAATTCCTGCTCTGTGGATACACAAGCCGTAGGCAGTGTGTGACTCTGTAGAAGAGAGACAGCAATGAGGGAGTGGACTCCACCAAGCTGCTTGTTTTCTGGTTGTCACATTTCCTTCTTAATTGGCATGACTTCTGTGGAAATAATGTACTCTTGGATTTTTGCCAAGAATGGTTGTATGTTCGCAAAGCTTTCCTCTCTAACAAAATGGGTTCTGTCCCTTGGTCACTTGCGGACAACCCTTGCTTCATTTTGTGAGTGAATGAAAAAGTGTCAGTGAGTCAGGGTGGGAGATAAAACAAGAAATGAACCCACTAGTTGGTGTCTGCATTAAGAAGTCTTATCTCATCTGAGTGGAGTGAGACTGAGATAAGTTCTTCGGAAATCTTCTCTAGAAATAAGAATGAAAAGTCCTGCCACCTTATAAACATTACATTTAAAATTTTTTTCTTCATTTATTTTTGTGGCACTTCTTTTAGCTTTAACTGCAGAAAACATCTATGCTTTGCTTCTGTTCTCAAAGCTCTTAACTATTTGGCCCTGAGCAAGGAGACAAAAACAATTCGGTTTTAATCTGCAACATTCCAAAAATAACTTTAGTAATACCCTCTTTGGTTATCTTAAAAGTGCAGAGTGGACGCTTTTATCGTAAAGTGGAGTGTCTGACCGTTTGATGGGGGGGACTTTAGCCGTATGACTGTTATTTAGCAACTAAACGGTGGTGACTCATTCACTTTGACTGTGATACAGGAAAGTTCTTTGCATGGAAAACACAGGAGGGGGGAAATCTCTCTGAACCGCTATGTAGTATTTTCCTTTGGAAAAGGCTTCTCTGAAAATGAATAGGCACCAGCTGTTTCTCGGCTGGCTTAGTCTCCGAAGCTGCCAGAGAGCCCTTCTCAACCAGGGTTTCAGTGCAGTTTATCCTCAAAGGTACACAAAGGTAGGTTCAGAGCTGTAATAAGGGATCAGTTTGGTTAATAAAATGAAATCTCAGGAATAAAAATTGTCATGCTGAGTCAAAGAGAAATTGGACTGATTGCATTTCTAGGATCTGGAACATGCATGTGTGATGTAGTCTGGACTAGAAAACCAATGGTGTTTTACTCTCATGGTCCATTGGTGGGGGGAGGGGGGTAGAGGGAGAGACACAAGCCAGTGCACTGTGCTCTTAGCTTTGCACTGAATGACATGAAAGCCTTGGGGGGAAGTGCCTCAGTGAGGTGCTAATCTATTTAGGCAGCAAAAATATAATAAGATAAATTCACCTGCTAAGCTCACAGCACCAAACTAATTCCAGCTTTCTGAGTTTCATTGTGCTTGTCAGCATCTCCTTGAGGGCTCTGAGGGCAGTAGGAATGGGAGAGGCAGACCATGCAGCTCTAGCCATGAACATTTGGGGATGGAAAGGGCTTGTCTCCTCCTGCTCTTGGGCCCTTCTCATCCCTCTGGACCTGAAGTCCTGCTGCTCTCATGTTTGGCTCTTATTTATGAATGGAGGTTAGAGAAGCCGCTTAAAGGCTCTTTAGTGCTTACCCTCCAGCTGGCCGCTGACTTAGGGAAAATCTGACCCTATGAGACTGCAGTGGGGGCAGGGAGGACTGTGGGTGAAGTTTGTGTCACCGAAAAGATGACCAGGGGGGTTAGAGGGACCTTAGCCCTTTTGTACAGGCAGAGAAGCCTGGGCTATTAATAGTAAAGCCCCGAATCACAGATGTAGGAATGTCACAGCTGCTTGAGCTCTGCCACTGTCACCGGCAGAAAACCAGCCATGAAGGCCTGGCCCAGCCCCGCCCAGCGTCATTTCAGCTATAAACAACCTCGGAGTCAAAGATGAGGCAGGTCGATTGACTTCATTCCTTTCTGTTACCCCAGGCTCTCTGAGACCCAACACGGTACAATATTTGCAGTAAACACAGCCTAATCCTGGCTGTGCATTCTGGTTCTAAAAGATGTGCCGGCCATCTGCTGCCTTTGTGTCTCCTACTCACCGCATTTCTCCCACATGGATGTATGTGACGCGTGGTGGGGAGACAGGTGCTGGAATGGGTGGGCTTGGTGAACTCCTCCTCCCCCATGAAGTCACCTGCTCCCCGGAGATGGACCTGTGACCCTGCAGGTCAGAAATCGGAAGTCCTTTCACTTGTCACTTGCCAGACTTTGGTGCTGCTGCTGGATCAGACTTAGGCTGGTGAGGGGTGCAGGGTGACAGCTGGCCCCCCACTTTGTGGCTGCGAGGTCTCTTCCCTCACATATACGTCATGGAGGGGCTTGTCTAGAAAACTCTAAAGAAGCGGGGAGAGGGTGGACGTCAGAATCCTACCTAACTGGATAAGTCAGATTTTTACTTTGATCTTGAATTTGACCCTGGATGAGAAATTGAATCCCGAAAGATCCTCTTCCCTGGCTCCCTCTCCTGGCCCCAGCCAGCCCCTCACCTTCTCCCCCAATTCAGGTAACCAGGAAGGGAGCATCAGGGCAAATCCAATGTCATTATTCATTTTTCATTATACTTAAGTTTCTAGGACCTTAAAAGTCAAAGAAAACGAACTTGAAGGAGTCACTAGCATTATTTTTCTAAGGCTAATAAGAAGCTGAAGTGGGAGCAGCAGTAACAGGAAACTAATAAGCTAACAATTGACTAGTTTACTTATTGCAACAGTCCCTGGCTGTTCCCCGTCCCCTCCTCCCGCTTTCTGGCAATCATTTATCAGACCCCAGGAGGGGGCCAGGGCTCGGAGCGTTTTGATGCCCGCTTCCCAGCGCGAGGAATGCTGCGTGGTGTCAGTGACCAGAG